>NC_046311.1:636136-1272272 GCF_004115265.2 Rhinolophus ferrumequinum
AAGACACTGAAGTTCACACAGGGGCACCGGTGCGAGGCAGGCCGAGCCCCGGCCACAGGCCCTGAGGCTGCCCCCGAGACTGCGCATCATGGCACCTCTCGGTGCACAGGTCACGAACTGTTGGCCAGCTGATGCGTTGTGTGTGTTCTGCAGAGAGTTTTAACATTTTAAGATTTAATTGCCAACATCAAAAAACCAGGAAATTATCACATGAAAATCCAAATGTTTGGCTTAAGATAAACATCAGAGAATTTTAGAGGACCGAGCTCCCATCTCCCATTTCTGCTGGACTGAGCACCACGTACCCCTCTGTGTTTCCCACAATTCCCACCAGGGCCACTTCCCAGGTCTGTGCTGCCCATAGGGAGCTTGTACACATGAGCTTACCGCCCCCCTGTATGGCAGGATTCACAAGCAGAGGCTTCACAATCACAGATTTCTGTGCACGTTTCTCCTCCACCACTCAGCAGGCCATGGTACTTGGTAGTGGGACCTTGGCCAGGTGGACAATAACAGAACTTATCTCACAAAATGGATATAGTAGGTACTCAATAAACACTAGTGTTTTATTACTGCCATTATTAAGCTGGGAAACAGAATGGCATTAAGGGGGCAAAAGTATCGGTCTGAAATCAGACGATACGCGTCTAAGTCCAAATTCCTCACTTAGAAGATATGGGACTTTTGGCAAATTACTTAGATTCTTACACTCATTTTCCTCATCTCTATAAAGTGCGGGTAAGACTACCTCCCTGCCTATCACAAAGCAATGCAGTGAAGACAAACGGACAATGTACAAGGGTTCTGTCATTGATAAAAAGTGGAAATTCCAGGTTTAAAGAGTCAATGAAGAAATGGCCCACAGGCGAACTCGGCATTAACAACTGGCTTTAGACCAAGGGTGTCCAAACTTTTTCCAGCATTTTTTACCAAGGGCCATATGCGGTAAAATACACAAAGAGCCGGGCCACTCACTCAGGTGAAGTACGTATTGCCTCACCTGGTTTATGTAAGTAAACTAAATATATTTTTGGAATTTGCTGCGGGCCAATTAACAATGGATTGCGACCGCAGTTGGCCCGCAGGCCGCAGTTTTGACACCCCTGCTTTAGACGAACTAAGTCGGACAGAAACACACCAGACTGAGGAGGGGACACTCGGAGCTGCAGACCGGCCTAAAGCCCAGGGCACCTTCCCATTCCAGACTCAGAAACAGGCGGGACTGGAGGACGGGGCCGGCCCCGGCTGCAGCAGCTACCCTGTAAACCCAAGGACGCTGCTCACGGCCAGGAGCCTGGAGAAAAGACAAGATACTGTCTGTCCTAAAAGCCCTGTCACCCACCGGACCCGACTGCTTCTGTCTCCACCCCGCATCAGGATGGACGGACTCTTCTCCAGCTAGGAGCTCTGACCTTTGCTTTTGAAAATGCCACAGAGAGAGTCAAAGAAGGCAGAAGAGAAAACAGATTCCTGCTAAGATGTTTTTCCACTCACTGACAAACAAAGCAAATAAGCAGAAGCGTATCTGTCGTGGATGAAGGTGCAGAAACCCTTTTCTCGTTCAGTCCTGGTGAGCCTGGGACCGGCTGTTTGCTGCCATGGCCTGTGCAATCCTCGGTGTCCCGTTACCCCCCTGGCCACACCCCTGAAGCAAGAGCCACTCAGTCCCCTGGCAGGTCAATGAGCAACAGTCTGGTGAGAAAAAATACCCTGGGACAATTAGCTTCATCACTTAGGAATCTGCAGTCAGGACACAGCCCGAAGCAGAAAGGTGTTCAGGCTAAGCCAGGGGCTGAGGCTGCCATCAGGGGTCACGTATAACGTGAGCAGGCAGAGGAGGCTGGTCTGCAATGAAGTAGAGGGAGAAGAATAGAGAAGGGGGGCAGAAATCTGAAGCCCAGAGACAGAAAATAAAGAGCTTCCTCTATTTGGGTCCACTGCCCCATTTCTTAAGATACAGCCACATTTCATTGGTCTGGGAGCTGTGTGTCAAACAACAAATCTTTCTTCACTTGAGCTAGTGGGTGTCTATTCTTTGCTACCCAAAGGCCCTAATCTAGAACAGGGTTTGTCAACAGAAGCAGAGTTAAAACCAACAGACCCTTGGACCAAATGTGGAGGGTGGTGAGCACATGGAGCACAGGGAATAGCGTCACAGAAAGGTAATCCTTACAAAGTGACGTACTGTGTGCAAACATTACGAGCATACTGCTTCATCCCTTGCCCCGCTCACAGCCCTTTCCAGAGTCCAAGGAAGAAATAAGATTAGAAAACTGGGACTCGTGTCCATGTTCCAGCAAGATAACTGGATCAGCAAGAGACGCCTGATAAGCCCAACCAAATAGATTCATCTAGCAGGTAAAAAGTCATCTAGAGGTACAGCGTGAACTGGCTGGCGAGCTAATTGTAACACACAAAAAATGGCCAGCAGTGGCTACGTTGGGCATTACCCAAAAGAAGTAAAGTGGGCTGGAGACAGAAGACTGGAGGGTATTCAAAAAGTAACAGGGATAGAGAGACCAGGCAGCCTTCAAGTGACAACAGAACAGCCTTTGGCTCAGAAATTCTGGTTCCCACGAGGCTTGATTGTGCTGTTTTCCTTTGTCTTTGGATGTCTGGAAACTGGAACATCTTCTCTACTTGAGTGCTGAGTTACGTGAGTCTTTGTTTCTTATACTTAAAGCTGGGGTGTCCAAACTTTTTTCAACGTTTTTCACCAAGGGCCATATGCGGTAAAATACACCAACAGCCGGGCCACTCACTCGAGGTGAAGTACGTATTGCCTCGCCTGGTTTATGTAAGTAAACTAAATATATTTTTGGAATTTGCTGCGGGCCAATTAACAATGGATTGCGGGCCGCAGTTGGCCCGCGGGCCGCAGTTTGGACACCCCTGACTTAAAGAGTAAAGACTGGAACAGAGAGTATACAAGGAAAGTACAAAAAGAAAAGCGTCTATAAAGGGTGGAGGGCACACTTTCAATCCAACAATTCTATGTACTGATAAGCCTGCGTCTAACGGTAAATATTACATACACGCAGCAGCTTTATTTACAAATAGAGAGAAGGTGGTAACAAGCAGGCTTTTAACCCCACAGAAATAAAAACCAAATTTCTGTTCTGTAGGCACGGATATTCACAGGTGTTCTTTACTGTATACATCACGGTGATAAAAACCTGGTGTCCATCCTGGAAGCCAGTCATGTTCAGATGCCCATGACAGGTTATTTGCCAGAGATAATTTAGCTTTTACGTTATTTATCATCCTCTTTCAATGCACTTCTCAGTTGTTTTGATAGTTTCCGACTGATTTCCTGTACTTGGGAAACCATCTTCAAGTAGGCACATTTCCACAAATTACCCACAGAAAGAACTTTCATACTCAGTTTAAAAATCAACCTTATATATGCTCTTTTACTTTATTAAGCTATGGAATGTGGGTCAAGAAAGTTCCAGGTCAGAGTCACTAGATATTTGGGAGAAGCAAGGGGAAATAAAAAACCTTTCTTGTGTAAAATCAGTTCAGCTTTTCGCCTTTTAAAGTTCATACAAATTGATCATCAGTGAAGGGATAAAATAAACGTGACCGAGGACATCAGCACTAATACAAACCACTGCAGTTACACAGGCAGGTAAAGGAAACTACTCTCATTTGGGGAGCTGTTTGTTTTTAAATGGCAACATAATTCTAAGATGGGGGTCGTCTGAGATACTCCAAAATACCTAACTCTTCTCACCATGTATGAGAAAATACTGCTACCCTGCTTCCCCGAAAATGCGACCTAGCTGGACAATCAGCTCTAATGCGTCTTTTGGAGCAAAAATGAATATAAGACCCAGTCTTATATAAGACCCGGTATTATATTATATCACATTAAATCATATTATGTTATACTATAAAGATCCAGTATTACATGATATTATATAAGCATCTTATAGTAAAATAAGATCGGATCTTTTATTAATTTTTGCTCCAAAAGACGCATTAGAGCTGATGGTCCGGCTAGATTTTATTTTCAGGGAAACATGATAGTGGCAGTCCAGAATATTCAAATCCATCAACATCTTCAGGAAAATCACAAAAGCAATTTTAATTAAACTAAATAATACAAGAAGGGGAAAAAACCCAAGATAAAGAAAAGCTCCCTCCAAAACTGACTCCAATATATTTGGCATTTATCTTTTGAAGTAGTTTTTACTAAAAAGTCTGAAAATAATAAATCACTCTTCCCTTCATTGGCCTACATGACAAAGTCACTCAACTTGGTCAATAAAGCTGAAACTTCCACCCAATACCCAGGGGTTCAGCCAAGTTCACTCTTCTGAGACGTCAGTGAAAGTTTGGACACTGATCAGGTGCCTGCACCAGTCTGCCAAAAGTGTTGGTGAACAGGCCCGAGCCAGCCATGCCCAGTGCTGGAGAAGAAATCAAATCAGCAGGCCCTCTTGGTGATTCCTGTTCAAAGGATGGCAGATAAAAAACTGTGGGCACTGTTCACTTGAAAAATTAAAAAGTACATTTAATAGCCATAGAATATCATCAGGCTTTTTTTTCCCCCCCCAAATCGCAGTAGTAGTTTTTTTGGGGGAAAAAAATCATTGCTTAATTAAGTTTTTTAAATGAGAAGATACGGGCTTACATCTTTCTCAAACACAAGTTGTTCCAAGAGGAGTTTTTAAAATGTGACAGATACCTGTAGGTGTACGTGTTACGACATGGTGGGAATAGATTTAAAATTTCTTCTGCTCAGTTTCACCAATGCATTTTTACTGTTAGAAACTTAAAAAAAACAAAACAAACAAAAAAAAAAACAAGAAAATTTAAGCAACATTACCATACTTGGTGCCTCCAAGTTTCGGTACATTGAAGAACTTCTTATGTGAACTGTCATTTAATGTTTCAATAAGGTACTCAAAGGTGTCTCCTGGGGAAAAAAGAAAATACTTTCATTTAAAAAGTTACAAAGTATCTTATTCTAAGTAAAAATACCTGGAAATCAGCTTTCTCAAATAGAATTTCCTGCAATGGTGAAAATATTGTCTGTTTACACTGTCCAGTAAGTTAGCCATTAGCCACATGTGGCTACCAAGCATTTGAAATGTGGCTACAGCGACTGAATTTTTAATTTTATTTAATTTTAAATAATTTTAGTTTAAGTCGTCATATATCACGTGTCCCCTGAATTGGACAGTACGGCTCTAAACCATGACTCTTATCAAGTAAAAACTGGTAACATAATTAACTCCCGAGATGTGATAAACACCTGGAAAAGAACAATAAGAATGAGATAAATGCTTTATAGGCATGTTTGGGGAAGATATGTCCTGGATACTTCATAAGGACAAACAAAAGAATTTGAGAATGACCCAGTTATGTTGGAGGGATTTAAAACAGAAAAAACAAAAAGAATCAAAAGACAAGATTCTGACAGAGGACTCAACAACATAGACAAAACCAACCCTCCCCAAAATAAACAAACCAAAAAAACCTTAATAGTTTGGGTAAATGAGCAGATTCTTCCTAAAAGAGATGTCTCTGGTTTTGCACGAATCGAAGCTAAACTACAGAGTCAAGACCTAGGGGTCTCACATGAATGTGCCCCGGCTCCTGCCGTTCTCGGGGAAGCGGCGGGGAGGCAGCCCCGAGGGAAAAGACCTTCGCATCTTTTGTGCAGACTCATTGCGGTGGGTGAGCGGGACCCTCAACACTGTCAGGCCTTAGGCCCGACGAGAGAAGAGAAAAGCACAGCCCACTTCCCGAATCCACAGTGTTTTCTCTCGTCTTTGTGGAGAAGAGAGAGCGGTGGACAGGGGAGGAGGCTCAGCGCTGCAATACGCGGTCCGGGACCTGTCGGCGCAGCGTTCGGCCTTGACCGCTTCCCACCCCGCCTGCAGAGAAGCAAAGCGAGGGAGCGGCTCGAGGCTGGACAGCGGAACAAACAACAGGCTGTGGAGACCCTGGCCCCCGCCCTAACCGCTTACGAACGGGGCAGGGCGGGGAGGTGGGCCACCGCGACCCGAGTGCCGCTAAGGAGCCGGCGGGAGCCCCAGGCGGAGGTGGGCGGACTGCCCCGAGGGTCAGGCCCGGGGCTCTCGCGGCCCGGGCGCGGAGGCCCGGGCGCCGCCGAGCGACTCCGGGCGACAGAGGCAGGGACACGGCGCCGAACAGCGCGCGTCTGCAGCTTCCAGACCCCAGGCGACCGGCGCAAACTGACCTGCACTTGGGGCGTCCATCGCTGGAGACCATATTAGCCCGCGAGGAGGGGACCGCGGGGAAAGAGGGGAGGCCGGGAGGGGAATGGAAGGCAGGCGGCCGAGGGGCCGGGGAGGAAGGAAGAGCGCAGTCTCACGCAAACACCGCGAGAGCCGCCGCCGGGGGCCCGTGCTCGCGATATTTGCCGACAGCTCTCGCGAATCTCCGGACGTGAAACAAAGAAAGAGCAAGGGCGGAGCTAGCGGGGGGGCGCGTCCTCGCGCGTCGCGCAGTCGCTACGCCGGGAGGCGGCGTCGTGACCGTCCCTGGTCCGTTACTTAGGGTGGCCTCCCGTGTCCAGTTGTGCGTGGGGCGGGGGCGCTCCTCGGTTCCCGGGGCTGCGTGACCCCCATGCGCGCGCTCGGGCAGGGTGGCCGGCTGGGGGGCGCGCAGGGGGCGCTCCAGCCACAGTGGACGGAATGCGGCGTCCTTGTGCTCCTGGAGCTTCCCACTGGGGGGTCATCACGCTTCAGCCTCCATCACTCCGCTGTGCTCGCCCCCGCGTCCCCACCGCCTTATCTCCCGCGGGCAGCCGCTTTGCAGAGCGGCTGTGCTCGCCCTTCCCCTCCCACTCCTTATCCCGTCCAGTCCGCCTTCCAGAAATGCCAGTGCTCAAGGTCTGCCGTACGCCACGCTTCTCAGTCCTTGCGCTTTTCCCTCGTTGAGAGGTACTCTTACATCAGTGATTTGTCTTAAGTATTGTTTTGTGTGACCTCAGACTACTTTGTTTTCTCCTACCTGCCCTTAAGGGCGCTCCACTCAGTCCCCTCTGCAGGCGTCTTCCTCTGACCAGCTTAAATGCTCTGGGTATTGAACATGCCCCCCAGCTCTGGCCCCGCGCCTCTCTCCATTTTCCCTGACCTGTCTCACCCTCAGCTTTGGCTTCAGTTTCCCGTTATATGCTGATGCTTCCCAGTCCACCTGTAACCCAGACCCTTCGCCTAAACCCAGGGGTGTTAAACCTACCGGACACCTTCACATCCCACGGCCACCTCACATTCAAAATCTCCAAAGCTGGACACTGGAATTGGTCAGATACGTGCTTTGCAAATATTTTCTCCCAGCCTGTAGCATACATTACTTTCTCCCCGTCACACATTGCTTTTCAGACAAAATTAATAATTCGGTCCAGTAAGGAAGAGTTAATTCTTCTAAGGTTGGCAACCTCCAATGTCTGCCACATGTCACTAGACCATAAACACCAAGAGGGCAGGTGCCATACGTGTGTTGTTATGTCCCCGGTATCTAAAACAGTACCTGGCACAGAGTAGGTACCAAATAAACATTTGTTGCATGAATGAATGAAGTGATTTGTTCAAGATTGTACAACTGGCAGTACGAGATTAAAAAGGGCTAACAATTTGGTTCTCTTTTAAACATTTAAAAACTACGTATTCCTTGATTTAACTGGATGATCAGTTTGTAAGGTATATAAATATCTAATCACTATTGTACACCTGAAGTTAATATTGTATGTCACATGTAACTGAAAAACTAAAAAAAAAAAATTTCTTAAATATATATATTCAGGTTTTTTTAGAAGCAAGACTGAGAACTTCACAGGGGAAGGGCAGAGAAAGAAGACCTTCCCTCAGAGGCCAAAAAGTGACAGAACTGTCTACTGATGCTTCAGTTTGCCCTTGGGAACTTCATCTCCCTATCATAAGTGGTTGTTTTTCCAACCACATTGGTATTCTCCAAAGGGAAGTTTTCCCAATATTTTGTTTTCGGGTTACATGTCTGGAGAGAGTTCCAGCACCCCAGCGACACGTCAGCACCCCTACTTCAGCGTCCTGGGCAATGTCCAGTCAGGTTCATCTCCTCCTTTGTGACTATGTTTTTTTATTTTGGAAAAAAAAATTCAAGGATTCAGAAAAATTGTGAGAAAATTACAATAAACTGTCTTACATACTTCACCTAGGTTTATTTAGGATTAACATTTTGCCACATTTGCTTTATCTCTATATATTTACCTATTACATAATAAGATCCTCATGTTTGCACTTATTTTTCAGCTTAATTGAGATATAATTGACATACAACATTGTGTAAGTTTGAGGTAGACAACGTGGCAACTTGATAAACATTGTGAAATGATTACTACGATAAAATTAGTTATCTGTGACTTCACATAGTTACCTTTCCGTGTGTATGTGGAGAGAACTTCTACGATTGACTTGAAGTATCAATACAGTATCGTCAAGTATAGTCATCAGTCCTCATTATTTCTTATTCTAGTTTTCTTCTTGAACCACTTAAGCGTCAATTACAGAGATTATGCCCTTTCAGCCCTGAATTCATCATCATGCATCTCCTAAGAACAGGAAAATGTCTTACGCCATCAGTGCGATGATCAAATTCAGGAAACCTAACTTTGCTACAGTACAATTATCTAATTTATAATCCATATTCAAATTTTGTCAATTGTCCCAATATTGTCCTTTCTAGAAACTTTTCCCTCAGTCCAGAATCGGATCTAGGATCAAGCATTGCCTTAGCTGTCACGTCTCTAGTCTCCTATTAACTGGAACAACTCACTGCCCTTCGTTTTCTTTCACATCGGCATTTTTGAAGAATACTGATCCGCTGGTTTGAAGCATGTCCTTTAATTTGGTCAGACCTGTGTCGTCATGATTACATTTAGACTGTGTACTCCTGGCAGGAATGCTACGTAATTGGTGTTCCTTTTTAGAGCACCATGTCAGGAGACACCAGATTTCACTCAGTTACCCTTCTGGTAACTGAGCTATGTCTTAATCTAAAATCAGAGCGGGGTTTCAAGCCAAGTCTGTGGGACTGTAGAGTCCACGTTTTTACCCATCCACAGCTTTGTGGTTGGACGTGGTCTAAGTTGTTAGGAGGGGTGGGGTGGAGGCGCCCACACCTTTCTAAATCTCAGTATGGCCTGTCAACAGCTAAGCCCTGAGTGCTGCCGTGTCCTTCCAGTCTAGTTTTAATTCGACACAAGACAAGCCTATTTGGTTATTGATAGTTCCCAAAGAAATGCCTATCTTCAAAAATCAAAACCATGATAAACAAGGAGACCTGCCACTCCACGGAAGCCACTGGCGTAGGTGAAGTGAGAGCCGTTGGCCGCCCGCCCTCAGTACAGGAAGTCAAAGGGATCCATTGTGTACTCCAAGCAGGTAACTGTGTGTTCTGCCCACCTGGTCAGGTGGAATGCAGGTAAGAGTCTTTCCTTTTCGCTGATAAGAATACACCACACTTTAGAAGTTTTTAGAAACTCACTGAAACCGCAGTCTGTTGCTAGGAGGTGGTTAAGAAGGTCAGTGCAGGTTTGCAGTTCAGAACACAATCCTTGGAAATGTGGTATGATAGCAAAGACTTCCTCCGCAAGCCCGTGTTTCCATTCCTACAGGAAAAAGCACTGCCATCAATAAAACGACAGAGGAACTTAACTTTCCAAGTACTGTTAGGAGTTAAATTGTGCCCTCCCCCAGAACCCCTTCAATTGGCCACCTCATTTCTCTGACAGCTGACCTCAGCCAGGCCCTGCTAGGGGCTGGGGACACAGAGATTGGGATGAGTCTAGGTTTGTCCCTTAGTTGGGGGGTGGAGTTAGGGGCTGAGAGGTAAAAAGACAACGACCATGTGTCCAAAGAATCAGAAAACGATCTTACCGGGAGACAGGAGTGTTGGAACCCAGAAGCTTTGTGGTCAGGATCTGCCCAGCCAGCACTGTGGATATGTGATGCCCACTTCCTGTTTCTCCTGCCCAAAAGACTTGGATTTTCTTTCTGGCAATTTAACTGTCCCCCGCTCCCCGTTCCTAGACCCAGCATTGGACGCAGTATGTGGCTCAGGAATTGGGGATAACTTAATTAGAAGCAACAAATCACTGTAAGATGTTAGCTGGGCCTCCTGAGAAAGGGAGGCCTTCTTTTTCCCTCTAGGAGTTGTGGAGAGTGAGGTTGTAACTACAGTCATTTTTACCACCACAGTGATGAGCTTGGAGCTGTAAGGTCCACTGTGTACAACCTGAGAATAAACCCAAGACTGTGGAAACAGAGGCTGGAGGGAAAGGAATGATGGGTCCCTGGTGTCATCATGCAGCTGTGGGCCAAGCCTTGCCTGTTCTCCACAAGAACTTCCTCTGGAAATGTTTTCAGTTGTGTGAGCCAATAACCCCCTTTATAGTTTAAGCCAATTTGTACTTTTGTTTGTTTGTGGTTTGTAACTTACATCAAAAGATCTGATGGCTATTTCCTAGCTGTGCAGTTTGGGGCAAATTACTTAACTTCTCTGAGCTGCAGGTTCTTCAGTTGTAAAGTGGTCAGAAATGGCAAGGACTACTTAAATGACTGTGTATGTGGGGGGTTGTACAGTCTCCAGCAGTGGCTGTTAACAAATTACCGCTAACCTAGTGGCTTAAAACAACACAATTGTAGTATCTTACAGTTCCGGAGACCAGAAGGCAGAAATGGGTCTCACTGGGCTATGAGGTGCCAGCGGGGCCGCACTGCGCTGAAGGCTGTTGGGGGAGGCCAGTTCTGGGCCTCTTCCAGCTTCTCGAGGCAGCTCTCACTCACTCCTTGGCTCGTGAGAGCAGCAGCGGTACCGTCCGGCCTCTGTTTCTGGCATCACATCTCTTTCTGACTTTCCCACCTCCCCGTCTCACATCTAAGGAGGTGGGGAGGACTCTGGGCCAAGCGGGTGATGCAGGCTCACCTCCCATCTCACAGTCCGATGATCTGCAGCCTTAATTCCCTCCTGCCAGAGACAGAGCCTACAGCAGGTGCCGCGGTCAGGGCGCGGGCATCTCCGCAGACGGCGGGGGTGATCCTGCCGACCACCAGAGTCTATCCAGTGTGGACGTATATGCAGGACTCCGTGAATTATTCCCACGGGCTCTGAAGCACAGAGGAAGAGCAGAAGCCCACACGGGCATCGAAGGTTTTTAGAGAAAACAATGTGTGCATTGAGTCCATTTAAAAACAATGTCTTCCACCTATCGAATACTTCAGACATGGTGCCAGATGGGTGCATAACCTATTTGTCACCTTCATAATAACACTGAGGATCAATATTATTAGTAGCCGTGTTGTGTAGATTTAAAAACTGAGGTTCAGGGATGTGGAAAGATGTGATCCCTCATTAGCAACTCACTGCTTGATGGAACTACGGAGATCGGTTTTGATCACAGCGACAGATGCAAAAAGGTCCAGAAAACACGGGGCACCGGCAGGAAAGGTAGGCCCAGGAGGGGCTCTGTGCAGACGACAGAAGACAGCGCCCAGGTACCAGGTGGCCAGGAGGGGTCTCTGGGGAGAGTGAGAGGGAAAGCTGCAGGGGACCTGAAAGGAATTTGGGATGGTATTGAAAACACACTGCACTTAATCAACTCTTTAAAATGTCAGAGCAAGGAGGGAACACAAGAAGCCATCTGGTTCAGGGGCTTTCTAGATGGGCCTGGGTCTCACCGAGGTTCCGTGGTGGGTTATAGGTGAGATGACAACACAGCAGGAACGGGAAACCAGATTCCGGCCGGGAGTCCCAGCCCCTTCAGGGAACGCAGGCCAGCGGCCCCAGGTCTGTGTGAGCGGAACCCTCTTAGAACCACTCCTCCGTTCGCAGCTCTTCCAGGCTGTTCTGCAGCTGAGCCCCTGGTTTGTGCCCAGAATTTTCACAGGGACGTTGGGGCGCACAGCTTGGGCTGCTATCAGGCGAGGGGCCTCTAGGGGGCAGCAGCACAAGGCACTGTCCTTCCCAGTGACACAGACAGTCACTGCGGAGGACTGAGTGTGCAGCCTGGGTGCCAGAGGTTAATGAAACACGGAGGGACAATAGCGGAATGTGGTGCCCAACTGGACCCTCGAACAGGGCAATAAGAACGGATTAAGACACCCAGGTGGCCCTTTCAAAGCCGCCATCCTGCCAGCTCCATCTGTCCCATGAGGTGGCCCCACTCAGGACACCACAGACACCCCGCACTCAGAAGGGCCTTCGGGACCAGCTAAGGGGGCTGTTCTTCTAAAGTTCATGATGTGGAAATCTGACCTTCCCTCCCCACATTACAGGTGCCCTGAGCCCCACTGCTCCTCGAGGAAAGACACACGGCCCTGGGCTGACATAGCACTTGGTTATGGCAGCAGCTTCGGGGCTGGTCTCAGCACAGCAACTAGAGGGGTTCTCATCCATCAGACATGGAAGCCAGTTCCGGCCATCCCCTGCTCAGCACTGCGCACTGGTCCTTTCTGACCTGCAGGGGCTGGACCCTAAACGACAACACTTCCAAGACCCCTTGCAGGTCGGGGTGTGGCTTATATTCTGCTGGCCAAACGCACTTGTGTGGGACCCGGGTTCGGGTTCGGAAGTGAGCTGTGCGGAGAAAGGGGCGGGGCATGGCCATCTGTCTGCTGGCGCCGATCAGGTGGTGACAGCCTCACGATTGTCACCCTTGGCAGTCCAGTTTACAGAAAATGAGCCTCTACAGGTGCGAGGAAGTTAATGGGAGACCCGAACACACAGTGTCCGGGCTGAGGCTGCAGGAAGGACTGCCAGAGGCCTCAGGGGAATGCTACCTGTGTGTGACCAGGCGGCCAGTGTCTCCAGCTGTGCAGCGCGCTCTACACCCCGGGGGCCTCTGTGATTCTCAGCTGTCACCAGCAGGACACCCCCATGGTTGGCACAGCCAGCAAAGCCGCAGCTCCAGGGTCGCACGGGGCCCGCTGCAGGCCACAGCAGTGGTGCCACACGCTCTGCAACCTGTCCTCACAAGGCCAGTGACTGGATGCTGGGGTCCCACACGGGCCACCAGGCAGTCAGCAGACACAGCAGAGCTGTGGCTCCCGTCACCTTCATCTCTGTGCAAGCCTGTCTGAATCCCTGCTACTAGGGCGTCTGTCCGGGAAAGACTTCCGCTTCCCAGCTCACGCAGAGGGAGAAGCACGGGGAGGAGGTGGGGTCCACTGTCACCAACTTTCCTGTTAGCTCACCAGGGTACATTCGGACATCATAGAGCACCAACTCTGCCCACACAGGCTCTGCTCTGGTGGCCGGCGGGGGCGGCACGACCTCCAGGACATGCCGTGTGACGTGCTCCAGTCACACGAGGGAAAAGTGCTCCTGGATGCTGAGCTGAAACCTGTGCTGAGACCAGTCCCAGCTGTGCTGACTGGGAACAAACAGGAGTCGGCGCCTGTGTCCTTTCCCCTGCCCCCAGGGATCTAAGGACGGTGACAGTGAATTACCCACACGCTGCTGAGCAAAACGCTGGTGTTCCGATGAAAAAGGGCTGCGGAGAGCCACGCACTGGAGCGAGGGCAGAGATGGAGACCGCGCAGGGCAACCAGCTGTCTCCGCCAAGAGGAGAACGTGTTCATGGTGTCATAGCAAACGCAAAACCACTGCCATCGGGCAGCTCCGGGGCTTCTGAGAGGCTGAGGAAGCAACTCCTTCACAGCAGATCAGGCACAGTCTGCGAAACCGGCACCAGAGGGAGTTCAGATACAAGCGATCTTGGGCTGTGCCCCTTCGGAGGGCTTGCTGGGGAGACTGTTCCTCACGGCCAAGTCCAAAGAGCTCCAGCCCCCTGACCACCGGTTTTCATTCATGAACAGCAAGTGGCCACCCTCACGGGCCCCACTTTTTAAAGAAGGGGGCCTAGAGGTCAAGTGACATTTTTTCACATCATTCTAATTACAACCTTTTGTAGCTGTGGTTTGTGAGCTCCCCAGCCTTTCAAAGCTTTGTTGGTGATTTTAAAAGCCTTGTGCACTCATGGACTGCTCTGACACCCCCACTAAGAAGAGGAGTCAAAGATGAAAAGAGGCAGTTTCCCCCTCATTTTGGTGATGCATGAACAAACGTCAAAGAATTTGGTAAAGCAAGTGAACTGGGCCAGAATTTATTTATTCATAGTACTTCTTGGTTTCCTATGCTGAGTAAATATTATGGACTCTACAGAGGCTGAGAACTTGACCCCCAAGAAACAAATTTCCCAGCTGTCTGTGTGGGCCAGAAGAAGATAAAGCCACTCTGGCTGGAAGATGTGGAAAAGTTTCGCAAAGAGATGACAAAGGACAGGAAAAATGAAACAGAAAAGGCACGGTTCCTTACCGTGGCAGCACCCTGAGGGCCTGGCCAGGAGTTCCACATGCTGTCTGTGTTGGGCTCTGGCTCCGTTGCTCAGCCGTCTCTCTCTCTCTCTCACACACACACACACACACACACACACACACACACACACGTGCAGCTCCGTTCCTTTCCAGTAAATTCCACGTGGCGAAGGCTAACCCGAGGCCTTGGCTGACGAAGACTTCTGGAGGAAGGAAAGACCAGGTCGTTCAGGGACAGATGGAGCAGCAGGTTTGCAAGGACATGGAGCGAACCTCCAAGTCTCCTTGTACTAGACCCTGGCCCACGTGTTTACAACTACCAAGCACACGTTTAAAATGTCACCACAGGAGGGTCCAAAGGACCCTCTCCCCAGCTGCATTAGTTTTGCAAGTTTCAGTGTCTATAATTATTTTAAAATAAAAGGTTTTTCTTAAAAAAGTACATTGCTGTTGATACGGCCAACGGAGTGTCTGGATTCCCACCTCCTCTCCTGAGATGTGTCTTGGGGGAGCCTGCACAGGCAGGAAGAGGAGGCCAGCACCAGAGTGGGAGCCGACCCAAAACCTCAGCAGAGAGGAGGCTGGGGCCGGTCAGGAGCTGTTCCCCCCGCCCCGCGCCGACTCTCACGCACAGAACTGCTTCCCCTCAGAATATTCATCAGCTCCCCTCACCACACCCCCATCCAGTCTACGTGAACCCCACCCTCTGGTGGGCGAGGCTCCTTTTACCCGCAGGACCGCCCTCCGCCCTCCCGGCCCAGCTGACTGGACCCTCAAAGGCCACAGCCCACAGCTGGCCACCACGGTGCCACTGTCCCTTTCGACGAGTCTTGTCAGCTCACCCCCTGAGAGGCTGCATCCCGGAGGCCCCCACGTGCCCCACACCCATCTGGCAGCAGGATGTTTCTTGTACACTAATTTATAGTTTTGATTGGTTGCATATATCTGTTAGCAGGATTTTTGATCTTTACCATTGTCAGGGATCGGTTACTTGTCACCCCCAGGGCAGTTCTGATTCAGACAACCCCCTTTAACAAGGGGGGCTCCACCTCTTCCTGTGCACCAGGGTGGAAGAGTCTCAGGTCCCTCAAGTAGAAAGAGTCCTGCCCGCTCGCTCGGTGTGTGACCTTACACTAGTCCTCATCTGCACCGGCTTCAATGCCACCCCCCTCAGCGAAGCCCCGGCAGCCAGCGGTCACGTGGGTCTTTCCTGGTTGGAAGGCAAGACTGTTACTGTCCCCACTGCAGGGACGAGGAGCAGAGGAGACGCACAGCCGGGGTGCTGGGTGTGAGTCCACAGCCCATTGTCCTTGGACCCCTTGCTCCCACTTGTGGGACATGGGGTCAGACTTTCATCCAGGACTTGCATCCCAGCTCTGCCAGCGGCCGCTATGGGACAGTGATGAACCCCCCCCACCCCAGGCCTCGGTGTGAACGTTTCAAGCACTCACCCAACACATGCGAGGCAGCCAGCTGTCAGGAGGCTTTCCTGGTCCCAGGAACGAATTACAGAGGCAGGTGGAAGTAGTTAGCTTTGTTGAGAGAAACAGGGCACCGGAACTCGCTCGGAGGCCCTGGAAGAGGAGGGGAATGGAAACCAGATTCTACAGTCAGAGATGGGAAGGACTGGGCAAGCTGTCACTTAGTTGCGGGACCTGGGGCCAGTGTAGGCGCACACGCTGAAAGGCGGTGGCTGAGGCTCAGGCAGCCAAGCGTCCTGCTCCAGGCCACGGGAGCTGCAAGGCCTCAACAGGGCCCTGGGTTCCCAGCACGGCCTCCCCATTGCCCTGTGCCCCTGCGGCAGCCAATCTGCTGTCCCCGACCCACGCGGCGGGACACTGGGGAAGGCCCACAGCACTGGGCGGGGACAGGAGATTGGGGGTGCTGGCGGGACCCACCGGCTGGCTTCATAGTTGAGCTTTTCCGTGCCGATGACACCGCTGCGTACGTGCCCTTTGGCTGCTTGGCTGACACGTCCCACAACTTGCTGGAATCTGCAGAGACAGAACACAAGTATAAAGGGGAAAATGAAAAACCCCAAAGGTGTGGTTCGGCCCGGAACATGTGACTTGTACCCAACGCTTGTAAAACATCTCCGTTTTTGTAAGCCCTCCTCAGTGGTCCCAGCATGTGGACTCTGCTCCCTTAGGGAAGCGGGGGCCACTGCATGTGGACCACAGTTACTGCTGTACGTGCCGTTGGACGGGTGCACGCGCTGTGCTGGGTGCTAAGAAATGGGGCAAGGGAAGAAGTGGCCATGGGCCCATGGCGGACAGCGGCTCAGCTCCTCTCTGTCGGGACTCCCCGTGCCCTCAGTTGCCAACCCCTGGGGAAAATGATATAAGCTTTGACTGAGCCATGATACAAACGTTCAGCCCCCAGGTTTTCGAATCTAGATAAACTGGTTTGAGTCCCAGCTCTGCTTACCAGCTGTTGACCTTGGGGAAATTCCTTCAGTGCTGGCTCCATGTGTTCACTAGCAAAATATGAACAAAAGAACACTGAATTCTCACAAGCACCATACGAAGTACATATACTTATCATACTCATTTTGCAGATGAGGACGCAGAAGCGCAGAGAGGTTAGGTGACTTCCCTGAGGCCACACAGCTGGCCTGTTCCCCAGCGTTGGCAGGGTTGACATTGGGCCAGATGATGCCTCATTGTGGGGCTGTCCTGTGCCCTGTCGGCTGCTCAGCAGCACCCCTGGTCTCTGCCTTCTAGACACCAGCACCCCCTGCATACACAGGTGGAACAACCCAAAAGTCTTGGACGTGGCCCAATGTCCCCTGGGGGCCAAATCACCCCAGGGGAGAGCCCCTGAGGATGCCAGCTCCAGGCCGGCTGCAGAGCGTTTCAGGTCCTAAGATCTTGGGAGAAGCCATGACCCTGGGGGTACAGCTGGACAGCGTCACCCCTGCAGCCTGAGAAGCTCGGTTGCTGTGGCCTGAGGCAGAGTCAGCAGCCAAAGGTCCAGGAGACGAGGAAACTCGACAGACACATCCGTCGCAGCTGCCATGACAACCCCACAGAGAACGTAAAGTCCCCTCGTCCTTCAGACACAAGCCACCCTGCTCGTCCCCCTTCTCATGGACCACCTCTCTCATGGATGAAGAGTAACCCCAGCAGTCTGTTTTTTATGTCTCATTGATAAACTTCTATGAACCTAGAGTCAACACACAGGACTGATTTTCCTATTTAAGACTTTACATAAACAGGATTTTAACATACAGCCACTTTGTTTTCACTCAACAATACATTTTTGAGATCTATCCCTACTGACACACGCAGCCCTTAACTGCCGTGAAGTAGTCTGCTCTCTGACTATACCTACTGTGTTTCCCCCCAAATAAGACTGGGTCTTACACTAATTTCTGCTCCAAAAGACGCATTAGGGCGTATTTTCAGGGGATGTCTTCTTTTTTCATGTACAACAACCTGCATTTATTCAAATACAGTCACATCATCTTCTTCTGGAACATCGTCATAATGTACTAAATGCGTCCGTCTGGCTGACGACCTTAACTGGGGCTTATTTTTGGGGTAGGTCTTATTTTCGGGGAAACACGCTACCCTACTGGGCCGTCTCCTATCAGTGGACACCCGAGCTGTCCTGTTTTGTGCGAAGACCCATGTGCTGTGGTACGTGTCCTCGGACGCATTTCCTGTGCACATGCTGAGCCTTGCGTGGGCATGTACGTAGACGGAACTGTTTCCCATAAAGGAAAAGAACTGAAGTCACACGTCCCACATCCTCAGGCGCTGCCCAGCTGTCCTCTGTGGGGTGTCTATTCTCACTAGCAAGGTGTAAGAGTGCTTCCAACACTTCGGCCGCCTTCTTCAGAAGTTCTGCCGACCAAGCACATGACTAAGCACCGTCCATCCTGGGGTCTCGAGGGAAAGACCGGGAGTCACCGGCTCTGGGAGGACAGCGGGGTCGGCCACCTACCTCCTTCTGACGTTGAAAAGTTGAACTGCTGATCGACCCCTCCTGGCAATTCACCTTAGCCAAGGACACAAACTGCTCTTAAAGCAAAGCAGCACTCAAGTTCACTGCTGCGATGAAAGGACTTCCCAGGGGAGCTCACAAACGCGGCCCAGTGTCCCCATGCCGGGGCAACACTGAGCCTGGAGGCCCACCCTCGTCCTGGGCAGGTGTGAAGCGAGGAGCCCACAGCCAGCCCACTGCTTGACCAGGTTGATGGAACCCAAGGAGCTGGTCTGCTCCTCAGCCCAGCAGAGAAGCTGAGCTTGGCCCGTCTGGCTGGGCAGCAGGTGCGGCCAGCCTGTCACAGCCACCTGCGCCGGCCGACCTCCTGGCTCCAGCAGGCCCTGGCCCCCTGGCCACCCGGGTCCCCAGACCTTCCTTGGTCACCTGCCCCCTCTAGAGTCACAGTCTTCAGGGAGCTGAGAAAACAGCAGGAAGCAAGGAGTCAGGTCTGGTTCCAGCCCTGCCTGCACCCAGGGAGTGGGGACTGTGGCTGCGATGGCAGTGGTCCCTTCCCTTGGGACCTCTCAGGGTGAGTGCGAGGAGCAACACCGTCAGGGCTTCAAAAGCTGTCAGGTGGCTGCCATAGGTGACAGGCTAACGCATACTGGGTGTCCACTAAACCCTGGCATCGCTAAGAATCCAGCATGCAGTATTTCAGCTCCTATCCCCGGTATCCCTGTAAATTAGGGCCTGTTGTTAGTCCCAATTTGCAAACGAGGAAGAGGAACCAGAGAGGTTACGAACCTCACCTGGCATCACACAGCTGGGATTCACCCCGGAGGATCCTGAACGCTCACACGCAGGCGACACTGACCTCTTAGGCCCCTTACAATCCAATCCGTGATCGGTGACCACGAGTGACAGCAGGCCTGATCCCCAAAGGCCGCAGAGGTACACACCCCAACAGGAAGAGCGGAATCACCAGAGGGCTGAGTGCAGTACCCGTGTCAGGACAGCACCGGCCCACGAATGCCGCCTGATTTCTGCGAGGAGCAGAGGGAGTGGGGCAGCACCAGGAGAGGTCTCACGGGGGCTTTGCAGGGCGGGGGTCAGGACCCTGGCCCACAGGGACTCCCCTGCACTGTGTCCTGCTGGGAGCCTGCAGGCGTTTCCCATCCTGACCACCCTTACAGCACACCCCCGAGGGCGAGGGCGAGGGCGAGGTGGGCAGGAGTGTCGCCCTCCCCGGGGCAAGAGGAGCTCGGAAGCAGTCCTCAGGCTCTGCAGGAAGAAGTGCAGACAGTACTTCACCGTGGGAAGGCTGACTACCAGGCCAACCTGCTCCTAATGGTGGCAATCACAGAGGCACGCATTTTTGTCCCTTGTGTCCCTCTAGAGCCTGGTGGCTCCCACTAGGTCCCTGACACCCAGCTCCCCAGAGGGTACCTGAAAGCAGCCGTGAGCCTCATGCGAAGGAGGTTTGCAGCATTACGAGGGAGGAAGCACTTATAACCAGGTGGTCCTCAGAGTATAATATGCCTACGGATCCGGGGGGGTCTTGTTAAAATGCAGAGTCTGGGTGTAAATCGGGGGATGCTGAGACTCTTGCACAACAAGCTCTCAACTGAAACTGCTGGTTGGAGGACCACACTCGGAATAACAGACACAGAGGTGTGGGGACACGCTGGGACAGCAGGTCTGGGCTCCTCACGCCACCTTTCCATCCAGCTGACTTTGGGAAAGCTACTTAACGTCGTCTAGTCTCAACGCGTCCATCTGTAGGACAGTCAATACGACCTGTTACTATTTAGTCAATACCTAAATATTAGCGAAACCTGACAGGGTAGTACCTTCCTAATGGAACTGTTGAAAGGATTAAACGCAGGGTGTGTAGTCCAGAGCCCGGCACACATAAACCTTCACTAAGCCTTCACTGGCAGCTACGGGTCAGTACAGGGAATGGAGACGCTAGTCTGGTAGAATCTCACGCCCCAAGGAGCCAGCACAGACATGGGGAGGAAGGGATTCTTTCTGGGGTCATCGGGGAAGGCCTTTCTTACTCTGCCTTAGAGCCACCTGAGGCCAGCTCCTGTCCTGTCATTCATCAGCGCTGCCCCGCTGGCCTCCCTGGAAAGAATGAGAGCCTGGGTCACCTGGGCAGATGCGATGCTGGTCCCGGGTGCAGCCTCCTGTCTCAGCAGCTTTGTCTTCTCGGGAGCCCCTCCGCAGGTTTCTGGCTCGCTTGCAGCCACCCCGAGCTGCTTCTCCCTAAATCACGCCCACATCGCCGAGGGCTGCGAGCTGGCCTGCATCCACAGGGCTCAGCTGTCCCCTGTGGAATATGAATGGTGGCCGTGAGGCTGTTTGTCTTGTTGCCTCCGTAGTCTGCTTTCTGCGCGCTAGGCCGGGCATGTTGGCAGGCTCGGGGATGCCATTATTTTTCTTGGTGACATTTTCTGGGCGTAGCCTGGATTCATCGTGAAGCGCTGAGGACAGCCGTTGCCAGCGTCTGGAACTGCGTAGCCCACTTCCCCACCCATGTCTACCTGTCCCGTGGACCCACCCACACTCAGACACAAGAGCCCCGGGGATGGAGCTCAGCGGTGCCCTTGTCAGAATGGGAGGTACATGTGACCCCCTGGGATCTTGTTAGACGGCAGCCTGACTCAGCAGGCCTGGGGCCAGGCCTGAGACCCTGCGTTTCTAACAAGCTGTCGGTGAGCTGACGATGCTGGTCCCTGGAACCATGGTTGTCGTCTCACGGCCTTGTCACTGCCTTTGCTAGTGTTCTGAGAGTTCTGTGGCTTTCCCTGGCGGTCTGTAGTCCTGAGTGCCCCGAGACTGTCGATGGATAGCTGGCAGTGCCCCAAACTTGGCCAAGGACACCTTGGCCTTCTTTACGACTGTCTGGGACTGGTGGCCTTGACTTGCCCACACTCTGTAAGCTTGCTGGCTTCCTGCTCCCACCTGGAGCTTCTCCTGCTCCTTTGCCCTGCACCCTACCCTGCCACCCCCAGACTGCCTGCCCTGGGCAGGTGGACCACTGCCCTAGGCTGTCCCCCCCTTTCCTGGCTCCTCCGAGGGCACCAGGTGTCTGCCAGGAGCATGGGAAGCAGCGGCTGTGAAGCTGATTAAACCGACACAGGTGCGAAGGCCCATCGGCACCTGTCCTCCGTGCCCCCCTTCAGCCCGGCAGCCTGGCAACGCTGAAGGGCATTAGTGTGACCTTCTCGTGTGACACCCTGGTGTCGGGGCCAGGCCAAGGCTGAGCTGCACTCTGGCCTCCAGCCTGCTGCTCCCGAGCCTAGTCCCCCGGGGCTGCCCTGAACTCGCGGCCTACCCCAGGAAGCCGGGGACAAGCCCTCGGAGCTTTCCCTGAAACCCCAGCTCCGTGAAGCTTTCTGTTTTACAAGCTGGCCCTTCTTTTTCATTGTTTAAATATAGTTGTCTATCGGGACTGAAGAGACAGAAATACACACGGAAGAACATAATTTTGGAATACCACCTGTCACTACGTATAATCATTAAGAAAGAACGTGTTATTCAGGGTCATACCTACAAATTGATATACGTTATTAATGAATAAAACACATAGATTTGCTTGAAAAAATACACGATCTTGAAAATGTCACTATTAAATTAGCAAAATACTGGTACAAAGTTGAGAAAAGCGTAATATGTGTTTCCCACAGGCCGAGGTAATGCTACTGAGAAACCACATTGCACCCTTCACATGAGGGAAACTAAAGTCGAGGCAGACCGCAGAGGTATCGGGGCTCGGTTCCAGACCGCCGTAATAGAGCGAGCTGCAATCGTTTTGCTCGTGGAGGGTCTTACCTTCAATTTGTAAAAAACACCCCATCCGTGAAGTTTGGGGCGGTGCGGTGCGCCCCACAAGGTAAGCTGCGAGGAAGTCTGGATCCGCGGGAGGGGCTTCTCGTGTGTTGCTACCACAGAGACACTCGGCGCTCCTTACATGGCCATTTGACGGTCTCCTCAAATAAAGAGTTGTAACCGTCACTGACTTAACAGCGTTCCCACGTACGTATTTCTGAAGTTCTTGGGACTTGTATTTTTGACGGGTCTTTTCATCTTTTAAGAACTTTCAGTCTGAATAAACTGCAGATGCACAGAAGCGCTGTCAGGAGAACACAGAGCCTTCTCGTACGCTCACCTCCAGGTTTCGCCCAGGAGCCTGTTACACACACTCACTGTGTGGGCCTGGCGGTGCCGCTGGGCACTGCCACCTACTCTTTGCCAGCCTCTCCTCCATTTTACCAATCACCTCCTCACGTCCCTTTTTGTTGTTGTTCAACAAAGCAGCCGGGAAACTACGCTGGCTTCAGCCATGACGTTCCTGTCGTCTGCTGTCTTCCAGGTGGCTGTCCTGTAAGGGGCAGTCAGGTGGTGACACTGTTGTTCAGGTCATTTGTACCCTTGCTGATTCTCTCGTGACTTGTTCTGTCAATCAGTGACTGCAGTGCTGAATGACCAAGCTCTGACGTGGACTTGTCTATTTCCTGTTTCCTCCCATAATCAATCAGTTCCCAGCACGGTAACCGGCACACAGGGCACCCCTGGTCACCCCCACCCAACCTAGCACCCCTCAGGGGCTAGGCTCCACGTGGCTTGACTGTGCAGACGACGTGGAAGGAAGGCGTGGGCAGGACTCCGAGCTGGCTGGGCTCCCTCGTGGCTCAAACCCACGTGAGGACGGCAGGGCGGGCCTGAGACCTAGGCCTGGCTGAGCCCCTCCCGGCCTGGATGACACCAGGCCACCACCCACCTTTCCTCTGCTCTGCCGGGGGTGGGGGGGCCTCATCTGTGAGGCAGCTTGACGGTGAAGCCCAAGTTCTCCCAGCTCCGTGACTTCAAAACTGGAACTCAGCCGACTCCGTCATCACAGCCAGGCTGCAGATGGACTTGCTGGGGTGCTTCTGGGCACGAAGAGCCTTGCCTCAGGGACCCCCCCCAGTGTCCCCGCCTCCATCACAGAACTCGCAAGCCCGGCACTTCTGACATGTGCGCTATGGAGTCTGTTTTCCTTCCTCATCGAAGTGCAGCCTCCTGGGGAGCCCACATCCACGCAACCACATGTGGGGAAGCAGGAACCGCTCAGCTCTGAACCTGTAGGTGGTCCCTCCCCAGTGGGCTGGTAACCACCTCCCGGATTCCAGAGGCTCCGAGTGTGAAACGCAAGCTGGAAGGCCCAGCGGGTCTGCCTCCCCCACCTCAGCTGCGAGCGGGGCTTGAATTGTTTAGAGCGGCTGTGGGGAGACGGGCCTGGGCCCCTCCCCAGCCTCTCCTTGCTGACACTGGCCTGCCCTCTGAGTGCACCTGCCCTGTGCGAGGGCCTGCCAGCCTCGCTGGGCTCCCTGGTGGAGCCTCTGACTTGGGCCTGACCCTCCGATTGGGGGGGGCTGAGGGGCTAAAAGGGGGAATCCGCAGGAAAGAACAACTTAACTGCTTGTTCACAACACCAGCACTGAACTTGAAATGGGTCTGGACGTCTCATTCTACCGTTTCTTCTGTTTTCCCTTCTGTCAAGAGGGGCTGACGACCTCTTACTGCATGTGGGGCGGAACGTCAGGAAGCATCACACACAGGTCCTGCACGTGAGCAATGAGAGCTCTAGAGAGAAGCCGGGGAGAGACAGCCCTGCATTCTCGGTGTAAGTTGTCACCAAGCCCCTCCTCCTGCTCGCAAGGCCTAGAACACAGCTGCCACACTACAAGGCCGATTGACAGGTGTCGCCATGAGGCAGGGACAGCCCAGTGGGAGCTCCCAGGAGGGACGGCTCACTCTCAGCCAGCACCCCAGGTGGCTTCCTGAAGGAAACCATGAGCTGTCCCCAGGGTGAGGGGACTCCATAGCTGGGATGGAAAGGAGGGAATTACAGGAACCGGCCGTGTGTACAAGACCCACCGGAAAGCTGGAAAAAGCAGGATGTGTCCAGGGAACAAGCTCCCTAGAGATTAAGCAGCAGCGACCCCATCTGAATCGCTGTGTGGTCTCGGAAGTCCCTTAACCTCTCTGGGCTTCACTGCTTTATGTACAGCGGGGACAAGGCAGAGAGCTCCTGTGACACCCCTTTCATCCCCTCCTTCCTTCAGAAAGCAGGGACAAAGTGCCAGCCCTCATGGAGTAGGAAGAAGGACAAGAAACAGGACATTCGGTGCCAAATGCCTTGGAGCAAAGCAAACCAGGGCAGGGAGTGGAGAACGAGGAAGATGGGCTAGCAATTTAGAACAGGACCAGGGAAGGCCTCACTGGGACGGTGACAGCTGGTCACAGATCTGATGGAGGTGAGGAGCCAGCCATGTGGGCATCTGGGACAGAGCTGTCTGCACAGAAGGAATAGCAAGTGCAAACGCCCTGGGGTGGATGCGAGCTGGGCATGTTCAGGGCCCAGGAAGGGGACCGTGTGTCTGAAACAGAGAAGCAAAGCAGTGGGTCTGCCCAGAAACCGGCTCTTAGGATGTATGCGGCTGCCCTCTTTCTGCCAGGGCAAGTCCCATTGTGTAATCAGAAACAGCTTGAGGGAGCTGGCCTGCAGGAAGCACTGTGGAGGCCGGCACAGCGGCTGGCAGGGTGCCGGGGGCAATGGTTGGCCACACCGACCAGCTGTGCCGAGAACACCCTTCCTGACACACCGGCTGCAGGACTCTCGGGCGCTCCTGCCTGCGACCGAGAGCTGGGCGGCTCCCTCTGGGGTGTGTGGGGTCCAGTGGAGGGCTGCCCCCCACTGCAGCAGCTGGCCCCCAGCACCACTACCGCTGTTCCCACGGCCCAACACTGGCCCTGCTGTGACCTCAGTAAGGTGATGACACAGTGTGGGGGGAAAACGCCTGACACTAATTGGGCCGTTTCCCCAGTCGCCCACACTTCCTTCAGGCACTTGACCCTTCCCCCATTTCACCAGGCAGAGTGTTCCTCCCTTGCTACTTGGTGAGAACAGCAGAGCCCAGGGAACAAGAGTCACAAATGCCAAGGCCCTGACATACTGGTGGGATGAGTGAGGGTGGGGCTCCAGCTCCCCGACGGGGCAGACGGACGTGGAGACTGGACGCTGGGGCCACTGGAAGGCCTCTGTGCTCTGCCCCTTCCAGGGTGCCGGGGGCAGAGGGGAAGCGGTGGGGGTCCGGGCCCGGGTCTGACAGCTTCCCCACGTGTCTGGGTCCAGCTGGATGCCGGCATTGCCCTGTGGCCCTGTGTGCTCGAGGGGCCTGGGTATGACCCGGTGTCCTGGGAACCAGAGCAGCCAGGCCACTGGTAACGGGGGAGGGAGGCTGAATGGCGTCAAGCCCCATCTAAAGGGGTGTACGTATGAGCCCCACACGGTATTTGTGCTAAAGCACCCCACGTGTGTGGGCTCACTCGGAGCTCACAACACACGTCAGGCAGCACTGCTGCTGTCCCCATCTTACGGATGAGGAAACGGAGGCTGTAAGGGTTAACTAACTTACCTAAGGGCCCAAGGCCAGTGAGGCCTGGCTGGGACGTGACCCCGGGCAGTCTGACTCCACACCTGTTCTCTTAATGGCTGGCCGAGACCCGGCAGCCTTGGTGGGTGATGCCCGTGAGGGCCCTCGAGGGTCAGATTGAATGCCCCCGCCGCCCCGTTTTCTCCATGAGCCTCCCAGAGCTTAGGCACAATCCCTATAGAACAGGGAGGGGACCCCAAAGGGACTGAGATTAAATTTCCAGTACCTGCTAGAACGGGGCTGGCTCATCAGTGACATTTAGTCAGTTACAGTTTAGTGAAGAGTCTGCACTGAGATTCGTTCCTGTCACAACCACTACCCCGTACTGAAGGGTCAGGAAAGTAGCCACCACACCCAAAGCGAGAGCAAAGACACCACTAGTGGGCGCTGGGCCTCCTCTTCCCCTTCCGTCCAGGGCTCCCAAGGGCGTGAGGGTGGGGCTGTGAGTCCAGCGGCCAGGGCTCCCGGGGCCGGGCGGGCGGGGCTGGAGGCCCGAACCACTGGAGTTCGCCTGCAGCTCCACAGTCATCTGGAAAGAATGGAGGCAGCAAAGCACTCTGGTCACTAATGCAAACCACTCGTGTAGTCAAGAGGAAACGCGTGGGAGGCACGTGGACATGCCAGCTCCCCTTGCAAGCAGCCAGTGGTCAGTGTGGAGAGGGCAGGGCATTCTGCAGAAAAGGGACATTTCCAGTCAGGCTGGACTCACTCTCCCATAGTCATCCGGGGACCTGTCTGGGAAGCGAGTCCGAGCCCTTCGTGCTTCCCTGCACATGGGCTACGTGTGTGTGTGAGAGGTCAGAGCTTTCAGGAATTCCAACTGGATGAGTGTGGCATCATCTTAACTTCTCACAGGGCATGGCAGTGAGAAGCAGCAAGAGGTCTGACGCACAAAGAATATTGACAGGAAACTTATACAGTTTTCCTGTTTCAGTAGAGTGTGAGCTCCTTGAAACAGAGGTATTTACAACTGCTTGGAGCTCCATGCCCAACATGGGGCCCAAGAGGCAGAAGCACAGTTTTTCCTCGGTTCCCCTCCCCCTCTTCCTTCCCTGTGTCCCGATTCATAGCCGTTCAGCTGTGAGTCCTTTGTCTTCCCTTGTGGACTGCCAAGCACGCTCCCGCCCCAGGACCTTTGCACATGCTGGTCGCTGAGCCTAGTGTTCTTCCCTCCCTTATTTGCCTCCTTACCCTCTACAACGTCTGAGCGCTCAGCTCAAGCATCACCGCCTCAGAGAAGTCTGCCCCCCGACTCCGTCAGCTCCCCTGGTACAGACCCTCCTTACACTCTGTAGGTCCCCTCCTCGCATCTCATTTGCCTTTTTCACGTGAGTGTGATTAGTACCCTCTTCACACAGTCAACTCCATGAAGCTGCCTGGGTTCAGCTCCAGGCCAGTCCCTCGTGCTTAGCTGGGGGCAACCAGCTACCAGACAGCGAGGTGGCCCAGCCCTCTAAGGCCGAGCAGCTCTCCAGGCCTGTTGGGCCATGAGCTCTGAGGGAAACGGGTTTCCGGGCCCCGGGCCCTGCGCCTGCAAGCTCTGCGCGCACCGCCTGCCCTTTGGGGAACGGCCCCAGTCCTGGCTCACAGGCCTGCTGGGAACGCCACAGCTTTGGGTCCACATGAAAGGCATTCTGGGAAAGCGTCCCCATCCTCCTGCTGGGGAGCCGTGCGCTGTGAACTGGGCCGGCACTGGCCGCCAGGATCAGGCTGAGAGGAGGCTGTGGGCCCCACAGCTCGACTGCTCCAACGTGTGCGGATCCACTCGGCTCTCTGGCAAGCTCCTTCTGTCCCGCTCGTCGTGGAAAGAAGACAGACGCTCAGAGAAGTGGCCGCAGCAGACAAAGGGCCTCAGGGTCCCCACAGCTTCCCTGGAAACCTGCCTCTGCATTCCAGGCCCCTAACAAATAAAGCGAGTGAGGGCAGGAGACAGTGGGGCCGGGCTGTGAACACCCCACCCCACCCGGCACTGAATCACTGGGCCACGGGACCTGCACTTCCCAGCAGCCACGGCCACGCTCATCGCTGACCAAGCTGCACCCACAGTGGCGGGCCCAGCCCCGAGGAGGAGCAAGATACAGAGTGGCCTCAGGCCTTCACTGCACATTACTCTGCATGGCGCTTATGTGTAAGCGCCCAAGGAGCCACTCCGGGGGCAGGGAGCAGTAACACCAGTCTGGGGGTGACCCTTCCAACACCTTCAGTTCCGTTCTCTATCTGTGCTGCCCAGGATGGTGGCCCCCACGACACTGGGCTGTGAGCGCCTGAAACACGGCCGGTGCAGTGAGGAACTGAATTCTCTACTGCAATTCATTCTAAGTTGAACAAGCCGGTGTGGCTGTGGCGGTCACACTGGACAGTGCGGCTCTAGAGCTCTGCCGCCGCTCGCTGGGTGGTCTGGCAGCCTCACCTCAGAGCTCATTAGAATGGAGCCCCACCCAGACCCACCGAGCCGCATTTTAACGAGATCCCAGGTGGTTCCTGCGCACGTGAACATTTGAGCAGCCGTTCTCTGGAGCACAGCCAAGAACAAAGGAGGAAGGAAGAAAGAGAAAAAAGGCCAGCGGACAGGGAGAACAGCTATCGCAAGTCTGCATTTTCGCAGGGAATTTGCTCAGCACCTTTTGGGGCGCGTTGGCGCTCACTGTCAGGAGACAGTTCTAACAGCTCTGGCTGCAGGATTTGATTTTCCAGCTGCAGCACACAGAAGCAGCTGGAGGCATGCTTAGAGCCTCTCTGCCACCTCTGACGCCTCCCGTTTAATCAGCACAAAGTGCCACGTGAACACGAACGTCAAGATCCCCAGTGCCACTTGGAAGGGGAGGCCAAGCACGTCTCCCAGACTGGCTTCCGCAAGCCAGGGCAGCACTCCAGAGCCCCACTGCTGAGGACGTGGCCGCGTCTGGCATCGTGAAACGCGTTACGTGCCGATGAAATTTAACGTTCGAGCTAAATAATAAAGTATTTTATTTATGGGCAAATTTTACACCTCCCTGGAGGGAGGTAAGTCAGTGTGTGAGTCCGTCCCACTTCTCCACGGCTTCCCCTGACGTCTCAGGGGAAATATGGGGAGCGGGGCCGGGGAGGGCTGGGGAGACGGGGCTTCCATCATAGGCCCGAGGTATAATGCAGCTGGATGACAATTCTGCTGCGTCAATAGGATCAACTTTCTGGCATCTGCCAAGTCTGTTAGCGGGTGGGCTTGACGGGGAGGGCTGCATTTGGGCGTGGTTTTGAACTCTAAGGAGACCACCCATGACTGACTATGCTAGGAGGGTTCCCAGCCTTACAGACCGTGACCTTCACTGATAAGCTGGCGCTTCCATTTCAGCAAACACTGATTAAGCTCCTCCTGTGTGCCAGGCACTGTTCTAGGTGCTGGGGGGTTCAAAAGTACGAAATAAATCAGAGACCTTGTCCTCAAGGGGCTTGCATTCCAGTGGGGCATAAACATGGACACAAGTAACGGAGACATGAGGAGTCGAGTGGCGTGGTTATGGTCAGGGAGGGCTTCCTGGAGGAAGTAACATTTACGTTGGGTCCTTAAAGACAGTGAGAGGGAGAGAGGCCCTGAAGGTCTGGGGGGCGGGTATTCCAAGGGTGGGGGGTCATGTGGACCTATGGTAAGGGGGTTTATTCTAAACAAAGTAGGAAACCACTGCAAGGCTTGTGCCTCAAGCAGATGCTGTACTGTCACAGCTCACTCTGGGGGCCTATGGAGAAGGATTGTGACCTTTGGAGAAAGGGCAGAAGCAGGGAGACCAGGGAAGAGGCTGTCGTGCTCCAGGTGACAGGATGGAGGCGTGAGGAGGGTGGGGGAGTCACAGTGGAGTTGGATTCGGGGTGCATCCTGGTAAGTGAGCAGGTTGGCTGAGCAGTGTATCCTACATGAGGGGCTGGCCCCGCAAGGACCTGGCCCTGGCCCCCTGGCTGCGGCAGGCGGGGTTGAGAACAGGCAGCACTCTGACCCCGGGGGAAGAGGCCTCCTCTCCCCAAGTCCCTTCTGCACCCCGCTGCAGACTCTTCCAAGTCCCTGGCCTGCTGTTCTCAAAACCAGGGTGAACTTCAAGGGGGTGAACTTGAAGGACTTCCGTGTGGGTGCAGAAAAGATAGAGTCCAAATGAGAGCCAGGTCATACCCAGAGCTAACCCCAAAACTGTGACATTCAAACACTCATCCTGGGGCAGAGGGGTTCTTCCCTCCACACCCTGTTCTCCCGTCCAGTCCTTTCTCCACAGGCTAAACATGCCCCCTCTGTCCCCACACCAGCAATGCCGGGGGGTTGTCCACTGATGAGGTCCAGAGCCCTGAATCTGGCATTCGAGCTGCTCTGTGACCCCATCCCTGACTACCTGTCCTGCCTCATCTTTCTCACGGATCTCCTAAACAAGCTCTGCGCATCAATCATCAAACGAGACTGCTCACCATTCGTCTACGCATACCTGCTGCTTTCCTGCCTCTGAGCTTGTGCCCATGTTACGCTGTTCCCTCTGCCCGGAAGGCCTTTCATTCCCATCTTCTCTTACCCAGCCTTCAAAGCCCGGCTCCCTTCTACTTCCCTCTGTTACATCCCAAGCATTTTGTATAGACCTTCTTAAGGCCCTTACCTTGCTGCCTCGAGTATGCGTATCTGGGTGTGTGCCCTTTGTCTGGACACTGTATGTGTGTGGGCAGCAACTGTGTCCTCCACACCCTCAGGGGCCATGCACACAGCAAGTGTTCAATGAATGCATATCGGACTGACAAAGGCAGGAATGGACTCCTAAAATCAATGGGAAGTTTTCCTGGTCCGGGGGCACGTGCCCTAAGGCAGAGATGTTACCCAAAACTTGAAAATAAGGCAAAAGGATTACTGTGTGCCCTTTACAAGTCCCCCAGAGCATTTCCTGAGGGTTGCCCAAGGGTGACGTCCTGACACCAGGGACATCACTTTGGTTGACTTATTTACCACGAATTAGGGCCTAGACTTTGTAAAAATTGTGAACTGTAGAAAACTGGTAAGTTGCAAATGATTTCTAGACATTCAAGAAAAGATCACACCACAGGCTCTGGATGGACTGTCCCGTGGAACATCACTGAGTTTCGTACGTTGTTTAGCAATCTCACCCCAGCATTCTTTCCTCCCCTCACTACGGATCATTCAGCGTCCAGTACTCTCACTTGAACCAGCTTTGCTAAACGAATCTTTGACACGCGCTCACTAGACATTTGTATGAGAGCTCTACGTTTCAGGCTTTTGAAACTTGTACCTTGACGCATCAGAATCGCTGTGGGGCCATGGAACCTTACAGGTCCCCTGGCTCTACCTCTGCCATTCTGATTCACAGAGTCGTGGGGGAAGCCCTGCTGCCCAGGGGCTTGTTTTTCTTAATACTCCAAAGGAATTCTAATTACCATTCAGCATGGAGGACCTCTCTGCTCAAGGGAGACAACCTTTCTGTTACAGGCCTTAGCTGCAAGCCTGGCACCTGGGAAGTGTTCCCTAAAGCCGGCCATCACTCCGATTAGCCTTGCAACTTCAGACAGCGGGAGCGGAGCTTTGGCCGAGGGGTTCCTGAAACCAAACCAACTCCGCACGGGGCCTCTTCAGTCACGAGGGGTTGCCGTGTACCAGACCGATCACCGCTGCCACAAATGACCACAAACCTAACGGCTTAAAACAACACAAGTGTATTCTCTTACCATTCTGGCGTTCAGAAGTCTGAAATGAGTCCCACCGGCCTAAAATCAAGGCGTTAGCAGGGTCGGTTCCTTCTGCAAGCACCGAGGAGAATCCTTTCCTAGCCTTGTGGGGACAGAGCCCCCAGAGAGCAGTTTCCAGGCTCTCGGCATTCCATGGAAAGATGCTGGCTCGGGAAGTAGATGGCCGTCCGCTGTGGCTGGGTGGCCACCAGCTGTTACCGGTTAGCCCTTGGCCACTAATACAACTCCCGTGGCTACGTTAGAAGGTTGGTTGGGTTGGTTGGTTCGCAGGCGTGGATGGCAGATTGCAGAGCGTGTGGCTCCTACTTCCTGTGTCTCGCCCGGCCGCCAGCGAGACTGGGGTGCAGGAAGACCCCCTGTTGATGTACTCCAGGATGTATGCTTTTGTGTCTCAAGCAGCCGCCACTGAGAACAGGGCGGTATGACTCCCCCATGGATGGCTCTGTGGGTGTTCCTGTTGGCCTCACCACGTCCTGCGTTCTAATGCAGGGAGCAGGACCTGAGACACCCCCCCACCCCCGCAAGACAGGCCTCTTCCGGCTTCCGGTGCTGCCAGCACTCCTGGGCTCAGGGCCTTGCAAACCAAAATTAATTTTATAGACTGCCGTAAAGAATAGAACGCACGGACTTCAGCAAAAGGAGCTGCACCCCCGCAGACAGACTCTGGGAGCAACTGAAACTGTGTTCCGCCAACACAAAGGGGAGGCCGCCTACCGTGGCGCAAAGTTCCCACCTAGGTCCCCAGGAAGGTCTACTTCACATAAACGAGGTGTCCGAACTACACGGTTCTGAGCGTCCAAACCGAGCGGCCTTTGTTGGCAGGCATTCGGTTCTGGTCGGTTGTTACGGGGCCGTTCTGATTGGACCTGGCCGTCCTCAGGTGCAAAGAAGCGGGCAGGAACTCCCTTAGAGCCTGCGACTCAGACCGTATAAACCAGAGGACAGAGCGCCGGAAGTGAGGGGCAGAGCGCCGGAAGTGGGGCACAGAGCGCCGGAAGTGAGGCACGGCGGGAAAGCCGAGGGTTCAGTCAGAGGTTCTTCCCGGTACCCGGCGTGTTCGCGAGGAGCTCCTCTCAGCCGATGGCCGCGAGACTCTCATTATTTACACAATTTGGGACCTCAGTTGACCACGGGGACTCCATCTCCTCAGGTAAAGTCCTTCTCGGGGGTTCACGTCAAACGAACCTCTTCTCAGGGTGTCACAGCCTCGTCCCCCAATTCCCTGCTTTCGTGACCCCGTGGTCTCCTGCCACCCGCTCTGATCACCTGCCTCCGCCTCCGTTCAGTAGAGACCTCGTGATGACCCTGGGCCCATTTGGGTGACCCAGGGTACTTTTCCTATCTCAAGCTCCTTAACGTAAACCCGTCTTCAAAACCCCTTTTGCCGTAGAAGGTGACGTTCACAGGTTCCGAGGTTTAGGATATTTGGGGGGACCGTTATTTAGCCCAGCGCAGTCACCATTCCCTCAGCCTCTGGGATCCAAGGCACCAGCCTCGATGACCCATGGCCGCTCTCGAACCCCAACCTCCATATCCCCTGTGTCCTCCGTGTTGGGCACCAGAGAGAGCAAGGGGCTGTTTTACAAACCTCCAAAACTAGGACTTTTATACTGAAAATAGTAATATATGTGGGATTCAAGGAGTCGGGAGGGAGACGTGAAGGCAGCTCTGGATGCGCCAGCTGCCTGTGGTCCACGAGCAAGAGTGACATCTCCCTGCCACACAGCCAGGTCACAGCCAGCTCTCCTGAGCGGAGGACAGCCTGCTGTCTGGGCTGCATCTGCCTGTACTGGGGATGAAGCTGTTAAAAAGGAGGAAAAACACCCTACATGCTGTTTTCTAAAGGTTATCTTTATAGATAACAACAGAAACAAGACTGTTGAGATACTTCTCCATTAAATAATTACAGCCTAAGAGCTCTGCACAAGCCCATTAGAGAACAGGCAGAAGGTCCATGTCCCTCCTTCCCCCTGACGTGACCTGGGTTTGCAAGGACAGGCAGGGATGGTACGGCATAGAAAGTCGTGCCTCCCACAGCCCGGTGCCAGGGTGAGTGGCTTGTGGAGTGGGAACTGGATATCTGGCAAGCAGGCTCGCTTGAACAGTGAACGACACGCACGTCTGTGCACAGCAGCCCTTGTCTCCCAACAGCACCCATGCCCTTCCCTCTACATGCGACCTCATTTCACCAGAGCTCAGAGCATTACAAACCCTCAGAGCCTTCCCCCACATGCCCTCTCTCAGTCCTACAATCACCCTGTGAAGCTGGCCACGTGGTATTATTGCCTCGTGTTAGGGGTGAGAAAACTGAAGCAAAAAGACACGAATGATGTGCCAGCGTCCTCTAACTAGTAGGCGATGGGGCTGGACATAGAACTGCCCTTGTCCTGACATCACTCGGTGTGAGATGGCCTGGGGCAGGGAATGGGGCATGCATCTTAGTGGCGAAGCTCACCTGCTGTCATCTGGTCATCTGCTGGGAGAGACTCCTCTTTAGAGAGCGACTCACTCCCCACCCCATGCCCTCCTCAGGAATCTCACTGTCTTTCTCTGAGGCACCTCTGGGGCACTCAGCAAATACCAGCCTCCTCCCCACCGTATAATTCCATCAGCTGCCACAGTAAGGGCACATCAATCACAGTTAGTTATTCAGGGGACTGAGGGGGTTAATATGCCCTCAGTGGATTTTGCCCTTAATTTAACAGGCCAGTCTCTTTGCTGTGAGTCTAGACCGAGGGCTATCCCACAGGACGGGAGCTTCAGGGTCAGAAGCAGATGAAGCTCCAGCCCTGCCACCAGGAGGGACAGGCAGCCCATTGGAGGGCTTGACAGACATTAGGTGCCTTGTTTGGGGGTAACTGGAGACCTGCTCTGACGGAGGCGTGGGCTCCCTGTGCTGCTCAGCGAGCCTTGGGCTCAGCTTTCTCTACTCCCACGAAGGGCAGAGGTTAGAGAGGCCCTGCCATCGTACCACCCTGTGTTTCAAAACCATCTGCCCTCCTGCCGGCAGCACAGGCTACCTGGAGACTTATAGTGGGAACACTCCCTCAAGGAAGGGATCCACTAGGGCAGGGACTTGCTCGTAGAATTCAGGGGCCTGTGGGCGTAGACGGGTGACAGTAAAAAGGACATCTTTATTTTCCCTAACGTGTAAATGAAAGTCGGCGTTTTCTTCCCTTGTGAGTGTGCAGGGACGGACCCCAGAGGTGGGAGCAGCGCTGGGGTCCTGTCCCAGCAGAAACCCCCCCATCTCGTCCTGCCGTGTCAGTGGCTGCAGGTATCTGGAGATGGGTTGCCCTCCTGCTGGCTGCTTCAAAACGAGGGCAGTTGTTAGACACACTCCCGATCTCAACTGATGGGCCAGTGAAGAAACATTGCTACAGCAGAGTTCAAACAATATTTTGGTAATCCTATTTCAATAAAATTGATTTCGCTTGTAATCCAATGCATTTTATTGTATGTACTTACTCTGAGAAAGGTGTCTATGGCACCACGAAAGTAAAAAGATGAAGATCTCATGCATCCAAAGTAACCTTCAGAGTAAGCAGAGGCTACAGGTCACCTCATGGTGGTGGTGGTGGGGGGGAGGGTGTTAAAACACAGATTCCAGGGTTCTGTCACAGTCTGGGGTGTCTGAGATGGAGTTTCAAGTTTGGAGAGTCCTTAGGAAATGCCTTTGGGGTCAATACCTGAGGAAGGGGGAGGGTAGAAGTAGGATTTAGCAGAGGAAGAAGACGTGGTCGCCATCCCGTGCCAGTGGACTCTGTGTGCAGTGCTAAAGCTGGAGTGACCCTGCAGAGTTGTCCTGGGCGGGGGAAGGGGCCTGGCCTTTGTCTGCCCGCGTTGACCAGTTATGAGATGCATTAACCCTGGACAAGGGATGTGATTGCGGGCAAAGCTGCTCTCTCCAGCCACGGCGTTTCCAAAAGAAGGCGGACAGCTGAGAGCCCCCTGCCAGCGGCACCCCCAGCCTGAGGGGGCGCTGGGTGGTGGCTCCGAGTCCCCTGCAGCCCTGGGTGGAGGCCAGGATCTGTCACTTTTAAGGCTCTCCAATGATTCTGATGCTCTGCCAGATTGGAGGCCCTTGGTCCTGGGCAGAAAAAGCTGGTGTGGGCTCTGAGACCAGGGCATGCACGGGACTTGTTCCGGGTTATCGGACAGCCAGCAGCAAGCCCGGAGGCCGCTGCCCTGGCCTTGTCCGTGGCACCTCTCCGTTTATTCCTTGCTCTCGACAAATATTCATTGCGAGTCTCCTACCACGTCAGGCACTGGGGATGCCCTAGTGAGCACAAGCGACCCAGCCCCTGCACTGGGGCCACTGACAGTCCAGGTTCCTGCAAGCCTCTCCACGTGCTGCCCAGCTTCTGTGCAGGGCAAGGTGGCGACGTCCGCCACCATCGTGCGTGTACTGACTCGGCACTGATCCTGCAGATCCGGGAAAGGCCTCAGTGGGCACTGGTTGGACAGACTGCAGCACATACAACGTGTCCCCGTGTTGCCACGAGAAAATGAAACGCAGCCTGTAGATGTTGACATGAAAGCACCCCACAACCCTCCGAGGCCTGTCAGTAAACAGACAAAAAGGAAGGAGACACAGCACCACGTAGAACGTCACAGTTCCCTCGAAAAGGGAAAATATGTAAGTGAATCCACTCAAGTTGTTAGCTAAGCAAGTGCTTTAAAAAAGGGAACCGGGCCATCCAGTTAGAACAACAGAGGCCACGGAAGATTTTTCAGACAGAATTTAACTCAGGAAATTGTTTGGATGAATGATGCAGGAGCTGAGCTGCCAAGTGGGGGGTGAAGCAGCATAGAAACCAGGAGGCAAGGAGGCCACCGGACACATAAACAAGGACAAAACTATAGGCTGCTGTGGGTGCTCAGGGGTTGGAGTCCCACGGGGCCTGGAACCCTGGCAGACCCGTCCCCCGTCCCCCGTGAAGCTGCTGCTGGAGGGGCCCCCGAGACAGGAGGGGAAGTGAGGACATTTCCCGCCTGCCCTTTAACTTCCGCCCGATGCCTCCGCTCACCTGAGCCAGCTGACCCAGGACCTTAGGAAAGAGTAGCCTGTGAGGGTCAGCGTCCTGGGCACAGAGAAGGGCATGGGGAGGGCAAGGATCAGGTCTGAGGGCTCGCACGACAGTGAGGGCGCAGTGAGAGTGTTGCTGAAGCGCAGAGAAACCCCGGGGGCACGTGAGGAGTCCTAACGGTCCCTGCCTCCAGGAGTTGGGGGCTGGGAGGGAGACCTCATCTGTATCAGGTGCCCCTTGGTACATTTACACTGTGTACCGTGAGCATATATTGCCCATTTGACACAAGATGCTTGCCTGACATTCCTATTTAGTACAGCAGAAAGGGCAAAGCTGTTACATTTTTTCATTGCAAAACATCTTCCTGGAAAAAAAAAATGCCAGCACAATCTCTCCCCCCAAGTCTCCGTAATTACACCCCCAGAGACAGCGCGGCATTTTTCCTGTGCATGTCTTTCACAAGTGTCCTCTTGAAACCCCTCCGTTCCCTGCCCCTCCCTGCATGGAGGCGGGTGGCGGAGCGAGTGAGGGTGAGGATGTGTTCCTCTCGGCAGCAGCTGGCCTGCTGGACGGGCTCACAGCACATCTGTAGCCACTTAGGAACTGCCGGGGGACGGAAGGCCTCAGCTTGCAGCCCGAGCCGCCTGCTCCCACTGGGGCTGTACCCCCTGTCCCCCAAGGAAGCAGCGCCTGCTGGTGGCACACCACCAGCCACCACCCTGATGCCCACGGAGAAGGAGGACCGTGAGTCCCTGGACTGACACCGTCTGTGTTCAGTATTTGTCCAGGGCCAGCCCTGCTCCTTTGAACTCTATGAAGAGGGAACCAAAGCACAGGAGGCGTTAAGTGACTTGCCCAAGGTCACACTGCAAGCAAGTAGCAAAGGTGGGATTCAACCCAGGGCCGGTGGGGTCGTGAGCCAAACCCTCACTGTGCAAACGGGAACACAGGCCACCAAGTGGACACAGGTGTGGGCCCAGGGCTCTGCCCCTCCGTGTCGCCTCCTTGTCTCTCAGGGGAGCCCAGGTCACGGCAGCAGTTCCTTCCTGAAACTCTCTCAGGCTCAGATTTCTTGGCTGTGTGGTGGGATCACGAACACGCATCAAAAGGTTGTGATGAGGATTAAATTTGTGAACGACTGAAGCTTCTGGCGCATAACAGGTCTCAAGTCTGAGCCCCGCTTCCTCCTCGCTCGGTGTCCTCATCCCAAGACATCACAGCTGACGAGAATGCTGAGCTCTCTACAGGAGCCGCGGGCCACCCATTCCGGCCACCGGCCAGTCTGGCCTGGGGCCTGGGGCCTGGGCTCTGCCCTCGGGTCTTGCTGCTCGAAACCCAGGCCCAGATTTGCTTGGTGCGTTTCCGTCACTCACTCAAGGCGGCGAGTGCAAGTTGGCATGACTTTCCCTTTTGTTAACATTCCCGTGCCTGCTTTCCCAACCCAGTTCTGGCCAATTTTCCTAAGAGAAGGAGAAATGGAGCCGCCTTCTCTGCTTTAGCCCCCCCACCTCCAGGCAGGGCCATCGAGGTCGCTGGCAGATGAACTGCGCGCTGCTCTGCGGCTCTGCTCAGCCCTCCCTACCTGCCTGCACCCCAGGTCAGGATGACCAGTAAGCGACCAGGTCCGTTACCCAGTGGGGCGGTTGTGCCTCTGTTGCTAGACGCATGTCCCAGTCCTGGCTCCTGGCCGCAGTGCTCACCTCTCTGGATGGCGGAGGCCTCTTCACCCTCATGGCGGCCTCAGCCCCTCGCCAGTCTCCATGGTTGGTACAGACGGAAGGAGCCTGAGGTTGTCCTTCACCTCAGTGGCTTCATTTCGCGTCGTCCTTGCTGTAGGCCTCACTGTGTGCTCACCTGTCTTGTCACTCCCATAGGACCAGGTGGCTGCTTGCCTGGGTGGACTTCTCCTGGCCTGAAATAGCCATTCTCATCCTCTCTGTTTCATCTGCAAACATCTGCTCAGTGCAGCTCCTGGGCCTGGAAATACGGGGAGGAAGGAGACAGCTCATGGTCCCCTGTCCTGTCAGGGCAGAAGAGACAAGCATATAATGGGACAGTTACAGCCCTGTGTGGCCAGGGTCCTGCTGGGCGATGCACAAAGAACTCTGGGCAAAAACTACCAAGGGAAGGAGCACTGGAGTTTGCCCAGGAGTCAGGACCGTGCTCTAGCGTCTCTTGCTCCAGAACAAAGCACCCCAAACCTCAGTGGCATCAGACAACACACTTGTAGCAGAATCGATGGGTCAGGAATTTGGACAGGCTCTGCTCTATGATGGCTGGGGCGTCAGCCGGGTGACTCATGGCTGGGTGGGGGGCAGGGGCTTGAAGACTCGGGTGTGTGGGCCGGGCTGGCTGAAGAATGGGCTCAGCTGGGACTGGCGACCACGCTGCCTCCATGTGGCTCTCCAGCGTGCGGGTTTCGGGGTTGATGGACTTTTTACATGGTGTCTCCGGGGTTCCAGAGTGGGGATACCAAGTGAACAAGACAGAGGCTGCCTGGCCTTTTGTGAGTCAGCCTCTGAAGAAATGCAGCAGACAAGATTTCCAGCGTACCCCACTGGCCAAAGCAGTCATAGGACCGAGCACGTGCAAGGGATGGTCATGGACTCCACCTCTTCATTGGAGGAGAGGCAAAAGAAGGCAGCCACGCTTTAAAACTGCCACAGAGGGTTTGCCAGGAGAGGTACCCCTTGAGCTCAATTGTGAAGGCAGATGGTCCAAGTGGGGAGGCCCTCCCGGCTGAGGGACCAGCATTATTCAAAGGGCCAGGGCACAAGAGCAGATTGTGTTACATGAAGTAAGTCCCATCAGATCCCCTAGGAGCACCCCAAAGACATCCTTCGTACCAATTCACCAGGCGGCCGTCCTCTGCTGACCCCCCCAGACTGCCCTGCTGTGCCTGGAGCTCAGATACCAGCCCCTCCACGAAGGGTCACTCTGCTCAGGCCCCACCTGGCTCCTGGGGCACTAGTGAGCTCAGAGAGTGACGCCACTTGGGAGAGGTGGGAACAGGGTCCAGCCACTCCCCACACGCATGTTCTTTCTCTCCAGCTTTTGATTTAGAAACCCCTGCGGCCCGGCCAAAACTTTCTCAGTTTGGTTTTTCAGAAACGGCTCTGTGTCCGTTGGCTTGACTCCCAGCAATTCTTTCCGTAATGGTTAATTCTTTTGATTGTAGGCATTAAAAATTCAGACTACATTAAACACAAAAGGGAAATTACTGGTTCTGGTAACTGGAATGTTCTAGGAGCACATCCTGGAGTTTAAACAATACAAGAGTTTTATCTCTTTTTCTCAATTTCTCAGCTGTGCATTTTTCTGTGTTGGCTTCATTTTCAAGCAGAGTCTTCCCAAAAGTAACACCCGATGGCTTGAAAGTGCTAGGCTTACCTGACTGTAGAGCCAGCAAACCAGCCAAAAGAGGACACCTCTCCCATGCTGGCTGCAGTCCCACAGAGGGTTGGATCACGTGCCCTCCCCAGACCCAATCACCATGGCTATGACTGAAACTGACCATGTAGGGAGGGGTTCAGGGTTCACCCCACAGTAACCACATAGAATCACTTCATTTTAAGGAATAGGAGTTCTGTACCCGGAAGGTGAAAGGGAAATGGGAAGGCAGACAAAAGGTGGTTTCCACAGTCCCAGGGCCCCTAGAACAGTTGCACAGCTTGTGCACTGCACAAAGGGAGCATGGCGTACCTTCTGTGTCTGCCCAGAGGGGGCTGCTTTCTGCAATTCACACTAGTGGGCCACGCTGGGCCTGGCGGAGTCTGCCACACTCTCCTCTCCCCCGCGCCTCAGTGCTTCCTGGAAACTCCCTCTTCGTGCGTATGCCCTCGTTCAGGTGCCTGCTCCTCCGTGAACTAGCTGAGATACCCCACAGGGTTACGATTGTGCCTCAGGCAGTCATACAGTCAGGCGTGGTTCCTTGTCTGTCTCCTCACCTGGCCTAAGACCGGCTCCCCGAGGGCAGGGTTGTGTCCAAGCTCCCCTCCCTGGCTGGGGTGGGGAAAGGTGCCCAGGTGGGATGTGTCTGGTGGGAGGGAGGGGACAGAATGGTCTCTGCTGCATAGACTGTCTCCTCGCCGTGGCTGCCAAGACGCGTACAGAGGGATGTGAGCCCCGCGCTTGAGCAATGAGAGGTTGTTGGCCAGGTCCGTACAACTCTGTCTCCCCTCACCCAGTCTCTGGAGACACTGCCCAAACACAGGGCCTTGAGTGGCGCCCCCACAGGGCCACCTCTCCAGGCCTCAGGGAGAGAGAAGGTGCTGGGCTCCACCTGGGCCTCACCAAGGACTCCAGCTCTTAGCTCCTGATGAAAACCAGACCCAGGAGCTTGGAGCCTTGTATGAAACTGGATACCTATCAACGCAGGCAAAGGAAATGTACTGTGAGAGGGAGGCAGGCTGGCCAGCAGCCCGCAGCGCTGGGCGGGGCAGTGAGCTTGGGCTTTCCTTCTGAATGGCCCCCAGGAGCCCTTGGTACGTGGGGTGATGACAGCCCTGAGAAACGAGCCCCGAGGAGCCGCCCCCTTCTCTGTCACTTTCTTCCCGCTTTCCTCCCCTTTGTTTGCTTCTTTTCTTCAGATATAAGACCTGCATTCAATCCCATTACCAAGTTCCATTCATTTGGGGTAAGGTTATTTAACCTCCCTGAGCCTTGGCTTTGTTACCTGTGAAGTGGGGGTGACAGCAGTACCTTCTTGGTTGGCTTATTGTGGGATTCACGGTGATGGTGTGTGAAAAGCACTTAGCACAGGACCTGAAGCACAGTGAGCCCTTATTAAGTGTCATCATTGTGCTTCCTCCCTCCTTGCTTTTCCATGAAAAGCTATTTGACACCATTAAACCATAAACACAATCCTCGATGATCAGAGTGAAGGAAACATCTTATGTCCGTAATGGCTGAGGCAGCAGGAAAAGCTGTGGCTCTGGGGTCAGCCAGCCAGCATCATAATCCCAACTCTGTCATTTACAAACTCCAAGGTCTGAACCTCTCTGAACCTCAGTGTCCCCATCTGTGAAATGGGGACATTGATAATACCTGCCCTGCCTGCCAGTGCCCAGGACTGCTGTACCTCTCACAGGGGACATGCATGAAGGGACACGAAGCTGCCCAGAGCCATGTACGTTGGTGACCAGGATTCATGCTTCTGATCCTGGGCCTTCCTTCTGGCTGCCTTCATTTCTCTTATTTGGTCCTTCTCTTCTCTTCCAAAGTCACAATTCAAATAAACTTCGTGGGGGGGTCATAGAGTTGGAGCTGGGAGAGACCTTTGTAACCATTGGTTCAAAATTAAAATTTCCTGGGCTCCGAACCAAACCTAGATTGTCAGAATCTCTTACTTGTTAAATGAAATTTTGTTGTAAATTACAAAAGTAATACATGCTCATTCTAAATGGATTCCAATACCGAAATAATGACAGGAAAAACAGCCAATTCTCGGAGGTAACGGCTATCAACAGCTTGGTGCCTGTCCTCTAGGGTTTGTTTTTCCTGGACAAAACTAACCATATAGTTTTTATTTTTCCCCATTAAACAAGATCATCACACATTTTTTTAAAAATTAATATAGCTTGGACATCTTTCTATGTCAATATATGTGCCGTCACCTCTGTGACAGCTGCAGAGAATTCCAGGAGGTGCCTGGCCACGGTGACTTAACCATTTCCTGTGGACATTTTGGGTTTTCCCCAGCCATTCATACGCCTAGCCTCTGGCCACATCTGGCCACCACTGCTCTGCACAGGTGGGCAGGTAAGGCTCAGGGAGGGGACGCACGCGGGGCATGGCCACAGAGCGAGGTAGTAGCAAAGCCGGGGCTCACTGCTCTGGTCTCCTGGCATGCCCTTTGCATCAAAGCATACCACCACATTTATTTTATTGTCTTTAGAGAACTGAATGTTTTTCTGAACCTATTCCTGAGAGCAGGGAAGAGAGAAAAAAAATGTTTTTTATTTTGTGTGTTTCTGAGAATTGGATTTTTTCCCCCCAAACTTTCTCAGAGTTTTCACTTTTCATTATGCTCTTTGTAAGAGTTCATGACTCAATATGTTTTTCCTAAACATTGTTTCTGAAGCCAACTTTTTTTATGCTAGAATCCCGAAATCCCACTTGCCCTGAGTATGACTATTCTGAGAGACCTTGGTCAAATTCCACTTTAGAGACCCCAAACCCCTCCCCTTCACTCACTATAATTGATGAGTTTCCTCCCTTGTGGAAACCAATGGAATTGTAAAATTGTGACTGTCATCTATTTTTTTATTAAGTAAATTTCTCCAAGTTCTGTAGGAAACTTTCCCAGAAAGATAAATTACCCACTTGTAACATGTAACGTGTAATGCTTGCAGAATCCTTGTGAGGATTGGCTCTTTGCCCAAGAATTATGCTTAATATTCTTCCCAAAGGATGGAACATTAAGCCCATCTCCCGTGAGGTGAGAGGTTTGATTGGAAGTGACTGTTGCCCATCAAGTCACATCCTCTTTAAAGCAGTTGCCCTGCGAGCTTGGTGCTGAGCTGCAGACAAGTTTCCAAGTTACCGCCTCTACCTCCATCCCCTGCCACAAAAGGGGCTGGTTAGAAACTGCTCAGATTTCTAAGTGACAAGGAAGAGATGTCATTCTCAGATAGCTGACCAGAGTGTTGGTAACATTTGAATGTTATGTAGCATTGCTTTGGGCAAAAGAGAGGGAACAAAGGGCTACAGTGCAACTTTGGTGTGTGAGCTGCCTCTTGGGTTCTATCTTAGCATCAAAAGTAGACCCCTCTCCTGGCCCCTAGAATGTAAATACCATTGCCTCCGAAAACGACTGGGCTCCTTGGAGAAATGTCTGGCTTCTGCCCGGAGCCGCAAGTGTACAACATGAGCCTGGAGCATCATGTGCCAAATGGCGAGGAAGTTCTCAAAGACGACAGGGGCTCTCAGAAGACACAGGGCCGCTCTGAAGAGGCCCCCAGCGGTCAAAGACGGGCGCCTTCTAACATCCATAGGGTAATAACTGCAATGTGGTGAAGCACATCAAATACGGCTCCATCCGCAAATTCATAGTGACGTTCAAAAAAGAAAAACACTGAAAATAAACAAAAGCCCACAAAAATGCATTGTTCCTTTGTGAAGGGTGCCAGGAGAACCAGTTCATTACTTTAAAAACTCGTAAATACAGGGCAAGAATCAAAGATGTATTCCGCCTTCCGTATATACACTGTACCTCAGGCTGCCCACCTGGTGGATGAGGGGAGATATCTCCGAAGTCCCCCATGATTCAAGTGGGGCTCTGGGCTGCGGAGGTGTGAGAAGTCAGGTAAACGTGTCCTCCCTCCTTTCAGGTGCTGGTGCCTGGGCCTGAGGTGTCTGCCCCATCAGTGAGGCACTGAGGGTCACCTCCTGGCCCCAACACTGCTGGTCAGCCGACTCCGGCTTTGCCAAGAACACATGGGCATGGGATGACCAGGGCAGATGCCCAAGCAGGTAGGCAACCTGAATGGGGCAGGGGCAGTGGTGGGGGCCGTGGGGAAGCTGAGGGTAGTTGTGTTTAAACGGGGGACCCTACCAGGCCAGTTGTTGCTCTGAGGGAATATAGGCCCAGGGTTGCCAGATTCCCCAAGTTTTCTGTTAAAGAAACCCAGATTTTTCATGTGAAATCTGTTTTTCAAGAGTAAAAGTTGGCAACTGCAGGGTGTCCGCTTGCATGTTTAGACGCGTTCGCTGCCTGGCTGTGTCCTGGGAAGGTGGCTCTTGTGGGCAGCACCCTTCCCCCCGCCCCCACTCTCTTGCCGTCTAGATTCCCCCGGGGTTTGGCCGATGGGCAGAATAGGTAGATTAGAGACTGAAAGGTGGCAGGTCAGGGTCCTTCACCCCTAGTTCGAAGCCAAGCCGGACAGCCCCCCATCCACCCACCCACATACACGTCCACGGGGCCGTGTTTCGGTGGTGGCTGTGTGTCTGTGCTGCCACAGCTCCCACGGGGAGGTCCCTCTCCCAGGCTGCAGCGCCTGTGGGCTGGTGACCCTGTCTTCAGGCCTGGGGGCTGACGGCTCTGCGGCGGCTAGTCCGAGTGCCTCCCACCCTTTGTTGCCTCTCGTCCTCCATCCAGTCCATGGAATGGTCCCTTCATTCTGAGCACTCCCCAGTTACGCCTGTGAACGTGCCCTCCCTTTCCTACTGGGAACCAATATGCCAACTAATTTCATTGAAAAGCAACACACTGAGGTTCAGACACACCTGGAGCTGCAGCCTGGACCCAGATGGAGAGAGCCCCGCTGGCCAGCTCCGCTGGGGCGCCAAGCATGGCACCTGGCAGTAAGCAGAGGCTGGACGCATGGCCCAGGCCGGCACAGTGCGCGGGACAGGACGGCAGGCACACAGAGACTGGAGTGGAAGCAAGAGGCAGGGCAAAGAAGGGAGACGCCTGAGACGTCCAGCCAGTTTAATGACGAGTGAAAGCGAGCAGGTGCCAAGGCCTGCAGCGCCGGCCTGGGGCGGGGGAGGCACTACAGCACGGGCGGGGCGTGGGGAAAGAAGCGGGATCACCTAATGTCGGCACGGGGGCGGGTCGTCCACTGGCAGCCTGGACCTGTGACGTTCCTGGGGGGACATGCATCACACCCCCGGAGCAGGAGCAGGCCGGCTGCCTTCACTCCCGAACATAAATTCTAGTGCAGACCACGTCATCGGCGCCGAATGTCTGCAGAAAAGAAGGAAACCCAATCAGGGCAGATGCCTGTACAAATGTTTAAAGCATATCGCTAATAAGGCCACTTACTGGCCTATTAAAAACGCTTTGAAACAGACATTCAATTTCCTGTGCCATGTGCTCATGCTAAGTGCTAAGGGTTTCCTTTCTTTTTTCCTCCCTTAAGCTCCATATTGGCAACCAGGGTATAGAATTATGTTATACGCAGTTTTCCTTCTGGAATCTGTGAATGCTGACATAAGAAATGCAAGTTTCCTGGCTTTGCTTTTGAAATTAAACTGAAAGGGAGAATGTCGTATTGGCCATTTGTGAAGCGGTTTTTGTTTCTTTTCAAATGACTTCAAGAGAGCAAGGGGTGGGGCAGCTGGAGCCCTGGGTTCCAGCACTGACCAGCCAGATGGAATCGTTTCAGAGGGGTGCAGAGGCTTTTCAGGGAGCAGCTGTCCAGCCTGGAGACCGTCTGAGATGCTGGAGAAGTAACACTCAGGCTACCCATAAGCTAGAAAACCAGTCTCAGCTACAAAGCCGCAATGGGTGAGCAGGGGCTCGGCTCCCCTCCTGACAGTTTGTGGCTGGGTGGGGGGGCAGGGAAGGGCAGGGTAGAATTGAACAGGATGATCCCAAAGGCTCTTTGCAGCTGAAATCTGCGGCTCTTTGTTTATTTGCTGTGGGGAGGACATGAACCATTCCACAGATGGAGGAAGACGGATTTCTTCTGGCCCGTGAAAGGGTATTGCCCGTAAATAAGCTGTCTCCACTCTCCCCAGACCAGCAGTTCTCCACAGCCCTGCTCCCCGTGCTCTCAGGGAAAGCAAGATGCATGTTAAAAAGCAAACCCAAAAAGCAAGCAGTCCTGTCTGTGGGCCTGCCGTGGGTGTTCGTGTGCAGGCGGACACTTCCCCGCAGAGGGTCCCTGTCTTTCAGATTCTCAGAGGGTAAGGGCCCTGGGCTGAGCTTGGAGGTATCTGGCTCTTCTGATCCTTGCTGCGTCCCTCAGGGGCTCATGGGATGCTGTCAGAGAATGTGAGCTAGGACGCCGTCCCAGGGAACACGAAGTCATTCGTGCTCACCCCTGCTGCCCTTCTAAGGAGGCACAGTTGTACCTGCTTTGTTCTCCTGTCTATTTTCTCTGCATGAGTGAGGAAAGCATGCGGTCTGTGTACCGGGGGGCGGGCGTTTCCACCGACATTCACCCCTCAGACGTCCGGACCGCTCAGAACCATGTCAGTTTTCCCAAACTCTCCGAGCTCTACAGCCGGGGAGTGTCAACTGGAATGCCATCGTTGGAGACTGGCCTCTTACCTGCCCTGTAGTGACATCTCACCCAGGCCAACAAATGACTTCAGGACACAAGGAGAAACTGCCATGTTTCCAACCACATTTAGAATGTCCTTCTCAGCCAGCAAACTATGCTGGGAGGCTCCGGAAAGAAACTGTAGAATGTTCCAGAGTGGTTGGAGGGCAGATACTCAGTTTTTCAAAAGAAGGCAACTTACAGCCTGAGGGCAATATACTGTTGGCACTGGGACAGCTTATTTTACCGTCACTAGAATTAATTTGCCTCTTGTCACGTGGAGCCGGCATCTCCCTATGTGTGGATTCCTGACGATAACCCTTGAAACACAAGCCCGCGTCAGACGCCAGATGCCCAGAGCCAGAGCTCCCTTTGCGGCCCGTGTGCTCGGCCGCGCCAGGGGAGTGGCCCTCCCCTGGAAATGGTCGTCGTGGCGGAGCTGGGCCGGGCTGTGGCTGCCCCACACTGCAGAGCTTGATAAAGTCCCACGTTCTCACAGAGCAAACTCAGCCATAATCAAGAACTCTAAAACCTCCTCTCTCTTTGCTCGCTGTGGTACCAGCGAACCATATATGCATTTTGCCCCTAAATGTCCATGTCGCAGCCTCAACTTGCTCCCCAACCCCGTCAGGCGTTCCCGCCTTGGAAACAACACTCTGCAGGTCACCAGCAAAGCCGGTCCTTTCTGTCCGAGAGGAGAAGCACGTGAAGACACTCGGCTACAGGCACAGGCAGCTCAGCCTAGGGTCTTCCTGCAGCATCCGCGTGTTGTTTCCGGGCTGAGAGGGACCTCAGGGAGCAGACTTCAGCCCAGCCCCTCATCTTATAGCTGGGGAAGGGAAGGCCATGCCAGGTCACACGCGAGTCGTGCCTGGTGCACCCACCGTCTCCCATCCCAGCATTTCAAGGTGACATTGCAGGGATGGGGCAGGCAGGCAGTCCACGAGGGGAGATGATACAACACGCCTGATGACACAAAGGGTTTCGTTTCCTGGTTACCCAGGACAGCTTTTCCCTCTTCTAGGCGGGGGAGAAGGGGGCTGCAGGGAAAGCATGGTCGGCTCTGAACACAGAGGAAGGGTGACATGGGGTGTCCTGCCCTCCCCGTCTTCCTTTGCTCCCACACCTACAGTAAAGGGAGAAGAGGTGTCTGGTAAACTACAGGGGGTTCCAACTTGGCCTCTCCAGGTAAATGTTGTGTGGCCAGGGCTGTTCAGAATGTTTTAATCTGAATATTTTTAAGGGAGAGCCCACCGTCCCCGTTCTGAAGGCCACACCTCCATGTTGCGTCACACTCAGACACTTCCCAAATTAGCACAACTGGCCCGGCTTCCAAAGGCCAATGGAATTCCTAAGTGCAGAGGTAGAAATGCTCTCTAGGGCTCCCAGTGCTGATGTGCTAGAATTGCTGAAATCTTTCCCAGGCAGCAAAATGGGAAGGGAGGGAGCAAAATGAACCCTGGGACCTCACGGAGCGCAAGCATCCCAAGCCGGGAGGGGAGGCTGGCTGAGAACAAGTCAGCAAGTTAGTGCAGGGACAATGGGTCGGTCTGGATGGTGGCAGCTGTGCAGCCTGCCTCTCACCCCTCCTCTGCCCTTGGAGCCACTGCTGTCTCCTGCCCACCAACGAGCAGCGATGTCCTCTGACCTAAGCTGTCATCGCGGGTTTTCTGCTCACATTTTAACCCAGGGCAGTGTCCCTCTCCAAATGGGCGAGGGAGGACGACATTTGTGTGGCCCACTGCGAGCGTCATCTAGGGAACGGGGTCCAGGGCCCTCACCAGGATGAGCTCGTCGTTGGCCAGCTCCCGGGTCCAGTAGGTTTTGGGGCCGTCCCCCTCGAGGAGAGTTTGTGTGCAGTGGATCTTGTTCTCGTTCTCCCAAGTGGGTAAACTCTGTCGGCGGGAAAACCATGGGTTACGACCTTGGCAGCGGGCACAGACACAACAGCCCCGAGGAAACAATGTATGTGCCCTGTCAGCGCGCCCAGAGCCTCTCCGCTGCGCCCTATGGCGTCCACATTCAGAGGGCTGGTCACGGATTACATGGGCATCGATACACCTGGTGTTACACGCCCGCACACACACTCAGCGAAGCACCGTGCATCTGCAGGAATAAAGCTGAGAGCGTGCAGATTCGTGCACGGCACAGTGGACCACCCCTCAAGCAACTGGGTTTTCGTGGCAAGAAGCTTCACATCAGAGCCACGAGATTTCACTGCGGCTAAAAGTAACCACATCCTCGTCAGGTCAGGAGCTCTGCTCCGTGCGTGGGTTTGGGGATAACGCCTTCCCTTCTGTTTGCACTGATCGGCCCACTCTGATAAACCTGGGGGTCCGGTTCTGAGAGTAAAAACCGCCACTTTCCAGGTTACACCCCGCTAGAAAGTTTCTAAAAACCAAACCATCCAATCTGAAGGGCCTTCATGCTGTTGGAGGTGGGAGGCAAAGGAGGCATTCCCAGTGTCCACAGGACGCAGAGCTGCAGGGGGTGGGGGCGCTGGGGACCCAGGAGGACGTGCCTCCTCACTTAACTCGCGGGTGGGTCATCAAGCAGGGCGGGGACGGAGCCCCACTCTCTGAGCCGTCCTGCGAGCCTTGGGTGTTTGATCAGAATTGCCGCCCCGCAGCAGCCACCATGGGATGTCCCCAGACTGAGCCCTGCCCGTTGCCAGGCTTCCCCCTGGGCCTCCCAGCCCTGCCTTCTAACGCTGCTGCTGTCTGCTCCTGTGTGTTAACAGTCAGTGTTGTCATAGGGGCTCCATCCTGCCAGCTCCAAGCACAGCCATCACTTTCAGGGGCCCAAATCCTGCTGTGAGGGCCCGCGGGTTCCCGGGGGCTGCGTCACTGTGTCTCGTCCCAAGCCCCCTGCTCAGAGATCGCACTCTGTGCATCACACAGCCCCCACCGGGGAAAGGTGAAAACAGTTTCTCACTCTGGAATGTTGCTAGCTTTTGATTTTTTAAACATGGGCGGAAGCGAAAGAGACATTTTGTCACTTTTTAAATAGGCGGTAGCAGCAGCGATTGTTCTTCCATCTGTCCTCAAAACACACCAGTAACCAGCCCTGCAATTCCAATCCAGAGAGAGCAACCAAATGCTAACGTGCCCATCTGAAAAAGGAGGGCACAGCTCCCTGCTTCAGTCCCCGCCTTCACCCTGGGCTGAGATACGGAGAAATACAAAACTCTTGCCCTTGAGGACTCAGAGAGAGCACCTCGTTCATTTCGCGGCCGGAATCTGCCTTGCTTTTTGAAAAGATCCCGCCTTGCCCATAAGGAACCCGGCTGAAGGCGAGCGGGAGGGCGGGAGAGGTGCGGGGGCCCTCTAGACTGCTGAAACTGCACCCACAGCGTCCTCAGGAGCCCAGGGACCAGGGGCGGGACACCAGAGCTGCCGATCTACCTGCGACAGGAAACGTGGCGGCTCTGCCACCTCCTGCGCCCGCGCCGCCCGCGCCCGGGTCACCGCAAAGCGCTGCAGAAGCCCCGCCAGGAACGCGGCGCGGCAGTTAGCACCTGGGGAGGCGGCTTAGGGAGGGGGTTGGGGGGTAAGAGGCAGGACTTTCTCCCGAGCCCAGGGCACCCAGTTGCACAAATCTCTGCAAACCGCCGGTGCACACACCCTGCCAGGAAAGCGCGCCACAGGCTGCACGGGGGGGAAACGGGTGCGCGTGGCTGCGCGGTTCGGGGCGGGGCGCGCGCTGCCCGGCTTGGGGCTCACCCTGCACTTGCGTCCGTCCACGGTCTCCTCCTCAAAGCCTTCTCCGACCTTGAAGTTGATCTCGGTGGTGCGCACAGTGGTGGATGTCTTGATGTAGAACTGGTCCCCGTCCTGGCGGATCTCCACGTGCGGCTTGGACGCAGCCGCCACGGCCACCTTCCGCAGCATGGCGTTCACACCTGCCGGGAAGCACGCGCGCGCCCTGCTCTGGTCCCAGGGCTGGGGGCACCTCCCACGCCTTCTGACCGCAGGTAGGGGCCTCCAAACCGAGCCGCTCCTCCCCCTGCCCTCGCCCCGATTTTCCAGATAAGAAACTCAGAAAGGGTGCGTGGCTTTCTCCGAGAAACCCAGTGAATTCGTGGCAGGGGCCGGTCTCACACTGAGTCCTCAAATGTAAAGTCCCTGACCCTCCCCGGACCCCAGCAATCTCTCCTCGCGATGACCCAGCCCGAGATAAAGGCGGAGCCGTCGGGGAAAGCGCCCAGCGTCCGGCCAACGTGCGCCGGACTCGCGGGTCGCGCGCGGGCTCGGCTCGCCGCTCCTAGGTGGGGTGCGCCTCGGAATGCGCCGCGATCTGTCTCCCCCGTCCCCATGGCCCACCCGCTACGGCCCGGGGCTTACCCAGGGCCTTCAGGAGCTCGTCGAAGTTCTCGCTGCTGCGCATCTTCCAGGTGCCGGCGAAGTTAGGCATGCTGGCGGCGGTGGCGGCGGGGACGGCGGCGGGAAGGTGGCGGGCGCACTCGGAGCTGCACAGCCGAGACTGCGCTCTGTGCCCAGCGCGCGCCCCGAGTCACCGAGAAAGCGCCCCCCACCCGGCGCGCTCCAGCCCCGCCCCCGGCCCCGCCTCCTTGGCCCCTGCCCGGCGGGAGCCCAGCCCCTGTGCCCCTACTGCGCGCTCGCCATCCGGGTCTCCAGGGTGCAGACCAGGCACCGCGCTCCTCCAGTTGGGGGTGGGGGTGCTTCTGCCACCCCCCAGGCCACCCTTCTTAAAGTGGATGGTGGGAGAGGGTTAGAGGAAACAAGATTGGTCCTGAGGGGTAATTGTGGAAGCTGGGCGGTGGGGATTTGGAGACGCATTATACCATTGTCTCGACTTCTGTGATGTTTGAGAATATCCAAAATATAAAGTAAAAATGGGTAGTGGGGCCCCCAGGGAATGGGAGCCGCGCTCTCTCACTCCCAGCGGGCCCTGTCTGCTCCCAGTGGGGGATCCCACCCTACCTCTGACGCCTGCGCAGAACCGATGGGAGCGAGAAGTGGGAAAGCCCCATCCCCCCACACCCTCCTGGCCGTCTCTGCAGGAACCCAGCATCGCGAGACTGTGGGTGCCCCTCGTTGGCAGGGCAGAGGAAGGAGCAGCTTGTGCCAAGGCAGAGCTGTGTGTTTGGGGGCACCACGCGTCTTAGTGTGGCTGGAGCGCATCCTCTGAAGAGGGTGAGACAGGAGGTGACCGGAAGTCACCCGCTAAGCGCACAGGGGTGTGAAGGCACCTAGAAGGGTTTTAAGCAGAGGTGAGCCCTCGTCCCATGGCATTTTAGGAGCCCTAGGTCCGATGGTAAAGTTGGCACTGCTTCAGCGTGGAGAGTGGGCAGGAGGGGCAAACAATGCCAGGGGCACAGGGAGGGGTCGTTGCCCTGCGTTGGCAATCCTGGTGCTCTTGGTAGTGGAGGCGGGAAGGCGACGGGTTCGAGCACCTAGTTCCCCAACGCTTGAACCAGGCATCATAGCAACCTGGGCAAGTGTTCTCTAAATTCAGACTCCCCGGCCCTAACCCCGGAGATTCCCAGTCTAAGTCAGGGGTAGGGCCCGGGAAGCTGTTTTGCAAGCTTTCCAGATGATTCTCCTCGTGCAGCCAGGTTGGCCCTACAATATTCCATGATGGGCTGTAGCGGCAGGGGAGGAGGACGAGGGAGCAAGAGGCCAGTTTGACTCCGGGTTTCTGGCTTCGTAGGTGTGGCGTAAATGAAGGGGCTTGAGGCCTGGACGTCCTGCGAGGTTGAAGGAAGAGTGTAGGTGGGTTGGCACCGGGGAGGCCGGCAGGAAGGCGGGCATGCTGAGAGATGAAGGCCCTCGAGCTCAGGATGAGGAGGAAGCGCATGTGCATTATGAATCTTCGAGGGGGGTTTGGTGGGCAGCTTTCCCGATTGTGAGTCTGTGTCTGGTGTATCCTGCAGGACCCACGGTGCTCATTTCCACTGAAAGGCGGTGGGAGCCGTGGACCACTTCTAAGGAAAACAGTGATTTGGTCAGATTGCACTTTCTACAGATCCCGCTGGTGGCCTGGGTGGAGGGTGCATTGCAGGGCACGAGAGCTGCACTTGGTAGCGTCAGTAGGGCAGGTGCCCGACTGGATCTTGGCGCGGAAGCAGAAGGAGGTACTGTGCTGGGTCTCTAGCTTAGAGGTGGCCGGGAAGGTGAGCCCACCAGTCCCTAGGTGCTGGGAAGTTTGACGGGAGGGACGCTGGATCCCGTAGGTTTGAGCTTCACAGGGACATACGCATGCAGCCGTTCAGAGTGCGAAATTCGGTGAGACAAGGAGCGAGCAGTCTAGGAGGCTCGAGGATGAGGGGAGTCGGTTTGCCCTCGTCTGGGGCTCCGGGGAGTAGAGACAGCACCTGGAATGGGATGGAAATGTGGGCATATGGACCGCATTTGAATTGGGGGTACCTCAGGTCTCAGAGTGGAGCTCTGCTGGGGCGGCGGGGGGCCTAGTGACGGGCTTAGAGTTCCAAATGGAATTGTGGTGACCCATGGTCAGGGAGGTTGGCAGTGCCCTGCCTGGGTGGCCAAGAAGGGGAGTCACAGCCTGCCCCTTGGGCTGGCACTGGCAGGCAGGCAGGCAAAGGTGGCCTCTTGGCTGGACGCAGCTACACACCGTCACTCAGTTCTCCGCCTGTGGTTCTAGCACATTCCCAGGGTGCCCTGTGTGTGTGTTACACTCCCACACATGTGCTTACGGTCAAGGTTCCCGTTGGGTCTGGGCTGGAACATAAGATCCATGAGTAGATTCACTCGCTCAAGTTTTTTGGAGGGAATTCCCTGGGCCACGCATGGGGTTCAGCAGTGAAGGGACGTGGCCCCGAAACTCACAGGCTGCACCAGCTCGTTTGGGACTCTGCGCGGGTGCTGTGAAGGAGAGGCGCTGCGGGAGCCCAGGGCAAGGCCCTTAACTTTTGGGGTGTCTGAACTTCCCCCGGAAGGTGATGTCAAGCTTACGCAGGGCTCTGGATGGAGATTGGGACCTCAGCAGGCAAAGAGGGAGGGCCTTCTGGGCAGGAAACAAGCGCAGAGGACTGCAGCCCAGCAGGCCCTGAGCCCCCGACAGCTCCAGGACGCAGGACGGGGCAGCTTTGCAAGGAGCTCCCTGTAGAAGGGGCTCCCCTCAGCGTCAGGTACCTCCCCTGAGGACCGGGATGCTGGAGTCCAGGCCAGAGCGGCTGGCATCCGCTGACTGCAGTTGTCTATGGGATGGGCAATTTCTGGTTACCCCCCACTCCCATGCGGATTTCTCAGAGGTGGGAGCTGGGTCTGGGCCCTCTCTCCAAGACCCCTTTGTTCTCTGGCTGGCAGCTCCCGCCTTGCCTTGCAGATCCCATGCTGCCAGCCCCTCCCAGGCCACTGACCTGCTTCCCCTCCGTCCCCCTGTCGGGGGCATTTCTGCTGAGGTTTGCTGCTTCTGCCTGGAGGCACGCCAGGGCCTCAGCCTCCCAGGGCCTGCTGGCCTGGCCCCATGCCCTTAGGCAGGCCGAATTCATGTGGGAAGAATGGAGGTCAGAGTTCAGTCCCCAAAGCTGGGGACTCTGAAGAGGGTCCCAGTGGGGGTCTTCAGGACACAGTAGTGGGGGCTGGGGCCACTGTGCTGGGACCATCTGGGAGTCAGCAGCACAGGACAAAGAAGACCTGGCGTCCTGGGGAAGACGAGGCATGGGGCCCACGGGCCCTACGGGAGGGCTTCTAGGTTAATGCGACGGAAGGAGCACTGGACTGGGAGTCAGAGGGCCGGCCGCGCAGGGCCCTGTATCGGGCTCCCCTCAGTGGCAGGTCCCCTCGAGGCAGTCCCATGGTAGGACGCGTGCAAGTAGCTGACGTTACTGAGCTTGTACTATGCCAGGCCGGCCGTAGTAAGTGCCTCACGAGTGTTCACTCGTCCGTCCGTCCATCCATCCATCCATCCATCCTTTACCACTGCCCTGGGAGTGGCCCTCATGACAGGTGAGGACACAGCCCAAGCTCAGTCAGCTGGTAAAGACAGAACTGGGGGTGGACCCAAGTGGGAACCCCAGATCTTTGTTCTTACCCTCTCTGCTGGGGACCTAGAGGCCCAGAGAGTGGCCCCAGGTCACACCGCAGAGCAGGGTGGAGCCCTCATCCCCTGCCCGTCAGCCCCAGGGTTCCTGGGGTCTCTGACCACCTGGGTGCTAAGAGGACAATTCCGCTGAAAAGCAGGACCGGAGAAAGGGGTGTGGCAGGTCCTCGTCTGTGGACGGGGCCAGTCCTGGGTCACCAGCTGCCCGGGGGTTTCCAGAATGTGGGGCTCTGGTGAAATGGAAACGTCCTGGACACACGGGGACAACGGGCTCCCTGTTTCCAGGGTGGTGTGTTTGGATATGCGTGCTCCGTGATGGTGCTTCGTGTGTACGTGTCCTCCGTCTTCTCGTACGAGTCTGCAGACTATGCCCTCGGTGTGCGTGTCTGAGCCCGACTGCATCCATCTGTGCCCGTCTCCATCTCTGCATGTGCATCTGCACGCTCGGGCTCTTTTCCAGTGTCTGAGCCTCGCTGCCCGTGGCCTGTGTCAGGCAGGTGTTGTCTGTGTGGCCCTGGCCAGTCACGTGTGGCCCTGCGTGGGCTGCTTGCCAAGCTGGCCCTGCTGGCTCAGCCGCCCGCCCCTCTCACCACCGCCCACTTGTGCACGTCCTCAGTCCCGCACCTCCACCCCCAGGCCTCCAGGCCGGAACCTTCACGGGCCCTGTCCGTCCTTCGGTCAGTGCCACCTCCAGGCCCCGCTGTGACCGCGCTCCCTCGGCGCTCCAGGTGCCGGCACACGTGTCCTCCCCGTCCCAGCTCTTCACTCGTCACCCTCCGTCCTGTGTGCGTTCTTTCTGTCTCTCCCCCACACTCCACGCCTCTGCGCCACTTGCCACCAACCCCTGTTCTCGAAGCCTCACCTCAACCTCCCCTGCTCTGTGAATCCTTCCCGGTCTCCCGGGCGGAGTCGAGCATCTCGTCCTCGGTCCCCACAGCCCTGGGTGGGTTTCACCATAGATGGTCGGAGCGGAGGACCGAGAGGAAACTCACCATTCGTCATGCAGCCCTCTCGCCCCCGCCACCCCTGTCAGGCACTAGGCTAGGCCCGGTGCACTGTCGTTTAATTCTCACAACCATCCTGTGAGGTAGGTATCCTCATGGCTGCCTCTCAGATTGGGGCACTGAAGCTCAGAGAGGCTGAGGCGCTGGCTCAAGGCCACACAGCTAGGAGGTAGTGCTGCTTCCATCCACCAGGCCGCCTGGTTGCTACTTTTGTGAGGTCTGGTGTGTTCGTCCGCCTGCACCACCAGCCTGTGGGCCTCCTGCAGGCCGAGAGCACCTCCAGTTTGTCTCCATATCCCCAGTGCTCAGCCTGGGCCCGGGCACCTAGCAGACACTGCACGATGGTGTCCTGAATGATGCCTGCTCTTGAAAATGACAACCTCAGCTTTCATTAGTCTGATTTATACAAGTGCTGGGATCCTCTAGGTGCAAGGCTGGGGAACGGGCGGCTATAATTTATCAGAAAACAGGCAACTGCTCCAGCTTCCTTTTCAGTGCGAAAGGAGAAGGTAAATTGATGGCCGACAGCCCTGCACCGGGAAAGCGCGTCTTGCCAACAGTGCAGAGCGTGTGATGGGGGCCCTCCAACCGACCGTCCCCCACGTGGGCCCATCCACCTGCTGCCTGGAGCTGGCCACGGGGGTCAGCTGCCTCTCATCGATCGCCTGCTCAGGATGCCAAATGGTGCCTTTGAAAGTCCATAAAGAAAGAGACACCACTGGTGCCTGATCAATCACCTCTCGCCGCCCTGCGTGGCGCGTGCGCGTGCAGCACAATGCCCGCCGGTCACGGCACTCACCGCCACTGCGGGATTAATGGGCTTCAGACGAGCATGCCACCTCCTCGCCCTCTTCCCCAGCAGCCCGGCTCCCTGCGGCCCCTCTAATCCAGGTTGACGGATGTGGGGCGTGGGGGTGTATCGGAGCCCCTGGGCTCCCTCTGGGCGGTGAGCAGGACAGCTGCTCAGCCTCCCAGATGTCCAGGGGAAGCCCTTGCCTTCTCCCCAGCAGTGAGGCAGCTGGGTGAGCCTTGGGAGCCCCACCTGAGGGCCCGGTCTCAGGCCTCCACCGGCAGGGTGGTCAGACCACGTGCCCGGCTCAGCAGGCCTAGGAGCAATGGGGTGCTGGCTGCTTCTCCCCCACTGGCAAGCTCAGTGCCAGTCCCTCCCGGGCTGTGAGTGATGAGCGTTTGTGGCCCTTGGTGGTGATTGCATTAATGCTGGTAACTTGAAAATTAATCATCCTAATAAGACCGGCGCCGCATTCCGGCAGCACTGCACTTCCTGCTGTGCTGCGATCTCCCCCACTCTTCACGGCTCCTGGAGGCCCTGCAGGACGCGAATATTAAATTAACGTCCCTCTCCTGCTCACTGGAGTGTTTGTAAATATGATTCATGGGCGTATTGTTGCCTCAGCTGAGCGCTCCAGGCCCCCTGCGCCTGCCAGCATCTCTTGGGCACAGCCAGCCGCCTGGCAGCTGACCCCCTCCGAGTCCCCAGAGCCGTCTGCACCCCAGTGACCCGGTAGGACTCAGCATCATCCTGGGGGCCCCTGAGCCTGGACAGCCCCCCTTCCCTTCCACAAAGCCAGGGTGGAAATCAGAGGCCACACTTTACATCGTGTTTGGACTGCAGTTGGTTAATGGGCCTTTGAGGAGCGCCCCCCAGGAGCAGGGGCCTGACTCAGGCCAGTGGTTCTGGGGAGCAGGGAAAGACCCCCTCAAAGGCATGACTCCACCCCAGCCCCCACTTAGTCTGTTGGTGTGTCCCGCTGTCCCCATGGTGGAGAGAAGCAAAAACGGGGTCCCAGGAGATTTTGTGGGGAAGCACCTGGCTTTGTGAGGTGAGGGAGGCACTCAGGATGGGGTTCCCACCTTCACCCAAACTAGAGGTGCTTCTGGGCCTCACACCTGAGAGGAGGAGGCCTTTACCTGCCTCCCGCCCTCCTTGAAAAGCCGGCATTACTGAGTCTGCCTTTGGCTTGTTCCTGACGAAGCTGATGCCTCTGGCCTGGGTGCCTCAGAGACGGGGAGACCGCATCTTACGAGGGGAGGTGGGGTGTTCCCTGTCACTGTCATTTTGGGGGGCACAAATGAAGGACAGCAGTGGGAGGCCAGACCCAGCGGTCATTAGAGCCATCTGCCCCCAGCCCACAAGGGGGATGGGACTCGCTAACTCATTAACGACGACCTGACCTATCCATCCCCCCGACAGCTGACATGGCTGTCTTGGGGGCATCGCCCTCCATGTGGGGGTGGGGGCAGGGTTGTCAGGTGGGTGAGGGAAATTTTGTCATTGTTTCAGCCACTTCCAAACCACAGGGCTGTGGGGCCGGGGGTGGACTTGGGCAGATCTGGTGTCGTGGCTGCATGGCCGTCCTGCCATGAGGCTTGGGCCAGCCACACCCCCTCTCGTGGACGCCAGTGCCCTCTGCTACACAGCCCGGACGCCAGGTCCTCCCTCCAGCAGGTGTGAAGTGAGGTAGGACGGGATGGGGACACCACACTGCCTGGCGCCCGCTGTGGCGACGCAGGGTTGTTAACCTGGCACGGCCACCGTCCTGCTGTCCACACGCCGACCTCACACCACACCAGCCTGACCAGCGGATCACGTGCTGGGCCGCTGGTCCTTGCGTGTGATTAGGAAGGGCCTCTGGAAACCCCGTCCAGCCGTGGCCTCTCTGGACAGAAATGGGAGAGGTGGTGTCGGAGCTGTTTTCTGTCCCCAGAAGCCTGTGGCCCACCACCTGGCGGGCTCCGCCTGCTCCTGTGTACGTGTGGCTTTGGGCTGTCGAGCTGTGTCCAGAGTTCACTCGGCCTGGACCCCCCTCCGCAGCCCTGCAGCCCTCAGCCTGCTCACCGGAGGCCCCCGGGTATTGGTGCTTAGCCACGTCTGTGCCGAATGCAGTGGGGTATCAGTGGGGGTGTCCAAATATCAGCTCTTCCAACCCGGCTCCTGATTCCTGAGGGGACCTTGAGCAAGTCCTTGGCTTTCTCAGGCCTCGGTTTCCCCAACTTGTCTGACTCTGTCAGCCTGGACTTAACGCAAGGCAAATGGAATCCCGGCTCCATAAGACCAAGTGCCAGCTTTCGTGGGGGAGGTCCCAGCACAGCACAAGCTGACTCCCACCTGACTCGGTTCTCTGGGCCTCCTCCCTGGCCTCCTGCAGTTCTCTCTGGTTCAGCCATGTGATCTGGTTCTGTCCACTTTCCACCCGACACCCAGCCCAGGTCTGTCCCAGGCCCCGGCTGTGCCCTGGGCAGCAGAGCCCTAGCGGCCGTCCTCATTCATCTTCCCCACCAGCCCAGAGACAAAGGGCCTAATGTGTGTGCAGATGGGCCTGCCCCTCCATCATCCCTCACCGCTAGCGCCGATAATGGGCCTCCAACGAGTCCCCCGGGCCACCTGCTGACCAGGGGGTGGCCGGCCAATGACACATGCAAACACGGACGTGATGACAAAGCCAGCCTCTGGGGGAGGGGGACGAGCACAGGCATGAGTGCAGCCCCGCGGCGAATCCCATCACTCATTTTTGACGTGGATACATTATGCCTCAAAGACCACTTGCCCCTGGACACTGAGCTGCCAAATTAATTGACAGGGGATCTGCTGAGGCAGCAGCTACTGAGCAGGACCCCCACCCCCAGAGGCCTGGCCCAAGGAGCCTTCATTTTCTGTGAGGACAGAATTATCCCCTGCCAGGCCAGAGCTCAGTGCCCTTTGGGCTGACAACTTGGCCGCTGCCACGCACCAGGTGCATGTGTGTGTTTGGGCAAACTGGGTCCCAGGGACAGCACGATAGGCTCCAAGTGACAGCAGGTCGGTGGTGTTGCTGAGGCTGGACCCAGGGCTCCCAAGCCCTTCACCTTTCCCTCACTCTGAACAAGCGTGTTGTGTAGGGCTCTGAGGCACAGCTGGCCTTCTCCAGCCTCTGGACGGCAGAGCCCCTGCCTGCAGCCTGTCCTCGCACAGGCCTGGACCTTCCCTGAAGCCTGGGGCCTGCTCTCTTCCCTTGGTGAAGACCGGGAATGCAAGTCCCTTTTGAAAGCAGATACAAAGCAAATGGGGGTGGGGGTGGGCGAAAGGGTGGAGGGAGTGCCAGCAGCTCTGAAGTCATAGGTGGCCACTCCCCAAAAGCCCAAGCTACTAGGCCGTCGGGGGCAGCAGGGACCTCAGCTCACCACCCTCTGCCCCAGAGGGCACCCCTTCTAGCAGCCTCTGGAATGGTCACTTCAATGTGTGCACATCCCATGCACTCAGGAGTGATCCCCACTGATGTGTCAGAATCCCTAGGGGCGTCTGGAGCCGGTGCGTACCCCTTAGTATAGCACTGCTCAGTGACATGGTGTCAGGAGTTGCATTTACACCACAGCCATCAGCACGTGCGTGGGACTGGGCTTCGTTGTTACACATTTACCAGCACAGCCCTGGGGCCTGCTCCTTTGAGACTCATCATCCAGGTAGGCCCCTCCACCTTCCTCACACCCTCACCTCCCAGCCTCTTCTACCTCCTTCTCTGCAGACGGGGGCCCTGGCTTGCAGCTCCCCACCGAGTTCCTGCCACTGTTCAAGGACCACAGCCTCCTCCTGGCAGGCCCACCACCCTGGCCTCCTTAGCTCACCTGCCTGCACTCGACTTCTTCGGCAGCCTGGCTTTGCTGCTTCCTATGTCGGTAGGTCAGTGCCAGTGAGGCTGGAAAGTCATGGTGGACCTAGCTATTGCAACCGTCTGTGCACTGTTCCTGCCATTCCCGCTGCACCTGGCCTGCACTTTGGCTGCATTTTGGCTCCCCTGGGCGCGTGACTCAGTTCCCCGATGTGGGGTGGCTCCTGCCCATTTTCAAGGGGTTATGGCTGTGGTGTTTTGGCTCCATTTTCTGGATGAGGAAATAGAGACCTGAGAGGCCCTTGCTTGTGGTCCTGTTATGACTCAGCCGCAGGTAGACCCTGACCGCCTCTGGGTCTGGAGGAGCTGAGGGCAGCTACCTACCAACTTTTCCATCCTGATCAGCTGAGTACCGACCAGGTAGCCAAAAGCAGGCAGAGACTGCCATCCTGTGGCCATCAGCGGTAAAGCCCCGGGCTAGTGGATCCACTGCTCACATTGTCCAGGGACCCCAGCTGCAGGTTGGAAGCCACTCCCAGGAGCTGCCCAGGCTCAGCTTCCCAGGACCAGCTGGAGAAGGAGCGATAAGCACTCTGTGTCTTTGGATTGGAACCCAGACTCCTGCCTCTGACTCCGTAACAGTTCTGCCCCGACCCTCAGCCACCCCTTTGCTTCCTGTGACCAGTTCTCCACCTTCCCCTGTCCTAACTGTGGAACTAACTGGCAATGAAAAAAGAAATAACCATCTCCTAATTGGGCCTGAGTTCCATCCTTAGTCTGCAATCTGCTGGCTGAGTGACTGTGGAGAAGTCACTGCCTCCCTTAGCGTCGGTTTCCTTTTGTGTAAAATCTGTTTTTTGAATTTTATAATACACACATATATATAAATGTATTAGCACAGTAGTACTTGCACATGATTTATAATTAATATGCACATATGGGAGCACACGGTGAAAATTTTTAATGATTTACATATGTGTGGACACTGCTTTTGGGGGGATCCCATAACTTCTTTGTCACATATGCAGGTGTGAAACCAGTTTTTTAATAAAACATGACGTACCTTTACTATGGGTGACATACTCTTACACCTATTTTTTCTTATTCTATTTATTGGGGGGAGACGAATTTTTATTTAGAACTGTAATGGCTGACAAAAAAATGAGTTAAAACCCTAAACGATTTACTTCAATTGGAAATTAATACTAGCAGATTTGGAAGCAAGCGAAGAGAAGGGTGAAAGTCTCGGTATTCTGACAACAGATAAAATTAAAAGGCATAGAAGGGACCCGTGTGCTTTTAGAATAATCCGGAGGTGGAGTATTTACAGTTGAATTGGTATGTCACACTACCAGGTTGTGACTTGCAGTTTGAAAAACAAAGCTATTTCACTGAACATTTTTTGAACCAACAGAACCCTAGAATTCGTCAGGTTCAGGTGAATGACAGAGCAAAACATGGGAAACCCGACCCCGCGCGCCCGCACCTGCGGCGGACACACCCTGAACCTGCGCTGCCGGGGGCAGGTTTCCCGCGGCCCCGCCCCAAGGGGAAGGGTGATACGGGGCGTGGCCTCCCTCCTGCCCCGCCCACCCTCGCGTCGGCTGCGCTCGGAGCTGTGACGGCATGCGCCCTGAGGAGGGGGCGGGAGGCCGCGCCCCTTCGTGAGCTCATCACTGCGCGTCGCCGTCGCACAGAGCTGGCGTCAGACGTACACCCGCAAGGTGCGACGGGGCAGTGACGCGGTGAGTGGGTTTTGTTGGTCCGTGGGGGTGGTAGTCGGGCCGCTGGTGGCCCGGGCGGGAGTGCGGACGGTCGAGGGTGGGTCCGAGGCTGCCCCCAAGCCGGCCTGTTCAGGGGTGCGCGGGGCCGCGGGGCCGAGGTGGCTTCTGTGACTCCGTTTACCCTGCCGCCGCTCGGGGTGCGGGCCGCCTCTTGCATCCCGAGAAGAGTCTGTGTAGCTCGAGGGGAGGGCTGCTGTGTCTGTGCGGGAGGTCTCTGTTCCTGCCCTAACCGAGCTTTCCCAGAGGTGCGCCAGGCTGCCTGCTTAGGTAGGGAGCCTCCCCTCACCGGACAGGGACACGGGCGGGCCGGGTTCTCTTCACTTCGGGTACCGTGTGGCATTGAGCTGCCTGAGCGCTTTGACAGACGTCCGTGCAGTGTTCTTTGGAAACACTGAGGAGCAAGCAGTGGATTCTGCCTGGGAAATTGAGGGGAAGTTCCCTAAAGAGAACAAAAGAGGGCTTTGGGGTCCCTCTCAGCTCTGAAATTACTTGTTAGGAGAGGCTGGTGTGACAGGTGCTGTAGCTCGGTAGTCTGTACCACCGCTTGTGTCCACCTTCTCCTGCCACACTAACCTTCGGGGATCTTGCTTTCCTTAACCTCCGTGTCTCACTTTCCTTCTCAGGAAGCGGGCGGTGGTGGTTAAGAAGAGTGCTAAATGGGGTGTGAGGGCTCGGGGAGCTAATCCGTGTGTGGTACTTGAAACTGGGCCCGAAGTGGGCACTCCTTGACGGAAGCGACCTTTGTCTTGAAGCTGGCATCTTAGACGTTGGCTTCCTGCAAGCTCTCCTCCTCTTTTTCGTTTCTGTTGCTCAATGTGAGGCAGCGATTGGAAGCGCAAAGCGCTAGTGCCCGAGCACAAGCTGAATGCCCTTTACTTCAGCAAAACCGGCTTGAGCGCCTTCCTGTCGTCCTTCCCTGGGCACGACCACGTCTTGGATCACAAAGAATTGAACACTTGCCCGAGATCTTCACAGGCCAGGATTACCTAGAAACGCTTTGGTTTTTGTTGTTCGTGGAAGCCCCTTACAGTAGCCTTTTGGGGTTGGCAAATTTAAAGCAAATAGCCGGAACCTGGATGCCTTAGCTGTCTGGTCTCTTTTGTAGATAAAATGGGGGGGGGGGGCATGAACATGGATCTGAAGAAAAATGGCATCCTATGTTCTCTAATCTCTAACTGAAATTGAGCATTTTCCTGCAATGATAAATAGAGGTGACAAACCACAGGATTAACAGTGTGACTTTGTCACCAACAGAAATCAAAGGTATTTTCATATCTTAGGACATTGTGTAAGCTCATCACAGTTTTGACATTATGGTAGTTACTAGACTTGCTGCTAAATATCGTCATATAACGTGTTAAAAAAATCACAATGTTACACTCACGAATTTATATTTTGTATTTTGATACAATTATATTTCAGTGTACAGTCTTCATTATTCTCAGATTCTGTATTGGCAAATTCTCCTACATGCTAAAATTTATTTGTAACCCCAAAATCAATACTTGCAATGCGTTGTAGTTTTTTGAGGACATGTGCAAGGTGGTGAAAAATTTGAGTCACCTGACTCACATGTGACAGTTGAACAAGGAGATGCTCTTCCTTCTTGTTTCATACTGTAAGTAAGTGTCCTTTTTCAGTCTATTTAGTGGTGTGATTTTTGCATTTTTGCGCTTTTGTTGGTGGATTCACTGTTTAAAATACCCGTGTAAGCACGGTGCTAAATGCTGTGTTCCCAAGTGCAGGAAGGCTGTGATGTGTCTTACAGGGAAAGTACAGGTGTTTGGCAGGCTGCCTGTAGGTGTATAGAGGGCTGTTGGCCATGCATTCAGTATTCATGAGTTATCAGTGTATAGTAAGATGTCTTTAAACAGAAGCACACATAAAACAAAGATGTATTGATCAGTTGACAAAAATGTTGTTACCAGAAGCTTACAGGACCCTAACCCAGCATTTCCCCTGGGAGCAATGGATCTGTGTTCACGGATTCATTGAATATATGGATGGAATATAACTGCCTCGAATAACAAAATCAACTGCTGGTTTTTTTCCTAATCTTACGTATTTTATTTTTATGTATTTAAAAATATGCTGATAAGCGGTTTATAGGCTTTACAAGGCTGCTAGAGGGGTCAGTGAACACACAAGATATGCATATTAAGAACCCTTATGTAGCCTGAGAAATTAAATCTGTTCTGAAAGTAAGTTTGTGTTTAGCTGAGCTGAGTTCTTAAAGCCTCTGATGCCTTTTGACAGACACGTGTCTCCCCTCAGCTCTTACCCTCATTTACATGCCTGTAGGCTCTTGTGGGCATTTTTGGCTAAGACCCCTGCATGGACTAAGAACTTTGCTTCCCCTGTATTTGCTTATTGAGTAGTGAATAAATAAAATTAAAAGGGCCTGGGGCTTTATCTCTCTGAAGAGCAGCAAGAGACAGAGACTAGTCCCCCTCTGTGGTCAGGCTTACAGAGAAGAAAACATGGGATGGGCTATGTGTTCGTTAAGTCCCTGGGTGACGAGAGAGAAAGAAGACCATACCACCTGGTAGGGCTCAGGAAGGGGACTCCTGGGACTGACCCATAGGAAAGTGTCAGGGCAACTAGCAAAAGGTTCCCTTATTTTCTGGGTCAAGGGGAACCTCCTATAGCCCCCTCTGTCGTGATGACACTCCCTTACTGAAAACCTGATGTTGTTTCCACAGAGCTATCTGGCCTTTCGCCCTCCATCCTTGGCTAAGGAAATGACCAACCAGGTAAGGCGTATGGCGAGGAGAGGAGCATCAGTTGGTCTGATTGGTAGGTTTGAGTCCAGTATGTGTCTGGGTATATAGTCAGGAAACCAGCCTCCACTTCCTGCTCCGCTCCTGAAGAGCTGGGTCACCCTGGGCACCTGTCGCCGGAGGGTTAGGTGGCACTAGTGAAGTGCACAACATAAGAGGATTTTGTTCTCTTAAGTTTCACCACAGTTTACTGAGGGATTGAGGAGGTTTGAAAGAAAATTTGTAGAGCAAAACAAGAAAGAAACAAAGATCCACGAAGGAGAAACATGTTTATAGTAAGATAGGAGACGAAGTTAACAGGTAGTTATGTAGGCTGTGCGGTTTTATACAACTGCAAAACTTAAGCTGCAAAGAGCTTCCTGGTGATCAGAGCAGGAAAAACATAATTTATTAGTCTGGCAGCGGGGAGTCATGGGTGCGAAGAGACTCCAGTTTCCTTAAGAACTAACTTGTGTCTGACATGAGTGCACGTCTTGCATGAGGTCAGGGCAACACAGGACGCAGCTGACACTGCAGTGGGCGCTGTGTTCCTGGGGCGGGGTGGTGAGTTGGGTGTCGGGGGTGTTTGTGGGAGCGCATGTGATACGTCTGAAATGTAACCATTGGTTTAATGTGGTGTCTGTTTTTTTCTAGTACAGTATACTCTTCAAACAAGAGCAAGGTAAGCAGCCCACGTGTTCAAGCAAATGTACCTGTGAAAAACTGTGTTGTCCCTGGTTTCTTTAAGATTTTTGTCATGCTGACCAGATATGCAATTCCCAAGTATACTCACTTTGCAGAAAAATTGGCAGAGGATTCTGGAGACAAATACACTTAAAAACAAATAACAAAAAAACTGAACAACTAACTGAAAAGAAAAGGCAGGGGTCAGATAAGGAGAAGCCCAGGCCGAGGAGAGCTTTCCCAACTAAGGAAGATGTAACTGAGCTTCCCAGCTGCCAGGTTAGAGAAGGAAAGGCTTTGAGCTGCAGAACTCGGGTAATGCCTCCTCATCTGGGGAGGTGAGCATCAGCCTGGCCCTGAACTCATGGCTTGCCGTGGGGTCCTTACTGGGCTCTTCCACTTCAGGGACTCCCACAGAGGATCTCTGACCCTTCGTGACAGTGAGGAGGTAACAGGGGAATTTCTGTCGAGGCTTCAAGTGTGTGGGGAGGCTGGGCAACCGTGTGGCAGCGGGAGTGGGCAGGAGGCAGGGCATCGTCCGGGCTGGGAATGGAGCTGGCCCATGATACTGGGCTCGGTGCCTGAAAAGGACGTGTGTGTGGACTGTCCACACGCGTCTCCTTTCCTCACCACAGCCTGGACGAGTTAGGATAAGCTGGAGGAACTTGTGGAGTGCCTAATAAAAGCTCTTCCCCTCTGCGTGGGTAACGTCAGGTAGTCTGACGTTTAAGCTAAAGCTCCATCCCAAGTGAGCTCAAATGGGGCATTCGGGCCTGACCAGGCATCCAGTCGCCTACATTGCATGTAGCTGATGCCATCCGGGGCAAGGCAGCAGGCTCGGGTTGGGTGGGGGTTACAGGTGGAGCCGTGATGCTGTGTGAGACGCACAGTCATCTAGGCCAGGGCCTTCCGTACACGTCTTAAGAGAGGTGTTGCTGGAGGATTGCAGCCAGGTGTGAAGAAGGTGTCGATACACACTTGTCACATTTATACACCTACACCAGGTGTGTGGAGCCGGCAGTGTGGCCCACCGGCTGTGCAGCTTGCACACTTAGTTCAAGGTGGGCTTAGTCAATAGAGAGACTGCGTTTGAGGCCTAGTCTGCGCCTTCATAGCTTTGGCTTTGGGTGAGCTGCTAGGCTTCTCTAAACCTGATCCCCTGTCTACAATGAAGGTGATATTAACAGTGCCTTCTTTCTAGGGTTGTGGAGGTTAATTGAGCTAATAACTTATAAAAGGGTGATGTAAGAACTGGCCTCTTAATCATACCAGATATTTGTGGCAAAAGGCATTACTTTCAGACCTCTACTGTTTATAGTTGAACTGCCTAGTGGTTTCCAGAGACCTTTAAGAGATCACTATTACCAAGGTTAGGGCTATTTTTTGGGTGGTGGGCCGTGAGCAGAGGGTTCCCAGTCAAGTGGTGGCAGCCGTTCAAGCCGGATACGCGCTGGCTGGCGTGCCCAGGTGGGAAGGACACTGGCTCCGCTGGGACTGCCTTCCGCTCTGGGCATGTGGCCTCTGCAGAGCTCCAAGTTGTGATGCAGGCTCTCTGAGAAAGCATTTTTCAAAGCAGCAAAGCGGACATTGGTGGTTTGCTCAGAATTGTTGGAACAGAATTTCAGCTCCATTTTATTTAGTACATTCAATTTAGAAGTTGCAGGAAGACTTTTTAAATGAAGGAAAGGCTTTCCATTCTAGCCCATGATGATGCCATTTGGTCAGTTGCCTGGGGGACAAACAAGAAGGAAAACTCCGAGACAGTGGTCACGGGATCCCTGGATGACCTGGTGAAGGTGTGGAAATGGTGAGTGCCCTCTCCCCTAACATACAGCCTGGGAAATTGGGGTTTATGGGTTTGCTTCTGGGCTCCCAAGTTGCAGATGGGGAAATATTAACTATTTTCTAGGCAAGAAAAGTGTAACGGTGTGGTGGTGTGAAAAGTCAGCGTGTTTCCTCCCTCCTTTTCCTGTTAATTCAACTGTTAATTGGAGCCCTCTAGTTGAAAAAACAAAGTGCCGTGTTTACAACGTGGCCGTCACTGCTCTCCTGTGGCTCCTCTTCCCTCCACTGGTAACTGGTCACAGGGGACCCGAGTTTCAGGCCCAGTGTGTGAGGAAGTGTGTTTCTCTGTCCCCACCGCAGGTGCGACGAGCGGCTGGACCTACAGTGGAGTCTGGAGGGCCACCAGCTGGGCGTGGTGTCCGTGGACATCAGCCACAGCCTGCCCATCGCGGCGTCCAGCTCCCTGGACGCTCACATCCGTCTGTGGGACCTGGACAACGGCAAGCAGATCAAGTCTATAGATGCAGGGCCTGGTAAGTTTCACTTCTGGGGGCGATGACAGACTCACGATGGCTCTTCAGAGCCTGTAGGGAGGGGCTGTCACAGCTCAGAGTGTTTGGGATTTGCGAGCGGTAACGTGAGTGAACTGCAGGTACGTGACACCTTCAGTGGGTCCGGGCAGCACTCTAATCACACACCAACATCAGCACCTAAACCTGAGCCGTTGTACCGAGAGAGGTAAATACAGGCTCGAAATAGCCTTACAGCGGGCCAGGTCAGTTTTTCCTGCCGAATGAATTTTGGTACTAAACTCGCTAGAAAACGGGCAGCTCTCAGACCCTTTTGGCTTCAGAATTGCGGTTTGGGATGTGGCCCTGTGTTTGGCTGGTGCGAGGTTCTCTTCGCCACGTTCTGAGTTGATGCGTGCACTGCCCTGCAGGAGTCCAGGACGGGAGGCACCGACCGTGTCCTCGTAGATGCGTAGCGTGGCACTTTCTACTAGTTATGGTTAAAATGCCTGATTTCTACTGTGTGATAGATACGAAACTTCTAAGGAAACACTCACTGAGGTTTTTAAGTTCCACGGGACAGCAGAGTCGTATCTCCCAGTCGCAGTAAGCATCTGGAGTCCTGGGGATGAATGGTTTCAGTGGTACAAGCCACATGGCATTGCAGGGTTCCTGTGGCCCTGCGTTTACTTGTAAACGACTGCAGAGCCCTCACGAGCAGAGCCTGTGCTGCCAGGATGAGTGGTGAGCGCCAGAGAGTGTGGACAGCCTGGCACAGGCCGGCACACTCCTTGTAGGTCGGTCGGTAACAGAAGAGCTGCCCTGAACACAGTGCCCTGGATCAGAGCCCCCGGGGTTTGTCTCTCTCCACTTCTGCTTAGGAGTCACTCGGGCTGTCGTTATGTCGGTCAGAAGGGTGGCCCCACAGTGTGTGAGGAACCTGAGTGCCTCCCTCAGAAGCGATGCGCCGTGTCTGATTCTCGCTGCTGTGTCCTTACCCCGCTGATGTCATTCATGGACCACTCGGTCCCCAAACCAGCCTGGAGTGTTAGCACTCTGCTCTGTAGTGATGGAAGCAAGCATGGCTGCTGACAAGTGAAGAGCAGGTGACACTGCTGTGAAAAGTACGTCTAATGATGGAGGGAAACGGATACCTACGTTCGGCCTGTCTTGGAACTATGCATGGAGGATGTGAGCCGCCGCAGTAGAAAGAAAGGAAGAGACAATCCCAGGCCCTGGAGGAGACCCTGAGCGTGGCGGGAGGATCCTATGTGGCAGCTGGGCCAGGCACGTGCTCTCCCACCAAGTCCTGCTGCAGAAGAAAGGTGGTTCTCGGGGCCTCTCAGCGCCACGTGGGACAGGGTGGCCAACAGCAAAGAACAGCTGCTCTCTCAGCCACGAGCTAGAACTTGGGCATTAAAATCAACATGTGTGATGCAGGTGTTAAAATCAAAGACCCTTACGTGCAAGGCTTAATGGAGGAATAAAAACTCTTTCCATTTCGAGCATAAAGACACTTGATAGTAGAAGTTCTGTCCTATAAAACAGTAAGGGAATGTAAAAATAATTTAGAGGTATAGTGTTAAGCTTTAGGGAATAAAAGTCAGATTTTCTAATAACCATTATTCCTATAAACAGCTCATTATAACAGGCATAAGAAAGCATAATCCTGATAGAACAAATGCCGTTGTCATTTAGGAACAAAGGTGAATATTCAGAAGCAGCTGACTGAGCGATTAGTTGTAAAAGCCTTTTCAGATCTTGGTTTAGTGAGTACTTTTGCAGTGAATTTCCTTTTTAAAAGAAACATTTCATAAGGAAAGAGATAGAGCTAAAATGATTTACTATTACTTTGAATGTGTATGTTACAATTTGCAAGAGATTTTTATTTTAAAACTCACCCTGGACCAGGACCCCCTTTGTGCCAGGAGACAGGCCACGTTCTGTGCTCTCCTGAGGGCTGAGAACGGCGTGGCCTCCGAGCCCTGCCCCGCGAGTGAGGAGAGGGCCTTGGGGCGGAGCCTTTCTCTCCTTTCCCTTCCACCTGAGCAGGTGCAGGAGGGCCAGGACTGAGGGCCTGTCCCGTGTGAGAGTGGGCACGGACGGGCAGTGGGCAGCTAGGCTATTCCTGGGCCTCACGCTCCCAAAGCTCTCTGGGATTGCCTCTGAAGAGGTGCCGTGTAGCCCAGAAAAGAAATGCTAATATGCCAGCAGTGGTCCATCACTCCAGTTCAGTTGTAGAACACTCTGTACCCCAAAAGTCCCCTCATGCCCATTTATAGTCTATCCGTGCTCCCACCCTCAGCCTCAGGCAGCCGCTGACCTACTTTTGTCTCTGCTTTTGCCTTTCTGAGCTTTCTATGAATGGAATTGTACTGCCTTGCACACGTTCATTGTTTGCTGAGCATGATACGTTTGGCTCCTCCGTGTTGTAGCCCGGTCCGGGCTTGGCTCCTTCAGTGCTGGGCAGTACTCTGCTGTGAGGATTGCTGTGTTTTGTCCATCGATTCACCAGTTGATGGGCACTGCATGCTTCCCAGTTTGGGGCTCTGGCGAGCAAAGCTGCCTGAACATTCCTGGACAGATCTTTGCATGGAGCGGTGTTTCCATTTCTCTTGGGTAGATACCTGGGAGAAGAATTGCCAGGTGTTACGGTAAGTTTGTTTTCATTTAAGAAACTGTCAAACTGTTTTGCAAAGTGGCTATAGCATTTTATGTTCCCACCAGTGTTTTGTTTTGTTTTTTATAAACTTTTACTTATTTTCAGTGTGTTTCTCCAGGACCCATCGGCTCCAAGTCAAGTAGTTGTTTCAGTTTAGTTGTGGAGGGCGCAGCTCACAGTGGCCCAAGCGGGGATCGAACTGGCAACCTTGTTGTTAAGAGCACCGCGCTCTAACCAACTGAGCTAATCGGCCAGTGTTTTAAAAGTGTTTTAAATTAGGGTCACATCTTTTCTCATTGTATTTTTTTTCCCTTCTTTTTTCTGTTCAGTGGATGCCTGGACTTTGGCCTTTTCTCCTGATTCCCAGTATTTGGCCACAGGAACTCATGTGGGGAAAGTGAACATTTTTGGTGTGGAAAGTGGGAAAAAGGAATATTCTCTGGACACGCGAGGAAAATTCATTCTCAGTATTGCATACGTAAGGAAACGTTGCTCTTCTGTCCCTGGCTCTCCATCCCCTCCCCCTGCCTGGTGTAGTCCTTGGTGCCCGTTCTGTCCGAGCCTTGTCAGGCAGCCAGGGCGACCTGCAGCCAGCACAGCCTGGCTTGTGTTTGCTGGAGCTGGCCGCACAGGGGCCCACGCCTCCTCCACCTGTTCTCTGCACAGAGTCCTGACGGGAAGTACCTGGCCAGCGGAGCCATAGACGGAATCATCAATATTTTTGACATTGCGACTGGGAAGCTTCTGCACACGCTGGAAGGTAGGGCTCCCCGCTCTGGCCCCGGGGCAAGCAGGTCCCACGGGAGGAGTTACCCTTTCATTCGAGTGCTGCTGCGTGGCCAGGGAGCCTTAGGTTTGCAGCTTACCGGTCTCGGTGCCCTGAAGAGCCTCCTGGCGGCACTTTCCTCGCTGTGGCTGGGATCTGGACCTAGGCGTTCTCTTCCCGTGGGAAGTGCTAGTGTCCTGGCTAGACGAGTGCCTCGTCTCTGTCGTGGGTGGTCCTGGCACGCTCTGTGATCAGAAAGCTGCTCCTTGGTGGCGGGTGGGAGGCCGAGTGGAGTGGACGGGGCTGCCGTGTGTTCTCACGCTCTCACGAGAACACACGGCCTCCTCGGCTTCCCCTCTACCTGCGCCCAGGGTTGGTAGCTGCCGTCTCCGGCTAGATCGGCCTTACAGTCAGAAGCAGCGTGCATGTGCACGCTGCCCAAGTCCCAGCAGAGGCCTGTTTTCTAAGCAGTGTGTGTTGAGGTCCAACTGGTGAGGGGAGGGAACCAAGGAGAAGTAGCTCCAGGAGGAGGGGCCTGCGTTATGTGGGTGTTTCTAGAACATCAGGACCCTGTGAGTGAAGCGCCTGGGCAGTATGACGCGGCGTCACTAAAAGGGACGTAGTCAGTGGGGAGCCAGGGGAGCGCACGGAGACAGCTCTTCTCCAGACTCACCAGGGCCTTTGTGCGTTCCAGGCCACGCTATGCCCATTCGCTCCCTGACCTTCTCCCCGGATTCGCAGCTGCTCGTCACAGCTTCAGATGACGGCTACATCAAGATCTATGACGTGTAAGTTACTTGCTGAGGCTCAGCACCTGTGCCCGTTCTGTTAAAGGCGGCTCGGGGCTCGCCTCCGTCGTTGAGCGCTGTCGTGCGGGGGGACGCACGGGGCCTGCCTGCAAGGGTCAGAGCCCTGCTGCTCCTTCTCGGGCTTCCTGTCTCCAGGCCCCTGGCTGTGGGTTCTTCTGGGTGGTAAGTAGCGTAGAGAGGACATGGAGCTCCTGCCCTGGTCGCTGCATGTCAGGACGAGGAGCCCTTTTGTTGGGTTGGGGTGCAGGTGTTGTTGCGAGTCAGTCATTCTCTTCATGTGGTTCCCCTTTGTCACAGCCTGTGTCCCCGTCTTCCCCAGTGAGGTGTTAGATGTATGTGTTCGATGCTTTGACTGCGTGCTGCGATCAGCGTGCCTCTGGTCCACAGTTTCCGAACGTGGCCTTCTAATCCAGCAGGTGCAGATGGCACAGCTGTGACCGCCGTGTGCGTGTCCTGTCATGATGTCACACAGCCGTGACCATTGTGTGCGTGTCCTGTTGTGGGCCTGTGAGCTTTTTGGGAGTGTGAACTCAGGAGTCGGGACACTGCTCCTTCTAGCCTGCGTCTGGCGGGTTTTGGAGAACAGAGGGTTGTCCAGTTGGTGTGGAATTAGAACCGGAGTGAGAGCTGGACGAGGGTGTCCAGGCCCAGACGGGTGGCGCCTCTTTGGCCGTGCTCGTTGGCACGGAGCCGCCGGAACAGCAGCAGCTCCATCCATCCTCCCGCCGGCCCGCCACCTGGCACCGGGGTGAGCGTCCCCACAGTGCAGATGTGGGGTGCAGGCCCAGTTGGAGATGCCCGGTTAAGATCCTGGACTCACTGCCTCCTCGTGGCCCCACTGCTTCCCACGGAGGCTGCCGCGTACCTGCTGGGGTCTGTTTGCAGCGGGGACACTGCCGAGCACAGTCACGTCTCGGGTGCTCTCCTGCCAGAGGCGATTTGACTTTCACAAAGTGAAAATAGACGTGTGTTGTTCCTGTTAGGTTAAAAACGCCTCCTAGGGCAGCGCCTCCTTTCTGAGCCTCTAAGCTCTCTGCTTGTCCTGACCTTATTCTTGGCTTTTGGGTTAATGCCGCTGTATGATTTTATTTCTGCGATGGGCGAAACTCCTTCATCGAAAGGGGATTTTTGATACACTAACACTGTCACCATAAGCACAGCTGATGTGGTCCAGTTAAAGGGCAGAGTTAATTACACGCCTTCCGCTTCCGTGACTTATCCCGAAAGTTGACATCCGTTTTGTTTGACACTTTCCCCTCCAGGCAACACGCCAACCTGGCTGGCACGCTGAGCGGCCACGCATCCTGGGTGCTGAACGTGGCATTTTGTCCTGACGACACTCACTTCGTTTCCAGGTACTTACGACTCTTAGCGTTGTCTAAAATGTGTGCAGTGCCTTAAAATGTGGACATGGTGTCACCCTTTTTTATTCAGGTAGCCTTTGTTTTCTGCAGTGTTTATTAAGTTGTGTAGTTAGTTGTCCTTAGCTGGAATAAAGGTGGATTCTTTTGAACAGTTCAGCTCTTAGTTTTTCCTTATAAACCTAGGCTTCTACATACACTTACTGAAGGGGTGTTGGACTCCTGGTGAGAAGACTTACTGTGACGGCCAGGCAGGTCACAGTTTGAGGGACATGGCTGCTCTGTGAGGAGGACACCACCCAGTGAGCAGCAGCCTGGCCATCTCCAGCGTGCACACAGACAGAGTGTAGCTGAGGGAAGGAGTGGGATTTTTTAGTCAGATTCCGTCCAAATTCAGAGCAGTCTGAAAAACTGTTTCCTGATACACATGTTCCCTTTTTAACTAGTTCGTCTGACAAAAGTGTAAAAGTCTGGGATGTTGGAACAAGGACGTGTGTTCACACCTTCTTTGATCACCAGGATCAGGTATGGTGTCATTAACATTTCAGGTCTTGCTCCGTGGGTTGCCAGCACCGTCTGACCACTGGGCCACACGTTCCTACTGCTCGGACACAGACGTCTGTGCAGCGGGTTCCTGCGCAGTCTGCGGTGCGGAGGCTGGGCCCGTGTTGGCCCTGTGCAGGCCAGAACCCCTGGGGCAGCCGCTCCTGAGTGCCACGCTGGTGCCTGGGGCACTTTTCTGGCTGCAGTCTGGCCACGCTGGCTTAGGCAGACCTTCCTCCTGAGGACCTTCCGTTGCTTAAACACAGACATCCCTTGTCATCTTGGGAGCTGGCCAGGGAAATTATGTGATTTTTATTTTTTTATTTTTGTTTTTATCATTGAATACAGAAATTCTTACAGATTGTTTAGCTTTTGTGATCTTGGTAACTTTTGTTTGGGTCTTTAGATTAGGAAAGGAGACTCTGTTGTCACAGGAGACCACCTTTGCCAACGTAACTGCACAGAGCCCCTGGGCGTCGGGAGGAAATGCAGGGGTCATTCAGTAGTCGGGGAGGGACAGCTCCTGCTGAAGCCGGTGCCACTGTGTCGGCCACTTGGAGTAGCAGCAAGAGTCTCGGGGACGAGTCACCATCAAAATGAGTGCCTGTGGCAGTCAGTGCAGAGTTGGCTTTTACTGTATTTTAAGTGTTTTTATTCTTTCCCCTCTTCTTCTGTCTTCACCCCCCCCCCACGCTCTGGTTCAAGCCGTTGTTTCTCAGTCTAGTTGTGTAGGACGCAGCTCCCTGGCCCATGCTGGTGTTAGGAGTCTTGCGCTCCCCCGGTTAAGGCAGTCGGTCGCCGTCATCGGTGGGTCGCTCACGGCAGCTGTCGCCGGCTGCCGGCCGTTCACACTGGCTGCCAGCCACTCATGGCAGCGCACGGTAGCCAGCGGCAGCTCATGGCAGCCCACGCCGACCTCCGGCTGCTTACCGCAGCCCATCTCCAGGGAGAGCCGTTGTTCACAATCTTAGCTGTAGAGGGCGCAGCTCACTGGCCCATGTGGGAATCGAACCGGAGACCTCGGTGTTAGGAGCACGGTGCTCCAACTACCTGAGCCACCAGGCCGGCCCTAAGTGTTTTTGTCCCATAGATTTCCCCTCTTCGGAAAGCCATTAAGGTTAACTGACATAATCATTCATGGTTTTCACATTTCATCTCAAAGCATTGCCAGCAAAGCTGAGAGGATTTAATCTTTTTTTTTTTTTTAAATTAATCATTTTTTTTTTAAGATTTTTTATTGGGGAAGGGGAACAGGACTTTATTGGGGAACAGTGTGTACTTCCAGGACTTTCTTTTTTCCAAGTCAAGATGTTCTTTCAGTCTTAGTTGTGGAGGGCGCAGCTCAGCTCCAGGTCCAGTTGCCATTGCCAGCCGCAAGGGGCGCAGCCCACCATCCCTTGCGGGAGTTGAATCGGCAACCTTGTGGTTGAGAGGATGCACTCCAACCAACTGAGCCATCTAGGAGCTCAGCGGCAGCTCAGCTCAAGGTGCTGGTGTTCAATCTTAGTTGCAGGGGGCAGAGCCCACCATCCCTTGCGGGACTCGAGGAACCGAACTGGCAACCTTGTGGTTGAGAGCCCACTGGCCCAAGTGGGAATCGAACCGGCAGCCTCCGGAGTTAGGAGCATGGAGCTCCAACAGCCTGAGCCACTGGGCCGGCCCGAGAGGATTTAATCTTGACGTTCTACTCCTTTGGAAGTCCTGGCTGGCTGTGTTGTCTCGTGTGTGGCGGTCAGAGCGCGGTGCTGTCTCAGGAAGGGATTTGGGTGGACATGAGGCCATCGCCTGGCCCAGTCACAACGCTGAGGTCAGGGCCATCAGGGTGACAGGCTGACCTCATGAAAAGCCAGCCACATTAGTCTGTCTGGGCAGGTGTGTGAGTCTGCTCATTCACCTCACAGCAGATCAAGTCTGACCCACGATGCCAAGTCGTCCGGCTCCTGGGGCCAGGCCGGCTGCACAGGACGTGGGGGTGGGCACTGGAGTGAGGTGGGGAGCGCCGCGCGTGTCCAGGTGCCCCTGTAGGCCTGACCTCTGGTGCTGGGGGCTTTTCTTCCTGGAGACACGACCACCCATGCCGGTCCCTGTGGGCTCCCTCTTCATGGCTTTGGGTCAGTCCCTGGATTCTGAGTCTTTGATGGTGTGTGGGCATCTCAAGTCGTGTTTAGAAATGAAGTCTTGTGGTATTTGGGAGGTGAGGGGAGTGATAATTAAGCAGTAATGGAAGATGCCTGGTTAAAGAAAGGCCTTGTCACTGGTTCTGGAAGCACGAGGACACCCTCATCCATCGTGGTGGTTTTCTAGTCAGTGTAGTGAGAATAGAGTAAGAAGGTTTGTGCATAAGGAAGAAAGGCGTTAGTAGAACATTTTTCTTTCTCTTTATAGGTATGGGGAGTAAAATACAATGGAAATGGCTCAAAAATTGTGTCTGTCGGAGATGACCAGGAAATTCATGTCTATGATTGTCCAGTTTAGACATCAGCCTCCCAGGCTAATGCTGCAGACAGAATGTATAGACTGAACGTGACATTCCTTCCCTTTCTAGTTTGTTTAAGAGAAATACAGCATTTATTGTAGCAAAAAGTTACATTTTGTAGATACAGTATAAATCTTTTCATGTTTTATTGGAAATGCTGTTCGTACTTTAACATAAAGTATTCTTAATGCAAACACCAATTCTTGACCACACTTCTTTCCCATCTGCCCCGTTACGGGCACAGCAGTGAGAGGGAGTGGCGTCGTTACGTGCAGTGTGGTCTGCCACCTACTGGACTTTGCAGCTCAGAAATACAGGCTCGTCCTGGGATTCTGGGGCTGTCACGTGGAGCTGTGACACGGGAGGTCTGAGTGGGGTCCTGGAGGACACAGCATTTGACTGACGGCAGCCTCCTGCCGCCCTTCCCGTCTGGCAGCCTTCAGTGCCACACTCTGACCCTGCTGATTGTAGAGAAGCCGGCTGCTGGTGGACACAGCTGCCTTGCCCGTGTGTGGGCTCGAGCCCGCACTGGCCGGACTGCAGCTGCCTGTCACCCCCGAGCGCCCGCACCTCAGCCGGGTCTGCATGTGGATGGAAAAGATGTGACACGCTGAGCTCCTTCTTCCTGGTCCCAGCTTTAGGGGCCGCAGGTCAGGTGTGTGCCCTCCTCGCCCGCCTGTGCCCACACCGCCCTTCCCACGCCCTCTGCCTGGAATGTGCCCCCTCCGACCTCAGGGTCTCCTCCCTACTGCCTGCCCCCCTCCCGTCGCACTCGTTCTTCACAGCAGTCACCACTGCCTGCGGGTGCATCTATCCCCCGAGTGGGCACTTCCTCCCACTCACGGAGCTTCCCCTCGGGGGATAAATGCACCCCGGTGCGAGGCCAGCTGGCACCCAGCACTGTTCACCTGAGCTCCAGAAAAGGAAAAGCCATAGGCATTTGTGTCATACCTGCTCAACTTTAATTTTGAAGTGACAAGTGTACATACAGGTGGAATAAATTGAAAGCAACACCTTCCCCATTCCATCTCCATGATGAGGAGCTGGATAGCATTTTGCCCCGTCATCCACTAACAGTTGTCCAGCAACAATGTGTTAGAAGCCACAGCACCGCAGCAGAACGCCCTGCGGTTGTGGCCCAGTTATAAATTGTTGTGTACAGAGGCTTCGCTGGAAGAACAGGTTTCATGTGTGTCCTGAGCAGTGGTCACAGTGGCACAGGTGGGCTCTTCCCGGCCTATTGTGAGCAAACTATGCTCCCCCCACCTATCCTGAGTCTCATCTGCCCTTTCACCTCCTAGGGGACGTCCCTGGTCTGAGTGGCCCTCGCAGGTGCTGTATAACCAAGTGGCCTTTGCTTTAACCCAGCAGCTTAGAAGGTAGTTTTTCTTCATGACTGTTGTGGGAAGGAAAGGAGCAGTGATGGTGGAAGGTTGAGGCAACCCTAAGTTTAAGTAGTGGTCCACCTGCCAGGAGTAAGGTAACGGCCAGCATCCCTCCGTCCTTTCCACCCAGGCTGCAGCCCACAGTGGAGCTGGGTCAGTGCCGTCCTCAGTGGAACGTCTCCATGACCAGGAAGCCCTTGTGTGTGGCTGTGCGCTGAGGGGACCTTTGCAAGGGAGCTGGGTCTGGGAGGTGGAAAACAGGCGTCCTTTGCCTCTCGAGTCATCCAGGAGGCAGGCTGTGCTGCAGGGACAAGCCACCAGCGTTCTGCCATGGCTTCTGTTGCCACTGAGGCTGCTGGGGACACAGAAGGTGTAGTTTTCTTTACAAGTAAGCACTTTGGTGGGAAAGCACTGTAAAAGTTGTCAACAGCAAATCATTAAAACCACAAAGAACAAGGTGCGGGGGACACAGGCAAACAGTTCTATCAGTCTTTCCTTTAACACACGGGTCAGTCCTCACCACGAGGCGTGGAAGGTCCCGAAAGCTTCCAGGAGAGGTGATCAGACACACTCGCTCCATTGCAGCCACTTGGACACGGAACAGTAAGAACTGCATTGGCCCTGCAGCCCGTCAGCGCCAGCAGGCCCTGGAGCCACGTCCAGGCCACAGATGTGCTTTTATTCTGGAGGATCACGAGACTGTAGACTCCGAAATACCCCACTGGCAGCCCTGAGACCGTGCCCTCAGTGACTAGCATAGACGGTGGTGGGGAGAAGGCCAGGCCCACACACGGGCCAGCACTCCCACGTGGCGGCTGGAGGTTTGCCGGGGGCTGGTGTGCTTGACGGGTGGGACTGAGTTATGGCAAAGCCACTAAAGCGCAAAGCGTCAGCGCGGTCACCCGCCCCTCCCCAGTATCTAGAGAATGCAAATACAGATTCCATATGCAGACTAGAGGTGATTTACACTTAAGACATTTAAATATAAATTAAACTACAACTTAAGTTACAACCAAAAGGAAAACCAAAAAGACGCTCCGCAATTAAGGGTGTTGACCACACACAGGACACCCAGACAGGCCATTAAAGCGATGCCACTTTCATTGTGCCAACGTTACATCCATTGCGTGCCCGAGCGGCCGGGCCGCCCGCCTCAGGCCGTCTGGCACTGCACCCCCGCCCGGGGCCCGTCGTCATCCTCCTCGTAGGCCTCCCTGTGCTGGCGCCAGCTCTGATCGCTGGGGCTGAACTCCGTCAGCTCTGCTGGCTCCATGTCATCGGTGACCCGCACTTCTTGCCGAGGCGGGAGTAACGCCTCCAGCTGAAGAAGCTTGTCTTGAGGAAGCCAGTGTTTTTCCGGAAAGACGACCTATAGGGCGAAGTGGGAGAGAGCAGTTGTTTTCTCCCTCCCCGGTGCGGGCGCGAGCCAGTCCCAGGAGGACGGAGCCCAGGCACCTACCAAGAACTGGATGACCAGTACCCCTCTCTCCAGGGGTGCTTTGTAGATGGGCATTCCTTCGTTATGCACGCATTTCAGGTCCCCATGCTTGATCACCTCGCCTGCCGCAGAAAAGGTGTCATTACGAAACGGAAGATGGAGGGTGACCTGCAGGGGTCTGTCCCACCCCTCCCCTAATCCTCAGGGGCCCACTGTGGCCAGCGAGGGGGTCGAGGGTGCCTGGCGGCTTGGTCCCCACACCTGTCCAGCCATTATTTGATGTGGATGATGGACCTTAAGTGCTATTCTGAGAGCTTCACGTCCAGGCCCTAGCCCGGGCCTCCCCCCTTTTCCAATGTGCCTGCCGTCCCCTCTGCCCCTTATAGGCTGCTGCCCTGCTGGCCACATGGACTCACCCTCCTGGGCGCTGGGAGTCTGGCACGCGTACACGAGCCAGCAGGCTGAGTGCTCGGCCCCTGTGGGTCACTCAGGCGGCTCCCCGCAGCCCGTGGCAGTTCTCTGCACGCCTCCAGGGAGGGCCTGGCCGCCAAGCGCGCTTTTCAGGAAAACTCTATTCTTAAAGCTCTCTCGTACGTAACCATAACACAGAATCAGCACAGATGGCCACTTGATAGGAAAACACCACCTACTATTGGCTGTGTTTTCTCATCATTCAAAAATTAATTGTTTCAGAATTTAAGTTAAATTGGCAGTTTCCAGTTAGAATTTCAGACTCTTCCCCCGACTCTGGATTTTTTCCCTAGGAGAATGAAAACTTATTTTTCAAGTCATCAGTGATGACCTTAAACTTAGAGAAGACCGAGACGTCGGCCTTAAGTGTGGAAGCAGGTGCAGGGCCAGCCTTACGCCAAACGCCGGGCTACTCCGGCGGAGCGCACGTTTGAAACTACCTGATTTGGACGTGATGACGAGGATTCGGTCGTCCAGGGTTTTTATCGTCTTTTTGAAGCCACACAGGGCTTCAGAAAGCTGGATTTTCATTTTCATGATGATGTCGTGGCCCCGCCTCTGGAAGACGCTGTGGTCCTTCTGGTCCAGCACGATGATGACGTCACCAGGCTCCAGCTCAGGCTCCTGGTCGCCTTCTCCATAGAACACGATCTTCTGTCCGTCTTTCATGCCTGTGGACCACCACCCATCCGTCTCATTAGCCGTTTGTCCTAAAGCCGCATTCCTACAAAGCCATCCGGAGGGCACCGGGCACGGGGGCGTCGCCCGCCCTGGGGCGCCCGTGTGCAGCCTCACCTTTCTCTACGTGCACCTCCACAGTCTTCTTCTCGCGGACCACCTTGGCGCCGCTGCAGCTTTCGCAGCGGTCCCTGGGGTGGATGCGCTCGCCCTGGCCCTGGCACTCGATGCACACGGTCTGGATCTGCTGCACCATGCCCGGTCCGATGTGCTGCACGTGCAGCTGCGTCCCGCGGCCTTTGCACACCGGGCACTTCTCCACGGACCCCTTCTTTCCACCAACGCCTGCGGGGGAAGCAGTAGTTGCTGGGGTTTCGGTTCTGACGTTACAGTGACAAGCAATGGGGCAGAGTCTGCATGACTCTAGCCAAGCAGACGACAGCCAGCTGTCACATGGGATCCCAAACGTCTGTGCTTTGGCTGTGCCAAGCCACATTACCACAGCTTCATCACTGTTTTCTTCCACTCCAGGGTGGAAAACAGCCATGCCCACAGGTGGCCGAGGGCACAAGAGCCCAGCCCCTTCGTCGGGGTGGCGCCCAGCTCAGCCAGCTCGCTGTGGGACACGGTGGAGCTGACTCTCAAAACATTACATTAATTATATTTACAGCTAAGTCTAGGGTCAGTCTTAGTAGGGCCAACTGTCTGGCTTTGTAAATACAGTTTTATTGGAACACAGGCACGACTATTATTTGGTGTCTGTGGCTGCATTTACACTGAGCTGAATAGTTGTGACAGAGACCCACAGCCTACAAGCCTAAACGTTCACTGTCTGACCTCCAGGTTGGCTGGACTGTCTTGATTTCTAAGTCTTTAAAATAACTGTCAACGTATTAAATAAGTGTGCAGTCCAAATAAAAAACGTACAATAAAAAATGAAACAAACTTGGCCCTCAGGTCACCTGTGTGCAATCTCTGACCTGCACACTGGAAAAGATAAATTATTTTTCTCTGAATTACAAAACTCAGAATTGTTTCCAGATCGAAGAGATCAGAACTTTGAGATGCATTCAAAAGTTGATTTTTACCTTCACATTTCTCACAAATTACGTTTTTCTGGAGGACCAATGTCTTTGTGACTCCATTATATAAATCTTCAAGAGTTACAGATAACTGATGTACAACATTCTTGCCTTAGGGGAAGAATGGGGAGAAAAAAACCATTAATCATACTGCATTCGATCCGCCCAGATGACACACTCTGCAGAGACTCAAAGCTGTGCCTGTGTCATTCGCTCCCTTCCCTGTGGGGACAGTGCTGCTGTTATTACACCTGGCCCATCCCTCTGGTTCTCTGCCAGTGATGAGAACTAATACCCTTTCTAGCGATGAGCTAGTTACTCAATCATTTATAGATGTCAACACGAAGACTATCCATCTTCATTCCCAAAGGACAAACCTGACAGACCACTGACAAACCTAGAGCGGTGATACCCCTTTCCCCTCGGATGAGTGCCTGGCAGCCATTCTCTGGACCTTTCATTGAAACGCTTCTTCAAGCAGAATGCACTGTACTTGGGAGCCTTTCTGGGAACTCTTTATCTGCCGAAATCTTATCTGTGCATTTGGGACGGTAGGCCTTTCGTCTTTGGGGGGAGTCTGTGCTCGACGCTATGCCAGCCTATCAGGACCCGTGGCTTCAGGACGCTCACTGCTGCCCGTAAGGCAGAGATACCCAAGGTCTAATCCTGTGTACGCTGTCAACTATACGAGCAGGCACATACCTAGATGACAGGGCAAGGATTCTTCCCTAATAAACACTGGTTTTCAGCATACTGTTCACAGAATCGACAGCCGAGCTATTTGACGCTCAGAGTCCATTACAATGTGAGAACAATACAGCTGTATTCATCCAGGGGCCTCTTGCTGACCCGCACCGCCTTTCTTAAACCCCGATGCAGAGCTGCTGCCTCTGATTTTATCCAGGACTGTAATAAGCTGTGTTACCTATCTGGTTTTGAGGTCCAAACAGTTTCTCAACAGCAAACTGAACAGGAAAAGGGGGCTATTAGAGACCACTAGTGACAGAGATGACAGCTCACAGCCTGGCAGGAGGTAAGAGGTAGAAAAATTAGGAAGAGCAAACCCAGAACAGCAGCCTGCGGCCATTCAGCTCGGGGTGAAGCCCCTCATTCACTTCCTGGGCATACGCTCTAATCTTAATGCATTCTGAAAAGAGGCAGGTGTGTTCTTTTCCAAAGATGTCAAACATAGAGGGGTAAATTGTGTCACCCAGAAAATCTGAGCAGGCTGAGAAAATGAGGCCATGTTGCACACGGCAGTGCCAGCCCGAGACAGAGGCCCAGTGCCCAGGGCTGGAGGCACGGAAAGGAAGGTGTGCGGGAGGGGACAGCACCTCTTAGGTCCCTTAGGACACTTGGGCTAACCCCAACAACAGAGAAAGGGTGAGACAAACACGACCTTCCTCCTCCCTCCTCACCACTCCCTCTGCTCCTTTCTGTGTGGTGTTTGCAGGGTGACAGGTAATTGCTAAATGCACTAATGTTCCAGGCAGCCTGGACACTAGGCAGGTAGCTGGAGCGAGTGGTCACAAACACTGACAACTGGACCCTATAAGCCATAATCGCCCTGGCAGCTGTGCCACCTGCTGGGGGTCCTGGAAAGCGCTCACCTCTCCTCTCTCTCGCCATCCGCCCTCCTCCACCAAAGAACATGTCAAAGATGTCCATGGGGGACGAGAAGCCGGGGCCACCCGAGCCGCCCTCCTTGATGGCCTGCTCACCGCCCTGGTCATAAATGTCCCTCTTCTTTGGATCTGAAAGCACTTCATATGCCTGCGATATGAGCTTAAACTTGAAAAGAAAAAGAGAGCGATTAAAAAGAAGCTTTGAGTTGTGTCACGAAGCAAATAATGACAGAACCATTAGAGATAGGTAAAGCCCGTGGGGGCAGTGCATTTACGACGGTGAACGGGGACGGAAATGCACGTGCTCAAATCAGAACACCCTAAAATACCCCAAATCCATCCCTTCTCACCATCACCATCGTGCCTGCCCTGGCAGTGACCACCTCAGTGGCCTCCCATCCTCTGACCTCACACCCCAGCTTTTAGTCTGCTCATCGTGCCAGACCCTCCAAGGTGGCCCATTTCACTCGAGTAAAAGCCCAACCTGAAGCTCTCTGCCTCCATCTCCTGCACTTGTGCCACCGCCTACCAGCCTCCTTTTGAAGTTGCACCCACTGCAGTGTCAGCTCTGGCGCGGCCCACCACTGTCTGCTCCAACCTAGCACGGTGTCTGGCCCATGGAAGACGCTTGGTAGTATCTGTTAGACGCATGACTCAATCCTGGGAATTTGGAACTGAACAGAGGTGAGTCTGTGAGGCCCACAGCTTAATCTATGGGACAGAAGTCCACAGAAACATCCTATAATGCGGCTGGCTCCATAAAACACAGAAAAAGAAGTGCTATGAAAATGGAAACCAACAGAGATACTAGGTTTTCTCTGGCATCACAGATCCCTGATGGAGATCTAATAAATTACTAATAAATAATAAATGATAGCTAATAATAGCTAACAAATAACTGGGTAATTTTAAAAATTAAGTCTTAAAGAGGCATCAGAATCATGATCATTCTCACAGCATTATTGCAAAGAAGCAGGTATCTTTCACTTTCGCCGCCGGAAAATTGAGGTGTCGGGATTAGGTGCCTGGTATGGAAGACCAGAAAGCAACTAGGCCAGCAGCCCCCGGAGAGTTCCTGTGCCTGTGTGTAGGTCAGGGATTAGGCAGGCATGAAACAATCACCAAATATTCTGGATACTTGAAAGACACTTGGACTTAAACTGCAAGTTACAATGAAATCGGCCAAAAGACCAAACTCATCTCAAAAGCTGGGTAGGGTGATAGCCAAGAATACACCCCTATCATTGCCCCTGAAAGGGACAAGCTTACTGACCCGCTGCCTGCGTGTCTCACTGAAAACAGCCACAGATGAGATAAGTACCGACTCCAGAGAGAGCGCCTGATGACAAACACAGGCTGCCCAGTGCTTAGCAACACAGGACAACAAGGTACAAAACAATGACCAACGCACACCAAAAGCCGTCTCAGTTGTCCCAGAGCAAGGAGGAAAGGACTGGCTTAATCTATTTTTGAAGAGACAATAATACAGTGACAAGCTTAGGAAAAAAAATAAAAAGGTTCCACCTGTGACAGATAAAGTGGACAAGAACTACACACAGACTTTCACAAAAAAGAAAAGGTCTACAAAGTATGCCTGGCACACAGTAGGACCAGATAGGAGGTACCTGGTGAATGAATGAATGAATGAGTGAATCCTCTAAGGAATTTGACAGCAGTTTCTATCATCCCTTGATTTCCAGTCCAGTTTCCACTGATCTCCCAACCGCCCTTCACTGCAACAATTTGCCTCTAACTGTGCCTTTATAGGCTCACTCCTTCTCCCACGGAATTCTTTATTATGTATTTCTTCTCGTGACACCGCCATTCATTCAGCTAGTGAACACACTGTAGCACCTACACTGCACCGCTAGACACAGGCCCATAAGTGGGCATGGCAGTGGGAAATGCAGGTATCAAACAGACACCACCCTTTAATTTCGTTCTCAGCTAAAACTTCTTCCAGGAGGCTGCCTCCGACCCACCTACAGAAATGTCGTCCAGGTCAAAGCCACTTTTAAACAGCTTCGGGACACCAAAAGCGGACTCCCCCAGCTGTCTGCACACAGCCACGAGCTGACTCTTGGAAAGTGCTGGGAGACGACCTGAAAGCAGGGTCAGAAGGCTTTCCCACGTGGCCTTTAGCCAGCCTTCTGAAACGTGACATCAAAAGTCTGGGTGCAGTCTCCTTGAAGGAGAGTCTCACAAATAGGCTACCTATGAATCACCGACAAACATACAAAGCCAGTGACTTTAAAAGCTACAGTGGGCCACATGAATAAAGATGAGAAAGAATGCCAGGAAGTAACAGACCAACTGGAAAGCATTTTAAACCTGTGACAGCCACATTCAGCGCATGTGGCTAAATATAAACATCCCATCACTGTTGCCGCCCAGCCTGCTTGAAGCCGCTAAGGCAGACAGGTATTTTGATCCTCGTGGCGTTCCCCCAATCTAAATGGAAGTGGGTGATCTGGGACTTCAAAGGTGGCGGGGTAGCAGCTACTCTACAAGAGCCCCGCCTTGCCCAAACCAAGTTTTGTGAGAAAATAGCAAGAAATGAGAGGAGTGCCCAATCCTTCCAGTTACGGAACTGAACTGTTCAGGTGGGTGTTGAGCCTCCTTGGGGGTCAAAAGCTGGCTGTGAGCAGGGTGTAAACAGTCACCGAAGTCTCTCTTACGCAGAGCATTTTTCAGTATCACTGGTAGTCAGGATCAGCGGTGGGCCATTTGTCACAGAAAGCCGCGCCCCCCGCCAGCCCCGCCCCCTGCGACCCCCGCCAGCCCCGCCCCCTGCGACCCCCGCCAGCCCCGCCCCCTGCGGCCCCGCCAGCCCCGCCCCTGCGACCCCGCCAGCCCCGCCTCCTGCGAGCCCCGCCCCGCGCCCCCGCGCCCCCGCGCCCCCAGCCCCTGCCCAGCGTCGGCGGCCGGCCGCACCTTCTCGCCCTCGTCGGGGTTCTTGTCCGGGTGGTACTTGAGCGCCAGCTTCCGGTAGGCCTTCTTAATCTCTTCGGGGGGCGCACTGGGCTTCACCCCCAGAATATCGTAGTACTGCGTCTCCTTCACCATCTTGCCCTGAGGCGCCGGCGGGCGACGCCGCTCAGGAGCCCGCTCAGCGCCCCGCCGCCCGCCGCGCGCCGGGTCCGGTCACCTCACGTCCCGTCTCCGTCCCGTCAGGCCCGGGCCCGGGCGCGTCACGGGCACGTCACGCCGCGGTCGCGTCCCGGTGTCGTCACGTCACAATGGCGTCACGGCCCCGGCCCCGCAGTCGCGGGCCCCTCGGTCGCGGTCCCGTCCGTCCCGCCGGCCCGCCCGGCCCGCACTCAGGCGCCGGCGCCTCCACGGCGGTTTTTATTCGGCGCGGGCGGCCGCTTCCGCGGGGACGTGACGCCACAAAGGCCCAGAAGCTTCGCGGGGGCTCGGGAACCCTCTGGGCCGCCGCGGGCCGGGCGAGCTGGGTGGGGGCGCGGGCCCGGGGGCGCGGCTTCTGTGCGGGCGCGGGCGCCGTTCCCGGCTCCTCGGTGCCCCCGCCCCGCCCCGGGGACCTGCCGGCTCCTGCCCGCGACATTGCGGGGGCTGTTTGTTGTCTGCCTCTGCTTCGCCGTGCGCTCCCGTTTGTGTTCGCTCGGACGTTGTGTGTGCGCGCACACGTGTGCGGTTAGAAAAAAGGCGTTCAAGATGAGCGGACGTGGGTTCTCAGGGTTGGGGACCCCCTAGTCCCCACAGAGCCCCCCTGGATTAGTGAAACCGAGGCCCTGGTCGTCTCTGCGCTGCACGGCGCCCACCTCAGCCATTTCTCCCGCTGTCCCTTGGTGGCAGCAGCCTGCCCTGTTCCCCAGGACCCCGCCTGAGCTGTGTGTCCTGAGCCGAGCACGGTGCGCAGGGCGGGACCTCCTGGCCCCTGCTGTCGGCGCCCCCGCAGGCCACACACTGGGAGGGCCCCACACAGAGGGGAGACAGGCCCCGCCAGGACACTGGCCTGCTCCTCCCTCCCCAAGCCCCAGCCTCACCACCTGTAAAGGACGGCTCTGCTCTGCTTTCTTTGTGTAGTGTGGGTCAGAATGACGCGGGCTTTGGCCTGGTCCCCGCGGGAGACCCACGTGCCTTAGGGACCTCACTGGGCACAGGGACAGCAGCCACACCTACCAGCAGCTGGGCACGTTTCACGTCGTTTTCACAGTTGCCCAGTGGAGTGGGCACAAGCATCCACATTTTACCAGTGAGGAAACTGAGGCTCAGAGAGGTGAAGTAGCCCACCCAGGTTCTCATGCTGCTAAGATGAAGATCGTGCCCCAAGTGGAACCAGACGCTGCTCCCAGAGCCCAAACGTTCTTTCCAGCCAACGTCAGACAGCTGGGCCACTGGCAGTGGAGCCACTCAACAAGGACACAGGGTGCATCTCCAGTTCTAGCAAAGTTCTGGATTCTTCCTTTTTTTATGGAAGGAGTCAGGTTGGCCACAATTCAGTCATTTTTCTGAGATTCGGCAGAAATCATGTAATCCACATACACACCCTCCCAACTTTTGGGTGAGGAAACTGATACCCGAGCAGTGTCTCACCGCTCGCCCAGCGTCACACAGCAGGATAGTCCAGGCAGGTTACGGCGAGAACCTGGGCCTTTTCACTCTCAGCTGATGTCCCTCACATCACATAGCCGCCAAAATACCCCAATCACGGTAATATGCTCATTAATACTTTTTAAAGGAAGCTTCTCACTGCAATATAATGTACACGTACAAAGTACACAAATAATCACAAAGGGAACACTCCTCTTTACCCCCGTCCAGGATCAGAACGCTGCCGGCACTCCAGAAGCCCCTGTGCCGTCTCCCCGCCACTCGGCACCCCTCCAGGACTCCTGTTCTGACTTCTACAATAGATTAATCATGCGTCTGTGAGCACTATCTTAATGGAGTCACGTAATTGGTGTTCTTTTGCGTCTGGCTTCTTTTGTTCAGTGTTAAGCTGGTGTGAATCATCAGTGTTGCTGGATTTAACAATAGTTCATTCATTCTCATGGTTGAGTGCTCCATTGTGTGACTGTATCACAGTTTGGCGTCCCTTGTCCTGCTGATGGGCATTTGGGTTGTTTCCAGGGGCTGTTGCAGTGCTGCCGTGAGTGTGTCTTTTGGCAGCTGTATGTTCACTTTCCTGTTGGGTGTACTCGTGGGAGTGTAGTTACTGGGTGGGTTGGAGGTGACTTTCCCCTCTTGCCTTGCCCTAGCCCACTCCCCCCACCACAGAGACACCTACTTGGTGCCTTAAGAAATCCCCTGGCGCCCCCCCTTGTGCCAGGAGACCCTCAGAGCAGGGCAGTGGGCACAGTGGGCCCCACTGGCTCGGGCTCATCTGCTAAGAAGCGCTGTCCTCAGAGCCATTCAGATAAAGGCCCTGTGGCTGCCAGTTGGGAACCGGTTGTGTTCAGGCTTCTGGTTAGAGATAATTGGCTCATCTTGTGCCAGTTTGCAGCCCTGTGTGGAGTGGCGTGCCCTCCGATGACACTGCAGCTCCACCCAAGGCAGGGGCTGCGTCTCTGTCTCCCCGTGGCCAGCACGTGGAAGGTGCTCGCTCAACATGGGGCTGCCTGCAGCTTTCTAAAATGCCAGTGACAGGAGGCTGCTGGCAGCCGCAGCACCCCACGCTACTGTAACAAAATGCCACAAACTTAGTGGTTTACACAATGCACATGTATTCCTTTCCAGTTCTGGGTCTGACTGGGCTCCAATCAAGGTGTTGGCAGGGCTCGTTCCTCCTGGAGGCTCTGGAAGGATCCATTTCTTTGCCTTTTCCAGCTTCTAAGCCGAGACTGCATTCCTTGACTCACGGCCTCTTCCTTCATCATCAAAGCCAGCAGCTTTGTCTCGGACTTTGCGACGATCGTCACATCTTCTCTCACTCAGGCCCTCCCGCCTCCCTCTTCTAAGGACACTTGTGGCTACACTGAGCCCACCTGGATGATCCAGGATAATCTTTGCATCTCAGAGCCCTTAAATGAATCACACCTGCGAAGTCCACCTTGACCTGGAAGTGAATACATTCGCAGGTTTGGGGTCTGAGGAGACGGCCATCGTCGGGGCCATGATTCTGCCGGGCAGTCAGGGCCTGAGACGTACGAACTTGCACGTCCTTCCATTCAGTCCTCGGGGCCATGATTCTGCCGGGCAGTCAGGGCCTGAGACGTACGAACTTGCACGTCCTTCCATTCAGTCCTCGTCTGCTGGCCCCCATGCTCCTCCTTGGTTGCTCTACATGTCTGGAACTTTTCTGTCCCCCCACCTTTGTTTCTAGAAGTCTTATCCCCCCAAACTCAGTGTCTCCAGACCAGTCCCTCCTTCACCGAAAAGTCACCTTCAGCAGGAAGCCGCCTGTGACCTCCTGAGGAGAGAGGCTTCCTCTCCTGAGTGGCGCTCATAGGATGGCCCCGGCAGGGACACCGCTCCGGCCCGAAGCCTGGCTCTGTCATGTGCTGCCTGGGTGACGTTCGGCAAGTTAACGTCTGTGTGTCTTCATCCTCGTCTACAAAATCATCATCATAGCAGTAGTGACAGTAGTAGCAGTAGTGGTGGTTTTATAAGGTCATATGTGGATTAAATGAGAGAATGTGCATACATTGCTTTAGCACAGCGCCTGGTACACAGAGCAAATGCTTGATTTACAATTGGTCTCGTTTTGTCATGATGTCTGGGCGCCCCCTTCCCAGCTGGGCTGTAACTCCTGAGAAGTAGACCAATGTGCCCCCCGACGTCCACCGGGCATGGTCGCAGTTGCTTGTTGATCTGCATGGGAGGGGTGCTGACACGGCCACGTGGCCACATTTACACACTCATTGGCCTGAGTGTGTGATCAGACCTCGGGTCCAGCAGGAGAAGCAGGCTCCTGTGGCCCCAGGCTGAGCAGAAGTGGCACTTTAGCTGACAGTCGCAGGGAGGAAGTCTCCATGGAATGTAGCAGAAAAAGATGGAGAATGCAGGGGTATCTGGGAGGGCTTCCTAGAGGAGGTGCATGTGGGAACCTGCAGTGGAAGGAGGCAGCAGATGTCCGGCCTCTCAGCCTGGACCCTCCACACTGCTCTGCCCCTTTCCATCAGCCTCCCAGGCTGCAGTGTAATGTTCTCTACAGACTGTGACAAAGTCCTAAGAGAAGTCGGTCACAGATGCTGAGATGGTCCCTGGGGATGAGATGGCTCTTGTGTGACTCGCGTTCTCAGAAAGAATCGATCAAGGCTGACCCCACTTATCCCCAATCAGCCAGGGTGGGGCTCTTCCCCCATGGGGCTCACTCTGCCTTCTTGGGGGTGGGGGTGGGGGTCAAAATCTGTCCAAGTTCGGCCTCAGGGAGATTCCCCATAAAGAGTGGGGCTCCTGAAGTCCTATCAGGCAAGAGTGGTCTATTGGGTGATGAGAAAAGAAAAAAACTGGGTCTTTAGACTCTTGGGCAACATTAGAGAAAAGAAGGCCGATTTGTTGATTCATTCAGCGGTGACCGCCAGCACGGGGAGTCCCACTGGGGCCTTGAGAGCCAGCAGGGGAGCCTGTCCCCGGTCAGTGCAGCCTCCTCCAGTGGCTGCAAGGGCCCCTGTGAGCGCCTGGCACAGCTTGGCAGCCCTGGCATGGCGACCGAGGCCTGGTCAGATGTCAGACCACCTGGGCTCCAGTCCGTGTGGAAGGGCTAGCTGTGGGCCTCCGCATGTCCCAGCCCCCTCAGAGTGTCCCCCTGTATGAGGCACAGCGATGTGGATGCCTGGCGTGGCTCTGGACTCCTGTGGCAGCAAGGTATCCTCCCTGCCTGCCCTTGTTTTCGAAGGCTGGGCTCCCAGCACCTGCAGGCCAGGAAGCAGTGCCTCACTCCTGCGTGTGGACCTCCCTGGACACTTGGTTCTCCCGAACCAGTGCCCTCTGGACATCGGGGAGCAGGGGCTGGGAGAGGACAGGCTCAGCTGGAACGTGAGAGGCCCCAGCCTGGCTGGCCGGAGGTGCTCCCTCTTCCCCCACTGCCTTGCCCTACAGGTTTGTCCCTAAGTGGGACGTGGAGTTGGAGCAGGAGCGGTTTCGCCATGCTTGGATGTGCGGCTTCCGTGGGAGCAGCGCTGACTTGCCCCGGCCTGCCTCAGCCCTGGCTGCTCCCCTGGGCCACCCGCCAGGACTCTGAGGCCTTGGCTGCTTGTCCACCCTCCCCCGGGGGGTCACAGATGTAACTGGCCCAGTCGGGTAAGCTTGTGGAGCTCCCTTGGCCCCCACCCAGGTGAGGCCCCTGAGATAGGTGTCCAACTCAGTGTCACTTCACAGGTGAGGAAACCAGGGTTTTGGAACGTGACCCACAGCCAGGGTCATGCAGGGTGGAAGCACGTAATGCTGACTAAGTCCCGTGCTCTGTCCCCAGCTAGAACCCAGTCCCCGGCTGCAGAGGCAGCCGGCCTGAGGGGTACATCCTGGGCAGCCACAGCCCCCTCCCTCCGCCCCCAGGCTCTGTCAGTGAGAGCCCTGGAGAGTCGTCCAAACATCCATTCTTACGGTGACCTGCCTCAGTCCCGATTTAGAGCTTTCTCGGGCGTCATTAATAAAAATAACAAACCCTAGCTCTTAGTAACTGTCCACACTGCTCTATGTGCTTTCTGTGTTGTTAACTCACTGCAACCCTGTGAGGCGTGAATTGCTATAAGTCCATTTTGCAGATGAGAAAGTTGAAACACAGAGAGGTTAAGTAACGTAGCCAGCATCATACAGCTTGTGAGCAGCTATTCTATTCCAGGTTTCCCTAAAAAAACAGAGCCCACAGCAAAGCGTATGCCCTGAGGCTTTGTTGGGAGTGGATCCTAGAGCACACAAGTGAGGGGGGAAAGGAAGTGAGGGGAGGGAAAGGCGGTGATGGGAAGGAGGGAAGTGAGGTGGGGAAAGGAGGTGAGGGGGGAAAAGTGAGTCAGAACGGGGAGAAAAGCAAGCAGAAGGCAGTGAGAGCATTTCCGAGCTGCCCACTGTTTCACAAGAAAACGCTCTTGGCTGCGTCACACAGCACTTCACGCAGGCAGGGGCTCTGCACCTGGACCGTTCTGTTGAGGGAGAAAGGGAGGGAAGTGCCAGCTGTCTCCTCCCATCTCCACTGAGGGCAGGGAGGTGCAGAGGCGTGACACTGTCCGTCCCTCCGGGTGGCAGACCAGATAAGGTCCCAGGCTGCCCCCTCACCCGCCTCTATTTAGTTGTTAGCCCCGCCTTGGGTTTCTTGTTGTCATCATTTTTATGAAGCTGATTTCAGTTAGGGTTTCTGCCCCTTGCAACCAAGAGTCCGCATTGTACAGAGGAGGAAACAGACTCTTGATGCTGAGGTGACTTTGCATAGGTCACATAAGAACTGGTGTGTTCACCCTCTGCCCTGTACCTTCCCGAGAGCACAGGCCACGTGGCCTTCCATCCGGTCTCCCCAGGCCAGGGGAGATGGTCCCTTCTCTGCAGAGGCTGCTGCCTGCCTTCTCTTCTGCCCTACTTTCCTCCCTTAAGGCCCTGGTGCTAGGTGGGCACCTCGCCCATTCCCACTCTTTAGAATCCTCCGTGTACCCACATTCTACTGCCCCTGCTGACAGGAAAGCACTGTCCTGGGGGCCTGAATCTCTGAGAATCGGAGTCCCAGGGAGAAGGGGCTTAGCAATCGCTGGGCTCTATCTAAAACTGGAGGGCACTTAGTCTGATCGTGGGACCCACACCCACCCATTCAGTGTAGAAAGGGACCTGAGAGGACACGATGCAGCCAGGGCCCCAGCGCCCTCAGGGGCCTGGGGTCTCACAGCTGAGCCTGGAGAGCAGATTGGGGCACACTGCGGTGGCCCGGAGGCGTCCTGGGGGTGGGGTGGGGGGGGGAATTGCAAGATCTGTGGGGAGTTTCTTTGCAAACTTGTGCAGGTGGGAGGGAGGCAGTGCGGCCAGCAGGGGCCAGCAGAGGCCCACAGTCCTCTCCTGGCGGCCTGGGCCTGGGCCGTGAGGCCTCGAGCCAGAGCCCCAGGCTGCAGCACTTCGGAATAAAAAATAATAATAAAAATTGTGTATTAGTAATACATGGTCCCACAAAAGTAGCCCAGAAGCACTGATGCTGAAAATATATAGCAGTACTCCCCCTGCCCCAGCCCCCGAGGAACCTTTCCTATTAAGTGTTTCTGTTCTTAGTACCCGTTTCTTGAGAGGTTTCCACAGCTTGGAAGCATAACCTCATCTCTAGATCTTGATTTATCCGCCAGAAACGAGGCCTGTGTGCAGTGCTTTCCTTAGCGCATCGCACTCCCCGAGACTGCAGGCTAACTTTGGGTTCTGTCACTGCGCCTGTATTGAAGCAGCTCGGTTGCACACCTCTCTCCAGCCACCGTCACCGTAGCCCCGAGCCCTCAGTGTAAGATGAGGCTCGGAGCCACCCTTTTACCTCCCGTTCTCTGTCAGCTGTCCCTTCGTTTAAGAGTTAACATGAATCACATTTACGATCTTTGACAAAAACAAAATTAAAATTCTTCAGCTTTTTCTATCAGATTCCAAACGTGTCCTATGATCCACTGTTATAGGCATGTGAGCAAACATTTAAGAGCAGTTTCGTATTAATTTTAACGTGCATTGGGAAATATCTACGTGCGTGGATGTAGCACGAGCCCTTCAGTTTGTGGCTTCACAAATCTGACTATTTCGGGTGAAGCTAGAATCAATTCTTACACTTTAGAAGTGAGGTGTGAAGGAAATGACTAGATGATGTGCAGTCCCAGAAACAGGCAGTGCACGTCACGGGGCTCAGAGAGCCACTGGGAAACTTGTCATTGTCACAGTCGAAAGCCAGTGAGCGAGCAAGGGCTTTGCTGTGACGGCACATGCCACCATGGGGAGCCAGGAGTCGGGGACGGTTTCCTGTCCTGTAGGCCGGGGCCACAGACACCCTGCCTAGCACTGGACACGTGGGGACTCGATTGTCTTCCAGCTGAGAGTGTGCAGTCACCCCACATTCCTGCCTGGACCAGACTTAATTCTGCAGTTGTTTCCCTGGGTGTTGCTAATCACCTTTTTCTTTCTCATCGCCAGGCGGCGTATCATCCATCAGGTCGAATCATCTTGATCATACCACCCGCATGGAGCCCCTGTTTTGTCTGGAGACACCCCGGACCCGTTTCCAAAAGGAGCCGTTTATTATGCCACAGTGGTGGGGTCTACAGCTGTGCCGCAGTTACTCTCCTGCGTCTCAGGTCGTTCCTGTGACAGATGTTTACCGAGCACCTGTTCTACGCCAGGCACTGTCGTGGAGCTCGGTGGTGAGAGAAGGAACTACAGAGACGGACAGGAACGCCTGCCTACCGGGAGCACGCATTCTTGGGGACAGGCAGGATACAACACATGGGACACTGGAGTGCGACCATGGTGAGGGCATGGAGGAAAGAGACAAACTGCGGGAGTGCCGGGTGGGGTGTGGTCTCGGGTGGTCGGGGACGGGCTCACTGAGAAGGACATCGGCGTGGAGACGGATGGAGGTGAAGGAGAGTCCTCCACTGTGGGGACAGGGTGTCTCGGCCCGAGAGACAGCACACATACCACACATACATTGCCCGTGGCTTCAGGGTCCCCAACCTCCAGTCCCATCCATGGGCTCTTTCTAGAGAGCGCTACCATGGGTGGGCCCCACCGAGCCACACTGTACTGGGCCCCAGAGCACATCGGCTCCCAGCCAGCAACCCTTCCCCACTGCCCCCTGCCCTCCAAGCAGCCCAGCTGCGCCCACTGACCCCTTTGGGGACATTATAGGACTCTCCACCAGTGCCTTCTCTGTATTATACTGGGTTGAATCATGTCCCCCCAGAATTCCTGTCCAGAGCCTCAGAACGTAATCTCATTTGGAACTGGGGTCTTTACACGACGCCGTGGAGGAAGACGGCGGCAGAGATCGCAGTGATGCATTTGCAAACCCAGGAGCGTGAGGATCGCCAGCCGCCACAAGAAGCTGGAAGGGAGCCGAAGGACTGTCTACTCGAGCCTTTGGAGAGAGCGCGGTCCTGCTGCCACCGTAGGTCGGACTTCTGGCCTCCAGCACTGTGAGAGAACAAATTTCTGTTGTTCTGGGCCCCCCAGTTTGTGGTACTTTGTCCGGCCACCCGGGATCATACAGAGAGTCTTAGAGGAGAGGTTTCTGGTGTCAGAGAAAACCCTCTGTTCTCCCCGCCCAGCGTCTGTGTGTGGACACCTGCGCACCCACCATTAACACTCGCCTTCCCTGTCGCTGCAGGACTGACCCGTGCTTCTAGCAGGTCCCTCTGTCACGTCTGCTTTAGTGCAATGCTCTGCCAACTACCTGCTGGTCCTCAGTCTGGGGAGTGTCTCCTGGGCGGCAGGAGCCAAGGGCCCGGGGGCAGGTGGGCTGAGTGGGGTCATCCCTTCCCCGGCCCTCGCCCAGTTACCGTGAGGCAGGGTTGCCCGTGTGGGCGGTATGGGCCATAGGGGAGAGCAGCCAGCCAAGGTCTGGGTGCAGCTAGCTGCTCAGGGCCTCTTGTGCTCCACCACGGCCTGTGAAAGCCAGCGAGGAGGTTTTCTGGGGGCCCCGAATCCCAGAGCCCATTGGCCAGACTTCCTGGGAGAATGGGGCAGATTTGCATCAAAAAGAACACTGGCTTCATTGAAATTCTCCTCGTCTTGAGTGGAACAAAGCCACCAAGCAAAGGAAAGTTTTAATCCTGAGCAACTTCAGCTCTGAGGGGCGCTTTGAGCTTCTAAAAATAAAGAGGAAATGGCCTCTTTGGGCCCCTCCAGTCACTGCCTCCCCCGCCCCTTACCCGCCCCCACTGCCATTCAAGGCCACCCTGGGCAGTGGGGGACTGAGCTCTCTTCGGCAGATGCCCCTGGTAGATGCCACACAGTCCTGGAACTGGACGCAGCTGCTCACCCAAGGACCCCAGCATGCCGGACAGCAGAGAGGCCGCACAGGACAGCCGGCAGGATGCGAGCTTGAGGGCCACCCAAGAAAACTTGGGGAGCAGGTAAGTAGGTGGTAAGGTCTATGTCCACTGAGCCCGGGGTCAGGCTCTGGACTTGGCTCTGCTTTGTGAACTTGGGCAAGCGGCTTCACTCTCTGAGCCTCAGTGTCTCCATCTGGGAATGGAGGCAGAGTCTGCCTGCTCTCTGTTTGGAATAAGCACTGGCCCGGGACGCATGTCGTGTGCAGTGGCCACTCACTGTCTGCTCCCCTGTGTGGCCGAGAGGCTCAACCAAGAGGGGTGTGAGTCGGGGCTGCAGCTGGACGGAGGGGGCATTTTCTCGTCTCCAAGAACGTCCCCGTCTCCTCTGGCATGTGGCGTCAATGACAGACAAGGACAGGGAAAGCCCGAGGGTCCAGCTCCGGCTGACTGTGCGCCGTTGGCAGGTCCCTGCTCCGCTCTGGCCCGCAGCCTCCCTGTTTGGACATGAGTGCGGGGTTGCAGGTTCCCCACAGCCCTTCTGCCGCGTGTGTGATTCAGAGGAAGTGAATTCAGCTTGTCGGGCACTCACGAGTGCCCACTCTGGTCCACGCATGGGGTCCTGAGAATGTGGGAGTCACTCCCGGCCGTGGAGCTCGCTGGCCAGGAGCAGGGAGAGGGCAGACACATCAGCCCTGGACAGTGAGAGCCCTGGTTCTCAGGGTCCCCGTCCACCATGAAGGTCGGGCCAGTGTTTGTGAGGTCCATGCCTCAGGACGTGCTGATAAGGGCTGGCCGAGGGTCCTGTGCCCAGCAAGGGCCTGGCTGCTCGGGAGGAGGCTGGGCAGCTCACGGCCTGGGCCTGCTTTGCAGACCCCACAAAAGGCAGAGCCCCTGCCTGGGTCACGGAAGAGTAAGTAGATGAGGGCCTGTGGGGAGAAAGGGCTGGAAACCCCGAGTCGGACGGCGGGTCCTCTGCTGTCTTGCGTAGTGAGTGACTCTGGGTGAGTTGTTCGGCTTCTCTGAGTGTCAGTATCACCCTCTGTGCAAATGAAGGCGAAACGCCTGACCCCGACTGACCTTGTGGAAAAGTTGGGCAGACTCAGCTGGTGTGGGAAGTGCTTCCAGAAGCCCACGGGCTGCTCTCCATGCAGCGCGGGCCCCTCTTAACAGCAGGCTGCGGACCTACTGTGTGAGCTTCTTGAGCCTGTTTCCCATCTGTCACATGGGGAAGATGATGCCGTCTCTGTGCACCTTGTAGAGTAGCTGTGAGGAAAGGACTGTGAGCCCTTGTTTGACGTTATTCTAAAGTCAGGGACAGTGACAGCTGCTGCGGTGCCCCTCTGCTTCTCTGCCCCTGCAGGCAGACCCAGCATAAAGGGCACCATCTCAGGCCTGCCCGTCTGTCCTGGCCTCGTGGCCACGAGCACTGCGCCTTGGGCAGGATGGACTTGCTGCCTCCAGTGGCCTCAGAGGGGCCTTATTTTCCCTTTCTCTTCCCCGTGTGGAGGGGAGGCTGAGAGCTGAGGAGGGTATGCACGCCAGCCTGACGCACGACATTCCCTTTTGTGCTCCAGCAGTCAGGGCTGCCCCGGGGCGCTGTGGGCAGTATGCGGGGTAAGGAGCCAGGCCAGGCAGGAGAGGCAGGACCAGCTGGCCAGAACACCCATCTGGCAGCCTGTGTTCTGTACCCTCAGAGGCTGCGCTGTGGGCCACGCACCCATCAGGGGTGCCCATCGAGTGTGTCCAGAGCCTCTGTTAAACCCTCCTTCTTGAAAAAGCCAGGCTGGAGAAAGGGCTCAGAAGGAACTGGACAAGGGGCAACTCATTCTAGGATTGCAAGGTGGATGCCCGACTGGCAGCAGGGGCAGCGAGTGGCCAAGGTGTGGTGTAGAGGAGTGCCAGGTGGCTGGAGGACAGGTTGGGTTGGGGCCAGGTAACTCAGGTCTGTTTCGTCTGGTGTGGCCAGACTAGGGCAGCCAGGCCAGAGGGCGAGGCAGACGAGCCCAGGACACGTGGGAGCAGCAGGAGCCTGGGAAGAGCCTGGTTCTGGGCCGGTGAACCCGGCCGTGGTGAATGCAGCTGCAGCTGGGTGGGCTGGAGGCAGGAGGGCTCTGAACTGACCACGCTCCCCGGGCGCCCACCTGCCTCCCAGCACGGCCTGCCCGAAGACTGGGTGCAGAGAGGAGCCCCTCAGAGCTGGGGACGGCGTCCTCAGAGCACGACCCTTTCAGTAAGCGACGTGGGACTGCACTGACAGACAGACACTGTCCACTGGTGTTTTCGATCCTGGTGGAGAGGGTGGTATGAAGCCTGGCGTTGATGTCATTGCAGCCGAGGTGGCCGCCTGCGCACTCCTCGGCTGTACAGTACAGAGTCCTGCTCCTGTGTGGCGTGTTCCCGTCCCAAACAGCACGAGCTAAATCAGGCTCAAGGGCCGTGGTGCCACCAGGAGACGAGCTGAGCACGACACGTGTGAGCCTGCTGCTGGCGTCCCCGGGACGCCGCTTCACAGCAGACTTGTTGCTTTTCCAGGTAGAAAGAATACACTCTAAAATGTGATAAAAGGTACAGTGAGTCCAGAACCAGTAGCACAGCATTTGTTGTCATCAAGTGTCGTGCACTGGACGCAGCTGTGTTGTGTGCCCTGCTCTTATACAACGGGCAGCCCAGTGGCTGTGTTTGCACCAGCGTCGCCACGCACACGAGCAGTGCGTTGTGCCACCACATCAGGATGGCTGCAGCGTCACTAGGTCACAGAAAAAGCTCAGCTCCACTGTAATCTTACGGGACCACCATTCTCTGGGTTCCGTAGCCAGAAATATTGTTAGGCAGCACGTGTCTGTACAACGGAAGGAAATGGCGTCGTTGGGGTTTATTACTAAAAGGGCCTAGTGACGGGGGATAGCAAGTAGGGGTTCAGAGGACCGTGGGATGCCCCCCCCCGTCTACACCTGCTGCTTTTAGCCCCTGCTCCCCCCGCCATCACCCAGTAGCCCTGAGACCATCGGGTATAGACTGTTGGTTAGGAGCATAAACTCTGAAGCCCCCCTGTCTGAATTTGTGTCCTGACTTGGCTGACGGCAGACTGGGCAAGTCAGCTAATGTCTCTGTGGCTCAGTGTCCTCGTCCGTAAGGTGGGGACAGTGACAGGAAGGGCCTCGCAGGGCTGTTGTGGGGATTGGGGGTGTGGGTGTGTGGGCGCGTGGGTGCGTGGGCCATCGCCGTCCACTTGGCGCTGTGCACACGGCACCACCAGCTGTTGCTGTTGTAGCCTAGCTGTTGTCTCACCCCGGCCCTCAGGCCCGAGCCTGGCAGCACCTCGATTGCAGCTCTGTCCCTGCCCGGTGCAGCGGGATGCCCTCCCAGGCATTCAGTCACAGGCACAGATAGGAATCGGAAAGCCCTTTGTTGGGGACGTACCTGAGGAAACTGAGGCCCAGGGACTTGCACAAGGGCCCCCAGTGGGCCAGCGCCTCGGCTGGAATCCACAGAGCTTCGTGTTGGGCACGGCCAGGCTGCCTGCGACTCCTTCCAGGCTTTCAGGCAACTTGGTGACAGACACTCAGGCTTGTGACTTGCCTTAACAGGGCTGTTGGACACTGTGGGCGCTGCCAGCTGGGTGAGAAGTGAGTGGGGAGGCTAGACTGCCCCTGCCCACCATGGCAAGAGCCAAGGTGAAGCCTTTGGGGCCACAGAACGGGGCTCAGTCACAGCCGTGGGCCCACGGTGCCTTCTCCAGACACGCTCCTCTGGTGGGTCTGCGGGCTGGGTCGTAGACCGGCCCACCCTCCCTTTCCAGGGGACCATGGTCCCCAGAAGAGGTCTGTCTGGGTCTGTCACCAGGGCCTTGGATCCATCTCGCTCTGCGCCAGCCTTCCCCGCAGACCACTGCCTGCAACGCTTGCCCTCTGCCTCACGTGAAATAATCAGACCTTCACCCCTTGCCATCTTTCTCCCTTTAATTTCATTTTACCCCCCACCCCAGCCTGGGTCTGGCGGCTCCACAGTGACCTTGAGTCCATCTTTATTTATTGACTGTCAGTCCCATTGTCTCTGAGCCTTCTACGCCAGGTCCAGGCTCCCTTTGCTGACCTGTGTCCCCATGTTCCCTGCAGTGTCTGCACAGAGGAGGGCCTGAATCAATAATCATGGTCGGGGGGCAGGGAGGGGTCATCCGACCCTGGGCATGTGGACTTAATTAAGATTTTATTGCATGGTAGACAATTCTGTTTTAAAAAGCAGCACCCAGCCTCTAAATGCTAAGTGCTCTGGGGGGTACTCAGCCAGAGCAGCACCAGGAAGAAGCATGAGAGCCGGCTTTCCCTCCCAGAGGGCTTCCTGGAGGAGGTGGCATCTGGAGAACCATAGGAAGCTTCTGCCAGGGCACTTAGCTTGTGGGTTTTCCAAGGGGATGGAAAGGGAAGATTACATATTTCCCAAGCCTTCCTGATTCTGGAATAATCCCATTTGCCCAGGCTCCTCATCAGCTTGGAAACCTGCATCTAGCGTGGTCATCGAGCTGCCAGGAGGGGCTGAGCAATCTGGGTACAGAGTTCCTGCCCGCCCTCAAGTGAGGACATCCCACACACACGTCACCTCGGTGCCAACTCCCATGTTAACATCGCTGCTCAGCGCAAATCAGGAGCGGGAGGAAGGGGCGCATTGTGTCCTCTCCAAGACAGAGGGCTCAGCATTCCTTTATGGGGTTCACCCCAGGAACCCGAAACAACAGGAGAGCATCTGGGCACCAGTGGGACTGAGGGGTCCCCCAGCAGGTCCTCGGAGAGGCTCATAACCCATGGGAGGCTCAGGCCAGCACCCCAGACCTGAGTTGTCAGGGTGTCCCGAGGCGGCTGTGGGCAAGTTTTGGTGGGGAAAGAGTCCTTTCCAGGTCCAGAGGAACTGGAAGCTGGTGAAGGGCAGAATTTTCTAGAAGTTGGTGTACTGGCATTGACCTGCCAGCTTGGGGTAGCCATCTGGCAGTCGTCTGCCGTCTGCCCAGGTGGAGGGCCTCGGAACAACCCCATCCCATTGCTGCCTGCCACCACCCTGCCCCTTGGCCATCAGATGAGGGCTTAAAATGTCCCTCAAACACCCCATGGGGCTGCCTCCATTCTCACTCACCCAGCCCCCACTCATTCCAAAGGCAGCATGGGTCTTTGGCGTCATAGCTTGCAGGTGATGGCAAGAAGGTGATCTCGGGTGGTGGGAGGGGCGTGCCAGCGTGGTCGCAGGAGGGGGTTTCCAGGGAGTAGGGGTCCTGGTTCTAGAAGACTCCATAAACCTGCGAGTCTCTGGAATGAGGGAGGAGGTGGAGGAGGCACTGGAGGGCAGAGGGCCAGGTGCAGGGACGCTCGTCACCGTGGCGTAGGGGCCCTCCAGGCGCGTGGGTGACATGGAGCGGTTGGCTGAGTTTTCTAATGCAGGTAATGGGTCCACCAGCGCACAGTGTGCCCTGGTTTCACAGCCAGTCCTGGACACCTGGCCTCAAATGCCAGGTGCTGCCTCTGGCTGGGCGTGTGACACGGAACAAGTGAGGCTCTCTGGGCCTCTGTGACCTCATCTGGAAAACGAGACCACGACTCAACCCACATTCAGGGGCTGTTGAGAGGATGCCAGGGGCAGCCCAGGTAAAGCACCTGCACAGGTGGTGTGTTGAGTGAAGAAAAGGAAGAGGCAAGCTTCCTGCCCACCAGCTCTGGAGCCCGGGCGGCTCCAGGAGAAGGGCCCAGGTGCAGGCGCAGTGTCACCAAGGGTGACAGGCAACTCACTGATCTCCGGCAGTGCTGGCAGGTCCCTGTCCTGCCTCCCACCCCTGTTATGTAAGTCTCGCCAGTGGGCAGTCGGGGCCTGTGCCAGGTGGGTCAGAGGTATTGGGCCACACCTCAGACGCAGCCCCAGGCAGGCTGGGTGTGTCCCCACTCACTCCCAGCTCCACCGCCTCATCACCTGGAAGCCGGGACGCTGGCAGGGCTGGTCCCACACTCACGCCGGCTGAGTGAGGGTGCATGGGGTGCTGAGCCCTGCGACTCCCGCTGCGTGCAGGAGGAAGGTGAGCACTGGGCAGCCAGCCCCTCCTGGCACCGCTTCGTGAGTCCTCTGTGGGGTCTCAGGCCAGGAACAGGAACCGCACCAGAGCTGTCTGGGGCTGATGTTTGAGGTGACACAGGCGTTTAGACTAAGGAGAAGTGAGGGGCCCTGGAGAGCTCAGTGTGGAAAGAGCATTGCAACCGGGGCCACTGGAGGGACTGGCCTGTGTGGCCGTGAGCCGGGAGGAGGCACTGCTTCTCCTGCTCGGGGTTCTCAGGACCTGGGCAGTATTTGGGCGACACCCTCCAGTGGAAACATTCTCCAGCGTTCTGGGAGGCAAGCAGAAAGAGGCGGGAACTAGAACCGGTGGCAGGGAGGGTAGCTGGCAGTGATCAGGAGTCCTGGTAGGTGATGTGTCCTGGGGAATAGAGCCCCGAGCCCAAAGGCAGCCACCTCCCGGGAGGCCATGTGGGCTCAGCCAGGTGCCAGCCCGGTGTCACAGCCAGGAAGAATGGCGACTGCCCCTCGCCCAGCCGCGTGCTCTGACTCACGCTGTGTCTCTGTTGCAGGGTGGTTTGGTGGTGCGGGGCCCCTCTGAGGCCGACAAGGCTCCCTGGTGACTCCGGGACACGTTCTCTGAGGCCCTCTCCTGGGGTAGCTCGTGGGGTGTGGCCACCCCTCGGGGACCATGCCGGAGGTACTCCTGCTCAGGTCTGCCAGCTCCATCCTGAGGACCGTGTAAGGAACCAGGGGCCCCCTCCTCCCCCCTCACAGACCCTTTGCTGCCTCTCAGGGGTGCACCTGGGCGTGGCGTGGCACTGGGACCCCCAGACTTGGGTTTGGGGTTTTTCACCCCACTCAGTCACCCTCCTAATCTTACCAGTGTCCCAGGTTCCAGAATTTTCTTCTACTTACTCCCCAAAGTATCCATGAGGGTCCACCAGTAATAACGATGAGAGCTGACTACGCACTGAGCATTTTTCACACATCACATTATCCTCATGACAGCCCCAGGATTTAGGCAGAGAACAGGCCAGAGAGGTACAGTGACTTGCCCACTGTCACACAGCTGGTAAAGCCAGTTGAGCCCAGGCAGGCCGACTCTGGTGAACCTCAATGCTATGTTGTTTCAAGAAAGCACACAGAGCAGTGGCATGGCTGCTGAGGGCTGAATGGGAAGAGAGGGCAACAGAAATAAATAGGAGATGGTTCCCCATCCATGAGAGGTTCACATGGAAAAACAGGGCTGCCCTCAACTTATGTGTCTGCACAGTGACAACTTGAGCAGGATTAGCTCCAACCAGTGTGCACTGAGGTCCACTGCACCGCAGCAAGGACTCAGGACCAGAGGACAGAGCTGATGAGGCGTGACCCTGCTCTCGAGGAGCTCCCCAAGCCACTTGTACCCTTTAAAGACAAAGCCTGAGTGTCCGAGGGCCACAAGAGTGAGAGGGTGTTGGGGGTAATCCGGGGGGCTTCCTGAAGGAGGAGCTGAAGGAGGCTTGGCAGGCTCCGTGTTCAAACAGTTCCCATCAGCTCCTCCGGGAAGACAGTTGGAGAAAGGAGACCGTGGACCAGAAACAGTTAAAGAGAAGAGAGTGCAGACTCTCCCAGACTCCTGCCTCCCACACACCTCACCATGTATTTGCTCAAACACGCCTTTCGAGTGTTCCCCTGTTCCCCGTGCTACTGGGCAGGTGCTAGAGAAGTTTTGGTTTCTGTGAACAGAGGGTAAGTAAGACAAGGTGCTTCTCGTGTGTGGGGGGGGGAGCTGGGGGCGAGGACAGGCCGTCCTCAGCAAGGGGATCCTTTTCGGAAGCAGACCGGAGGCAAGTCAGCCTCTTGGGGCCATCCTCCCGCCCTGGCTGTCATCGTGACATGAGCAGCTCCTGCCCCGGAGCTGCAGCCAGCCTCTGGGGGACCGCGTTCCAGGAGGAGCCTAATTCTCCACAGGGATACAGAGTTCATCAGCTCTGACAGGCTCGTGTGGTCACTGACAGTAGTCGTACCCCCGCTGTCAGGATAATCTGTCGGCCACGTGTGCCTTCTGGGATAGCAGCAAGAATCAGAAAGGCCCCAAATACTCTTGAGGACTCAAAACCATAGGGTCTGCACCCCAAGTCACAGGATTTCTTTGAGGAAAACATTGTAAATTCCCCTGCGGAAGCCATCTGCTGTCCTCTAACCTACAATTCTAACAAGCTTGGTTATCTAATTTCTTAGTTTGCTACAAAGAACATGCAAGTAGGAGGGGGATGCGTTGCTGGGGCCAGCACACCGGCATGGCAAGAGGTAACCACGCGTAGTGCAGGAGAGGCTTTAAACACTGCAGCCGCCCCCAGCAGCAGCAGCTACGCTGGGGAGGGCCGGGCGGCCCGAGACGTGACGTGAATTGGCTCCCTTGGTGTCACGAGCCCGGACAATAAGGTCTGTTACGAGTTATGACCCTGAGTGAGCAGGGAAAGCTACAGCGAGGGTGGTGACTTCTGTCTCAGGTGATGAGCAAGGCTGACGGTCCCTTACAGGGACGCAACTTCCAAGGTCCTAGCAAGGGGAAGGCCACGCTTCACTTATCTGGAAAATTAGGTTTTGACCTTCTCTTAACTGGACATCCGATATTCTTCAGGCACAGGCCGTAGAGGGTTGGACGAGCCCTTCCATGGGCCGTCCACAAGGTTAAGTGCAGGCAGGGGGCCAGAGCCCACCTGTCATCGAGGGAGGAAAGGAGAGACGGGGAAGTGGACAGCAGCGGAGTCAGAGCCACAGGAGGCTTGCTGCTGCCGTGGTCCCCCACAGGGAGGTCCCCACAGGGAGAAGGTGCTTCCAACAGCCTCTGCTCCCCGTAAACAAGAGTCCTGATCACGATGGGGACGGTTGGCCTCGGCTTCCTTAGGTGGCTTTCTTTTCATTCAGTCTTTGTTTAGCTATTTTAAGACCAGAACCAGTGTACACAAATTTTATTAGGTGGAAAAAATGCTGCCTGGACCTTTTGATGGCGAGGATTTAAAGCCAGACTTGTTTGTGAGGAAGCATGAACATGGCGGCAGGTCACCGCCAGTGGTGGCCTGGGCTCATCGGGGGGTGGCTGACCAGCTGGTGATTTCAAAGGCCCAGCAGCTTTGAGCTGAAGACAGAGGCCGAGACAGCATGGCCGTCACCAAGCACACAGTCCTCCCCGGGCGCCGCCGCGGGGTCCCTCGCTCACCCTGTGATTGTCTGAGCCCGTAGCTCAGGGGCTGTTGGTATCATTACAGTCTCTTTTTGTCCCAAAGTGGAGGCAGCTTCTGCTTGATGACCCGAGAGTAATGGTGGTGCCGACGGCCGGAGCTCAGCAGGACAAGCGCACCTCTTGGTCCCCGCTGGCACAGTCGGCCTCACCCCAGCGGCGTGCGCTGTCCTTTCCAGTCCTTCCGGCAGCATCGCTGGAGAGGTCACCATAGTAACAGAAGGGCTGCTCCAGCCCTGCAGCCAGGGCTTGCTCACAGAGTTCTCAAGGAGGGACTAGCTCAGCCCCGCAGTCACCCCGTCTCCATCCCCTTCCCTCCATAACCTCCGAATGTCTTTTGCTTTGAAACTTACCTCAGGTTCTTAAGCAGACTGCCACCAGGTGGGCCCAGGTGTGTTCGCAAACTTAGTTTGAACCTGTGGTACCTGCAAGGAGTAAGGCCGAATGTGAGAAGCAGGTAATGGCCCAGCTGCGTGGGAACTGGGCCCCAGTCTGACAGACAGGACTCCCTGGGGCCAGGGTCCTGCGCTCAGCTGATGAGCAGCTGCACGGGTTGCACACTGCACAACTCCAGTGGGCTCTGTTGGCACAGCTGGCGATGGTGAGCTGAGCCCCTGGACTTGTGTAATGTGCAGCCCGAGGTGTGTGTCCAACCAACGCTTATCCGCCCAGAGGCAGAATCCTGAGGGGCAGTGAGGCAAAGTTCACAGTGGAGGCCCAGTAACCCCTTGGGCTGTTACAGCGGAAGAGGAGATCCGTGGTGCAGTGCCACCAAGCCTGGGAGGCAGGCGTGCGCTCCAGGCACGAGGGCTCATGGAGTGAGCCCCAGGCATCCTGGGTCCCATGCTGTTCCCTGTGTGGGTGAATAGACAGGGCCCATCCACGAGCCCCACCGGGAGCAGAGGTCCTCACTGGGGACCTGCTCAGGCTCCGTGAGTTTCTAAGCACAACCGCTCTCACTACCTGAGGACTGCTGAGGGTGGGGACCCCTTCCGACCCTGAAAGCCTGCACTCCACAGAGTGGTATCCTCCAGGGCTAGACCCCAAATTTCCTTTCCAGATGGGGGCACTGAGCCCTGAGAGAAGCATGCACTTGCCCAGAGTCACAGCAAAGTAGAGCAGAGCACAGCCTGGTTTCTCTTTCTCCTGAGCCTGCAGAACCTGTAGGGAGAGGCGGGTGGAGTGGTTAATGCTGCAAGTACCGAGGTCTGGTCCCCTGACCCCGGCGGGAGGCCCAGGTGCCAGGGCCAGCCCCGGGCTGAGATGCCTCTGTGCCATGTTCTCACAATTGTTGCCCCTCCCACCAGTTCCCTGACTGATGGACACACACTCGCCAAAGAGTCCCCAGGTCATGTGCTCGACCTGTCGTCCCCAGAGAAGGCAAAGGACGCCCAGCCGAATTCTGCAGGTGAGTCAGCTGGGGAGCCACAGGACAGAACTTGGGGGACGGGGCAGGTGGAACCCCGCTGATCTCCAGGCCCCGGAGACCTCACTATGCCCCTTCCATCATGACTGCCATTAGGGCCAAGCGTGAGGGAAGGTAGTGGGGGGAAGATTTCTTCTTCAGGAAGCTGGGGAGGGAGAGAGGCCAGAGACGGCGCAGCTGGGGCCTCAGCTTTCAGCTCGGGGTGGGAACGCCGAGGGACGGGAAGGCCTCAGCATTGCCACCTGCTGCCCTGGGACAAAGGGCAGGCTGGCAACGGCTGGCAGTTTGTTTTGGAGGCCTGAACAGTCACATGCTCTCTTCATGAGCTTCACCGTCAAATGATTTCATCTCAAGGGAGGCAGAGTTGTCACTTACCCTGAGGAGTCATAGAAATGACCATAACGACACAGTTTTGTTCATTTTTATAGGCTGTACAATATTGTAGCAATGGCAGAAGTTTAGAAAAATGGACACAGTAGGTGCCGTGCTGTCCTTGGGACAGAACGTGGTTGCTGTCGTTCGCTGGCCTGTGTGACCTCTCGGGGATGAGGAACTTCCCCAGCTGCTGGTTCTCGGGCTCCTCAGAGCAGCTGGGCAGGGACCCTACGGCTGCCCCTCCTTATAGGAGCTGAATGTCTGGTGGTCGTGCTTGAACTGGTCGTGTAGCTGGTAGAAGGTCCTGAATTTGGGGATCCCGCACCTTCCTCAGGGCTACACGGGGTTCTTTGGGGAGTGGGAGCAGCTGGGAGGCCGGTTCCGAGGGCCTCCGATGGCGTACGATGAGGCCAGAACCAAGGACAGGTCGGAGGCGCAGAGGCCTGGGGCCTCGCTCTGAGGCTTCCTCCCTCACAGTGCCCTGCCCTGGCTCGGCTGGTCAGAGGGCAGCCTGGTGTGAGGGCAGGGACAGAGTCAGCACCTGTGAGCTTTGGCACAGCCTGGTCACAGCGTGCAGGTGGGAGCCAGGCACACGTCGCCCTGCCCATTGTCCATGAGGAAGCTGGGTGTGAAAAGGCACAGGAGGGGAGACGCCCGCCCAGGGCTCTGGGTGCCCTGCTCCCCAGGCCAACTGGAGACCAAATGCCAACCCCTCACCCTGGCAGGGCTTGCCACCGCCCTCAGACAAGCTGAGAGTCTCAGGGTGGCCTTGGCAGGGATCTGGCCTGAAGGGTGGGGGGTGCACTTTTAGGAGTGGATACGTTCTCTCCTGCCCCTCCCCAGAGATAAAGAAGGAACTGGGCCAAGGACAGGACCGACTGGTTTCTGAGGGGCAGGGTTTGAGAGGCCAGGAGGGGCCTCCCACGCTCCCCTCCCAGGAACCCTGGCACCGCAGGACTTGCTGTGTTGCTAGGTCACCTTTGGCAAGTCCATCAGCTTGCGGGCTTAGTCCCCTCAGGCCACAGGAGTCCTCTGCGGCAGAGTGGCCGTCCGTCCGCATGGGCGTCTGTGGTACTCGGAGTCCTGGCCTGGGTGGGGGCAACTTGAGGGGCCGGGAGGGAGCCAGCATGGGGAAAGCGTTTCTGGTGACCCCTGAACCCCAGAAGGGCATCTGGTGTCCCCAGGGAGGGGCAGGTGATCCCCGCCCGGTGCCTCCTGTAGCAGAGGGGCCTATGGAACAGGCAGGTTTTAAACAAGTGGGTAGAGAATCCTGGAGCTGGTCCCATCGGGCTAGAATGGGGCCAGGCGGGGGCAGCGGCACTGCATTCAGTGCAGGGGTAGGAGCGGCAGGGTGTCTGCAGGGGAGGTCAGGCAGGCCTTTGGGAAGCGGGTGGGGACAGCCGGCCGGGTGTGCACCTGGACCCTCCGTCCTCTGCAGAGCCGGGCTGCTGGGACACTGATGCGGACAAGCTCCTGCCCTCAGAGAACTCCCCGTCGGAGGGAAGACAGGCTCTGAGTGAGGGGCGCACAGAGGCGCAGGGAGGAAGGCAGGCCTGCTGCCTGGGGGCTGGGCAATCAGGGTAGGCTTCCTGGTGAGGGAGACCCCTAGCTCGCCTGAGACCCTGGAGCCCGCGTCTGGGCCTGGTCTCAGCTCACTGGTCTGCCCCTGGGAGGGAGTGCCGCGTGTAGGGCTGGTGATGAGGGGGCAGGGACAGTCTGGGGGGGCGAAGGGGGCTTCTTGGCACCATAGCTGTCAGCAGGCCCCCAGAGCAGGGACCCCAGGCACTGCCCAGGGCAGTGCCAAGCAGGCTCATGGCTCCCACAGGCCTGGCATGTGGCTGCACTTGGCCCAGACCCGCCTCACGCAGCCTCTGGTGTTCCTGGGGGAAGAAGGGGTCTCTGGGGAGCGTCTTGTGTGAGACCCAGACTGAGCACGGACTGAGTGCCCGCCTGTGCCCCCTGGCCCCGCTGCTCAGAATCGTTACCTCCAAGGGCCCCTGGCTGCAGGCTGTGTGGGGGTGAGCCTGGAGCGGCCACCCGGGGCGGGGTCTTGAAGCTGCCCTTTCACAGAGCACTTTCCATAGGAGTGCAGAAAGGGAAGTGTCTACAGCAAGACTTGGTAGGGGTTTGGGGGTTGTGAGAGGGGTTCCATCCTCCTTCCCCTTCATAACAAGAGTGTTTCCCATGTGCCAGGCTCTGTGCTAGGGGCTGACTCGCGTTCCTTCATCTTACCTTTGTAGCAGCAGTGGGGTGGTACTTTCAGCATTCTCATTTGAATGGGGAAACCGAGCTCAGAGGACTTCAGTGCTTTTCTGAGAGACACACAGCTAGTATGAGGGGGAACTTTTAACTGGCTCTTTGGGTCCTAGCTAGCACCATGCACAGTGGGGTCCCCTCCAGGCCCTGCCTCCTGACTGCTGAGCCAGCAGCACCCCTGGGGAGCTCCTGGAGGCTTGCATTCAGGAAGCAGAATTCACCTAGGTCTCCCTGAGTTCCCAAGAAGCTTGAGGGTCCTTGAGGTCTGGCCCCCCAGATGGCTGCACCCCCGGGGACAGTCTTCCTGGGTTGGGCCACAGAGCTGCCAGAATCTGACCTCCACACAAAGGCAGCCTTGAGCTGGTTCTGGCTGCTCAGACCTTTCTAGGCTGAGCATGAACTCCAGCTGGAGCAGGGGAGGGGAGGGGACCCAGGGAGAGCAGCTGTGGGGGATGGGGCTGGTGAAGGTCTTGCCAGGGTCTTTCTGCACCCCCACTTTTCTAGGAAACTCCCACACCCCCTGGTTGCTTTAGAGCTGGGGGTTGGGAGGCTGGGAGCTCAGCCCAGCTTGGTCTCCAGCCCAGTGAGAGTAAGGGATGCACCGGGCCTGCCTCTCCCCCACTCCTACCCTTCAAGGACATGGGTGGCGTTTGGCTGAAGGAGATGGATACTGTCCTTCTGTCCTCGGGGAGGCAGAAGGCTGCTGTCACTTGAACCTCTGGGGGGAGTGGGGATGGGTGAAGGTAGGAAAGCCTTCCCAGCGGCCAGAGGAAATTAGTACAGATGACTCCGCTTCTGAGAAACAGTGGAGCCTCTGCGGTCCTTGCACAAACCTTTTCTCATGAAAAGGCCCAGTTCTGTCAAGTCACAAGTGTGTATCAGGTGCTTTTCCAGGCCCAGGGTTGTCCATGTGTGTCCCAAGATGCTGACCCCAAAGAAAGGGTCAGGAGGCTGGACTCATGCCCAGAGTGATGTAGGAACGCCTCTGGCAGCTGGGGTGCAGCCCAGGGCAGGGACCTGAGGAGGTGCAGGCAGAAGGGAGCAGACCTCAGCGGAGTCTCAGGCTTCCTGGAGGAAGAAGGGCACCCCATCCAGGCAGGTGGTGACTGCGGGCATCACTGGGTCTCGGCCAGAGGCCACAGGGGCCAAGGCAGCCCCTGGATGTTCTGCAGACTTTGCGGGGGTCCCCTGCCGGCTATCCCCTGCCTGTGCAGGACAGGTCTGGAGCACCGAGGCCCTCGCGCTCCAGGCTGGGATGCCTACCTCCCCTCCCACATCTCTGTGCCCTCCAGCAGGTGGAGCCCCAGCTTGGAGTCCACAGGGGCGGGTAAAGGCCACTCAGTTGCCCACCCCAGGGCTCAGGCCTGGACAAAAAGCTAAAGCAGTGACCTGGCAGGGGCTCATGGAGACCGTCTCGTCCATCCCAGTTGAATTCAAATGGGGAAACTGAGGACCAGGGAAGACAGGGGTCGGCCCAGGGTTACCCTGCATATTGTCCAGAACTCAGAGCTCCTGACCCTCGGGCGAGAAGGCTGGTGAGTGGCCCACAGCTGGAGGGGCTCTCCCCCCTGGAATGGCAGGAAACCTCAGGCGCAGGGGCCAGAACTATCAGCCTTTCAGCTGGTCCGTTCGGTACCACTTTGCCAAGTGGACAGACTGTCCTGGCCCAGGCAGCCTTGCCATCGTCTCATGTGCTGAGGCCCCCGTGGCCTCGTCCTTGTACACCTCCCCAGGAGTGCCTGGCCTGGGGCCCGCAGCCCAGGGACCCTGTGAGGAGAGGGCCCCTCCTGGCTCTAGGCCCAGACTGGCCTTTGCAGCAGGGGCCTGGTGCCCTGAGGGAGTCCTCTTGGAGATGTCTGTCCCAGGCCTGAAAGCCACCTTTGCCCAGGGCCAGTGTCTCCTGTTTCTGTGTCACAAGCTGGGCTGGACCATTCCCACAGCTTGTTTCCCGCAGCAAGCGCCCGGGGCCTCTCCTGTCGCTGCTCGCCAGCTAACTGAGAGTGACTTCCTCTGCTGGTTAGGCGCCTTTATTCGGGAGCCCCAGAGAACACAGCGCCCTGCCTGCCCGGGTACCCCAGCATAATGGGCCATTGATAAGACACGGGTCAAGGTCAGGCCGAGGCCGCTGGCAACATGAGAGAGAGGACGAGGGGACGGCGAGGGGCAGAAGGTGCGCGCCGGCCTTGGGAAAGCCCCCACCCCACGGCCCTTCTCCCAGCTCCCACGCCCTGGAGTGGGCTCGGCCCTGGCAGCAGAAGCTGAGGCCGCTGAGCTGTGGTGGCTCAGGCCAGAAGGACACTGAGCAGAGCAGCCCTCGCTGGGGCTCCCTGGGGCCCTCGGGCAGCGGGGTGAGGTTGAGCCTGGCCTGGCCTGGCCCGCTTGGGTAGGACTGTCCTGTGTGGACCTGTCCCTCTCTGTGTGGGGCCGCTGTGCGCCCTGCTTCATCACCAAGCCACCTGGGGAAGTATGGCGGGAGGCGAAGGCCTGGGTCCCCTCAGCACGGTCCTTGGGGACAGCCCTCCTGGGGTTGGGATGGGACAGCCTGACTCATCCTTCCCAAAGGCCCCTGACCTCTGCTCTGGGCCACACTCGGCACTCAGGACCCAGGGAACCTCTGGTCCTGCCTTCCAGGGCCTCCAGCCTGGTGGGAGTTGGTAATGGGCAAGAGGAAAGTAGGCGGAGGAACTCTGTCCAAAATGTCCTGCAAAACCAGGAACAATTTTTTTCTTCTGAAATCTACGCTTTGGAAAAGCTGGGACAAGGGATGAAAGCTGGAATCATCTGAGTGTCTTCCAAAAGGAAAGTGTCAGAGTAAATTATGCTGTGGCCAAACAGTGGGTTATTTATTATGCAGCCACACACACGCACGCACATGCACTCACACACACCCTCGCTCTCACACTCACACGTACACACACACACACTCGCTCACACACACTTATACACACACACTTACATGTACACATAGACACACACACTCGCTCACGCTCTCACACTACACGTATACACACAGACACTCACACACTTATACATACGTACACACACGCTCACACACACACACACTTGCTCTCACACACACTTATACACACACACACGCTCTCACACTCACACATACACACGGGAGGAGAGACATTAACGTCACACCAGTTAAAGACGGATGGTTTGGCTAATGACTATGTTTGATTAGGTCCACATGATATTTTTTTGTAAGTGTGAGCCAACAATTGAAAATCAGGGCGTTACACATGAACCCTCAGATTTCAGGCCCCTCTTGGTCTCTGTTCTGGCGGCACCAAATCTTGGAGCCGTGGCCGTACCCTGGGCGAGGCGTGTGCTTTCCTAGCTCCACGGCCCTCAGCTCCCCGTTGCCTGCCAGGGGCGGGGACATTTATCGCCCCCCGTTGATGGTGGCTTATCCTTGTGGTATCGAGGCAGAGAAGCAAATGGGGGACTGCAGGAGCAGCGCGTCCAGAGGAAAATGGGAGGGGACGCGTTTTCTTGTGGGAATGAAGCCTGTCTGCTGGGCTTCCGTGCACGTACTGGGTCCTTTCCTCATTCATTATTCATTGTTGTACATTATTCATTATGAAGAGGATACGTGACCCACCTGGCCCCCATGGGCACTTGGGTTGCGAGCCTCCATTAATACAATAGAAATGTGATCCCTTTTTCCCCCTTTGGATAAAAAGCAACAGCAACAAAATAAAACTCCCTGGAGCTGTATTTGTATCAGCGTGACGCCCACACACCAGTGTCAACGTGGTGACCTGGTGACGGTAGGATTCAGATTCAGGAGGGCCTATCACTGTATTTTATCAGGTACTTCCGAAGTGCTTGGGATTTCTTAGAACAAGTAGGTACTGTTTTGTGATTTAAAAAAAGATTGTCAGTGTTGAAGTTAAAATTTTTGACAGAAAAATTTTAGTAACGGGTCATAGAACTTACCTCTGATCTTGGCAACCTGTGATCTTGGTGAACAGGAGCCTGTGGTGACAACAGAGAAAGGCTCCTGTTCTGGCCCAAAGGGCCCAGAGGAACCTGTGCCAGGCTCGGGCTGCCAGCCGTCATGTCACAGAACCTTCAACAGTGTGGGAGCTCAGCGCTCCTCCCATTTCTTTAAGCGCTTGTATTGAGGTATAACTCAGATGCCATCAGATTTGCCCACGTAAAGGGTACGGTGCGGTGATTTTTAGCAAGTTTACAGTTGCACAGACGTCACCGCAACCAGTGTTAGAACACGTCCATCACCCCCAGAAGGTCCTGCGTGCCGTTTGTGTCCCGTTTCCACCCCAGCGCACCCCGAATCTGCTTTGTGTCGCTCTGGACACTTCACAGACACGGAGCCAGACCGTATGTGGCCCTTTGCTTTGGCTTCTGTCACTGAGCGTGCTTCTGAGTTTCATGGTGGAGCCTGTGTCAGTGCTCTCCTCCTCCTCCGAGCTGAGTGGTAATTCCCTGTGTGGGTGGGTGGCCTGCGGTTCCTTATCATCCCCAGCTGATGGGCTTTGGGTGAGTTCCACTTCACGGCAATGATAGACCAGCTGCTGTGCACTTTCACGGACAGGTTGTTGTGGGACGTGTGTTTTCTTTTCTCTTGGCCGGGCCGTACGGTATTACGTCGAACTTTTTAAGAAAATGCTAAAGTGTCTTCCAGTCTTACCATGTTACGTGCTCACCACCACTGTGCCCTGCTCTGCTCAGACATAGGATGTTTGTGAACTGCAGGGGCTAGAAACTAAGAGGCTGATCGCTGGGGCCTCCCAGGCTGGGGCCCTGGGGTCCGGGGATGGGCTAGAGACGCCTGAGGAGTGCTGAACGGGCCCTCAGCAGCCCGTGGCCACACCTCCGCCACAGGGCACGGTGCCTGGGAGGTGGTCTCGACCTCTGCCATCCCAGGCCTCCTCTCTGCCCTGACTGCATTCCCGCAGGCTGGCGTGCCCCTGCTTGTATATGCCCTTCTGTTTGTGTCCCTCGTCCCCCACCCCTGGCCTCCACAGGACAAAGAACGGGCTCACCTATCCCAGCCCCAGGACCTTTACCTCTTTCTGCCAACCTCCGGGTCCACATGCCACCTAAGAGTGTCAGAGGGGAGGGAGGCGGTCATCCAGTCCGTCTGTCCACTGTCACAGGGCACCCTGTTGGTGCCACCTCAAGGCAGACATCTGACAAGGTGGGACCTCTCCCCGTCAGCATGGGTCCGGCCAGCAGGTGGCAGAGCAGCCCCTGTTATCCTGCCTCACGCCCACAGGTCATCTCTGAATGCCCACTTTGTCCACAGGGAGAGGAGGCCCCATGGACAAAAGGCTCCACACCTCCTGTCCAAGCCTCCTTTGCAAACAATCCGGAGGACTTGGAAAAGGGAGGAAGGACAAACGTGTGCACCTGTTGAGCACAACTGTACGCAGGGCTCTTTCATGTGCACCATTGCTTTTGACCTGCATGTCATCCCTGAGAGCCAAATCCCCCCTATCTGCTGAGGAAACAGACTCAGGTTAAATGGTTTCCCCAGAAGCTCACCTGCAAATGGTGATTCTCTGTCCCCACCTGATCCTTCAAGGTTGGGTGGTACCCAGAATAGTGTCCCACGTGCGAGCTGTGGCTTCACCTTCCTGGCTGTGTGACCTTGGGAAGGTGTCTGAGCCTCTCTGAGCTGCAGCTACCCATCTGTAAAACTGAACGAGACTCCTGTGGGAGGGGCTCAGTGTGTGCCTTGCACTCGGCAAGAGTGAGCGAGGACTGTCTGGTTCCTTCCTGGGAAGGGAGACTTCTCGGCTGGATCAGACTCGCTGGTGCGGCCCCCTCTAGCCCCCTGGCAGGGTTGCTATGTTGCTGCTTTGACCTTCTGTCCAATTGGGTCTGTCCCCAACGCACTCAGGAGGCAGAGGAAGGGTGGAGCCTCTGAAGGCACCTGGAGATCTGACAGTCCTGCTTTTCTGAGGCAGCCCAAACCCTGCACTGACTGCCCCGCCTCGGGGGTAAATTCCACCTGGGACAAAGACAGGCAAAGGCCTAGGGGCGTCAGTGTCCCCAAGGCTCTCCCTGCCCTCCCGCTCTGTCCTCTCCTCTTCCTTGCTCGTCTGTCACGGCTGTCAGACCTGCTCTTGCAGGCAGCGCCTGCCTGTCCCAGTCCCTGGCTTGTCTGCCACCCCCTATGGCAGGTGCCCAAGCATTGATGGGACCAGGGGAGGACCAGGGTGCCCTGGGGACAGTCTTGGGCTGGTCTGACTGCAGCTGTGGTCTCCCCCCCGCAGAGGAAGCGCTGTGGACGACTCGGGCCGACGGGCGCGTCCGCCTGCGCATAGAGCCTAGCTGCCCACAGCAGCCCCCCTACACTGTGCATCAGATGTTCTCCCAGGCCCTGGAGAAGTACGGGGACCTCCGCGCCCTGGGCTTCAAGCGCCAGGGCTCGTGGGAGCACATCTCCTACTCCCAGTACTACCTGCTGGCCCGCAAGGCTGCCAAGGGCTTCCTGAAGGTGAGGAGCCCTCCAGGCTGGCCTTTCCCTCCTGGGCTTGCCTGCCAGCCCTGGGCCCTCACAGGCCTGCTCCCGACTCCCCACTGGGCCAGCCCTGAGACATGACTAAACCGCGGGTGGCACGGAGGGCTTCACATTGACTGGGCCCTCACCAGGTGCCAGGCACCTGATAGGCGCTTTCCATTGGGATCCCATTCCAGGCGGTTCGGAGGCCGGGTGCTGGGCTGAGGGTCTGAGGCCCTGGGAAGGCCCTGGGAGGGGCAGCAGGGGCTGCTGAGTGACTGACCCCCGGGGCCTTCTCTGGGTGGGCCCTGGGGGTCTCCCTGGGGCCTGGAAGCGGGACTTGATGGGCCCGCGGGCCCCTCCCCTGCCGGCTGACCTGGCCTGTCTTCTCTGGCTGGAGCTCGGTCTGGAGCCTGCGCACAGTGTGGCCATCCTTGGCTTCAACTCCCCGGAATGGTTCTTCTCGGCAGTGGGCACAGTGTTTGCAGGGTGAGTGACTGGGGTAGGGGCAGAACCTCCAGGAGTTGGAGGTGGGCAGAGTGGAGAAAGGGTCGTTCCACTCTGAGACCCCACCTCCTCCCCAGCACTCCATCTCTTCCCTGTGGGAGCCCTGCCTCTCCAAGCCGTGGGAACTCCAGGGGGCCGGGGGCTGGGCCGAGGGTGGCCGTCTGCACCTGCCCAGACACAGAGCCTCTGGTCCCCTGCAGTGGCATTGTCACCGGCATCTACACAACCAGCACCCCGGAGGCCTGCCAGTACATCGCCTACGACTGCCGTGCCAACGTCGTCGTGGTCGACTCGCAGAAGCAGCTGGAGAAGATCCTGAAGGTTTGGGGGAAAGGGACGGCAGGTGTGGGGGTTAAGGCTGGGTGTCCTCATGGACCTCCAGCTTGCAAAGGACTTTCCACTGTCCCCATCCCCGCCCCTTGCAGAGTTCCCTTACCCTCAGCAGCAACCCCCATGCACTCACACAGAGCAAGGCAGGGCAGTGGCTACCTACCCGTTTGCCAGGTCAGAAAACTGAGGCCCACAAAATCCAAGGGACAAGACCCTCTTCACCCGAGAAGTGGGTGACAGGGCCTGGGCTAGACGCCCAGCCAGCCTGCTGCCTCCCATGGCTTCCCCTTCAGGGTAGGGTCCCCGCTGTGGGGCTGGGGTCCTCTGCCGGGAGGAGGGTTGTGTGCACTGGGGTGGCTCTGGGCCCTGACACCTTGAGCCCTCAAGTCTGACTCCCGGTGGGGATGGGGTGAGGGGCCACAGGGCAGGGTCGGACCACCCAGCTCAAATGCTGCAGCGTCTTCTGCAGGCATAACGGCACAGCAGGAGCTCCAAGTGCCTCCTGAGCCAGCTGGGTCTTTCGGGGGGTTGGTGCCTCCTGATTCAGGTAAGGCTCTTCCTGACTGGCTCTGTCCCCATATGCTCCAGTGCACCATGCTGGTGTGTGGTGGCCTGGGGACACCTGTGTGCTCGGCTGCGCCCAGCAGGCTGCAAGACCTTTGAAGCAGGTCGCCAGTACTGCCCGCGGGTTCCTGACCCTCGGGTTGGCTGATCCGTGTGTGTGTGCCCTCGTCTACACCATTTGGCGATTATTTTGAAAAGCCCCTTTTCACAGGCCCTATGCACCTACTTTGTTTTGCTAAGGACATATAAATGGGCTCAGTTGTACCAGTGAGGGGGACGTCCTCCTTGGGGGTCCTCTTTCATCTCTTCCCCTCTGAACCCTGTGTTTTCAGCCTCTCACTCTGAGTGTCTCCATCTCTGCAACTTAGATAAATGCCTGAGATTGGGAGAGGAGGTAAGGGTGTAGATTATGGGGACCCCAGTGAACGGCTCTGGGAGGCCCCTTCTCACCCTCCCTACCCCAAGCACCAGGCCCTTCACTAGACCGAAAGGGGACGAATATTTAGAGGGTAGTGGCAAGTACCTGGCCTGCCGGGCACCCTGGCGCTCGGGGACACTGATTTCCTCAGGAATGGTGGCTTCATGGGCCCCAGCCCCAAGCAAGAGCTGACGCACCCCTCAACATGTTACTCCTGTCAGAACCTCGGTGGGATTCTGAAACTGTAGACCTTCAAAGTCTCCCTGTAGATGTTGTCCTGTCCCCAGGGAGACAGCCCCTCCATGCAGAGGGGGTTCATCTAATCCACATGAACCCCCCAGCCCCATTTGCAACGAAAGAAACTGAGGCCCAGAGTTAGGTAATTACACAGATTAAATGTGTGTTATGAAAGTTTCCAAGCAAACAAAACCATAGAAGCGAGCAGTGGACCCTGATACAGCCTTCTTCTGAATTTAGTCGTCATCAGTCATCTCCACACACGTCAGCAATGCACCTTTTTGTGAAGGCAGAACTCTGGCCTTGTCCTTTCTGTCCCCAGAGATTCCCATATACATCTCTAAGAAACAGGATGTTTTTCTGAAATAATCACAGGAACTTGGTCACATCTAACACAAGTAAAATGTTTCTTTCACGCCGTCTACTACCCACAGTGCCCTGACAGCCGGTTTGTTTGAATCAGGACCTAAAGCCAGCCCAGTCTGCCTGTGCCAGTGTCACAGAGCCGTGTGGCCCTGACCTGCAGCCTCAGTGCCACCAGGGAGCCAACTAGAAAGGCAGATGCTCAGGCCCTAGCCCAGACCCACGCATCCGAAACTCAGTGTGCGCCCAGCACACTGGTCCACACGTCCCCGGAGAATCTGACACAGGCGCGAGTGTGAGAACTTCTAGAAAGTAGGTCAGCCCTCCCGAACAGCCTCCTACTCTCGCTTTGTCTGACAGCTTCCTCTCGCTGTTGCTGTCCAGCTTGTTCCTCCAACCTCTGCAGCTCCTGTTACATCATGGGCTTCATGCATTTCACATTAAACATTTGGGGGCAAGAACACCCTGCGGGTGGCGCTGGTGGCTTCATATTGTGGCTCTTGTGCAGGTGATGTCAGGTGGGACCACCCGTAGAGATGCTGAAATTCATCAGTGGTCTTAGGTGGCCACGTGCTCATCCCCTGTGACATTCCCCATCAACCTTTCTCCTTTGACAACCTTTGCCAGACTTAATTATTTCATGAGCGGCGACAAAATGTTGGTTTTCTAATCATCAGCTAGAATTCTTCTTCCAAAGGAAGAACTTGCTCTCATCACCAGAGTTCTTTGCTACCTGAAACACCCTTTGGTACAGAGGAGGTGTGGTGCTCAGAATAACGGTCTACAAGCATACCCGGGGTAGGTGTTCTATAAACGTTAGCAGTGTCAGGTTGGTCGCTAGTGTTACAAGGTTCAAATCATCTGCAGCCCCGTTGATTTTCTGTCAGATGCTCAGAAGCGGAGTGTTGGAATCTCCAGTTACTGTCGTGGGTTCATCTATTTCTCCTTTCAGTCTGTCAGTGTTTGCTTCGCGTGTTTTGAAGCTGTTCCGTACGTGAAGGTTTAGAGTACGTTCTCTGTGTGAATTCACCCTCAGTCATTAAGAAGTGACCCTCTCTATCCCCGGTAGCAGTTCCTGTTCCAAAGTCCCTGTGTCTGAAATTAGGGTTGCCCCTGCAGATTGCTCATGAACAGTGTTTGCATGGTGTGTATTTTTGCATTGTTTTACTTTTAACCTATCTGTATCTTTATGTTTAAAGCAAGTTTCATGTAGACAGCATATAGTTGGGTGTTGCCTTTTTATCCAACCTGACAAAATTGTTTATAAATTTACCAGTAGGCTATTTGCTATTTGTCCCATCTGTTCTTTTGATTCTTTTCTTTTCTGACTTCTTTTGGATTGAGTTTTTTGTTTTGTTTTGTTTTTCTGGTATTCCATTCTATCTCCACTGGCTAATTAGCTACCCCTCTAGTGTTTGCTCTTAAACCAGCTGTCAAGAGACACTGTGGGTGGTAGATGATGTGAAAGGATCGTTTTACCATGTTTCCCCGAAAATAAGACCTAACTGGAAAATAAGCCCTAGCATGATATTTCAGAATGACGTCCCCTGAACATAAGCCCTAAGGCATCTTTTGTAGCAAAAATTAATAGAAGACCTGGTCTTATTTCGGGGAAACATGGTCCTTGAGTTAGACATGACCAAGTTCCTGTGATCATTTCAGAAAAACGTCCTGCTTCTTAGAGATGCATTCAGGGAATTCAGGGAAGGCAGTAGCTCAGACACAGGCTCTCTGGGCAGGTTTAGCCAGTTCCCTCCAAGGCTAGTTCAGCCCCACACTCACACCTGGCCCTCTGGGGTGTCTGCCCGGTGCCTGGTGAGGTCCCTCCATCTGGCTGCCGGACACGGGAATGGCTCTGGCCGCACGTGAGCCCTTGTTTGACTCTAGCCTAGTCACTGTTCTGCCTCCAGCTTCGTGGACTTTCCCCTGTGCTTGTGCAGATTCGCTCTGCAGCCAAAGCCTCAAGAGGACCCCTGAAGAGATTTCTAGAACACCTTCTCTACATAGTTCCCTCCTTTCCAGTGTGTGTCCCGCAGACTTTAGCCGCCTCGGTGTTCCTGAACTCTCATCTCTGTCACTCAACTGAGTTCTGTCTTCTCCCTGTGCCGCCTCTGCTCTCCCTCTCAGCCTCTCTTCACACAACATCCTTCTGCGCTGGGGGCTGGATCAGTTTGTTCACCAGGCCCCAGCTTGTTTGGTTGTCGTCTAGAAGAGAGTCATTCTCATGATGGGATGGGAAAGCTCTGCATGCAGTTCACTGGCCTGCTGGGTCAAAGGTCAGAGCTGGGAGCCCAGCCGACCTTTGCCACAAAGCGCCTGCGGGGCAGACTGACACCTGGAGACGGGCTCTTCTCAGGAGGTGACTTCATTTATTTATGATTTTATGAAACCTCATTTCTTTTTCCTGTTAACACAGATCTGGAAAAACCTGCCCCATCTGAAGGCAGTAGTGACATATGGAGAGCCTCCTCCGGAGAGGATGGCCAACGTGCACACGGTATGGGCAGAGGACCCTGGGCACCGACCGGTGGCGTGTCTGGGCCCTCCCAGCTGACCGGGCCGCCCACTCTCTCCCTTCGGCCACAGATGGAGGAGTTCATGGAACTGGGGGACCAGGTGCCCGAGGCGGACCTGGACACCGTCATCAACGCCCAGCAGCCCAACCAGTGCTGTGTGCTTGTCTATACATCTGGCACCACCGGGAGCCCCAAGGGCGTGATGCTGAGTCAGGACAACGTAAGGCCAGTGCCCACATGTGGGAGGGGTGGGCTGCGAGCGGGGAGGGCAGTGGCCCCAGCAGCCCCTGGGGAGGCTCCTCTGGCCCTTAGCTCGGGGCTGGGAAAAGTAGGACAGCCCATCAGTCTGTGGTTCAGACAGAGCCCAGCAAGAGACAGGAGGCCTCTCCATGCGGGTTTCCTGCAGAGATGCCCAGGAGGCTGAACACCCTGGGGGTCCCCCAAAGAAATAGCCCACGCCCCCGGGTGGCCACAGATGTGAGCTGGCTCGCAGACACTGCCGGCTCCGCCCGCCCACCCTCCAGATCACGTGGACAGCGCGGTACGGCAGCCAGGCCGGCGACATCCAGCCGGCAGAAGTCCAGCAGGAGGTGGTGGTCAGCTACCTGCCCCTCAGCCATATCGCCGCCCAGATCTATGACCTGTGGACCGGCCTGCAGTGGGGGGCCCAGGTCTGCTTTGCCGAGCCTGACGCCCTGAAGGTCGGTGTGCGGTCTGCCCACGTGGGCGTGTGGGGATGTATGCCAGGGCCACCCTCGTGTGCACTGGGGAGTGTGCATGTCAGAATCTTTTCAGCTGCAGTGAGCTCAGCCATAAGTGACTGGACAGGAAGGGAAACTGATGCCATCACCTAAAGGACATGAGTCAGAGTAGTCCCTTGGGGCCATCACTATCGAGGTGGGGCATCCTCAGAGTAAGGTCACAGATGGGCACAGGTGGCCTGCCCCGCCCTGCACCCCATCTCATCAGCTACACCTATGCTTTGGGTCCTTGTTTTAACCATGAGAACTTTCCCAGAAGCCTCCCTAGCAGACTCCCCCCCCCACCTGGCATCTTACTGGCCCCACTTGGGTCACATGTCCCCACTAAACCAGTCACTGCTTAGCAGGACAGGATATCACCTGTGTTACATGTGATAACTCACTGGGAGGACTCACCACCCAGGACAGGGGCCCGAGCTACTTCTGAAGCATCTGAACAGCGTCAGGGTTCTGTTGGCAAAGAAGCAGTAAGTTCCAGCCACAGTCCGTGCCCCAGGCTGTGTGCACCTGTCCGCACACCTGTGCAGGACGCCTGTGTGGTGTGCAGCTGACGAGGCAGGGCCCCTGCTCCTGGCCGGCCCTGACCTGCAGCTGCCTGTCTCTGGTGGGAGCAGGGGAGCCTGGTGGACACTCTGCGGGAGGTGCAGCCCACGTCCCACATGGGCGTGCCTCGGGTGTGGGAAAAGATCATGGAGCGCATCCAGCAGGTGGCAGCCCAATCCGGCTTCATCCGGCGCAAGATGCTGCTGTGGGCCATGTCGGTGACGCTGGAGCAGAACCTCCCCTGCCTGGACAGGTACAGCGAGCAGGAGGCCTGGGGAGGCAGCAGGGCTGGGTCACAACCCCAGGACACAACCCAGGGTCTGCTGGGCCAGGCCTGTCCTGATCCCACTGGCCTCAGCTATGCGGACCCAGTACAGAGGCCCCAACAGAGGCTGGGCTGGAGCTCCTGTCCTCTTCCCAGGCCCCACAGGAGTCACCCCAGCTTTTGGTTCTGACTTGAGGACTGACTTGCTCCGTCTGGGATGCATTCAGCTCCGTGGTGGCTCGAGAAGGGCCCGGTGAGCGAGCGCTCAGATCGCTCCTGCGGGAGGGCCGGTGGTATAAATGTGGCCTGTTGTAATTGAGTGTTTTCCACGACTCGTGCCTGTGAAACTGCGTCATGTGTCACGAGACTCATGAGCACGTGTCTGCCCTCACAGCTCCTCCTCATAGAGGTGGAGAGTAACTGTGCATGAGTGACCCAGTCAGGGGCTTCGAATGGGCCCGCACACGTGTGCGTGTGTGTATGCTTCCCTGCAGGTGTGCATTACTGTGTGTGCAAACTTGCATGCATCTGTTGCTTGTACACAGCTGAGTCTGTTGGTCTGGCTTCCTGGCTCAGGACATGCCTGCACACAGCTGCACGCACACACACTGCGTGTGCCTGCATGTTCACAGGCGGGGCTCTTAAAAATCCATAGTCACGGTGGGGTGGGCATGGGCGCCAATTAGTCGGGACAGCTAAGTGGCCGGCCAGTGTGTACCCACTGAAAGCACCCTTGGAATGCGAGTGTGGGACGTATTCTCCTTCCCCCGCCAGCGACCTGAAGCCCTTTACCGCCAGACTGGCTGACTACCTGGTGCTGGCCAAGGTCCGCCAGGCGCTGGGCCTCGCCAAGTGTCAGAAGAGCTTCTATGGAGCCGCCCCCATGACCGCGGACACACAGCACTTCTTCCTGAGCCTCAACATTCGCTTGTACTCAGGCTACGGCCTCAGTGAGACCTCAGGCCCCCACTTCATGTCCAGCCCCCGCAACTACCGGCTATACAGGTGCGGCTTGCTGTGGCACCCCTCGCTTCCACAACCTGGGCGGTTGGACCTTGGGGTCCCCGAGTGCCGACAGTTCCATCCTGGGCCACGTCCCCTGCCAGGCCTGTCTCGTGGAGGTGGCGTGTGCCACCCTGCCACCGGGTCTGTGGTTGAAAGCAGCCATACAGCCCTTGACCCCTGAACAGAGGGATTCCCCTATGTCCCTGTCCAGGGGGAGGGCTGAGGGTTTCCCAGCACCGCGGATGGATCAGACTCCACGTGGAGTGGCGGCCCAGGGCCAGCCCTCAGCGAGGCAGGGAGGGCAGTCAGGTCTGGGAGTGAGCTGAAGGATCCCGTCCCTGTCTACCTACCACAGTGCCTCCGGTTTTCCCGGCAGGATTTCATTCATTCATTCATTCATTCATGCATCCATCCACCTAAAAACCTTTCAGTGGTCCTACTTCTCGGCCTCGGTCCCGTGTAAAATACAAAAAGCCTGGGTGGGGACACCTGACCACTGGTGAAGACTGAGAGGTTGGGGACCCCTGGCTCATGGTGGGGGCTGACAGGCTTGGAGGAACCTGCTCCCTCTCACCAGACCTCTGGGCCCCCCCACCCCCAGCTCTGGCAAGGTGGTGCCTGGCTGCCGGGCGAAGCTGGTGAACCAGGATGCAGAGGGCACCGGCGAGGTCTGCCTGTGGGGCCGCACCGTCTTCATGGGCTATCTGAACATGGAGGAGAAGACACGCGAGGCCATCGATGCTGATGGCTGGCTGCACACTGGTGACGTCGGCCGCCTGGACGCCGACGGGTTCCTCTACATCACCGGCCGTCTCAAAGGTACGAGGGTGCGGTGGGTGTGGTGTGAAAGGCACTGCCACCCCATTTATGCTGCTACGAGTCCTGAGCCCTGAAGTACAGCCACCTTAATAGACATCACTTTACTTACTCTCGTCTCCTGGGGGGCAGTTTCTGTTCTTATCCCGACTTCCAATGAGGACGCCCAGAGAGGTTATGTAACTTGTCCAAGGTCACCCAGCTGGTAAATGGTGGGGCTGGGATTCAAGCTCCCTAGAGAAACAAGGCAAGTCTGCCCAGAGGATCCGAGGGCAGAGATATTACGTATTTTATGTGCAGACATGAATGTGATGTAGAGTAGAATACAAATTGGATATTAAATTTAAAGTGAAACTTGAGACTTCAAAGAAATTTTCCATGAAGAACTTGGTTCTCCCAGGGAAATAAGTTGGGAGAGGGCTTTGCTGACTTTGTCCAGTGGCTGTCACACCCCGTTGTCCACTGTCCACTGCACTGTGGGCTCCTTGCTGCAGTGACGGTCTCGCTCTGTTCTGTGCCTGGTGTCAGTACGAGATCTGTGCACAGAAGAGGCCAAGTCATCGCTGTTGAATTAGCTAGAATTGGGGGGGCAGGAGTGCAATCCAGCCGAGGTCAGTCCAGGTGTATTTGGTAAATACACGAGGTCTTGCCATCCAGCCTGGACGTAAGCCATCGTTCAGGGGACAGACCACTACACCGAGGGCCCAGACATACCCAGTACATAACTGGATGGAAGAAGGACGCCGTGAGCAAAGCTCAGAGGAGGCATCTGGTGTGTACGATAGGAGTCCGAGCTTCTTGAAGGGACAGCTGAGCTGGTCTGTGAAATAGGCGAGAAGGGGAGAGGGCGTCCCCGTGGGAAGGTGTTAGCAAGGTGAGAGGTCCCAGTCGGTGGGGAGGGGCTCGGACTCTGGAATGGCACTGCAGTCAAATCAGCCACGTGACCTTGGGCAAGGGACGTAACCTCTGTGCCTGTTTCCTCGTTTGCTTCTTCATAGGCCTGTGGTGAGGGTTAAGGGATTACTGCACGCGCAGCACTTAGCATGGTGCCTGCACATGATGGGTGGTGGTGACCACGCCAAGGCAGGGAGGGGGAGACATGGGAGTTCAGGGTGAGTTAGGAGGCCCACTAAGGAACCGGGTCTGGTAGGTGAGGTATTAGAGCTGCCAGTCCTGGGAGAGGAGGAGCATTTGTCCTCTCGGCACTGCCACCGTCCCCCAGCAGGTGTGAGGGCTCCCCCAGTATCCAGCAGTGCCGCCTGCAGCTCCTGCCTCCGGGGCTGGGCCGAGGCTTGAGTCCTGGCTCAGCGGGGCCGGCCTTGCCTCCCCAGAGCTCATCATCACAGCCGGCGGGGAGAACGTGCCCCCCGTGCCCATCGAGGAGGCTGTGAAGACGGAGCTGCCCATCGTCAGCTGTGCCATGCTGATTGGGGACCAGAGGAAGTTCCTGTCCATGCTGCTGACCTTGAAGGTGTGTCTGGGGTTCAGCCAGGACACGTCTGGGTCTCAGGACTTGGTTCTGAAGTAGCCAGTGAGCACTGGCCGCACTCAGGGGCAGCCGTCGCTCGGGGAAGTCCCTTCGGCCCTGAGGTACAGTTCCCATGCTGCTGGGACGTGTTCCAGCACAGGCCAGTCAGAGTGCTGCTGCCCTGTGCCCCCCAGCAGGTACTCGGGCCGCAGCTGGTGGGTGCGGCAGGGTTATGCTCCCTGTCCTGGATGGTGGTTTCCCTGAGGTCTTCTGAGTCTCGGACCACAGGGGTGCACAGCCCGGGCAGTGGCCTCCTCACCCCAGAGCCAGAGCACAGTCACCCGCCTCCTCTAAGACCAGGCTGCGCCCTGCACCGCGAGGCTCAGTCCTGACCCCATGTCTGTCCGTCAGTGCACTGTGGACCCGGACACCTCTGACCCCACCGATAACCTGACTGAGCAGGCCGTGGAGTTCTGCCAGCGGGTGGGCAGCAAAGCCAGCACAGTGTCCGACATCGTGGGGAAGAAGGACCAGGCCGTGTACCAGGCCATTGAAGAGGGCATCCAGAGGGTTAACCGGAACGCGGCTGCCCGACCCTACCACATCCAGAAGTGGGCCATCCTCCAGAGGGACTTCTCCATCTCGGGCGGAGAGTTGGGTAGGTTTGGTCTGGTTTCACTCCCCACTGTTCGTGGCGCTGTGTGGGAGGTCAGAGGCCATGGCAGAGCCTGGGAGGTGCCCATCGGGAAGCAGTCATGGCCTGCAGAGGGTCCCTGGTGGCACTTTGGGTGATGGACCCCCACCTCCTTCCCGTGGGAGGACACTGACGGCTCAGTGCGTGGGCTGTGGTTGGAAAAGCCTGTTGCAGGTACAAGGTATGTGCTGACCTCGTTAATTTGAACATACACTTGACTTTGCTTTGCCTCAGAGACCACCAGGTAGACACAAAGGCCCTTTTAGTGTCTGGGCTGGAGACACCTGGCTCTAGAGAGTGACCACCATAATGTGTCAGGTCAGCTGCTATGACAGGTGAGGGCGTGAAGCCCTCTGGACCATGTCCACAGAACCAGAAAGTTCTCTGGTGCGGCCCCAGCTGGATGGATGCAGTTGCTCTTGGCTGTCACATCTTGGGGTGGGGGGGAGTTATGGTCCAGGGACATGGATGGCTTCTTCAGGAGAGTCCCCTGGTCCAGATGCTGAACCTAGACGCACTGCCCAGTAAGGCTGGAGCGTGTCTGGCCGTCCAGTCTAACCACACACACCGTCAGCCAGACCGTTATCCTCTCAGCACTTTATGTAAGTGACGCTGAAAACAATGTAAAAATAAATAAAATGCACATACTTCATGGGGGAAAAATGACGCTGAAGTCTCCAGTTCCACAGCTAAGAGTGAGTTCTCACAAAGGGGACGTTCAGCTGCCCGGGACCTCGAATCAGAGCCCTTTGTGCTTTGCGGGGAGCTGCTCGTAAAGAGCATGGCAGAACCCTCCCCGGCCAGGCGTCCCCCAGCCCCTCCCAGGCGGTCAAAGTCCAACACTAAGTGAACTTCCACTGAAATGCATACATGATCTGTTAGTTATCGTGTGTAACAAGTTACCCCAGAATTTAGCAGCTTACAGCAGTAAGCGCTCATCTTAATTTCTGTGGGTCAGAAGTCCAGGCAGCTTAGCTGGGTGGTTGTGGCAGGGGGTCTCACGAGGTTACAGCAAACAGCGGCGGGAGCTGGATGGGCCGCTTCCACGCTTCTTTCCTGGCTATTGGCCAGAGGCCAGGGGACCTCTCCATAAGCTGCCTTCGTGCCCTCACCACGCAGCAGCTGGCTTGTCCCAGGAAGAATGACCTGAGAGAAAGCCCAGGCCAGAAACTGTAGTCTTCTGTGGTTTGGGTTGATTCCTTTATTCGTTGAAAGGACAGAACAGAAAACGCACTGAGGATCAGACGTGGATGCAGTCAAGGATTGGGTGGATGTGGCTCACAGCTGACTCCGCATGTGAGAAACTGCAGGCCTGCTAACCGTCCTCAGAAGTGACAGACCATCACTTCCTGGGTTCTGTTGGCCACCTAGACCGACGTTGGTGTGACGTGGAAGGGGCGACCACCAGGAGCAGGATGCTGAGGGCCGTCTCCGAGGCTGGCCACTCGGTTCTCTGGCTTAATCCAGTTACAGGACTTGCGGCGGGCCTCTGGATCTTTACCTCACACCTTCTCAGGTTTCTAGGAGCCTAGGCCTCATTCATTTCTTTCCGTTTCTCTTTGAGGTCCCACGATGAAACTGAAACGGCTCACAGTTCTGGAGAAGTACAAAGACATCATCGATTCCTTTTACCAAGAGCAAAAAATGTGACCCAAGGCCGTCCTTCCAGTGTCCCCTGAAGACGGCAGGCCTCCCAGAGCGTTTTCCTGAGTGCAGGTCTTCAGTCTGGGCGCATGGACTTCTGGCAAGTCTGTTAGGTCTCGGGTCAGGTATGGCACCAGCATTCCATTTGCCAGGACTTGTGCCAACAATAGCTGACAATTCCGAGAAGCTTCGCATGTGCATAGTTGTAAGTGTTGCTTTTTGTTCAGGTGACATGAGACCAGCTCTCATACCAGAAGGAAAGGGCTGACAGAATTTGGCCTTAGTTCCAGGTAGATTTTATGGGCTGCTGGCTCGCTCAGCAGGCCAGCCAGTGGCAGGGAAGTCGGCTCGTATTACTGCCTGCAAATGGCTGTAACTCACTCACTCACTCACTCTGGAATCTTGTTGGACGCTGCCGACGCTGTCACTCCAGTACCAGGCGCCCCTCCACGCACACACCGGCTGACTTGATGCTTCGTAGTGCTGCTGCTGCCTACTGGTATTTAATGTATGATACGGATATTAAACGCTTTAACAGAACTGTCAGCAAGTACCTGATTTTCTTTGTCACTTGAGCAGGTGGGACGTCCGCGTGGTGGGTACTTAACCCGCAGTACTACCTGCATGAGCATGGTGCCAGAGGTGCCAGAGGGTCAAGGGCAGCGTTCCAGCGAAAGCAGCCAACTCTGCAGGTGTCACCACCTGGCCACCCAGCTGCTCTGACACTTGCAGCAGCTATCCTTAGCGCAAGCCGAGTCACAATGACTAAGGCATGTAACGGGAAACAGATAGACAAAGCAGACATCTCCGTCAGTTTGGGAATTCTTTATTAGTGTAAACCCAAGAATAGTTAGCATAATCCAATAAAACAGAAGCGGCAGCTGAAACAGAGTAAAATACGTGTAAGATTGTAAGTCTCATTACAAGCCTTAAAAAGCACCCAGACAGGGATACTGGTTGTTAAGAAATCCCCATGACCTGGGTACATTATGCAAAGCCACAGGTTTGCAACGTTACACAAGGGGCAACGGAAGACATGAGTTGCCTTTGGTTTGAGGCCAAAGGATAACTGTTCATGAAAATAGTGACTTGGTGTCAAAGAAATCATGCTGGGGGCCAGGGAGGAGCTGGGGGCACGAGGAGTGCCTGAAGGCTTAAAGCTGAGCCCAAGTCCCAGTGCTGAGTCTGTTGGGTCTCTGCAACCTGGTCTCCTACCCCTGGTGCCGAGGGGAGTGGGAGGGGGCAGCGCTGACAATAGCCATGTGGTCAGGCCTTTTAGCAGTATCAGCTGGAGTGTGACACGTGTGCTGCGGGAGTGGTCAGCTCCCACGTACCACTCAGTCAGTCCAGGGGCTCAAATGCTGTTACGTATGATGCTTAACGTGTGTCCAGTGAAAAGGAAGTATCACCCTCTACTTCGTTAAAAGATCTCGCCAAGAACAGGAAATTGCAAGGTAACAAAATAATCAAACAATACATTTGTCTTTGTAGCCAATATATTACCTATGTCTTATTAACAAAAATTATAGCTCTCATATATTTCTTCAATCTGAAGTCTATTCATACTCAGTAATTCATATAATGGACAGATCTCTCAATTTTTCCATATAACTAAGAAATACACCATATTAACTGTTTTTGATGTGAACTTTCCTAGGAAATGTCTCTTGTGCTATTATGTCAATAATTCTGTTTTATTTCTATTATATTTTTCATAAACCAAGGAAAACTTTTTCTTTAAAAAGTTAGATGTTTTCTCTTATTAATTCTGTATCATATTTACAGCTGAGGAAAAACTGTTTTAACGCAAGTGTAAAATGGCAATGATAGTCTGCTTAGAGTTTACAAAAAAATGTATACCAAATAGACATTTAATAAATAAAAGAAGCACTTGGAAAGTCCTTTAAAGCAGGCCGAGGGATGTCACCTGCATCGTTTGCACAGATTTTGTTAAGAAAAGCCGGATCTAACAAGAGGAAACAGGAAACCAAGCGCACACAGAACGGGACATGTCCTAACACAGGCTTACGCGGCGTCCGTTACGAGTGACTGATCAAGTACCATCTGCAGAAGCGCTAATCTAAATCTTTCACTCGGCGACAGATCTCTTCTGTGAAGTCTGAGCATTTTGAGTTGCCTCCCAAGTCTTTTGTTAAGCTCTGAGAAAAGGAAAAAACAAAAGTGAAAGTGTATCCAGCAAGGATATTTCTGTTTAAAGCCCCCGTGAGATACCAGTTGAGCAAGGTACCTGGCTGTGCCCATAGCCACGTGCCTACCCCAGGAATACTGGGACAGTCCCTCTGTCCACTGAGAAAACATCTCATTATGGACATCTGATGAGAACAAATCTAAACAAGAGGTTTCAGAAATCCCTTGGAGTATTTTTAAAGTTGAAAAATCTTAAGACATATTTCAGTATGTTTTTGGAGGCCGGGAAGCAGATACTATACTATGGTAGTTGTTAAATCACCAACTCTTAAACTTCTCTTTAGGCAAGAATGCCTCCCATATAGCCAGTGTTTGCTGCCAGCCTGTCCTCTCTTCACTGCCAGACCCGCCTCAGCGTCTGCAGTTCCCTCGCATCCACAACTGAAGGTCCTACTGTGTAACTGAGGCACCTGCTGGGCTGTACGGTGTAGCTTCACAAATAGTGTCAGAGTGACAACGAACAAAATCATATGCCCTTCAATATGACTGTTAGACTTGAAAAACAAGCCTGGATTTCTTATGTTTGGGCTGTAAGAAGAAATTTCAAATTACATAATTTTTTTTAAAAGGAGCCAACCTTGAAAACATGGTCAGTGAAATAAGCCAGTGACAAAATAACAAATAACACGATTCCACGGGACCGGCTGAATCCCGGCCCCGCTGGTCCCGCTGTACACCGGGCTTCGGTGCTGCTCAGCCCTGGTAGCCATGCTCGGCCCTGGGCTTACGTGGGCGCCCACGGGAAGCGCCGTCCCACAGCACGTGCGACGCGGGGCGCGTACCTTCCCGTCCTTGATGGTGGCGAAGCAGGCGGCCTCGATCCTGGCGCCGTGCGCCTGCAGCCCCATGTGGCGCAGCATCATCACGGCGCTGAGCAGCAGGGCTGTAGGGTTGGCCATGTCTTTGCCCGCGATGTCGGGGGCGGTGCCGTGAACCTGCCGGGAAGCGCAGCGGTCGGGGCAGGGCAAGCACACACACACACCCCCTAAGGGGCCCTCACCACCTGTCCTCACGGGAGGACGGTTACTGAACAGCGGCCGTGCCCAACTCCTCAGACAAAGCCCTAGAAATAAGGCCGCAGAGAAACAAAGGGCCAAAGTAATTTTTAAAAACTGCAAACTATGCACTAACCCTCTTTTCCTGTGAACCTTTGGTCAAGTATTTTAACTGAGGAAGGATAGGTAACAAGGATACAAAGTAAACGGGAAATGAATGAATAAACCAAACTTACGTAAAAACCTAACCAAGGCATCATTTCCTTTCAACAACTGGAGAAACTCAAAAGATACTTATGCAGATCACCACTTCTGGGTTCCCAGGCCATTCTGACTGGAATCCTTACCGACTCGAAGATCGCGACCCCATTGGCGCCAATGTTCCCACTGGGTGTCACACCGAGACCTCCAATCAGTCCTGCACACAGGTCACTGGGGGCAGAAGGCATGTCTGGGGTGTTGGTGTGAAAAGTAAAACATCTCATCCAGCACCCAGACTTCAGTGTTTCAATACCATCCTCCACTAAAAGGAACCAGGGCTCCTTGGAGAAAGGGCTGAGTCCGCGACTGAGGTTAGGAAGATACAAGATGAGCCTAGAGCATCTGGCTGTGACAGCTCAAAGGGACGATCCCTGGCCAACTTGGGACAACCTAAGCATGAATAGGAACGATAGTGCTGGATGTAATCACTGAATAAAGAGAAAACTTGAGTCCTAATTGATAAATAAGTAAACAGATACACATGAGACAAGGAAAAGCTTATCCTTACAGTAGAACACCCACTAATGAACGTAATAAATGTAAGAAGGAAATGATGGACTCAGAAAATTACCATTTGGCCAACAGTGTGTGTGTGTGTGTGTGTGTGTGAGAGAGAGAGAGAGAGAGAGAGAGAGAGAGAGAGAGAGAGAGAGAGAGAGAAGAAGGAGAGAGGGAGTAATACCGTGAAAGTTATAAAATGTTAACATTTGGGTAACCTGGGTGCTGAATACACAGGAATTCTCTCTACTATTCTTGCAACTTTTCTGTAAGTTCTGAAATTATGTCAAAAGTTACAAAAAATCTGTAAAAATGACCACCCATCTACCTAGCTCTGCATAAAACATTGAAGTCAATCACCCATCCAACCAACAACACCTGAAAAATGTGAAGGAATGAGCGATCAGGGAGCACTAGCCCAGAGCCGACAGGGAATGTGAAGGAGGGAGTGAGGCACCCGCCTGTGACCACTGGTCCCTCTGCCTGCCTCATCAGGGCCCGAGTCCTAGCTCACATCAAATGCTGTCTTTTATAACACTTGATTGGAATTTTTAAATCAGTTTCCTTCCGGACGTTTATAAATAAGCTGTAGGCTAAAAGGGCACAGCCCGACTCACCTCAGGATGTCTCCATACAAATTTGGCATAACAAGGACATCGAACTGGGACGGGTCTTGTACCATCTACGAGAAGCACAGGTGCGTTTGGCAGTCAGTATACAGCGCACGGACACACTGCGCTCCAGACAGGGGCAGGTCAGTATGCAAACGTACTTACGTTCAAACACACTGTATCAAGGTACATCTCATTGAATTTGATATCTTTACAGTTTTCTGCAACTTCCCTGCATTTTTGCAGAAAAAGCCCATCGGACATCCGCCTGTATTTAACCAAATAAAAAGTGTCGAAAGCAAAAACTTGTAGAAAGAAAAGCATCAAATCAGAGAAGTAAAGTAAGTGCAGGAAATTGAAGTTCCAGAAGCCAAGACGTGTGACTTCAATTATAGTAAACTTGTTTTTTAGGCAGTAGTGTCATCCAGCTCCATTAAGAAGGCCAACTTACTCGATTATTTAATACGTGGCTTTACTACCTTCCACACTCAACACCCTCCTTAGGTCGGGGACCCATTTCTTTCTACGTCAGAGACTGCACACTGGCTCTGAGGACTTAAGCCGCCAGTGACACAGGTGTCACTGCTCCGTCAGGTGTCACTCTGTCAGCACAGGCTGCCTGGGCCCTGAGCACGTGGCCACTGCGGAACCACGCCCACTGCTCTCCTGAAACCTACTGGCCTCAGCACCTGGGGCCCCAGGGTCCTCAGCTCCTTTCTCTGCTTCTTCCGGGACCTGGATTCCTGCCCCCAAATCGGCTCCAGTCACTGACCCCGTGAGGCCCTTCACATGGAGGTGGCGACAGAAGCACCTGACCGAGACACCCGGCCCAGTGAGCTGGCTGGAGAGGGGAGCGGAGGGCCGTCCGGGCCTCGCGCCCGCAGCGACTCACATGATGTTGGCCTTGTGCACGGCGGTGACGTTGCTCCGGTGGTTGTTCCGTGCGTATTCGAAGGCGAACTCCGCAATGCGCCTGCTCGCCTCCTCGGTGATGAGCTTGATGCTTTGCACAACTCCATCCACGATCTGAAACACACAAGTCCTGCTCCTGCAGAGGGCACGGGACATCTGCAGTGCGTCGTGCGGTACCCACGACCATGGCTCGCGTCATGCGGCCCGTCGTCAGTGGGGTTCACCATCACCCAGCCCTGCGAGGCAGGGACGGGAAGCCTCCATTGCAGGGAGGGCTGAGGTGCAGACACGGTCGCCTGCCCACAAGCGCCCGTGAAGTCAGGATGCAAAATTCAAACAGGGCACGTTCCCAGGCCCCATGCGCTGGTCCTCCTGGCACCCGTGTGGCCGGACGCAGGACCAAGACAAATGCCCCACCTCACAGCGGTCAGCGTGAACTGCCCCTGGGAATCTGAGCAACTGCCACGTGCATGAGAAGCAACCCAGCCAAGAATAAAAAGAGCCTCCACAAACATACCACATGCTCGATTCCACTGTACTCCCCTTCTGTGTTCTCGCGAATGGTGACAATATTTACGTCGTTGTAAGGGGTTTTATAGCCTTCGATTGAGACACATGGTCGGACATTTGCATAAAGGTCGAACGTTTTACGCAGCAATAAATTCATGGATGGGTGGCCAGCTGCTATTGGGGTCTTTAAAGGGCCTGTAATAAAGAAGAATCCCCAGATGACAAGGATCTTTCCTTCTTCTTTATAAACACAAGTACATAATGTTTACTTGAGATTCCTTTTTTTTTTCACTTTTCAATCAGGGTTGTATTTAGAGCCCTTTCTTTGGACATGAAGTAGCTGTGTGACACGTCTAACAGATGCTTCACGCACCAGGGACACTCGCACAATAGAACAGGAGTTGTTTGGAAGGACACACGGGTACCCTGTCTCTGATGTTCTCTTCGTCGGGAATGAGTCCGTCGTGGCTGGCCACCCTGAGGCGCACCCACTCCCAGACTCACCCACTGACCCGCTTAGGGTGCCTTGTGAAATGTGTCTGCCTCTCTTCACGCGCCCTCAGAATCAAATGGAGGAAGAAAAGCTCCTCGTGGAAGCTTTCTGGGACATCGGCCGCATTCCTTAGTCATACTGAGCACCTACTGACAGGCCCAGCACCATGCCAGCTGCTGGACACGATCTAATCCTCACCACCCTCCTGTGAGGCACCAGCTCTATCAGCCATTTAAATGCAGCGGAAAAATCAAACAAAACCAAGAGTAAGACGTCTGTGGAGGCCTCCCAGCCAGTAAGTGGCAGAGACGAGATTCAAACCTGATCTGTCCGGATTCAAATCTGTCACCTCATGTCCTTAATCTTGTATTAATTAAGATAAAATGTAAAAGGTATGCAAAAGATAAATGTTGGTGAAGATAAATGTATACTGTCATTTGACATTGGCCAGTAATACTTAATGTTTTTACCGGGGAAAAATATGTCCCAAAATAAAAAGCAAAGCATCTTACTATGAGTAAGTTGCTTCATAAAAGGCTGGCTTCATTTAGCTTAAATGCATGAACGTTCCAAAATGTAAGAGTGGCAGCAGAAATCGGCGATGACATCAAACCCACTGCAGGGCTACCTTTGAGGCCCATCTTGTTCTTATCCATGGACTCTTTGGCTTCTGGAGGGATCATCCACTTTCCTCCTGGTCCTTGAATGGCAGTGACATTCCGCTCCTCCCACTGAACGGGCACCTGTATGCAGAGCACAGCACAGTGAGCTGGAAAGGCTGAACAGACTGGCATTCATACCACAATTACAAAGAAACTTCTTCACCTCTGGATACGGACTGGTGAAGACACACAATAAAGCTCCAGAAGGTTCCTAACATGTAGGAAGAGATGTCGTTCTCTATATGCCCAGAAGGACCCTCCACAGTTTCCCATCCAGTCATACTCCTAGCTGCCACCTGTCCACTTCTTGTTTGCACAACTCAACATGGCTATAATTAGAATATTATCAGAAGGGGAGAAATGGTTCACAGAAGTGATACATGGATGAACTTGAAAACCTTATGCTAAGTGAAAGAAGCCAGTCATGAAAGACCATAGATTCTAAGATTCTATTCATATGAAATGTCCAGAATAGGCAAATCTATGGAGACAGAAAGCAGGTTAGTGGTTGCCAGGGGCTGGTGATGGGAGGGGCAGGGTGAGCACGGTGTGGGGGATGGGTAGTGCTTGCTAACAAGTGTGGGGTTTCTTTCTGGGTGATGAAAGTTTTCTAAAATTAGATTGTGGCGATGGCTGCACAACTCTGAATGTACGAAAAACCACTGAATTGAACTATACACTCTACATGGGTGAACTGTGCAGTACGTGAATTATGAAGGGAACAGTTTTAAGATATAAGCCAGTGTCATCCTGTCTTTCCACATACACCCTGCAACGTGTACACACACATCTGGCAGCCAGCACACTGAGCGTGCACTAGGAATAACAGAGGAAGACGTGGTCCTGTCCACCGCGTACATCTCAGTGAGTGACCATATTTCAGTTCACTGGGGGAATGTGCTAGAGTAGAAGCAGAATCTCCTCTGCAGGAGTTTTAACAAGGAACTCATAGGAAAAACAACGTACGTGTAGTTTCAATAAGTTGCTTTCCTTGATTTATAGCTGTTGGTATCATGACAAACACTAATTTAATCTTACACATTATATCACCTAACAGCTATAAATAGTAATAATAAATCATCATATCAAACAAAGTCCAAAGTTCCTACATGCCCAAAACAAAAGGATTATAAGATGTCTACCTGCATTGAAGACTGGGCTGTAAGAATAATAAAACCTTACACTTGATGATGTACCACATCAGGAATTTTTTAAAAAATCTTTCAAAACCTCCTATGTAGTGTTTTGAAATACCAGTTGCATTCTCCTGTTTGGCAGGAAGGCAGAAAGAGGCAGACAGTAATTTGGCAGGGCTGGGAGACCTCGAACCCAGGCAGGGTGCAGAGACCCTCGAACACTGCGGCAGTGCTCTGATCACTCGCCAGAGCCGGTGCCATGTGGTGGCTGGAATCACCCATGGTGACAGCAGTGAACACCGCTGTGCACAATCGTGAAGACTAACAGCAGACCTTACCAGCTTCATACAAACGGGGACAATTCATCCTAAAGTTCACAGACTCCAACTGGTAAGGAAACTTTTCTACAAGTTCTTATTAAGGTATTTTTTTTAAGCCCACTTACTTTAGCAGCATCAAAAATCTTCATAACTGCAGCTGAAATTTCTGGGCCAATACCATCTCCAGGAATTAAAGTTACTGTCTGAACCTGAATATAAGAAATCAAAGAAGACAGTAAGAATTGACTTTTGAAGGTCTAAAACAGAATGTCATTGACAGGGAAATCCAGCTTGGGGGGGGGGGGTGTCAAGAAGACCCAAATGCCGTTAAGAAAACAGACCTACCTCCCAGGGCTCATCCAAGTGGAGGTAAGAATCAAGACTCCACAAGTCTACTCTTTACCTGACTTCAGAGGTAGTAAAAAGAACTCCAGTGATGTTCTTTAGATAAAAAAATAAACTACTAAGTAGACTTCCCCATTGATACTACTTTTCACACCAGCTACAAAGGGACTCATGAATTCAAGTGCGTAAAACCAAAGAGAGCAAAAAATTTCAACATTCTCTCTAAAATTTAGATGGCTTCTCATGGAGGCAAGTGCTTTCCTCGCCACTGGAGTCCTGGAAAGTTTAGTTTCTCACGCAGCTTGTTCAGTCTCACAGAACACTTCCCGACACACTCCCAGAATACCACTGAGGTCTGTTTTGGCACTCAGAGAAGACGAGACTTCACATCAAGAGAGGGTCTCCATTTTTCTGAGTTCCTCTATGAAACTGGCTCCTTAATGGCAAATGTAATTAAAATGAGCTCAGTAAAGTTTACATGTAACCAATAAGAACAGCACGTGATCATACATGCAGAATCTGAGTTATACTTAATGTATTTATAATATAGCATCAATAATTTATTTCAAAGGCTTCAAGCAAAATGAAGCCAGGCGTTTCAAACACAGATATAAAAATGGGTAAAGGGAAATGATGAGAGGTTTTAAATGACCTAAGATAACATTCAGACCCTCTCCCTCCACTTGGAAACCATACATCCTTATTTGGGGACTTCCCCACCTGGACAATGGTCCCTGGCCATATTCATTTGCAGTTGCCTGAGCTACTCTTTTTAAATCCCAGAGTCAAGTTTCCCTGGTCTTTTTGCCTTCCAGTGATACTCCCTGAGCGGGTGGACTAATTGTTTCTGAATGTTTCTGTACAGCTGAAGAAATCTTTGTAAACATTAGTTTCTCTTCTTATATCTTTCAAATAGAACACCCTTCCCACCAGGCTAATACTTGTTTTTAATGCGTAAAAATTAAATAATAGAGTGTAACGGTCATATCATTAGCTTTCGGAACATGTTTGAAACGCTCGGTTCACTGTCCTTGGGCTTGGAGAGGAACCTCATTCTGTATCTTTGCATTGCTCATGGGCTCTGCTGAGCCCAGGACCTCCTGGCTGCTGCTTCCTGTTCTCCCAACATGTCATGACAAGTGTCATCAGGCCACCAGAAAAATCTTCTTTATTCCATAGTACAAACCGTAAATGGGGGAAGATGTAGTATGGCCTTGCAAATCCCTCCTGGAATAAGATGTGATGTGGGAGTACAGGAATAATGCAATCCTATCAAATTCTATAACCAGGGGTGAAATAGAAACAGATAGGAAGTCACTGACCCACAGTGTTAGAATGTTCTAAAAATGTGGCGATCACGCTAATTGGCGATCACGCTACTGTTTTTAGGGAAGCTCGCAAAATAAAAACGCAAAGCAGGCTTTGAAGCTTCTCAACAATTTTCTCTCATGTTGTATTAGTTTTGAAAAACACTGTCTTCCCAAAATGAGATTGGGAAATAACAGGCTCAAGGGAAATTTCTATCTATTTTTAACAAGTCTCCTTCAAGATATTAACGTGACAGGCTTACATAGCCAGCTGTAATATAATTCTTTTAAATGTGACCTAATGGATTTGTGCATGTTAGCCAATAATTTTTACAGTATAAATATGGCCAATTTTCCCTACTTTTAAATAAATGGAGATAAAGGGCTAGATAATAAATCTTTCTTGAGAAACTTCTAAAAGGAAAAAATAAAAGACGTAATTATACTCACACCACCAGCAAAACCTCTGGTCACCTGTTTTGGGTTGTGGAATGCCCCCAGCAGCCGAGAGACCTGTGATAATATCAACAAAGAAATGTCATTAACAGAATTAAACCATATGCAGTGAGAGGCAGAAACAAAGCCACTGCTGATGGCTGCTAATGCTGCAAGTTTGCAGAGATATTTGGGAACTTCCGAGGGACATTTTCTCATATATTAGGTCAATGTGGCTACCTAGTTCAGATCTGAAAACCTGAATATTCATTTACCTTTGTTTTGAGAACTTAAGTACTATCTGCTTTTAAAGTCCATTTTATGAATAATTTGTTAAAAGATGTTGGAGGTGGATTGAAACTATACATTTTTTAGCTCAAACATTGGGTTTTCCTCAGAGGATCTGCCCCTGAGGCAACTTCTACTCCAGTCCCTAAGGGGGGAAACTGGCCCAGCAGAACCACAGAAGTCACATGACTGTCAAAGGTCACACAGGGAGTCCGTGTCAGAGGAGAACCTGGTCTTGTGATTCCACAACCCAGCACTGTCTCAACATCTATGGGTTTTTTCCTTGTAGACACTAAAGGGAAGACATACTGGCAGCGCACTGATTATCAACTGTGCTGCTTTCGTTCCTTGTTCTGAAGGCTGCTCGCACCTACCCCAGGTGAGTGTGGTGGTACGTGTAAGCTCAGTGGTTAAGGCCCTGACGTCTGTTGACACAGAAGTTGCTTCACCTTGAGAAGCAAATGTGACCTAACAGTTACCATCACACAAATCCAGGTGCGAAGAGGTAACAAGCAGAACCCAGTTACTGAATAAAACCCTACTGACGTCCAAGAACTGCAGTCTGTTTCATGACTGCAAGATATGAGTAAATACGAGGTATGATCAAAAACTACGGTGAATGTTTAAATTTAAAAAAAAATACATTGCCATTAATCCCCCTCGCTTTGAACACATCCCATCATTCCTGCCACTTCCTTTCATGTCTTTAGTTGCGCTATCGTGACTGCCTCGATGTCCTGAATCGATGCAAAATGTTTACCTTTCATGGTCATTTTGACTTTGAAGAAGAGCCAGAAATCGCATGGTGAATAAGGTGCATGAGGACACACTGTAATGTTTTATTTGAGAGAAATTGCCGTACATCAGAAGCAATGTGTGACATGGTGCGTTGTCACGATGGAGGATGATTTGGGGCACACTTTAAAACACTCCTTCTCTCAACAGTAGCTCACACCCGACTGACCGCACCGAACAAGTTGAAACTTGTTCGAGGTTCACTAAGGTTCGAGGCTCCGCTTTCCATATTGAAGATCCCTGCCTTTCCGTTGGATGGCAGGTGACAGCAGCATTCCCCATAGTTTTTGATCACACCTCCTATGTTGATAGCTAAGGACGCTTCAGGTGTATGTTCCTAATGCAGGGACTAGCTGCTTTCACAGTATTTTATGTAGTCATTAAACAACTCTGTGAAGTAAGTGTATGTAACAGATGGACATACTTAGGCTCAGAAATATAAAGCAATTTGCTCAGGATCCCGTAGCCAATCAGTGGCGATGCCAGGATTTCTACCTAAGACCCCTACATTCCTGTGCAGAGCTTTTTCACTAAATAACAGTGCGTTTAGTAACAGTGGACCTCACTTTAAACTCAAAAGACAAAGAGTATAAAATTCTACAGGAAAAAAATTGTTACTTATGGTAGATTTCTAGGGAGCGGCTCTTTATCAGCCCCAGGAGACTCACAAGAGCCCGTTTTTCCCTGTACCTGTAATCTGGAGTGTGACCTTGTCCCTAGAGCAGGCAGAATGGAACTAAGAACTAGGAACACCAAGACGCCTGGGTTCCTCGTCGGGTCTGACACCGACTTCCTGCGTGACCTTGAGAATGACCTCTTCAGGCGCGTCTTGAGCGCCACCGAGAAATCAAGGAGCCGCAGAGATGGTCTTAGCCCTGAGCTGACGTGGGGGCGGAAGCCCTCCAGATCTCAGATTCTCACCAAAAAGGTAAAGGAGGCGCTACCGCCCTCCCTCTACGAGGGTACAGGTGGTAACAGGGTGTCCGTGTCCTTCGAACGGGACACAGTCGCAGGAGCAGCCCGGGGAGGGCTGGGGGGCCTAGCAGGAAGCGGACTGGGATTTCACACAGGACCTCGCCTGCCCGGCACCCGCAGCCCGCGAGGGGACCCGGCTCCACCGAGCGCAGCGCGGGAGACCCGGCCGTCAGCAAGGAGCGGTCCAGCCTCCGACGGGCAGCTCAGCGCGGGGCCTGGGCTCCGGCCTGGGTACCGGGAGCAGGGCCGCGCCCCTCCTCGACCTTGACGCCGTCCCCTTCGGGCGCGGCCGTCCGGGTGCGGGGTGCGCACATCCGCGCGCTGGCCACGGAGCCGCCGCCCCATCTGGCCCGCCGATCCACGCGGCCGCCGCCCGCCCCCCGGGCGCTTACCTTGGACATCCACGCGGGCCCTGCCATCGCGTCTCCTCACCGCGGCGACAGCGCGTCCTTAGTGCGCAGCCGTGCAGCCCGCGCCGGCCCCGCCTCTGAAGCCCCGCCCCGGGCCCGCCCAGGGGATTCTCCACGCCGCTCAGCGGCCGTTGGAACACGCACCGCCTCCGCCGGCCAGTCGCGGCTCGTTTCCAGGTGACGTACGCAGCCGCGACCGACCCGGAAGCTGCTCGGCTCAGCTCTCCCGGCCGAGTCCTCCCGCAGCTCCTCCGTTCATTGATTCACCATGTAGATGGGATGGTGGCTCCCCGCTTCCTAGATTCTGGTCGCTTGTTACCTGCCGTTTTCATTACAGCCACCCTAGAGTGGGTGAAGTGGTATCTCCTTGCAGTTTTGATTTTCATTTTCCGGAAGGCTAATTGTAAATAAAGCCTTTCTTGTGCACTAGATTTTAAATGGCAACCCCTTCTCCCTACTGCTACCTATCCCCCCTTCCCTGCTTTATTTTCTATAGTACTTATCCCACACCTGACGTACCATGTGTATCTCACTTGTTTATTTACAATTTGTCTTCTCCGCCACGGGTAAATTCCAGGAGAGCAGGATTTTTGTTTCAGTGCGATGCTGTATTCTCAGTGCCTATAGAAGCAGTAACCACATGCTCTAGACAGGGCCCGGATTTAAATCCATCCATCACCAGCTGTGTGACCTTCGCAAGTCACCTTCTCTAAGACTATTTCTTTACCTGTGAAATGGGACGATGAGACGAAACTATAGACTCAAGGGCGTTCATGGAATCATCCTGTTCAGTAAATGGGCTCAGGACAGGTAATCAATGATTCTTTCCTCTCCCTCCGTTCACCCTCACTTCAAACACACTTTGTCCTTCTCAGGGACCACAGCCAACTGCTGGGAGCCGCAGAAGCATGTGATTTGGAATCAGAGAATGCGGTTGAGACTTGCTTTGCCACTTCCTAGCTGGGTGGCACTGGGCAAATCACTTTGCCTCTCTGAGCCCAGGCTTTCTCATCTGTAACCTGGGAACTGTACCCCTTGACCTTCCTCACAGTATTCTTGTAATAGTTCAAGAGAGGGCCTCATTCAGGTCACCGACAATAGCGATCAAAAGGGATGTGTTGAAAACGCAGTGCTCTGTAGAGGTCCTGGTGTTGCTACCTGGAACGGCTGGACTGCAAGTCGACAGAGATTAGCAACTGTAAAAGAATATGCCAGAGGGTCTGAACACGGAATACGCGCCTGTCTGTGACCATGTGAAATCTTGAGATGGGAAGACCTTTTCTAAGTGATGTGTGTGGTTTGGAGAGGTTTCAGTTTTCCCAACTCTAATATAAAAGGGAAGTGCAGATGGGGCGAGTCTAACAAAGGCCTCTCTGCCCGAAAATTCCACATTCTCTGAATTTCTGGTCACATACCCTGACTTCTTTCCCAAGGCTGAGGCCCCTGTCCCTCACATCCGATACAAATGAAGGATGAAGAGGCGGCCCCTGAGACGGGTTCTCAGTGATTGTCAACACCCCGTGGGAACTTGTGGATGCCCACATTCTTGGCCACCCCAGACCTACTAAATCAGAAACTCGGGGTGAGCCTCTCAAGTGGTTTAAGAAACAAACCACCTGTGTTACGCATAAAGTCCTGGCCTTATCATCAAAGCGCCATGTGGAATAGGGGCTGCGGACCAGTGTCTGCCTCCAGCCAGATTCTGCCGCTTCCCAGCTGTGGACCCCGGGGCAAGTTACTGCACCACTCGCGCTTCAGTGTCCTCATCTGTGAGATGGAGATAATGCCTGTAGAATCAGCTGTGCTGGGGTTAGAACTAACACGTGTGCTGGACTCCTAAAAGGCACTTGACAGCGAGGACATTTGCTTAAAAGCCCCAGAAAATGTCCTGGCCTTTGTCACAGTCTCCGGACACAGTAGCCCTTTAAATCCTCTGGAGTCTCACATCTGTGTCCAAGGTCTCAAAAATAGGCGAGCAAATCCTGTCCTCCTCCCCAAGAGGCCCAGGGGCCTGACGTGCCCTGCCCAGGCCTGGCCCGGGCCGGGTCTCAGGAGTCAGCTGCAGTGACCCCTCCTTCTCTGCGAAGGACGGGTGGGAGAAGGATCTGCCCGGGGTCACGCCTACAATGCAGGGCTCCCCCGCCCCAGGGCCAGGGGCGCCAAGTCCCTGCACTTGTGCCCTCACACCCCTCGAATATGCGTGCAGAGGCGCCACAGCCAGGTGTCCGCAGCCCAGCAGTGCCGGGTCCGCCCCGCCCACACCACGCGCATGGGCACGAGACCTCACAGCAGCGCCCTCTGTCTGGGGCCGGGCGCCCCCTGGCGGACCTACGGCGCGTTGCAGCCGGGACGGCGCGCTCCTCGCGCCCCGCCCACAGGCCCCGTCCCGCCTCTTGGGCCCGGCCCCGCCCCCGACCACGCCCCTCCCGTGGGCTGCGCGGCGGGATGCGCGTGGGGCTGAGCGGCCGTGAGTGGGAGGCGGCGCCCGGGTGGTTGCGCGCACCATGGGGAACAAGCAGACCATATTCACTGAGGAGCAGCTGGACAACTACCAGGTGAGCCCGCGCCCCTCCCCTCGTCTTCCCGGCGCTGCCAGGCCCCCAAAAGCCGGTTCCCCGAGTCACAGCCGGCCTCTCCCCTCGCTCCAAGCTTGACCTTGGGCCGCAACTCCTCAGAGCCTTCACGTGGGCTGCAGGCAGGACCCCCTCATCCCGGGAAGCGGCCCAGGAGAGCGAACCTGTGTGAAGCAGGGCCCAGCTGGGGTCCTACCTCGGTTGGGCTTGAGGTCCATCATCCTCCAAATGCGGCTTTAAGTTGGGGATGATGTCTTGTTTGTCCGTGGGGGGCTCTCGCCGTGGCGCTAGCATGGAAATAATTGGGCAAGGAGGCCAGCCAGGCACCAGTGTTCCATGGTCACCTCTCCAAGCTCCCTGAGGTCCCCAGCAGCCACCCCTTAGACCCTTGCAGGTCCCCTGCCTCAGGAGCCAGGGAGCTGCCCAGATAGGAGACCCAGTGCCCTCCCACCCTGTGCGACTTCCCTGTGGCGGCACATGAGCCCAGCCCCTGACTTGCCCAGCCTGGCCAGCCTGCCCTGGGCACTGCAGCCACCGCTCAACTGTCTGCGGCGCCCTCCTCCCTCCCCAGCCCTCCAGATGCTCTCTCCTTCAAGGCCCCACTGGGTGCTCCCTGCCCACCTCCCTCAGGCAGAGGGCCAGACCGTGTTGTCGCCTTGTGGAGAGTGTGGTGGGACAGATGACAGCAGCCGGGGCTTGGCAGCCACGTGAATGTTTATTTTGGTGTCGGGCTTGAAGTGTGGGGCCTCTGACATGGCCCCTTCTCCTCCTGGAAGCCTGGTTGTCAACAACAGATTTCTCAGCTGCACTTGGGACCACATTCGTGGGGCGCCTGGGGTGGACCAGGTGCTGGAATTTGCCCTGATAGTCCCAGCGAGGCCGACTGTTGGCCCCAGTTTACAGAAAGGTAAACGAAGGCCGAGATGCCGGTTGGGGCCCACAGAGGAATATGAATCTTGAATCCTGGGGGGGAGGAGGTCCCACGTGTGCTCCTTGCCTCCCGTATGGCTTCGTGAGAGGCAGGCAGTGAGGTGTGTGCTAGGGTGGGCGCTCATGGCAGTGGGTGAGCGGGACGGAAGGGAGCTTTTGCTTTGACTGCAAGTTTCACAAATAACGCAGCTCTGGAGCAGGCCCAGCAGGGCCAGCAAGAGGCGGTCTAGGTGGGGGGCACAGTGTGGTAAGGGCTCCAAGGTGGGCACAGGTGAGCAGGTAGACCGTGCTGAGGAGTGAAGAGTAGCCCCGTGGGGGCAGGGAGCCTGGGTCCCCACTCAGAGCAGCCTGGCTTCAGGTTACCCATTGGAGCCAGTCGCAGCCTTGGGTTCTAATCCTTTGCCAGAGCCTGGAAGGACCCGCCAGCGCAGCCCGCAGCCCGGTGGGTGGGAGAAATGAGAGCTGTGAAACCTGAGAGCCTCACCTCCCTCCCTCTGACTGCAGCCAGCCTCAGGCCAGCCGGGCCAGCTGTGGGTGACCCCTCCCTCCCCCATCTGCAGGGTCGCCTGTCCTCCTCCCCATCCCCAGGTGCCGATGATCCTGAAGGTTCAGGTTTCCTCCCAGACCCCTTCTCTGCCTTCCGGATCCACGCCCCACACCCCCGAAACTCCAAAACATTCCTGCTGCCTTCCCCAGACCCCAGGCCTGCTCCGCCAGCTGCTTCAACTCTGCTGTCCCACAGCCACGTGTTCAGTGGAGGGCAAGTCCTGTAACTCAGCGTCCCCTGGGGGTCCCCTCCTCTATCGCCACAGCCAGGGCCCAGCCAGGTGTCAGTCTCCTGCCAACTGAAGGTCTGACTGCTTCGTCGTTGCCCGTCCCACCTTAGGCCACAGTCCCTGAGTTTTCTCACTCCACTCCTTCCCTCCTCCTCCGTCCCTCCTCTCCTCCTTCCTCCCCTCCTTCCTTTCTCTTTTTTTCAAGAGACACAGTATCACCATTGTCACGCGACTTTTTCCACGGACAAAGAGTTGCAGTTTGCTGAACCTCAGCTTTCCCATCTGTAAACTGGGCAGACGATGCCTGCCCCCATAGGCTAGTGCGGAGGATTAAACAAAACGGGATTCAGAGCCTTCCCCCGACCCCCACCAGGCCTGTGGCCATCGCGCACAGTGCTGTGGCTCTCAGCTTGGCCTGCACCCAGCAAGCACCAGAATGGCTTTGCGAAGGGCTGGTGCCCTTGCCCCCGTCCAGATGCCCCCAGTTCCCCTCTGGCACCTTCCTCCACCCCTCAGTCTCTCCATGCCTTCCCGCCTTCCCGGTGTGACCTCATCGATTCCTGTGGCTTCAGGCATCAGGTAGATGCCGCCCTTCCCCCACCCCACGTCTGTGTGCCTAAAGCTTTCCGTTTCTGAGCACGAGGCTGCTGCCCACGGCCACTCACACACCGCCCAGCTCCACGAGGCTCCCTTCTCAGGGGCTGCACTGTGACGGTGGCCCTCTTCATCCTCAGCTGCCCCCCAGCCACTGCCCTGGGATTGCACACGGTTACCCCACTGGCCCCCACCTCTGCCCACTCATTGCTTCCCCAGGTGCCCCACAGCTCCCACACCTGCACTCGGTCCCCTGGCTCAGGCCTTGGGCTTCAGGAGGTGGTTTCTGGACCCACGGACTGCTCTCCCCTGTGGGCTGGGCCGGGAGGGTGGCGGTGACTCTTCCCCCCAGCATTGCCTGGGGCCATCCCTGCGACGAAGGAGCATCGGGGCCACACAGCCCACTGCATGTGTTTTCTCGACAGGACTGCTCGTTCTTCAATAAGAAAGACATCCTCAAGTAAGTGTGGCTTCTTCACCCCTGGCGGCTGGGATGGGGCGGGGTGGGGGGGGGGCCCCCCGCTGTGCTGGCGCAGGGGCCGAGGGCACCGCGCTGCTGCTGACCCTGTGCCGGCTCTGTGCTGGGCGGTCTCAGGCACATTTCCATTTGCTTCTCGCTGTCACCTTGTAACAGAGAAGCCAGTTTTATCCCCACTCTACAGATGGGACTTAGCAATTGGGCCAGTGTCACACAGCCGGGGACTGCAGACCTGGCCTCCCACTCCTCCAGGCCCCTTGCTGATTCTCTGTCACATGCTGGGGCCTGTCACACCAGGGGTCCCTGTCAGTCATACCAGGGGTCCCTGTCAGTCAGACCAGGGGTCCCTGTCAGTCATACCAGGGGTCCCTGTCGGTCACACCACGGGTCCCTGTCGGTCATACCAGGTGTCCCTGTCGGTCATACCAGGGGTCCCTGTCAGTCAGACCAGGGGTCCCTGTCAGTCATACCAAGGGTCCCTGTCGGTCACACCAGGGGTCCCTGTCGGTCACACCAGGGGTCCCTGTCGGTCATACCAGGGGTCCCTGTCAATCATACCAGGGGTCCCTGTGGGTCAGACTAGGGGTCCCTGTTGGTTAGTCCAGGGGTTCCTGTCAGTTATACCGGGGTCCCTGTGGGTCAGTCTAGGGTTCCCTGTTGGTCAGACCAGGGGTCCCTGTCAGGCACACCAGGGGTCCTTTCGGTTATACCAGGAGTCCCTGTGGGTCAGACTAGGGGTCCCTGTCAGGCCAGGGGTCCCTATTGGTCAAACTAGGGGTCCCTGTCGGTTACACCAGGGGTCCCTGTCGGTCAGACCAGGGGTCCCTGTTGGTCAGACCAGGGGTCCCTAAGGGCCCTCTGGCCCCAGCTCTGATATCTTCCCACTTCTGGGAGGTCCAGAAGATAGGGCCATGGCTGCAGTACTCCTACTGCTCTGAGCTGTCCAACAGGCATCTCTTCCCTTCCCAGGACAACCCCTTCCTTTGGGAGTGTGGGGTGGGCCCAGGCAGGAGAGATGAGATGCAGGGGGATGACAGCCTCAGAGCCCCAGGAGCAGATGGTGAGCAGGACTCAGATGCCAGGGAGCCTGGCCCCCTGCCTGGGCTATCAGGTGGCACTAAAAGCCACTAGGTCTGAGCATCACTTTCCCTGGAGGTCCACGGCGGCAGGGGCGAGAGCCTGATACAACTCCTCAAGAGGGCTGTGCTGGCCGCTGCTTGGACCGGCGGTGTCTCTCGGCCTTTCCTCTCTGCCCAGGCTGCTCTTCTTCCCTGGCCCTTGGGTGGGCAAGGGCACCCCAGTTCCACCACTGGAGGGGCACGGTGGGGGTCAAAGTCCCCAGGCTTCGTTGTCAGCAGACCTGGGCTCTGCCCCTACTTCCCAGCTCTGTGGCCGTGGGCAAAGTCTGAACCTCACCCTGAATGAGCCTGAGCTTCTGTGACGAGGGTGGGCACGGTGGTAGCCCCCGTCAGCATCCCTGAGAGGCCGCAGCACCAGGGTGTGGGGGGATAAACGGGCCTCAGACACAGGGCCCTGCTCCCAAGGGCCTCTGGTGCTGCCGCCCCACTAGATGGCTTTCTGCGTGCCCTGCTCCCTGAGCACCAACAGCCTGGTGAGGAGGAAAGGTGAGCAGTAGCTCCTTTGCAGCTTGGGGCCCAGCTCAGTGAAATCGAGTCAGTCACAGATAAGCAGGGATGTCCCCTCTGCCCCTTGCCCTCCCCCCAGGGGGATCCAATTGCTCCCTGGGGCACAGCATTTCCACCCCATGCTGACCCTGAGTGGGCAGCCCCCCCACCTCCTTCCTGTGGGTAAGAGCTCAGCGCCCAACTCCCCCTGCCCCCCACCCCGCCTTAGGTTGTGCTCCTCAGGAAATCCTTGGCCCTTCCCACGCAGGAAGCAGCCCAGTGTTTGCCTGTGTGTTACTTTATTGTCGCTTATCTTCTCAACCTTTTAAAACCTTTGTAGCTGTTTTAATTACTCTTAATTTTTTTTATTCCACATGTGATACCTGATGACTTTAGAAAAATTAGAAAATAAAGCCCATCAAGAGAGGACAAAAAATTCACCTCTAATCCTCCCCTCCCTGGAAATGGCGACTAGTAACCTTTTGATATATATCATGCCACTATTTTTCTGTTGTGTGTATTTGTAAAAAAAAAAATTTGGATCATGTTGTTTTTTAATTTCCTTAAAATGTCTTTTCCTTAGGCAAACTGTAAAAATAGATAAGAAAAGGATGTCACCACCTCCCTAATTCATTTAGTTGGACATTTCGGTTTTCTACAGTCCACCATAATATTACCACAGTGGTGAATATCCTTGTGACATCATGACATACGACCCCCACCTATGGGATTATCTCTTGTAATAAATTTCTAACAGAGACTTCTATATCGAACATATAGACGGTTTTTTAAGGCTTTTGATTTTTATTGCTAAATCGCCCTCTAGTGGTGTCGAACCAGCTTACACCCAGCCTTGTAAAATCTTTTCATTTAAGTGTTGGCGACTGCATGTTAAGTTATAATGTTAATTTAAGTATTTTTACGTGAAAGGGAGGCATGCATGAGAACTGACTGACCAGTCTGCAGCTTCCGGAAGAGTCCATCTCGCCACGTTCACTTAGGTGCTGGTAGTCGTGGGCTGATTCTCGCTCGTTGCGGTTCTTCCTGGTCCATGCCAACGTCTGCTCCGTGTGGTTTTCCTTATTATAGGCTGAAACTCCATTTGTTTCCCCAGATGCTTTTTCAGGGTTTCTCCCCTCACGCTCCTGCATTTATTCTTCCAAACAAACGTTTGAGTCTGGGTGGCGAGTTCTCCAATAAATCTTTGGCAGATTTCAATTAGGGTTTTATTCATTTTACAGAAAAAAATGAAGAGAGGGTCGTTGTCATTACAGCACTCATCCTTTCTTATCAGGAATATAGTCATCTAACTCCCCAAATACTGTCTACCCTTCGACACAGTTTCATGGTTTTCTATGTACACATTTCTTACTTATTTTATACTTAGTTTTTTGGGGTTTTTTTGGGTTATTCTTTTTTTTTTTTTTGTATCGTGAACTAGATCTTTTTTTTAATGTTATATTTTTTAATAAGCTAATGCTGCCATGTACAAAAACTATTGTGTAAAAGAGCCACTGAGCTTTTTCGCGTCCAAATACTTTTAGAACTGATTATTTTCGGTTTTCCAGCAAATAATAGTTTGCCTCCTCCTTTCCAATATTCAAACACACCCTTTTATTTTCCTGACTAGTTACGTTGACTTTCCCTCCTGGGTGAAATGTTATACAATGATGGTACTGGCAGGCGTCTCACTTTTATGGGAAGGTCTCTAGTACGTTAGCATTTAAGTATGATGTTGGAGGTAAAGAATATCCTCTTGTTTCTGTATTGCTAAGGCTTTTGTCTTTTTATTGACAAAAGTGATACTTCTTTATTTTTGTGAATGAATGCTCTAAGAACTCAAACAGTTCAGAAGTAGGTCAAGTAGTAAGTGGCGTCGGCTTCTCCTCCTGACCCTTGTCCACCCTGCCTCCCAGGGACCATCGTTGTAAATGTGTGGTGCATACTTGTACACTTTTCACATGTCTTCTGTGTCCATACAGCCAGCTGGTCATAAGTGCAACTAACACGATGACCGGAAAAGGTTTTTTGGCCTATTGATATGATTTATAGTCACAGATTTTCAAGCACTGATCCACGCTTGCGTTCCCAGATGAATCTTACTTGGTCTCCCTCTTTCAAATCCTGTCGGCCTTGATTTACTGCTGTTATTTTATAAGATTATTGTGTGCGTGTGTGTGTGTGTGTGTGTGTGTGTGTGTGTAAGAGCCATTCGTCCATTTTGGAGGCTGCCCATGGGATTCTGGTGGCAGGGTCCTTGCTCCCTTCCTGAGTTTACTGGGAGACTTCACTTGCATGCCCCACGCTCTGGAACAGCCCAGGCCGTGCACGTGGGGGTTCTGCCCCGGCTCTTGCGGTGGGACGATACGTAAATCCTCCTGAACTCAGTAGTGCCCTTTGCTGGGGGAAGAGGCCACAGGGATACAGTTGGACGATTTTAGGAATTTCTTCAGCAGTGGTTCAGCTTTCCAAATTCTCCTCGAGTTGGAAAAACAAGAAATCCAAGTGTCCCTTTAGTCATAGAGTCAGAACAGATGTGCGTCCCAGGGCAGAAGCTGACTTTCCGACCTGGAAGTAACCTCCCCGGCCCTGGCAGCACCCAGAGCCCCTCACTGGGCTCCTCACTGGGCGGGAGGCCGGGGGCAGGCAGGGCGGTGCCGGCCGCTGGGCCCGGGGTTGCGATGGCCCCTGCAGTGCTTGGCCTCTGCTTCCCCGCAGGCTCCATGCGCGCTTCTACGAGCTGGCCCCCAACCTCGTCCCCATGGACTACAGGAAGAGCCCCATCGTCCACGTACCCATGAGCCTCATCATCCAGATGCCAGAGCTCCGGGTAGGTGAGAGGCAGCTGGGCAGGGCAGGCCCGCAGAGGCTCCAGCCTTCAAGGCACACGGCCCCGAGGGGCTCACTGCACCTCACTGCGCCTCAGTTTCCTTGTGTGAGCTACATCCGTGTTCCCGCCAGTGTTCAGGCCTCTTGGCCGCTCCCACCCCTCGGCCCTCCATTACGCGGCCAGTCGTCGGTCCTTGGCAGCCCGTGTCTGCTTTTTCAGATCACTTTTCTGTCCCCGCCTGTTCTGACTGCAGACTCTCACGGCACGGTCACCTGCACCATCACTGCTCGACCAGTGTGCACAGGAGTCACCTGGGGGTCTTGTCAAAATGCGACTTGGGCTCAGTAGGGCCGGGGGCCCAAGACTCTGTTTTTCTAACAAGCTCCCCGGGGTGGGTTGGGGCGGGGGTGGGGGGTGATACCGCTGGTCCTCAGACCACATAGATACTTGACATAAGGTTTCATTCATGAGTTCCTCAGCCACGATGCATGCAAAGAGCCCTCTGCCACTGAGAAAGCACGCAGGGCCCGCCTCCACAGTGCTGTGGGATTTTGCAAACAGCCCCTCGCCAGGCCTGGGTCACCGTCTGGAGTCCGCTGGGGCCTGTGTCCCAGCTGTGACCTCACTCCTGAGGGACAGTGAGCCCAGGCTTAGGGTCACTGCAGTGCAAGGCGCTCGGGCGGAAGCCCATGGTTGTCGCTGAGCTCGGCCCAGAGTGGGCTGGAGGACAGCAGGGGAGATGGCCCTAAGTGACCTGGGGTCAGAGGAGGGAGTCGGTGGCCTCTGGGCTGGTCCGGGAGAATTCTCAGGAGCTGGGTGATCGCTGGCCTGGGGCTGGCGCACTCTCTGCCTCTCGATGCTTGTCCCGAGCGGTGTCCTGGCCTTTGGGGCCCACTTCTGCCTCCCACTGTCCCGGCCTGACCCGGCTGAGGGCTGTTGTCCCCTCTCACTCCTGCTCACCGAGGTCATCTTCCCGTGAGCGCACCTTGGCCTGTGCTTGTCTGGCCGATACAGTGTGGTGCAGCCTAATGCTGAGCGCTTACACGCGCTGGCCTTGCACACCTTCCTGCTGCAATGCACTCGGTCCGCTCACACTCCAGTTAGGTGGGTGCGATGATTATTTCCATTCTACAGATGGGGAAACTGAGGCCCGGGGCATGAGTCACTTGTCCAGGGTCACAGAGGCTGTCCGCTTACCCTGCCCCCCGGTGATCGCTGTGGTTGTCTCTGCAGGAGAACCCCTTCAAGGAGAGGATCGTGGAGTCCTTCTCCGAGGACGGCGAGGGCAACCTGACCTTTAACGACTTTGTGGACATGTTCTCCGTGCTCTGCGAGTCGGCGCCCCGAGATCTCAAGGCCAACTATGCCTTCAAGGTCTACGGTAACAGGGCCTGGGGGGCCGTGACACTGCAGGGGTGGCACTCAGGCCATCTGGTTCCTGCCAGCTCCTGCCCTGGAGGACGTTGGAAACACCAGGGACACATAGCAGAGTGCCTGTCCAGTGTGGTGGCCGGTGATGACAGGGCACAAGAGGCATCGTGAGGTCCTGAGAACAGAGGAGGGACCGGCCCCACCAAGAGGCGAGGAGAGTTCCCGTGCAGTGACATTCCATGGGGCCTGGGGGACAGGAGAAGTGGGCGGGCACCGGGCAGAGGGAGCAGCCTGTGAGGGCTCAGGAAGTAGAACGTGCTGACGAGGAGGTGGGACGAGGGGCGGGAAGGTCACGGGGGCCAAGCTGCTGGGAGCCAACTGAGGCGTTTGGACCTGCTGCCCAGGGCATGGGAGCCACCGCAGGGCTTCAGATGGGGCAGGGCAGCTCTGGCTTCTAGAAGGTCCCACAGCACCCTGGCGTGTGAACTGGAGGAGCTGGGCTGAGGCCTGACCAGGTGGTGAGGCTCCAGTAGGACCCCACGCTGCCCGAGTACGGCCCCTCACCTCTCCCCAGCCTGGCCACCAGGGGGCGATGGGCACCTGGTCCTCCAGTAATGAGAGACTTCACACAACTGGCGTCCCATCCTGGACAGTCCTCAGACAGGGACACCGAGGCCCAGGGAGGGGCGGGACTCATGGTGGACCAGAGGGGCCACGGACACACCTCCTGTCCCCACCAGGCACCAGGGCCTCTCAGGGACTGTTGTTCACGTCGTGGCTGTCACATGCATTTCAGAGGACTGTGCATCCTGTACCCACTTGTGTTTGCACACAGGAAGTACAGACCCTGCGTATCCACCCGCCACCCGCCATTCGCTGCTTCATGGAAAGCTCCTTGAGCTCCACCCATCACCCCTCTCGTCCTGGACCCTGTGGCCTTGCTGCTGCTTGGCAGGGCTGTTGTCTGCAGAGCGTGGCGCGGGGACACGGGGTGGGAGGACTGAGGCTCCCTTGCTCGCCCGGCTGCGGGTGGAGTGGGGAGAGGCAGCTGGGGATCTGGGGAGACAGGGGTCTGACCTCCAGCAGGGATCACCCTTCCTGGACCCCTCATAGAAAAGGGGCACAGGAATCCCCACGTCACCCACCTGCAGGAGTCCAGCCAGCAAACCCCTCCTCAGAGCATATCGGTGCCCACTTGTGCTGTCCCGGGGCGTCCGCAGGCCAGTGTGCGTGTGGCAGGATACCTGTCAGGAGCTCGGCTTTGGGACCCAACACTGACAGGGATGTGACCTCAGGCAGGTCACTTGTGCTTTCTGAGCCGCTGTTTCTTCATCTGTGGAGCGGGGCGTAGTGGGGGGGCAGGGGGAGATTCTGGTTGTAAATGCAGAGTAGGCTTGTTTTGGAAAGTAAACGGGCCAGAGCCTGCGATACTGACCTTAGCAGTTAAGGCCTTTGTCACTACTGTCGTGTCAGGGTTTGACCAGTGGGCAGGGAGCTCAGTGGTGGGGACTCCTTATGTCTAGGAAGCACCCCACCAGTAGGTGATGTTTGAGCCAAGCTTGAGGCATGATTGGGCGTCGGCTGGGCAGATACGTGAGAAGGGCCTCCAGGCAGGAGAAACGTCCTGTGCGGACGTCTAGTCGTCGGGGTGAAGGGTCAGGAAGGATGGCCGGTGACGGGCAAGCCTGTGCTGTGGGGCAGAGCAGTGCCTCTGCCAAGTAGTCAAGTCACGTCCCCGCCCCGTGTGCACAGAGCCCGGCCACGGGCAGGGCCTCCCCGGAGCGGCCTGTGCATCTCCTGCCCAGCAGGTCGGCTGGGGGCCAGAGGCGGGGTGCGCTGGAGAAAACGCGGCCTTTGCGGCACACGGAGGCCTCTGACCTTGATTCAGTCACTCGGCCTCTCGGGCCTGGGTTCCCTTAGGTCTAACGGACCTCAGGGTCACTGCAGGGTGAGGCCCCACGTCCCCAGGAGACCTCAGATTTGGACATTTGAAGTGTCGCAGTCATTGTGGGGTTTGTGGGCTGTGACTGTTGAATGTGCTGTGTAGAGGTGCCCAGTGGGTGAGCCCTCTGGGTCCCTGCCAGCTGGGCACAGGGTCCCATGTCCCCAGAGTGTGTGGGGACGTACACGGCGTGACCGCTCAGAGGAGGTGACAGCAGGCGGGCCCTGGCGAGGTCTGAGCACCCTGCCCCCGCGCTCACCCCGCAGATTTCAACACCGACAACTTCATCTGCAAGGAGGACCTGGAGATGACGCTGGCCAAGCTCACCAAGTCGGAGCTGGAGGAGGAGGAGGTGGTGTACGTGTGCGACAAGGTCATCGAGGAGGCCGACCTGGACGGCGACGGCAAGCTGGGCTTCTCCGACTTCGAGGACATGATCGCCAAGGCCCCCGACTTCCTCAGGTGCCGCCCGGGGTGGGGGTGCAGGGCAGGCTGAGCGTGGGCACAGCCCGCTCTGGCCACCCGGGACCTGGGACCTCGGGTGGGGGGGGAGCAGCCCTGTCACTGCTCAGGACAGCAGTGGTGCCCGCAGCCCCTGGCGGCAGGGAGGCAGGAAGGAGGTCCCGTCCAGGCCCCGCTCCCTCAGGGTGTGACTGGGAAGTGACTGGAAAGTTCCCTATCCCCTGCAGGGCCAGCTCTGGGGGTGGGGAAGCAGCAAGTCCTGGGCTTTCGGTGACATTGGCATGCGTCCCAGTGCATGGCCGGTCCTCCAAACCGTCCTTCCCTAGGCGTTAACTGGGTCCCCCACACCCCACTAAGGGACTGTCAGGGCTGGGTGGGGAGGCACCCTTACCCACCCAGCCCCTTTCTCTCCTCCCAGCACCTTCCACGTCCGGATCTGAGGGCACTGCCCAGGTCGCAGGGGCCCGGAAGCCCACCGTCTGGCTCTGCTGTCTATACGCAAGTGACCTCCAAGCTCCCAGGACAGGAGCTGTGGCCCCTGGGGTCCACCCACGAACATTTCCTTGGCCCTTTCAGCAAAAAATCCTTAACCAGGGAAGGGGGGTGTGAGGAGCAGGCCCTTCCCAGGCCCCCCTGTGGTCCGGCCCCGGGACCCACAGCCCCTCCATGGCCTTCCCTCTGTCCCGTACCCAGTCCTGTCCCCGTTACAGCAGCCCCCTGAGAGGGGAAAGAGGAACAGCGAATGGGCGGGGGTTACTGACTTGTCCATGTGCCGGAAACACACCCTGGCCAGCCCAGGCAAAGTGGGAGGAAAAGAGGATGAGATTTTAAAGAGCTGTGCAGTCTTTCTCCAAACCCACGGCTGGGGCACAGCCCGCCCACCCGCCACCCCCAACATGAAGCTGTGTGAACAGCGGGTCTCCGTGCTCCATCCCTCTGTCTGCCCTCCCCAGCCACGTGGAACCCTCCCTGCTGTGTGCTGTCCACTGACGTGTGAACTCCTGGTAGTAAAGCACTTTCCGGTCCCCACCCTGTCCGTGTCTGCCAGCGGCGCGCACGTCCCCCAGTCCTTCTCGGCCTTGGCCTTGGTGGTCACCTCTGGGTCAGGCATCATCCTCCGGCTTCAGGCACTAACTTTTATTTCAGTGCTTGTGCCTTTGGGAGGAAGACACATCTGTGCCCCGAACCGTGATGCGCGCCCCACATGGGATATACGCTGGGTGTGAGTTGTGTCCATTTCTCTCAGACAGCAGTGGTTCCGGTGAACATTTACAGGGTGCTAAAGTGTCGGGGCAGGCTGGTTGCCACGCTCAATCCTGGCAACGCCCCTGGGAGGTGGGGGCGCTTCGCCCCTTTCCTCAGAGGGAAGCTGCACGGCCCAGAGGCCATTGAGGGGAGATTTCCCCAGAAGCGTGAACTGAGCCAGTTCTGCCCAGTTCTGGTGGGGAGGGGCTGTGATGTCACATGGGGGTGATCAGTGTGTCTTCCTCTGCCTGGGACAGTGGGCGGGAAGCACCGAGCTGATTGTCACCCCTAGGGAGGTGGGGACATGGGCTGAGGGGAAGTGGGACAGAGCAAAGGATCTGAGTGGGGGGTTCCAGCCAGAGCACCCCGACCCGAGTGATGGCTGTGCTGAGAGGCCGAGTGCCCTGCGTCCAGAGCTGCCACTGGGCAAGGCCCTCAGGGCACCTTGGAGGGCACAGTCTGGGTCTCCTGGGAGGAGTGAGTGCCTCCTCTAGGGCCTTGATTTCTTCCCTCGGTGGGTGGGAGGCCCAGGGGACAGCTGGAAGGCCCCTCCCGCTGTGTCTCCAGGTGGGCACACAGGCTGTGGCTCCGTCGCAGGCTGCGGGGGGGGGGGGGGGGGGGGGGCAGGTGGGGGCGGGTCTGAGGGTGCCAACAGCGCCTTCAGGAGCTGAGGGTCTCCTGGCGCAGCTCTGGTACTGGGAAACCCACGGTGTGGGCTGCGGGAACCTGCGCCCTCAGGATCTGTACTTCTTGTCCGTGAAGAAGAGCCTCCGAAGCTTGTCCGGCTACAAGGAGGGAGAACACGCTGGAGCTGGGGGTCCCTGCTGTGATGGGAGACCCAGGCTCAGGGTCCCTCGATATTGGCTGGGGGCTGGGGCCAAGCCCCGCAGAAGGCCCGGTTGAGATACTGGCGTTGCTCCACAAGCTGTCAGCCCTCCAGTTAGGGTGAAGGGTTCACCTCTCCTGACTCAGGAGGCAAAGGGGAGGACGGGGTTTGGGAAGGGGTGGAGAGGAAAGGCCAGGTCCCCCTTCCCTCGCTGGAGGGCCCTGGGGCCCCCTACCCCCAGAGCTCTCTGCCCAGCTGGGCCCTGGGACACACTGGTGTCCTAGGGAGAATGGTGCCAGCAGGGACCAGGGGACGTTTGTCTGCAGCCAGAGCCAGAGCTGACGGGCTGTGGCTTCTGTGATTCTGAGGACTGTCTACAGGCAGGATCCATGGGCTCGGCAGGGCAGCCGTGGGAGGGCCCTGTCCCGGGTAGGTGGGCACACACAGCCCAGCCCCAAGGGAGGAGCTGGCAGAGCGTCCCTGAAGGCCTTTCAGCTGGGGCGGGAGAGGTCTGCACATGCTGAGGTGTGGGGCCGGGGGCTCGGGGGGGCTCTCTGCCTCTTAGCCCGACCACCTCCCTCCACCCTCTCGACCCCTGCCTCCCCTTTCCTCCTTTCTTATCGGAATCCTCAGAATAGCAGCTCCAGGCTGTGTCCTGAGCACAGGCAGACAGACATCTAGCGTTGACGCCTGGGCAGCTGGCCCTGGACCAGCCCATCGTACGGACGAAGGGATGAAGGGTTAGGGTTGCTGAGTAAGAGTACAGGACACCCAGTTACGGTTGAATGCAGATAAGTAAGCAATAACTGCAGTATTTGGGACGTAGTTACACGTACAAAAAAAATACTGGTTGTTTATCTGGAATTCAAATTAACTGCGTGTCCTGTGTTTTAGCTTGCTAAATCTGCCAAACCTCAGTTGCCTGGGAAACTGTCTTGCCCAAAGCCACGTGGCTGGGGAGTGGCTGAGGTGTGACAGGTCAAACCTGGACCCAGGGCCCCTTCTCCACCTCTCGGGCTCTGAGAGGGGCTCTGAGACCCCCATTGTGGCCAATCTGCTGCAGAGAAAGACCTCAAAAGGGCCTGGAAGCCTCCATCTTCCATCCAAATCTAACGGCTGCATCACCCGCCACCCTGAGCAGACGTGATGGCTGTAAAGTTCCGGGCAGCTCTGGGCAGGGCCAGTGACCTGCCCTTCCCTCCCGAGGGCCGCAGGTACCTCCGCCCACCAGGTGCTCCCCAGGGCTGGCGCCACCCCCCAGCTCCCCATGGAGCCCACCTTTTGTGTCCGTCCAGCAGCCTTGCTCTTGGCTGCAGTGACTTGTTCATAAGTGTTCCTTGGCTCCGGGGCCCCCGAGCTCCTCTCACAGCCACAGTCTGTGGGCCCCAAGAGCTTGCTGTATGTGGGACTGGCCCCGGGACTGGGGGGCCTGGCTGGGCCACCACAGCAGACTGGGATCTGCTCGTAGGTACTGCCTTCTCCTTGGTCTGGCCCGTCCCCCGCCTCCTGCGCGATGAGCTCATAGGTGTCTGCAGAGCTGCCGTGGGAGCAGGGCTGAGTCCCAGGGTTCAGCTTCGGAGACCCCTGACTCCAGGTAGCAGCTGAGGATCCTGGAGCCTCCGAACTGGGGCCCCAGGAAGCAGGAGATGCTGTAGAGCCCTGGTCTGGGCTCCCCCCAGAGAGGGCAGGCCCTGGGCCGCCGGGCCTGTTCTGGCTTCCCTCAGGGAGCCTCTTTGGGGCCTCCTTGCCTGGGGAGCAGGCCTGGCTGCCCGCTGGAACTGGCCCGAGCCTGCCGGACACCTCTGTGCCCCGACCTAGCCGTGCCTGGTTCATCTTCCTCAGGTCTGTATAGATGACGTCGTTAGCACTTCCGAAAGACTCGTCCAGAAGAGAGCCACTCCTCTCGGGGAGGGGGGGTGCTCTGATAGGGACCTGGGAGGAGAGAGGCAGAGAATCTCGGAAGGTCAGCCGTCACTAAGAGGCCATCAGGGAACCTGAAGCTCTCGGATAAGCTGAGACCCCCTCCACCCCCGCCGCTGTGTTGGCCTGTTTACCTGACTGTTACACATGGGTTGGTTACATGCATGGGGCTCAGCCAGTGACCATGCAGGACTCTGAGGAGGGCCTTTGGGTCGCCAGCTCTCCCTCCAGCCAAGCTCATCCTGCCCCCAGGCTGCTGGACGGCCACTGGTCCCTCAGAGCCCCCTGAACCCACCCACTCCCTGTCCCTCCCCCTTCAGAGCGGCCCACCCCCAAGTTAACGATTCGTGTATATTCATTCAACAGATACTTAGTGAGCACAGACTGCAGATACTGTACTAGGTGCCAACTGAACGGTGAGTAAGCCCGGCCCTTGGGTGTTCCTTTCCGTGCTGGCCGGGCAGATGTCACATACGGCTCCGCGTATAGTCTGACCTGCTGCTGTAACATTCGGTGCAATGACGCCACCGTCACAACTTCCTCACCTCCATGCACTCCTCCTGGGACAGGTTCCAGGGACTCACGTCCTGACTCTTCTTCAAGTGGAGGAAGGAGACCTGGGACTTTGAAGGGGGGCAGGGGCTGGCCGCCTTTCCCGGGACGCCTGTGGGGGATGCCGTGGCAGGTGGGTTTTCGTGGCCCGGGTTGGTCTGGTGGGGGCCCAGGGTGATGGCGTCGTACACGTCATTGTCCTCTGGCTGGAGACGGGGGGGGGGGGGGGGGCATAGAAGGTAAGTGGTCACACTGCTCTTGCGTACGAGGCCGCCGGCCAGAGCCTGAAACATGCCCACCGAGTCCCCGAGCTCGGGGGAGACGCAGCCTTTCAAATAGGGACCGTGACCCCGAGCCAAGTGCCCCTGGATGGCAGGCAGTAAAGAGGGAAGAAACGGCATGTGGCCCCGGGTAATGGACATCCCAGCCCTGGGCACCCTTACCCTCGACAAGAGGGGTGCCTACCCGGGGGCAGGCAGCGGCCAGGGTCTCCCCAAAGGGCTCAAACTGCACCTCCTGGTAATGGCGCACCAGCTCAGCCAGGCTGCTGTGGCTGTGGCTGTCCCCTGAGACGAGGTAGCGCCGGTCTTGGAGCTGGGTGATGATGAAATGTCGGCAGCGGTCGCCCCCCCTGTAACACAGACACCTGTGGCCTGAGACGGCTGGCACTGAAGCCCAGCCGTGGCCCCGGCTCCAGGCTTGGAGCCGGGGCCAGGGAGGGCACCGGGCTGGCTGGGGCCCTGCCCACTTGGGCCTCGGTGTGTCCCTCTGGAGAGTGGGACAGGTGAGGAGCAAGCTTCCCAGGAAGTTCCTGAGCCACTGGGTTGGGAGGTGCAGGGAGGGCAGGGCCCGGATGGGACGGGGCAAGGGAGCCAGGCACAGGCTGGCTGCAAAATTTCAAGGGCGCCACAAAACTCAGTAATCAAGACAGCCGATAAGCCAATATTTTAGAAAATCAAAATTAGGACCAAAACCCACGACAAACAAAATATCAAAGTCTTAAAGACAAGGTCTGAGGCTCCACGCGCTGGTGGCAGCCTCCTGTGTCACAGGAGCCCCCCAGCTCCCTGTGGCCCGGCAGCACCTGGGTCTCCCACACCTCCTCCTCCGCCGGCAAGTTGCTGTTCTTCTTTTGTGCTGGGCTCAGAGGTCACCTCTGTGAAGCCTTCCCCAGCCTCCTAGGAGGAGCTTCTCCCCAGCCCCCAGTCAGCCCCTTTGCCGGCTGGGGCTACATCCTCATCTATGTCTGATCAGTGCGGGACGGATGAGGGAGGCAGTGAGGGAGCCGGGGTCCAGGGAAAGCCGGTGGTGCGGGCCGGTGGGGTCTCCGTGCTTATCTGCCAGGCTGGGTTACTGGAGCCGGAGCCTGCCAGCCCACCTGCCAGCCCACCTGCAGACGGCTTCCTCTCTTACCTGTAGGACAGGATGAAGCCAGTGGCCCGGTTACTGAGGCGGATGAGGAAGGAGCCAAGAGCTTTGTCCCTGAGCAGCTGCTCCGTCTGCCTGGGCAGAGGACATGCCGTTAGCTGGCACCTGCTCCATATGGGAGCAGCCTGGCTTAGTCCCGTCTCGGGGTCTCTGCTGGCCTTGCCCTCGGGTGCCAGACCCGGTGCACAGACTTCCAACCCTCTGTAGGGACCGCCTCAGGCTTCAGCCAGGTCTGTGGGCCGTCTGGGCTCCACTGAGCAGCTCAAGGCTTCATGTGGGGCTGGGTTGGAGGCCTGAGGCCACCGGTCCCACTCCCAGTGCAACCTTACCAGCAGGCACAATGGCCCCTGACCCTGGCACCCATTCTTCCCCTGAATGGCTCTGTAGCAGGAATGAATGCATATGGCTGGAGAGTCTTAGGTCTGTGGGCTTCTTGCTCAGGACCACTTGCTCAGTTGTGTAGGGTGTGCACTACACAGGAGTTTGTCTGGAGCCTGGTCACAGCAGCAACTCAGAGCTTCTCACAGCCCTGCATGTCCCCTTAGCCCCCGGCAGCTATGGCTATTTCTAAATGGTACCAAGTATTTTGGAGGTACGGTGGGAAATCCCAGCTTTCGTCTGGTTTGGCAGCACACAGAGCAGAGAGTCTGTCACCCCTTACTCACCAAATACTTACTGAGAGCCTGCTCTGTGCAAGAGCAGCTGTAAAATGTGCAGGGCCCAGTAAATGCAAATGTGGAGCACCTTGCTCCAAAAAGATGAATTTCAAGATAGTGACAGGCAAGGATGAAACCAAGAGTGGGGCCTTCCGTGTGCCTGCACAAACCGGTGCCCATGTCGTGCTGTGCCAGGAGCCTCTGGGTACAGGCTGGGTTTGTCGCTCCTTCCTCTAGTGGATGAGCAGCTTGGAGATCCAGCCGATTGGAAGGCCAGCCCCCACATGTTGGCCTTTATTTCTGGGGTAACTGTATGCCCAGATTTGCTTGGGACAGTCCCCACTTAAAACAGTTGTAGCCCAGGAACTAACAGTGCTCGGTCTGATTAAGTGTAGGGTCCCCTAGGTGTTCAGAGCTGGTCTGAAGGCACCCTGCTCCCGCAGCTCCCCGTATCTATACGCAGAGTGGGGGCTGGTGCCCTAGACAAAGGGGCGCTCCTCAGTCTGTTCCCCCACCCACTTCCTCCCAGGGTCCCTGCCTGGCCCAGGGTGAGGACTGGAACAAGTCCTGCCCCGCAGCCCCCAGACCATGTTCTCAGCCCCGGGGGCCATGGACCATGCTGGGCTTGCGTACAGGGGCAGCCTTACTTGCGGGTGATGAATCCGTGAAACCAGGAGGGCAGGGCTCCGTCCTGCAGAATGAGGGGGGCCTGCGTCTCCATGAACCACCTCAGGGCCAGCTCCTGCAGCTCAGCCAGCCCCTGGCTGTTCCCTGCCCTCTCGGGCCCCGGCCCCAGGCTGAGCTGCTTTAGGCTGCCCTCCATTCTGCTGAGCTCTGAAGTGGAAGCACAGCCCAGACCCTGCGCCCTCTATATCTGTGTGTGCTCCGGCTCATTTGCCTGAGTCCATACCGCCCCAACCGCCAGCAGCACACAGGAGCCCTATTGTCACCTCTGGGCTGGTGGCTGGCGGGAGACGGGGGAGGAGGGGACCTCTGCAGCCAGACGCAGGGAGGCGATCCCCAACTTCCAGCCCTCAGATGAGCTGTCCCCCTGGGTGTGACCTCTTTGCCCAACCTCCAGTCCTTTTCACACTGACGCCTACGCCCTGCCACTGTTAGCAAAGCGATGGGTTTAAATTCTACGCATGCTTCCTTCCCTCGCCACTTATGTTTTGGTGAACTTCGGTGCTGATTGAGTCCTCCTTCCACTTGAGATGCGTTTTCTAGATGCTAGGGTCATCATGAGGACGAGATGCGACAGTGTAATGGTTCAGAATGAGGGAACATCTGCGTGAATTCTGAAATAGGCAGAACTGATGGACGGGATACGGGTTAGGGCGACGTAATGGCCGGCAGGGCCGAGGGGCTGCAGGTGCTGGTGGCCAGGGTTCTGTTTCTCGATTTGAGGGGTGGGTGAGACGAGTGTGTTCACTTTGTGAAAATTCGTGGGCTCTCGCTCACGATTTGTGCACTCCTCCCGGTATGTGATCTACTTCAACAAAACACTCCACCTAGAAAAAAGAAAAGAGATGCTGTAGCCATACTGCCTGCTTCCAATTCTGGCTGACCAGTTATGTGACCTGGAGCAAATGACAAGTCTCCTGGGCTCCCATGTCTTCATCTCTGAAACAGGGACAAGGCTACGAGCTGCCGTGAGGAAGGTTAAACGGGTGAAGTTCTTAGTGTCTGGAATGACAGGCGATGAGGAGGAGCCATAACCTGGACGGTGGTGGTGGTGGCGGTATAGCAACTGATACACAGTCGGCGCTCCCTGTCGGTCACTGTTTTCTTTCTTACTATTGTTACAAGTTCATCACCATCCAAAGGCTGGCGCCAGGGGTGTGATGCATGTGGTTTAGAGGAAAGGCGAGGGCCTGAGGCCAGCCCGCACTGTGCTGAGAAGTCCCTGGCTTCACGGGGCACCAAAGCAGTCCACGGCAGAGAAAGGCTGAGGAAGCTGGGGTCTGACCCAGTCGGGGAGCTGCCAGCGTAGAGTCCTGGAAATATTCAAATACAAAGAAATGTATTTCTATAATTTTCCATGAGCTGTTCTCTCTCCGGATACTTTTATGAGTGGAGCCTGGGTATTTGCATAAGAAGATAAGGACTTTGGGTAAGAGAGGGGCAGAACCCAGGACCGGCTTCAAACAGGCAAATAAACGGGGTCTATTTTTACACTCAGGAGAAATGTGGGCGGGGAGGGCGAGGCCCAGGTCGGGGCATGAGGTGAGCCCGTGGGACAGTGAGACAGACGAGTTGTCTCTGAGAGCACTCGATCTCGCGGTTTAACTCATCACTGGGCCACCTACTGGGGACCGGGCCCTGGGGCCTAGAACCCTGGAGCAGCCCTGCCCTCCTCCTCGTCTGTGGGTGTCCCGAGGTGTAGACAGAGCAGTTAGGAGGCTTCAGGCTCTGGTGTCTGACTAATGGGCTTGGAATCCCAGCTCCCCTGTTTCCTGGCTTTGTGACTTTAAGTGAGGTGTTAACCTCACTGTGTCTGTTTCTTCATCTATAAAGAAGGAGGGGAGAGATAGGACCCACCAGGTAGGGTTTGGGGAGTCAGGGAGCTGATCCCTGCAGAACTGGCAAGGAGTCACCGGGCACATGCAGTAAACTGTCACCTCAGCTGCAAGTCACCCCTGGGCTGGGAAGTCCCCAGAATCCCAAGTCTCTGTCTGTCTCATCAAAACTTCCTCATCCTGGGTTCTCCTCTCTCTAGGTCTTGCTTCTCTTGTAGGACCAACAGATGATGATAGAATATCCAAAAGTTACTGTAGCCTGAGGGTACTCACCTGGGTGCCCTCTCAGGAGGAAATCGGAGGTTTCTCCAGAAGGATGTGTGCAGACTGGTCTCCAGCCGCCTCCGTGCGGCCAGAACCCCAACTCTAACCCTCTTCGTTTCCTGAGCCTGTGAGGTGGGAACCGAGCACATTGCCAAATACTCTGGCACCCAGCCCCCCACCCCCTGGGTAGAAAGCCGAAGTGGACTTTTCAGTAAATTCTAGTGCTTTTTGTTACTCCACTAAGAAGCATGAATGTGTTCCACAATACTCAGGAGTGGAGAATAAGCGACCCTCTTTCTTTTTTCTCATACTGTTGGCCTTATTCTCCACTGTATTCGGTGCCTAGAACAGTGCTTGGCGCCGTTAGACGCTCAATCAGTATATTTTAAATGGTAATTCAAAGGTGTGATGCACGTACATGGCTTTTAAAAATAAAAGCATATGAAAAGGTATCCGTACAAATCCTCTCCCTCCAGGCATTAAACCCCATCCAGCCAGTTCCCATCTCACTCCTGCAGTAACCACTCTTCCTCATTTCATGAATGTCCTTCCTGGGTTATGCGTATCCAAGTAAATACGTATATTCTTCTTTTCCTCCCTTTCAAATATAAAGGGTAGGATACTAGACGGTGTTTGTACCTTGCTTTATTAAATGATTTAATACTACGTCTTGGAGCCCCCTCCATCAGGGTACAGAGAAGGGATACCACTTTTTGTTACAGCTGCATAGCTTTCCATCGTATGGCCACACCGTGGTTTTTGTAACTGGTCCCCTCTCGATGATCATTTAGGTTTTCAGTGCATTTTTATTTCCAATATTGCAGCACTGGGTAACCTTGTACAAATTTTATGAAGCATAAGAGTGACTACCTCCATGGACTACAGACCCAGAAGTGGGATTGCATGATCAGAAAGGTGATTGCATTGGGAATTTTGATAGAAGATGCCAAATTATCTCCTTTGGGGGCTTGGATTCATTTGTGCTCAGTAAATATTGAATGAATGAATGATGAATAGACAAATGGATATTTTCAAGCCTAGTCATTTTGCAAGAAAAACTGGGGCAGGTGGCTGACATGGGTCCAGAGAGTCACCAATTCTGTGACTGTTTTGGTCCCTCAATGCCACTGAGCGAGTGAGCTTGTCTTGTCGTCTTCAGAGAGATGCCCCTTCCAGCCGCCCTCTCCACCAAAACATAGCCTGTCTTTGTTTTACCCACCGTACAATGGGGAGGTACGGGGAACATGACAAGGGCCTAGGAAAATGTCTAAGACCTGAAAACAAACCGAAACCCAAAACCCAAAGCCCACACCAGTATTGGCTCCAAATTGAAAATGAGAAAAGTGCAAAATCACAAAGAATGAATGTGCACGTAAATGTCTACACAAGGTAGTAGTGTGTCAGCTTCACTTAGTGAAGCGAACCACACAGTGTGTAGATTTGCCTGCTGATTTGGTAGGGAAATGAGACCTTCTGGAAGCCGGCTCCACAAATCCGGGACGGGAGGGGCCCCTGGCGGGGCTCGTCTCTCTCTGAAGCTCCCCCACTTGCCTAGGCTGAGAGCTTCCTGCAGCAGGAGTCAGGTCCAGCCCTTTTCTGAGTTTCGGCAGCACCAATGGCAGGCAGGCGGAGGCAAAGGGCAAGGTTGGGGCCCTTTGTTGAATGAATCAGGCACCAGACTGAGGATTCAACGCATGCCCGTCAACGCATGCCCGTCAGGGACTGTGCTGAGCTCTTTGTACTGATTGTCTCGTTTAAGCCTCACAACAGCTCTAGGAGGTAACTGCTATTGTTATGCCCATTCTACAGCCGAGGAAGCTGAGGCACAAGGAGGCTGGGTGATCCACCCAATGTCACTCAGTGCCTCCCTTATTTTGGAACCCTCCCCTCCTCTCCAGAGCCCAGTCCATTCCTCCTGACTTCCTATCAGGACAGGAAGCTTGGAAAGCAAGTTCAACTGCCCAAATTTCCCCATTTCGGTTACCAGCAGCCACTTCCTCCTGTGTTGGCCACTTCCTTCTGGTGACTGGGTTCCTGAGAGGCTTGAGGGGGCAGGGACGCACAGGGACACGCAGGGCAGACCCTCCGGCACCAAGTGTGCCTGCACTAGGCACAGGGGAGGGACCCAGTAGGGCTGTGTAAAGCCGGCCCCTACCCACAGGACACTGCCATTTAACCTAAGGGACCGTTGGAACTGCAAATGTCAATGAGCCATCTAAGAAGGGTTGCAAGGAATTTGGAGCCAGAAGAGGCAGCCCCCAAATTTCCATGGAGGAGAGCCTTTGGGGGTGGGGGGTGATCTAGTTAGAAAAAGGGGGAAACTGAAGCCACGATTTGTTTAGAATTTTACATAAACTATATGTAAAAATTGTCCAAATTGAAGATGGGAGTAGGTGCTAAGGAGACAAGAGAAAGCCCGGTCATGGAGCCTCCTCCAGCTCATGGCTCCAGGAGTGAGGGGAGAGACAATGTAGAGTTTGTTCATGAAGAGGCTTTGAAAGAGCTGGCAGGGCAGGGGGCCTGGGAGAGGTCTGGGGGTGGAGAGGGCGCTAGGGTTGGTCCTGGAGGCTCCATGGGGCCTTGGAAGGCTTGGGCCACCTCTACTTGGCTCCAGTAGCCACAGACTCATCTTCCTTACTTTCTTGGGAAACCATCCTAATTGCCTCTTGAAGTTGTGCAAGTTCACGTGAATTAACATAAAACCTTGGTAAATACTGAGGTCTATTTAAGTGGTAATTGTCATTCAAATGTCATCACAGCTTTTATACAACACAGTGTGTGATTTTTGTGTGTGTGTAAATTTTCTCTCCCTTCCTAGAATACAATCTCCGTGAGGGCAGGGACCCTACTGTGTCCCCAGCGTCTGGACCTGCACGTGGCACACAAAAGGCGCATAGGGAGTATTTGTTAAAGTCAAAGCACAACTGAGGTCTGCAGAGGCGGGACGTGCGTTGGCTTTCATTCATGCATTCTACAAATATTTACCGAGCACCCACTCGGTGCCGCGCCGGGCGGCAGGCTCTCACTCGTGCAGTATGAGCCTGTGAATCCGGTGGGGCAGACTTAAACATACAGTGTGTACCGAGGTGTAACTTATGTAAAGGGCCACCCAGGGTGTTGAGGGGACACCCCCGCACTCCCGGATACCCACACCCCTGTAACGAAGTACAACAGCGCCGCACACGAAAGCAGCCAGGGTGGGGTGCTTTGCCGGGACCTCGCCTGCGGGGATGCGGGGATGCGGGGATGCGGGGCAGCTGGGCGGGGCGGAGGCGGACTACAACTCCCAGCAGGCTTTGCGTGCGCCGTGGGCGTGGCGGGGGCGAGACTACGAGTCCCAGGCTGTCTTGCGCGCGCGCGCGGGTGGGGGCCGGGCTGGGCGGTGGTGGGCGCGCGGCGGGAGATGCCGGGGCCCGGGGCCCGAGCGGACGAGGGCGCCGGGCCGGGGCGGGAGCCGGCGCGGCTGTGTGGCTACCTGCAGAAGCTGTCGGGCAAGGGCCCGCTGCGGGGCTACCGCAGCCGCTGGTTCGTGTTCGACGCGCGACGCTGCTACCTCTACTACTTCAAGAGCCCGCAGGACGCGCTGCCGCTCGGCCACCTGGACATAGCCGACGCCTGCTTCAGCTACCAGGGCCCCGACGAGGCGGCCGAGCCCGGCGCCGAGCCGCCCGCGCACTTCCAGGTGCACAGCGCGGGCGCCGTCACGGTCCTCAAGGTGAGAGCCCGGCACCTCGGTCCGCACCCCAGAACTCGCCCCTCAGCCCGCACCCGGAGCCCCCCGCCCCGCGCCCCTCAGCCCGCACCCAGAGCCCCCGGGCCCGCGCCCCTCAGCCCGCACCCGGAGCCCCCCGCCCCGCGCCCCTCAGCCCGCACCCAGAGCCCCCGGGCCCGCGCCCCTCAGCCCGCACCCGGAGCCCGCCCCGCGCCCCTCAGCCCGCACCCGGAGCCCCCCGGTCCCGCGCCCCTCAGCCCGCACCCAGAGCCCCCGGGCCCGCGCCCCTCAGCCCGCACCCGGAGCCCCCCGCCCCGCGCCCCTCAGCCCGCACCCAGAGCCCCCGGGCCCGCGCCCCTCAGCCCGCACCCGGAGCCCCCCGCCCCGCGCCCCTCCGCCCGCACCCGGAGCCCGCCCCGCGCCCCTCAGCCCGCACCCAGAGCCCCCGGGCCCGCGCCCCTCAGCCCGCACCCGGAGCCCCCCGCCCCGCGCCCCTCAGCCCGCACCCGGAGCCCCCCGCCCCGCGCCCCTCAGCCCGCACCCGGAGCCCGCCCCGCGCCCCTCAGCCCGCACCCAGAGCCCCCGGTCCCGCGCCCCTCAGCCCGCACCCGGAGCCCCCCGCCCCGCGCCCCTCAGCCCGCACCCAGAGCCCCCGGGCCCGCGCCCCTCAGCCCGCACCCGGAGCCCCCCGCCCCGCGCCCCTCAGCCCGCACCCGGAGCCCGCCCCGCGCCCCTCAGCCCGCACCCGGAGCCCCCCGCCCCGCGCCCCTCAGCCCGCACCCAGAACCCGCCCCGCACCCCTCAGCGGATCAGGCTAGGTCTCCCCATTGGACCCTCGCCTTCCAGCCTCCCTTCTCTAAGGCCCACGCTGCCCTCCTGTCCCCGCTTCTTCCCCAGACTCTGTCCACGTGTCCCCATCTTGTGCCCTTTACCTGGGCTTAGGTCGGAGTGGCTGGGGAGCAGTCGGTCCCCTGACCCCTTATCTCCCGCCTCCCCTTTGTGCTCCCTGTCCTGGGGATGCCCTGTGCAGCCCTCCCATGGCCGTGGGCTTGTGGACTTCGGCCAAGTTACATCACCTCTGAGCTCCAGCTGCCTCCTCTGTGAAATGGGGACGCAGTCCTTTCTGCCCGGAGGGGCTGTTGGGATTAAGTGAATTATCCTGTAAACTGCCCGGTGAGCGTTCTTACTGTGCCACAGACAGAGTCAGAGATGCCGGGCCCCTTTCAGAGAAGCCAGCAGTCACCTCCCCGGTGGGCAGGGGCGCCCGGCCGAGGACCCACACACAGCCAGTAAGTGGTGGAGCCCTTCTCGCACCTTATTTTGGCTGGAGAAGGGAAAGGCTTGCTTCCACTGGCTCTGCCTGGCGCCCATGGAGCCTCCCTGAGTCTCGAGAAGGGGCAGTGTGGGAGGCAGAGTGAAGGAGTAGGGGCTAACGTCAGCAGGCCTGGTCCCAGTGCCAAGAGGCCTCTCCCGGCCCTGGGGGCTCCATCTTCTCCTAGGGGCCCCCCTGCTTTGAGCTGGGGAGTGTGGGCCCTGGCCTGGAGTGGCTCCTGTCTCCCGGCCCTGCTGCCTGCCTGGTTCCTGGGTGCCTCCACCCTCCTCTTTCTCACTTCTCTTCTGTGTTGCAAGCTAGGCTTTTTCCAGAGCAGCAGGGCTGGGCCGGGATGTATGACAGATCTCTGGAAAGCGGGCCAAGTGGAGCACGGAGTGGGCTGTGCCTCACTCCCTTGGCCTCATGAGCACAGGACGGTTCCCAGGACCCCCGGAGCCACAGCAGCTGGAGTGGCTCCCCCAAGTCTTTCTTAGAGTTTTGTCAACTCAGCTCTTGCATTTCAAGCCGAATCTGAGAGTCCCACATCCTTTCGGGCTCCCCCTCCCCGTCTCTCAGGGGTAGGACAGCCTGTTTCTCCGGAGGAAGCCAGCAGGGCTTACTTAGAAAGCATTTGTGTAAACGTGGGCCTGACCCCGCCGAGTACATGGGAACTTTTGCCAAAGAAAGGCTTGTCCTCACTGTATGTGGATCATCCCTGTTTAACAAGTTCCTATGGAATTGTTTGTTAAAAAAGAACACAGCGTCCTGTTTCAGGTTTTTCTCAGATGACTTTGGAGCCCTCTCTCCGTTTTTTCAAAAAGCTTTGAATCATGGAGGTAACTGCGTAAGTGGGTGCAAGGGCTGCAGTATCAGGAGTGTGCTTTAGCGTTGGCTGGACTTGAACCTGCGGCCTGAGTCTGACTTTCTCACGTGCTGGGCACATTACACCACCTTCCTGTCCCAGTTTCCTTTTTGCTCTAGTGAAAAAGCTTACCTTCCTCTTTAGGTGGTTGTGAGGGTTCCGGGAAGTGTTACGGGACGTGGCTGGCCCAGAGTAGCCTCTACAAGGCAACCGTAGGAAACAGCAGTCGTGTCTTGGCCGAATATGTGGTATATTCATAGCATGGACTGAGGGCTGTCGATGGTACCGGGAATGCCCCATAAACATTAACTTGAGCAAGAAAAACAAAGGCACAGAGTGACTGCAAACAGAACGGTACCATTTCTGGGGAGATGAAGGACCCCACGTACGTGTCTGCCCTGTGGGGACGGGGAGAGCGGCCTCACACTTAGGAAGCGGGGAGTGTGCGTGGGAACAGGTGGGAGCCCAGGGGCTTCCCGGGGTGTTGCAGTGTTTTCTTTCTAGGATGGGGTGGTAGGTACCCCAGTGTTTGTTCTGATAGCCTGTTCATACTTGTATGCCCAGAATACTTCTTTTAGAAAAGAATTGATTTTCAGTAGGTTATTGGCTACGTAGGACTCTTTTAATACGTAAAATTGAATTAGTCACCGTGCCCAAGGCCCAGGGTCAGCTTGTAAAAACTATAGAAATGGAAACACAGGAAGGCTCTCCGAAAGAGGGGAGCATCCAGATGTGGGGTTTCAGAGTAGGACTGGGCTTTCGCAAGGGTGACATTTAGTGCACAGTGGTTCCTTTTGAGTTCTGAGAGGAGAAAGTTTGTGGTGGTAACAGTGGAAATTAGCAATTTATCTGCCTTTTCATCTTTCAGATCCAGGGACAGATTCTCATCAGCTTTTTTAAAATTACGATTTTTATGAGTTTGAACCACAGTGACGACATATGCTGGGGAGCAAGATCTCAAACACTCCCTAGAACAAGCTTTATTGCTTCACTTTAGGGCAGCTCGGCCACACGGGGAGCCTGGTTCCCGAGGGGCATTGTAGTCAGTGGGGACAAGCCTGCCCCACCTTCAGCTAGTTGTGTATCATTGCACAGATACTGTTTCTTCTGACGGATGAGTTAAAGGAGAAGAAAAGAAAAATCAGCGATTTGCTTATTGTATTAGCATATGTTTCTTATTTTAAAGCGTCTTTCCGCCTTCTCTGGAGCTGTGGTTTTGTTGGGTTTCCACAAAATGTTTTACTGCTTGAGTCTTAATGAAAGCTGATATTGGAATTTCTTGGTAAGCTTTTCTGTTCCTAAATGTGGGGGGCTGGTCCAGCGTCTTATGTTACAGATGAGGGAGTGGAGGCCAGAGTGGGGACGGGACTGGTCTGCGATCGTGAAGCCAGAATCAGCTCCTCTGCAAGGAGAGGCTCTGGGCACAGTGAGTGTCCAGTCGTATCACGTGTTCTGACACGCCTGCCTTTCGTGACTTTGCCATCAGTGGTTTCTATGGTACTGCATTGGCTTTCTGTCCTTTCCATGCAGCAGGGAAGCCCTGGGACCATTTTACAGACCAACCCTTTACCAGGATGCGGAAGACCTATTGCTAGACACTTAGGAACTGGTCAGGCAGAGGCAATGCTTCCTGGGGGGGCGGGAGGGGTGCTGAGGCTTCTCACTGAGCTTGCCTGGGCTCTGACGTGTGGGACAGAGTTGTGGCTGCGCTGGCACTCAGGGAGGCAGTACAGATGGCTGGCTGGGGGCAGCCGAGTGAGCCTGCCCTGCCAGACGTTTGCAGTGTCTGCAGCGAGGACACCACACTCAGCAGGTGAGCCCCACGGCCTCACTCCCTTCCGGAAGGCGTGCGGTGCCCCAGTGAACGTGTGTGGGTTTCCGCGTCGCACGTCACTAACAGGCACGCACCCTGTTCTTATCCCACTTTTGCTGGAAGATTGTGCATCTCCTGATGTGGAAGCCGCTTTCTCAGCGTGATGACAAACGTTTGTTACTCGGGAGATCGTGGTGTGTTCAGAACCAGAGAGATGTGGCGAGCCAGCCCTCTGGGCCCAGGGCATCGGCGGAGCCGTCCGGCGGGACGTCGCTCGCGTGCGGTCTGGAAGTAGTACGGCTTTTATGGGGGCATGACTCTTCTGGGTGTCACGGCTCCCCAGTCAGTACGTTCCCTAAAGGCCCCTACAGGGTCAGGGGCGCGATGTCCCAGCGGCTTTGCCACCACCTGTCACACAGTCCTCATGCAGTGGTCTCTGCCCGGTGCTGCGCCCTGAGGCCCGCTGTTTGTGCCCTCACCTCCCAGAGCAGGGCCTGGCACAAAGGAGGCGCCCGGGAGCGTTTATGGAGCCAACGAACAGAGGGTGGTCACCCAGCAGGCGGTGGGTTAGGTGTGAGTGCTGACCTTTTAGGCGGAGTGATCAGAATTGTCACATATGTCAGATGACATTCTCACCTCACTCCGTGGAGGCGGCCGCTGTTCAGTGAATGGCAGCCACAGGTCACGGCATCCAGGACCCAGGAAGTCCGCTCGCCCAGGTTACAGAGACCTGGGTTTTCAGGTCTCGTGTATCTCCTGCCCCAGTCTGGACTCTCCGGACACTTCCCGCTGTGGGCGGACATTTATGGAAAGGCCACACTGTGTATTTGGGTCTGGGGACCATGTCTGACTGCGCTGCTGTGTGACAGAGAGACAGCCATAGAGCGAGTGCAGCTGTGTTCCCATAGCTCTGAAATGTCAGCTCAGAAAATGTTCTTCTTTGGATTTTTTTCCACCCATTTAAAAATGTAACAACCATTTTTGGCTTCTGTGTGTACAAAAATAGGCGGTGGGCTAGATGTTGCCTCAGTGGGGCTTCTGAGGGGTGGACGGGTCTCCTTGGATGGGGGTCTTTACCCAGGAGCCACTGGGTGACAGTCTTCAGGTCCGAATAAAATACATGCGAGTACAGTAAGCTTCCCCCAAAGAGAAGAGCCTTGTCCTTGAAGAAATGACTGTCAGGAATTTTCTTCTCAGATTTTATGTGGTTGGGTCTTCATGACCCTGGACTGAGTGTTGACCTACATGCCGTGGCACCTGGTTCTCAGCTGGGTTTTGTTTGCTTTCCCAGAGCGACTGCAGCTTGGAAATGGTGACAAGCAGTGGCGATGCTGAGTAGCTGGCGTCTGCTGAATGTTCTCCCCTGAGAACTGTGACGAGGACATGCTGGGCACGCGTAGGTGCCAGGCATGAGGCTGAGATGACCCCCCGGGGAGGCTGCCGGTTTCCTGATCGCCCAATAAATAGTAGCACGCCAGGCAGCACAGGAAGCCCTGAAGTGGCTGGAGACTCAGGATGGGGTGGTTCCCAGAAGTGGGTCTAGTCCTGACCTGGTGCTTGAGCGGCTGATGCTGTGTCCCCGGTGGCGGAGGTGTGTGGGCTCCGCACTGCACCCCTAATGCTGAGAGCAGCGTCAGGCCCTCGGGGGTTCCTCTTGGGGGGGGGCGAGTTCCTGTTGCGTGGTGAAAGGGAGGCCTGCAGTGGCCGTTGATTCACTTAGCAGATATTTTTCAGCATCTGCCATGTTGTAAGCGTTATGCTTTTGCGGCAGCGACAGCCGTGAAAATTTTCCATTCGTTTAAGTAACTACAGTGTAAAGACTTTAAAAATAGATTAGCACTTGATATAATCAAAGAATCGCAAGAGTTTTGAGAGAAGAAAAGCTTTGAGAGAAACCACATTTGTGTGTAGTATTCAGCGATGGGAGTAGGTATCAAATGTCTGCCAGTTTCTGATTCTGAGGGAGGTCTGGCCTCTTTCCACGGTAAACGCAGAGGAGGGCAAATCCTGACTGGGATCGGCCCCGAGCCAGAAATCTGTGCTTCTTCGCGTCATAGTTTCTGTGGGCATGCAGACTGGGAGAGATCCGTGTGACTGGTTTTCCAGAAGTGCTTCCTGGGGAAGACGGCCGGGCGGTCGGTCGGGATTGGGGATAACTAGCTGCCCAGAGATGTGCTTCCTTTTGGGTCGGCGAGCTGTGCTTCCCATCCGATGGCATCAGCGTCTTTTGCCGCTTGCTTGCTTGGCCGTTTGCTTTTTCCGATTGGTTGTGTGGGAGAAGTGGACTCTGCTGGAGGAGGGCGGAGTCGGGAGCTGAGAGCTTGGGGCTTTTCATCTTCTGGAGATTTGCAGGGCCAGTCCTACCAGAAGGAGCAGACTTTCCCTGAGCTCTGCCCTCAGGTGAGAAGCTTCCTGCGTGTGGGAGGCAGACCTGGCCTTCCACGGGAGGTGGGCCGGCCAGTGTTCCCAGAGATGTTGATCTTGGATTGTAAGAGTTATTTCTTGGCAGCAGACCCACTTTTCATTTCCCTCTCTGGCCCTCTGATATCCAGGGGAAGCTGGGCTTGCAGAGGAGGTGGCCTGAATTTAGAAATGTGATACAGCCGGCAGCCTTTCACCTAACGGATTTGTTGAGCAGACCCCACGGGCATGTAGTGGGGGTCAGGCTTTGCTGGTGGCCTCCGGGAGCTTGCCCTATTTGGGGATGTGATTAGGACATTGTCATTAAGTGGCCGTGTGAGCTGCAGTAAGTCTCGTGTGGTTTTGCTCCAAGGGTCATTATCCCCGAATCAGCCGTCTCTGCCCCCACCCCACAGTGGGGAAAGCAAGTCCCACAGCTAGGGAGTGGCAGCTCCAGCACCGAAACCTTTCCCAGACACAAGGGCAGTATTTTACTACTTTAACCCGAGCAGGATTTCCATCTTAATCCATTAGTTGGAAATTAGGCTTATTCTGTTTTTGGTTGTTGCGTACAGGTATTTAAATTGTATATTTACGTAGTTTGTGCGGTGGCATAGATTTAAGACGTTTAGACACCTGAAGGTTGGAAATGAACTGCGTAAGTAGTGAACTTCCAGGGGTCACCTTGCCCGTCAGCGTAGTGGCAGAGACGAGGCCTGCAGGTCCCGTTCCGGGGCCTTCTCTGGAGGTGTTGGCAGGGCGGCTGGCTGGCTGGGTTTTCTCTGGCTGCTCTGTGAGCCGTGCCCTCTGGCCTCAGAAATGAACCAGTGTTTAAACTTCCCACTTTGCACGTCTTGCTCATATCTACTATCCCGTAGCAACATGCTGATAAGGCTTTTTTCATTTCTGTCCCTTAAAGGACAGTATCTCCTTCAGAATGTGCTTCTCAGACTGGCTGTGGGGAAGAAGCATCCCGGGATCCTGCTAATGTGCAGATTGCGGGGTCCCTCCCCCCGCAGGTTCTGATTCAGGTGGTACGCCAGGGAGGGCCTTGGGCATCTGCATGTCTGTCTCCATCCCGACCTGTCCACTGCAGACCTCTGTGACTCCCCCTTTAAAGAGAAACACTGTTCTCTTCCAGATTGTGAGTGACGGTTCTCTCTGCCTCTGAACGCAAGTGGAGCAGACAGAACTGGGCTGCGTGGTGGCCATGGGAGGCTGGGCCCCCACCTGCAGGTCGCGCTCTGTGGTTCGTTCACACCTGCATGTCTATATACCCTGAGTTCCTACGCTCCCAGGGAATGGTTTGCGGGTGGACCCCTCCCCACAGTTCCTCAATGGCCCTGAGGTTTCTGTCCCCTATGCCAGTCGCTTGGTCACTGGCACACCGCCACATGCCTGGGTCCCCCCAGGGCCTTTCAGAGGGAGCGGCTGGAGGGCACTGGTATGTCTGGGAGAGTGAGGTTTAGTGACTGCCACCGCCGTGTAGCTGGTGGGACTGTTAGAGCCCCGACTTTCCACCCAGAGAGGGGTGAGTAACGAAAGGAGGTAGGAGAATTACCTGACGCTTTCCTGAGACACCAGTTGTACCTTAAAAAACAGTTAGAAGTCAGCACGCTTCCCAAACACTCCTGTACAACCACTGACAGGCCAGGCAGATTTCTGGTACCCGACTCCCCTGCACCCCAAATCTCTGCTGGGTGGAGCCTAGGAATCTGCCCCTCCCAAACGCCGATCATGGTAAGTCAGTCGTTGCTGGGTCCTACTTTGAGTTACAAAGCACGAAGCCAGAGCAGTGCAGTGCTGCGTGGTGCGGGGCAGCCATCTCGGGTGCAGGTGGCGCGGCTGGCCCCACAGGCTGCTGGCTGTGGCTGCAGGACTCTTGTTATCCTGAGCTCATGAACCCTGGCTCCCTCTTATTGTGCAACGGCTGGCCTGATAGGGAGCCGTCGGAATGCAGCCTGTGGTCACTCGGAGGCCACGTGCTCCCTTTCTTCTGAAACAGAAAGCGTTTCAGCAGGCGTCCCCATTTCCTGCAGAAGAGCAGGCCCAGAGAGTGGTCTCGTCCTCGCCCTTGGCGTGGCGACATCTGTCCCCCAGGTGGCTTCGCTGAGGCCGGGCCCCTCACCAACCCAGATGTCTTCCTGCCCCTTTTCCTAGAACAAGCATTGGCTTCTCTCTGTTCTTCTTGTGGGCTCTCTGCTCCCAGCCTGTTACCCTGAGCTGCTAATCTCTATTAAATCGTGAAAGCTAAAAAAAGGTGTTAGCTGAAGATGCGTCCAAGAAATGCCTTTTCTTTCGAGGTGTTGGCTTTTTAAAAGAGGAACGAAACTCCTCAGAACACCACCGCCCAGCACAGGTGAGGAGTGGACGGCTGCCCGGGGAATTGCCACCCCCTCCGACTCAGACCCTTCTGGAAAATGATCCTGGGGTCTAGGGTCTCGATCAGCCTTTGAAAGGACTGAGCTTAGAGTTCATGTAATTATTGTAATAAGATACATGAAAATGCTGATGTTAAGACAGCAGTTTAAACAGACAGCAAATGAGAATTTTCCGTGTTCACCAGAGGAATGAAAGCGCATTCCAGCCTCTGACGAGCCCTGAGATCCAGTGTTATTTCCCTCCTCAGCCTTGGTTGCTGGCCTGAAACAGATTTCAAAACCTTCCCAGGGGAAAAATCACATTTTCTTTCGTTGGTACCGGGCCAGATCCCTTAAGATTGTTTCCAGGCTCGTGATTTTGAAACATTGAAAAGAAAATTTGGAACCTGAGGTTATTTATCAGTTTGGGGTTGTCATCTGTTTTCCTGTCTGAGTTTTGTATCAGCAGACTGCTTACGCTGCTCCTGTGCTTTTGATGGCTGGTGGAAGAATGGCTTTGGACACAGTTTGGAAATCCAGGTAGCCCTCCTTAGAAACAAGTGTGGGTGTGTCTGACTGGCCTGCAGTGTAAACAGCTTTCCACTGGGTGTCAAACGTCCCCATCTGCACATCTTTTTTCTGTGGCTCCTTATGGCCATCAGTTAGGCCGTCCTGGCTTATAAACGTGGCAGGCTCTGGCCCTCTGGGAACAGCCCAGACCTCACAGCCTAGTGGTCCTGAGGGGCGGTGACGTCACACGTAGCATCCTGGAGGGATGAGTGAGCGGGACCTCAGGTGGCCTCGTAGGGGGGATGTGTGAAGGGTCGCGGGGAGCGCAAGGAGTTTGCAGGTGGCGTAAGTGAGCAGGAGCAGGGGTCCTGGGGTTCTGCGCGCCTGCCGTGTGGGGCGAGGCTGTAGTCCCGTGGGGTGTGTGGCAGTGTGGGCCGGAGCACCACGCCAGGTCACTTGGCACTTGGAAGTCATCGGTGAGTTCTAAGCGTGAGACTTGATGGTGAGGTGTGACAAGAGGGTCTGGAGGGGACACAGGACAGCAAAACCCGATAGAGACAGTTGAACAGGAGGCCGTCCGGGAGCGTGAGTTGGAGAGACTGACGGGGATCTTTGCACTTGAGAGCCGGTGGTTCTCGGACGCTGGAGCGGTTTCTCTTCTCCGTATTTGTTACACGTCGTCTCGTCCCTGTCACTGCAACTGCTGTCAGGAGTGTCCTTACAGCAGAGCTGTGGCTCGGAGCTCCCGGTGGATGCACTTCAGGCCATGCCGTCCCCTTTGACGTGCAAAGGAGCTGGCCAGATGGCCTCGGGCGTGGGAGTCATCCTCGCCCAGAGACTCAGCCATGTGCAGGGATTTCAGTCGAACTTGGCTGAGGTTGGGGTCACGGAGATTTCAGTATTTGAGAAAAACTGTGCAGTAACTTCTGATTGCTGCAGAAATGCTGAGAGGATGGATTTTGTCCCGGACATGCACTTCTGCCTGTCCCCGGAGAGCGGGGACACAGGCCGGCCGAGTTGTGACCACGTGGCTGCCTGTGCCACCTCGGGCGGTGGTGATCACGTGGGAGGCCGCGTGCCGGGGGCTGTTCCCAGCTGAGCGCCCGTTCACGCACTCACTCTCATGGTGCGGTGGCTTCCCCTGAGTCAGCTGTCACAGCGGGACCCGAGCCCGGACGCGCAGCAATGGCAGAGCCGGTTCTGAGCCCACACACTTGGGCTCCACACCCTCGGCCGGGAGAGCACACCGTCTGCCGACGTGGTCGCGAACCCAGTTTGAATTTAATTCCTTTTATATTATGACCTACGTTAAAATTCGTGATACTTCCCTTTCTCTCCAAAATTTTAGCCAGTCGTCCTATTGTCATTGTTTAATAATTAAAACTTTTCCCACCGATTGGATTTGCAGTATTTTATGTACGCTTGGCTCTGTGTTTTGATCCCCTGAGAGGACAGTGCTGCTTTAATTACCGTGGCTTTATAATATGCTTATCTATTTGGTAGAGCAAAGCCTCAGGTCTTACTTATTTGTTTCAGAATTCTCAAAGGTTACGCTTTGGGTGAATTTTATAATCTCTTTGCCATGCTTTGAAAAACTCCTTTTAGATTTTTGACTGGACGTTTTTCAAGCTTCCATATGATGAAGATTTCTTAAATATGCACCTACCTGGGCACTTATACCCTGGTTAGAATTGTGAGCATGTTTCTAACGGTCTGTTGTTGGAGCGTGCGTCTCAGAGGCGCCTGGATCCCTGCTGTTCCCTGCCTGGCCGGCCTCACAGCCTCTCGGGGAGGACTGACCCCGCAAACGCGGGGGTTTTCCGGTTTCCTCCTCTCGGGTGCCTTTAGATACATTCCCAGGGGTGGAGTTGTGGGTCAGAAGACATGGACGTCGTTACAGTTTCTAACGGTGCTCAGGTTTGATAGACGACCCTTTACCAAGGGGCCGGAGGCCCAGGGAGCGAGAGAGCTTGGCCCCGTTGCTGTGCCGTGAGGGGTGGTTCTGGCCGAGGCCGGACCTGTGTGATCCAGCCCCGCCCAGCGAGCCTGCCACTACGCCCTGGATGAATGAAGGAACTTGGAATCAAGTGACTTTATGCTGGGACTTTTCTGAGCACCGAGGAGAGAGCTGAGCTGGGAAGGAGGAGAGTTGCTCGGGCCCAAGAGAAGAGATAGGTGCCTGGGGCCTGTCTCCCCAAGAGTGGGCTTCTGGGTTTGGGGGACAGCGGCTGGTGGAAGCAGCTGGGACATCACGTGGTTCTCAGCCAGCTGTCAGGGACCGAGTTCCACCTCAAGCCTCAAGAGTGTGACCTGGTTTTCATGTTCTGAACGGGCACCTCCCGTCAGGGCCCCTAGATGCAGCAGACGTCTGCCCTGTCAGGGCTGTGCCCACCCAGCCCGTTCTGCCCCTCACCCCCCCGGACATTGTTGCAGTTGTGAAGGGGGACAGCCAAGAGGGTGTCCCCTGTGGGCACTGGTGCCAGTCTGACGGGGACGTTAGCCGCCTGACGCAGCGGCAGTACCATACGCGAGGGCAGGGTGGGTCAGACGTCTGAGCGCTTCACTGTGTGCCAGGCGCTGTGCCAGGCGTCTGGGCCACGGGGCGGCACGGAGACTAGTGAAGAGCGGCGGGGAAGCGGCCCTGGGCTGCACGGTGCTGTCACCTCCCGCAGAGCGTGCAGAGGACCTGCAGGCTCGGGGCAGGGAAACCTCCTCTGAGGTGGCGTGTGCCTTGGGCTTTGAAGGGTGAGTAGGAGTTGGAGACAGGAGTTACGGGACACTCAGCGTATGGCCCCCGGAGCCTTCACACAGACATGCTCACACCGGCCTCCTGCCAGCTGCCTGCCTGGCTTCGGCCATCCCCGCTGCTTCCAACACGACTGCAGTGTCTGTCCTCTCTAGGATTCGGGAGTCAGGCATTTTAAATGGTCATGTGTGGTCGGGCAGGGACGTTCTCTCCGCCCTGCTCCTACTCCCGCTGCGGGTGGTGTGGGGTGACAACTTCAGCACTACTGCGTCACCTGTCACCAGCTGAGTGGTCAGTCAGCGTGGGGAGCACCCGGATGGTTCAGTGGGAGGGGGCAGTAAAGGTCCTGAAACAGGCCGATTGCTGCGTGTCCCGAGAGAACGGTGGCATCTCCGTGCACGTGACGGGCCTGGGCTGGGTGCAGGAGTGGAGGTTGAGTTGAGTCATGATGTCCTGTGGGCAGGGAGTCATGTGGACTGGCCCGCACCCCGAGAACCCCCGGCCGTTTCCCAGCCTCGGGCTTTCCCACCAGCCTTAGCTCTCGGAATGGGACGTCCTTGCTCACGGGAGACCAGTGCTGTCCCGGACAAATACCGTCTGAGCCGTAATACATGCCTTTCAGTGTTCAGACACCACATACGCAGGTGGCATGAATTTCAGTGAGTGTATCTTACTCAACCCCAGGCACCCAACACGTCACCATGTGGTCCCAGCTGTGTCATACGCGCAGCAGCCCCGGCGGCTGTGGCGACTGTGGCACGGGGCGAATCGAGACTGACTTTACCTGGTCACGAGTTTCTGCTTCTGCATCTCCTGGGACTGAGTGAGGCCACATTGCACCTCCGTCTGTTTGCGAGACAGTGAGGGCAACACGCAGAGACTGGCGGGATTTCTGCGGATCTCGCCGTGTTGTCCTTTCGGTCCCACCTGCCCTGCAACCCGTGTGTTTCTGTGTTTGGGTCTCGGCTTCCTGAGGGAAGGGCCTCGCTGCCTCCCTGAGGCTGCCACGCGCCCTGAAGCCACGTGGACGCAGTGCCGCAGCCTCTCACGGTGCTCGCAGCGATTTCTAGATGTTTTTAAAGGAAACGAACCCGTTAATCATTGTCTCGAGGTAGTTTTGCCCTCCTGATTGACCCAACTTCTGTAATATGAATAATGTGTCAGACATTGGAAGCGTGTGATCTAAAAGTTTTTTTGCCCCCGGAATTTAGAGATGACTAAGAGGTTACTAATTGTTCCCAGTGAGATGTAAACCTCAGAGATTTAAAGGGAGAAGGTTTTCTGGTAAAAAGCAGATTTTTCATGGTGCGTGCATTGCAGGAGACAGCTGGGGAGGTCAGCAAGGGGCCTGACCCGGTGAGTGTGTGCCTGCTTTTCTGAGCACAAACAGAGGAGCACGCCTGGGCAACCCCTGGTGGTCTTCTCCCTGGGGTGGGCGTGGGAGCCAGGTAGGGGCGCTGGTGGGAGGAGAGAGCACATGTGCACGCACGCACCATCCACACACGCTGGCCTCCCCCCGGGGTCGGGAGACTGGGAGCTCCGTGGAAGGAGGAGGGGGCGGGGTGGGCCTTGGGCTCTGAGGTGGGCTGCTGTGTCTCATGCCCCAGAGCCAGGCCGGTCTCCCAGGGGGGCGCATCCCCTCCCCACCCTTCAATAGCAGTGACACTGAGTAGTCACCTCTTTACCCTGCCAAGAACAAGAAAGGCTGCCGCCCTCCCCGCCCGTGGCCTCCCTCCCTGCTCTCCTGCTCTGGGCCTTTGCACAGCTTTTCTCGGCCTTGTAACGCCAAGCTCCTGCATCCTTCATGATTATTCACTCCTTTCTTTTTGATTCGGCAGATCCTGACCTCCTGTGTGTGGCTCTGAGCTAGATGCTAGAGCAATGGGGACACCCTGGGGGTTTGTTTATTGAGTCTGCAGCTGGCAGGTTTCCTGTCCCACCTCCTCAGGTCCATCCTCAGGGCTCTGCAGTCACAGCAGCCGCCCCCGCTCTGACCTCGGTCAGAGCACTTGACACACCCTCAAAACTACTCGTGAGTTTTCCTGGGTCTCCCCGAGGCCAAGTCCTGTATCCAGGTATCTATTATTCCAGGTAGAAAATGTGGATAGTACATGTCGGTGGGCTGATAGTTGGAAGAACTGTCTTTAAAGTACCCAGACATCCTGTGGTGGCTCGTTTTCCCTACCTGGGACTCTGCAGGTGTCACTAGAGACACCCCGTGCTGTGGACAGCCGCAGATGGGTCTCCAGGCCTGTCACGTGCTGCTGTGAGGCCTGGGAAGCAGTTTTCGGGATTATCCCGACCCCAGGACCAGTGTACCTGGCAGACGTCTGCCTGCCTCACTGATGCCCGTGTGTCTGAGCTTCCTGTGACCTGTCATGGCTTCCTTCCTGGGGCGCCAGCTCGTTCGTTTGCAGCTGGGTTTGTTGTGTGCGTTTCCCTCGTGTTGATTTTCTTTCATGTCCACATGGTGAAACCCACCCTCTGTGGCATGTAGTCTGTGAGTTTGTACAAATGCGGACGCATGGCTCTGTTACCAGTCAGGATGCGGACACTCCATCCCCTCCAAGTTCCCTGCCATCCGCCAGCCCCTCACCCCAAGCCCTGGCAACGACAGATCTGTTTCCTGTCCTTGTAATTTCGCCTTTTTCAGAACGTCGCATGCGTGGAACCAGGTAGTGTGTAGTCTTTGGGGTCCGTATCACACGAATCTGGTTGACTTTTTCTTGCTGAGTTGTGTCCTGTCGCATGGGTGAGTCACAGTTTATCTGCTCACCAGGTGGGCGACGTTTGGCTTGCTTTCAATTTGGGTGGTCAGGAATAAAGCCTGTGAACACTGACGGGCAGCTTTCTGTGTGAATGTGTTTCCTCCTCTCGGGGGGGAGTGTCTAAGAGTGGGGTTGGCTGGTCACATGGTAAGAGATGGACGAGGCGCTGCCAAGCTGTTTTCCCCGAGCGACTGCAGCTTCTACATTCCCACCAGCGGTGAGTGAGGGCGTGTCCTCCCTGCTCTGTACCCTGTCCTTTAAAAAGGTCAATTCAAAAAATTAGCCCCTGTAATAGCTGCTCCATTTAGTCTGTGACCTGCGGTTTTCTGTGGGCGCTCTCCCAGGTGCTGGCAGAGTTTAAGTACCATGATTTGACTGGATTTGGCAAGCATGTCACCCGTCTCTGTGTGAGATTTCATTTCTTGAAGTAGAATTTGTAGGCGCTCCAAGTGAAAGGGCAGCAGGAATATCCAGCCTTCCTTAACTTTGAGGGAAGTGTTAAGTTTTATCATTCTGTAATTTTATACTAGAATTTAGACAGATTTATTACGAGAGTTAAATTCTTTATGTTAAAATTGCTATTTGCTTGAATAACTTGTTATGAGCAAAAGCTGCTAAGTTTTGAGATTGAAATTCCTTTGACCTGTTCTTAACGCTCCCGTTCAGGTGGGAAGGTGTAGTCTGTCCTCACAAAACGTCATTTCTTTCGGCCCTTCATCGTCCTGGTGGCCATAACACTTTTCCTTTCCTCTCTCTAGGCTCCTAATCGTCAGCTCATGACTTACTGGTTGCAGGAGCTTCAGCAGAAGAGGTGGGAGTACTGCAATGGTCTCGATATGGTCAAGTGGGACAGCAGGACGTCCCCGACTCCGGGGGACTTCTCTAAGGGCCTCGTGGCCAGAGACACCACAGGTGAGTCACCAGTGGAGGGGCCTGTGTCAGTTCTCTGTGTGTCGCCGTTTCACACAGCAGGTCCACCTGGCAGGGCGATTCAGGATGCCACCCGTGGTGACGGCCCCTTCTGGATGGGTCGCATGCCACAGTGACTGAGGGCTTCCAGGTCCAGAATTGTATCCAAGCCTGACGACGACCAGGGGAGTCAGGCAGGGCCAGCGCCATGCCCCCTGAAAAGACCCTACAGCCGCGGTCGGCAGGTCGTACGTGTGCTGGGGTAACGCCGTGCGACCCCAGGGCCAGCCTGCCTCCTGCGACCTGCGGGGCCCACGCCCACACCTTCATGCTTGGGCAGAGCTGTTTCTACACTGGGGAGGGATTCTCCACGTGCTCGTGGGACCCAGTGATGGTCCTTAGGAAGCCTTTAACTGTCAAACAGCGGTTCCATGTCTTTCCACACTTGTGGCATTTCCACAATGCATGGTCATCCCTGGCCAACTGCAGTGTGCACATAATGTGGTTTTATATTTGAGTGTCGACACTTAACACCGCGTGATCTTCTCATGACTTTGGGTTGTGTTGAGCCCTGTGAAACAAGAGAGCAGGACAACAGTTATTGGCTGAGCACCCCGCCCCCCTGCAAAGACTGGAGGTGGGGCCCCCATCTTCCTACAGGGAGAAGACAGGCCTCAAGGAGTGCAGACCCCTAAGTCCTGGGAAGGCGTGAGAGGGCCTGGCATTCCGCTGGCTTTTGTGAAGGGTCAAAGGCATACACGCTGAAATTTAAGCCAGTCAGGGCTACTTGTGCCCTGGCAGCGAGACGTGGCCTGAGCTTTGTAACACCCGTGGGCTCTGCTCAGGGAGCACGGGCTCCATTCGAGTTCCCTGTCAATCAGCGATGGTGTTGGCACATGTGCAACCGGCTTGTTTCGGCAACAAATGTCTCGTTGGACTATGAATGGTCTTTTTCCTCCAAATCCCTGTTTTGCCGCCAACTGTGTGTTTGCCCATCCTGGTCATTTCAGCAGGTCAGCCCTCCGGTCAATGAGACTCACTGTGCTTCGTGCGCGTCGGTACGTTGTCCTGGGAGAGCGCGCAGGTCGTTTTCCCAAACGTCTTAACCGACAGAGTCGAGTGCCGAGGAGACGCCTTTGTTTTGAAGCCTGAGTCTTCTGTGTTTAGGTCACAATTCTGCTCATTGTTCAGCGAGATTTTTGAAAAGCCACTGTGGTGGTGCTTTTGATCAGAAGCTCAGTGACTCAGTATCGAAACCACTCGGAACATGTGGGAACCGTAGGGGAACCCGCAGGGGTCACGATGGCAGCTGCCATCCGGGCACACAGGGCCTGCTTTGTCCGTCCCTTTACTCTCTGAGGACACAGTGCTTGTCTAGCAGAGGCTCAGCATGCTACACCACAAGGCCAGAGAGGTGGCACCCAGCCCTGCAGTCACTAGAGCACTGTCCTTCCCCCTTTTCAGGCGAAACGCCGTGGCTGGGGAGCCAGAAAAACACCCAAAGCCCATAGTTGGTCCTCTTCGCTTGGCTTGGGGACCCCTAAGTGTGGGGATTTGAGCTTGTCCCCTGACATCTGCTCCTCATTCAGCAGAGTAGGCGCCGTGATGGGCTTGGCCCCTCCACTCAGAATTTCTGGTGGAATAGGTGTGAAGAGAAAGTGAGGTGGGAGTGAGGGGGCCTCCGGGGTACAGAGGCCCAGGAGTGGGTGCTTGGGGGCCTCTGATGGGCTGACAGCTACCCTGGACCTGCAGGGTCAGCAGGAGCTCGCCAGGGGAAGAGGGAGGAGTTTCAGGCGAGAGCTGGAGCCGGGTGCCTTCAGGAGCTGTGAGTGAGCAGGCAGGTGGCCCCAGGCGGGAAGTAGTGGCTGAGCCGTGCCCGCTGCAGGCACACACGGCCGGGGAGGGAGTCCTGACGTCTGGCTTTGGACTTTATTGTCAGAGCAGTGCGACGTCTGAAGATATATGTGTAGAAACGACTACTTTTACACTTCCACCAATTTTTAGAAGCTTCTAAGAACTTATAATGAAACTTTGGACTGCTGGGTCATTTGTGAGACTGTAATCACTCAGGGAGTCCAAAAGTCTAAAGGAGTAAGTCCAGAAGAAGGGCCCCTTCTGTTTTATCATCAGAGATAAAAATTGGGGGGGAGGAGGGTTCACACAGTGTGAGGGATATAAATGATAAACGTCTAAGTATTACTTTGTCTTGTGCACCTGAAAGTAATAAAAAAAGAGAGAGAGAGATAAAAATTGGTTAAAAGATAAAATGTGCTCTGTGATGTTTCTGAAGCCATGTTGGCAGTTTGCCCTAACCGTGCTGACTGCAGCTAGAATCAAAGAAAAATGGTTTTTGGTTTTGTTTTTTTTTTAAGACTATTTTAATAGCTCTGCTTTGCACTAGAAAATAGAACTTTCCTGCTGTTCTGCCCTCGTTACCCAGTTTGGTAGCGTTTTCAGTAGTTGTGTGGTGGACGGCACCATCTGTGCCCTCCTAGCACCTGCAGCCGGTGTGCGGAAGGGTACAGGGAACCCGTGTTTTCCATCGCCTCCTGGAAGAGCTCTGTGTGGGAAGGAGCCGTGAGGGCCGGGCTCAGGTGTGTATTTACTGTTTGTCAGACTCTGAGTCAGTCATGTTTCCTCTAATACAGGCTGTGGCCTGTGGAATGAACTTTTGTTGGAATAAAGCATCACACTTCCATTGGCGTCTTGTCTGAGTGACACAGTCAAGTAAGCACGGGGCAGAGGTGAGTGCAGGAGCCTCCCCTGCACTTGGGGCTCTGCAGTGTTTCCTGGGCGTGGAGACAGCTAGACTGAGCCCCTGAGGTGTAGTAGGCCGCCCTGGGAAGCAAGGAAGGAAAGGCCTGGAGGCCTAGAGACCAAGCACCTGGCTGGAAGGGAGTGGGCGGGCAGGAGTGACCAAGAGAAAGCTGGGCAGCTGGTCCGGGGAGACGTGGGAGGCTTTCTGAGACGGGCGGAGGCCTGGTGAGCGAGGGGTGCGAGGTCACCCGGCTGGATGGCCGAGAGTGGATACCTTCACCGGCAGTTAGAAGGCCCTGGGACAGTAACAGCGACTGCTGCGTAGTGATGTCACACAGGAAACTGCACTGTTCAGGGTAAGGATACGTACGTTTGTGTGTGCCTGTGTGTATGTTACCATTTCAAATCAGGCTGGTGTTCAGCTGCCATTAACAGGAAACCTGACAAACAGGGACTTACAGGGACGTATCTCCTGACAGGCAGCACAGCTCACCAGTGCCCGGCGGCCACCACTGTGTGAATTAGCGTCTCTCCTCATGGGAGCCGCCTCTGGGAGTGGCACCGGTATCCAGAAGGAGAAAGCTTTCCCAGAAGCCCTTGCTGTGCCCCACTGGCTGGAACGGGGTCCATGGCGATCCTTGGCTGCAGGGGAGTTTGGGGAGACAAATGTCGTAGCTGAGCACGGGGCCACCATCAAAACCAGGGCTTGTGGGAGGCTCAGCTAGAATGAGTGCTGGCCGGGCAGCGGACACTGATACGTGAATGCCTGTGTTAATTTGTTTTCTAGAGCTCATGTCGTCAGAGTAGGGGTCTGTTACCACCTGTGTGGTTGGAATTTCGGCCTTGTATTGAATCGGGTATTAGAACGTGGGAGACGTTTTTATCTGGCTGTCTGCTCTGTCTGTCTTCCTTTCCCCAGCCAGGCCGTGAAAGTGCCCCGCCGCCAGCACCACTCTGCACGTCTTCTGTGTCTGGATAGGTAAAGACCTAGTTTCAGTCCGAAGGAATAGTTTGCGAAGATAAAGCCGAGGGTCCCAGACTTTCCCAGCCGCTGGCTGTGAGGTAGCCAAAACCCAAGGGAGGCGCCTGTAAATGGCTAGTGGCCGCATGACAGGATGTGAGTCTAGCACAGCTGAGTACTTCACTTCCCACGTACACTCATGAGCACACAAGCGTGGGGTAGCCAGACTTGGTGTTTTTTAAGACGTGGGCGTTCAGGGGGCCGGAAGCACTCAGGCCCCAGGAGGCGTGCGTGCCAAAGGGCCTGTTGGAGTCCAGAGGGTATTTCTCACAGAAAATGGCGTCATGAAGACGGTTGGGGACGACCACACGTTTCCTCCCAAAGCGGCCACATCGCACAGTGTGGCCACTGTGCGCCAGCAGCTTGCGTGGGAGGGCGGGAGGGGATGTGGCAGATGGCTGCAGCCCCGAGTGTGTGGTGCTGTCCGTGCGGAACGCAGGCCCGGCCCTGGCAAAGCCGCAGGACTTCCACGTGATCGTTTCACGTCACTCCGTAAAGCGATCACAGAAGCTGGGCCTCTTTGTGATCCCGTAAGATTCTGCATGATGCCAGGTGTTGTAACATACAAGAGTCACGGGAACCACCAGCAGTGTCTGAGAGGCAGCCTGTCCCAGTGGAGAAAGTATGGGACCCTGGTCACACTCTTGCCCGTGTGTGGGCACGGTGCTCTCTGAGCTCCCTTCTGTGACAGCGGGGCTCGGGTCCAGCCTCCTGGAGGAGATCTGAAAGGAGCCTGCACAACGGGCGGGGCTTTGGGGCGGGGGGGGGGGGAGGCGAGCTGGGCGGGGTCAGTGCAGGTGGCAGACGGAGGTGTGAGAGGGGAGAGAGGGCAGCGTGGAGCCAGCTGTGCACCCCACCCTAGTTCAGGGGGTCTCTCAGAGGGACGATGAGCCTGTGCCCATTAGAGACCACAGCGCCTCCTGAGCCCGGAGAAGGCCCTGTCTGCCGGGCCATGTTCGTGGGTCTTCTGGTTATTCACTGAGCCTTTTCCCGTGTTTGCCAAGTCCTTCTCTGCTTGGTGTTGGCTACGCAGCTGCTAGCAAATCCGATGGGGGCCCAGTTCTCACAGGACTTACGTCTTTGGTGGGGGTTGTGGGGGACAAGTAAGCTACTGGACAGGTGGACTGGCCCTCCTGGGGCTCTCAGAACCCGTGACTTGCCACCTCTCCTTTTGGTGCCCGGATCACAGAGACCTCACTTGGAACGTACATCTGCTGCTCCTGGCCGCTCCTTCACAGTCCAGACCAAAGCCACATGGATAAAAGCAGAAAGCGTGTTCAGGGCAACCCCACTGTCCCCCCTCCCAGCGGTGACCTCCAGGCTCTCTGTGGCGGGTTCTGTGACACACGTGGGAGCAGCCTCTCCCAGGGCTCTTTGCTCCTTTCTCGGGCACCACTGGGCTCTGTGTCCTGGGAATTCTCCTGTAGCACACAGCTCTGCTCTCTGCAGGGGTTGCTGGTGCAGGGCCTGGCCTGATGGAGGCATCAGGCGTGGAGCAGGAGAGGGGGACGACCCACGTGTGGACCCCTGTGTTGTATGCCGTCTTGGGGGAACGGCTCTTGGACATCTGGGAAGCCGAGACTGTCCTGGCCATTGCTGGAATGAAGAGGTTGTGCTGGAATCAACCTAGAAATGTAAAAGCTGTCGCCCAGAGCTGGCTCAGGCTTGTCATGTAGGTGTTTGCAACTGTTGGACAAGAACAGGGAAGGTCTAGCAGCAAAGCCTTCGGGCACAGACTTCCTCTCCCGCTGACCGCTGACCGCTAACGCCGCGCGGAGATAAACGACATGTTCGGGAATCCAGTCCGTCCTTTTAGAGGCTTCAGGGGAATTCTGCCGCGTCCTAGTTTAGTCCCTCTGAGGCAGTTCCCCGAATGCTAATGTTCGGGCAAGTACTGAGGAGAAGCCAGCAGCTCCGCTTTTAACTAAGTACATCGCATGTGGTCTTCGAAAAACCGAAAACCAGACCAAAATAGCAATCGTAGCCCAAAGTGGAGAATAGCTTCCTTTTCACATCAGATAAGTAACAACTGGTCTCTTTGGTCAACATCCTCCGTGGCCTCCAGTTCCCTTTCCCCACCCACCCCCAGGGCCTTGACTTCCCCAGGAAGCATTTCCAGTGTGGCTGCGGGTTGTTGCAAGGACTGGGTTTTCTTGGTGGTCTTGGGGTTTTCTGTGTCACACAGAGCATTTGACAGTCTGCCCCCGCAAGGGACCGCCCTCACCTTGCTGCCAGCCCTCACAGGAAGAAGAGGCTGGACTCGGCTGTTACAGTTCCTTAGGTTTATTTCCTGGCGTGGCTTAGAATTGTAATGCTTTGCCCGTGAGGGGTCTGGGGAGACCAACATTCAGGAAGCCCGTGTGCCAGCCTCACTTCCCCCACCCCGCCCATTGGCGGGCACACGCATGCACCAGGCCCGGGCGCCCACCTCTAGTAGGCGCCCTCACTGTACCTGCTGTGAGCTTTCTAGGCCCAGCCCTGGGCTTTCGTGTCCTGACAAGTGAAGCAGGTACAGCAGACGGCCCCTCTTAGCCGTGTTTGAACTTGTTTTTTGTTTGTTTATTGGAACTCCTTTTCCAAATGAAATCTGATGGGGAACTCCAATATATAAAAGAGTGAAAGAGGAACCTCTGTGGTCTGCGCTGGCCTTCCTCCCTCCCTGGAGCGGTCCCCGTGGCCTCGCCTGGGGCCCAGCGGCTCGGAGGAAGGGTCTGGATGCCAGGGAGTCGGTGCGTCCTGGGCGTTTCAGCTTGACATTTTATTACGCTGTGTCTCTCACATGTGCCCTCCTTAGGGCCACGGCTCTCACTGTGTACCCTCCAGCGAGTGCTTACTGCACGACAGTCATTTGAAGCGAGAATTGGGCCTCTGGTGCTTGTAACTTCTGGCCTTGCGTTATGCTTCTCCTCCAGTCCCCAGCCCGTTGCCCTGTCTCCCAACACACCCTCTCGCGGGAACCCCTCTCAGCCGCTGCCGGCTTTCCTGGCCGGAGCACAGCAGTCACTTCTTCAGGCCACACCCAGGACACTTTCCCAGCCACACTGACCATCGTCAGGTGAGGGACCTGCCAGGAAAGTGGGAGCCCATCAGAAGGTGTTCTCATTTGGGACATCGATTTCCAGGGGCCCTGCAGCCCAGGCTTCCCTGTGTTCTGCTTTCTGCACACAGACACCTGTCCTAAGTGACACGGATTGTGTCACCTACTAGAGAGTCATGTTTTTCTTGGATATCAGTGTTCAGCCGTTCCATTCTGATTCTGTTTTCACAGAAGGGGTGATGGTTGAAATTGCCAGCATAGACATGCTTTACTAGAGGGAAGTCTACAGCAATCTGTTGTTGTGAAACAATGTTACATTTTGCTTACAAACATGGCTGTCCTCAGAGATCAGATCATTTGGAAGAATACATAGTATTTGTACTTGGATACATTGTTGTCCAAACTGTTAAAAAGCAAGTTTTTATTATGGGAAATTTTAAAGACATGCAGAGAGAGAATAACATAATATTACCCTCATGTTTATTGGGTAGTTTCAACTATTATTTCATGGTCCATCTTGTTTCATTGATCCCCTTGTCCACTTAATTTTGTTATTTTGAAGCAAATATTATGATTTATTTGTTAAATAACAAAATATTTTGAAACAAATCTTGGGCAGTATATCATTTCAACCTTAACTATTTCAGAAGCTTGCATTTTAGAGAGCTGTAGTCTGAAATGTCATCATGCTTTAGCACTAACGTGTCTGCCCGTGAACTTACTGAAGGACTTCTGCGACTGGCGACTGCAGACTTATTTCATCAGGGTCACTATTTGCAAATATTAGCTAATATGTACATACTCGCAGCCCCCCACTTTCTAGGAGAAAAGAGTGTGTCCTATGATGACCTGATGAGCAGTTTGCTGTCTGTGCCTAACAGTTTATCGTGGAAGTGGTTCCTTGCCAGTGAGGCGAGTGGGCGTGGGTCACAGCCAGTATCGGGCTTACCGCTCCACGCAGCAGAGGAGAACCCAGCCTCCTCCCTCCCTGGGCCGAGGCCGTTAGCACGTGGTGGGTGGAAGCATCGCTCAAGCTTCCTGTGAGGAATATGGATGGACTTTCGATCCGAGTGGCTGCAGAGCGCTGAAGCCGTCACAGAGAACGTGTGTATGTGGTGTACATTAAAACATGCCGTGCTGTCCGGAGTAGAGAGTCTTGTGTTTGCTACCTGAGAATCTTGTTACTGTGTTTCGTGGAGGATACCAACTTCTGGGGGGATGCTTTGACTAACTGCCTTCATCTGCCTCTCTTTGCAGATTTCATTTACCCAAACCCAAATGCTTCTGCAGAAAAAGCCAGAAATGTCTTAGCTGTGGAAACGGCCCCCGGAGAGCTGGTGGGAGAGCAAGCTGCAAGTCAGCCGGCCCCAGGGCACCCGAATTCCATCAATTTCTCTCTCAAGCAGTGGGGCACGGAGCTCAAGTGAGTCCTTGCAAAGCCACATGTGACACCGGAAATTGGGCTTCTGATACGACGTTATCATTGGCACATGAAATCATAAAACTGCCTGTATTAGGGATGGTCTTCATCACCACAAGGTGCTTGTATGCGTGCCTGTTACATGCCTGACGTTGGCTGACACTTGCACACTTGTGGTTTCATTTAGCCATGACTCTAGCAGGTTGGTCCTGTGGTTGGCATTTTGTGGAGAGAAACTAGCCCAGGAAGGGCCCTTGTCTAAGGTCACGAGGCTCCCAGGGTGCAGAGCGGGCCTCTGGTCCCTAGGGGCCAGCCGCCTTTCCAGGACCCCAAGCTGTCCCAGATCCCTGCTCTGTGTTTCCATGCTCAGCCTACAATAGAGGAGAGGTGGGTTTGTTCTCGGTTTGTTTGTAAGGAACACTTTATTGAGGTGTAATTCACGTCCCATACAATCCACCCATTGAAAATGCGCAGTTCAGTGGTTTCAGTGTATACGCAGAGCTGTATGCCCATCACCACAGTCAGTTTAAAGGAACCCCGTACTCATTAGCGGTCACTTCCCATTGCCCCCAACCTGCCCCCCGCCCCCCGCACCCACCAGGCTACTTCCCGTCTGTATGGATTTGCTAATTCTGGACGTTTCATATACATGGCATCATAGCACACAGGTAGTTTCTATTGCAACGTCATCAAGCTCCCCAATCTTTCCTTCTACAATGTCTATAACCTAATGCTAATCCCATCAGTGAATTTTTACAGAAACATTGTGGTTTTCTTCTAGCTTCTCAGATGTGGGGAAATCGTTAGAATAACTTTTAAAGTCCTTTTCTACTAATTTTACTCTTTGACATTTCTGGGTCTGTTTCTATTTACTGATCTTTCTCCTTATAATGACTCATATTTTCCTACTTCTTTGCCTGGTAATTTTTAGTTGGATGCCTGACATTGTGCATTTTACCTTTCTGGATGCAGGATTTTTTTGGTATTCCTGTAAGTATTCTTGAACCTGGTTCCAGAATATAGTTTAATTACTCAGAAACAGTTTGATACTCTTCAAGTTCCCTTTGCAGCATTGGTAGGTGGGATGAGAGCAGCCTTTGGGGACAATGTTAGCTACGTTTGTCTGAGTACGTCTGAGGCCCTGTGACGTCGGAGGCTTCCCACTCTGGCTGCTGGGGCATCACACTGTCCTCGCCCTGTGTCCCCTCAGAGACTGTCCCCTCTTCTCAGGCGGTTCTCTCCCAGTCCTCGGATAGCTTTCTTACACACAGCCTGATGTCCTTCTCTGGGGTCTTGACAGCCCTCTGAGATCTCTGCTGTCTGTCTGTACAGCTCTTCTCCAGCTCTGTGTCTGATGAACTCCACCCGGGCTCCCCTTCCTGCACCAGCTGTAAGCTGAGCAGAGGTGGGCGCCCCTCATTCGTTTCACTCTCTCAGGATCACGTCGGGTGCTGCCTGAGGCCCGATATCTGATAGTCGTTTCACCTTATTTTGTTCAGTTTTTTGGTTGTTTCTGGGGACTGTAAGTTCAGTCCCTGTTATTCCGTCTTCACTGGAAGCAGAAATCCCAGCCTAGTTTCTAAGTTTTATTGAAATAGTTTTAGCACATGGGCAACTATGGAGAGTAGTAGGTTGATTACGTAGGTAGCCAGTACCCAGCTGTATAACTTTGTCCTTTTTTAAAAAAAAACAAATTGAGACTTTATAGACACAGTTCAGATCCTCTCCTCCGTGATCCCGTTCCTGTCTTGCTCTTCACAGAGGTAACCAGAATCTGTGTCTGTCTATAAATACCTACTAATAGTATTATTTTGCGCATTTAAAAGGGGATCCTGTTGTACGTGTCATTCTTCAATTTTCTTTCCTATTTCATTCAACATTTAAAAAATATGTATCCACGAATATGTATCCATGATAGTGTAGCTTTAGCGAGACAGTATATTCCACGAAGACAAAGGTCTTTGTTTTGTTCCCTGGCTTATCCCAAACACCTAGAGTAGAGCCTACCACATAGTAGGTGCGCGGTAAATATCTGTCGAGTGAATTCATTCATTTTAAGTGATGGATGATATTTGATGGTATGGATGTGCTTCAGTGTATGTTTTCCTGCTGGTGCATGTTTGAGTTGTGCTTTTTTGGCGACTGTGGACGTTCCTGTCTCTGTCTCCTGTGCGCGTGTGCAGGACTCAGTTCAGGAAATGCTGGGTCTTAGGGCCGGCGCTCTTCACCTGCCTTCATTGCTGAATTCTTCTCCGTGGTCACAGCACCAGGTTAGACCCCATGGCGCGCTGTGAGCTCCCGTCTCTCCACCCCCTCACCAACGTCGGATACTGTCCGATCTTTTCATTTTTGCCATCCCTACAGATGTGAGATTCCATTTTGTTTTACAAATTTTAAAAAATAACACATCTTATTTTTCCCAATAGAAATTCAATGTCTTCTCTGCGTCCTGGGAGAGGGCATGACAGTCGGAAGAGTGTGTTTTATACCAGTGAGGAGTGGGAGCTTCTGGACCCGAGCCCCAAAGACCTGGAAGAGTCCATGGTACACGAGGAGAGGAAGAGGCAGGCCCCCGAAGGAAGCAGAGGTATGCCCGAGGCTCCTGCTGTCTGTCATTCTCTCCACTGCCGTCTGGAGCTCGGGGACGCTTCAGGAGCAGATGTCTCTGGAAGCCTGAGTCCCAGTGAGGGTTACCAAGGAGAGACATTCTCTGTGCCCTGGGAAAGGACCACCAGGACTGGCTTTGAGGGGGAGCTGGTCTGTGTCCCACGGGATCGTGCAGTGTCCCCACTGGTGCAGGGTGACGAGATCTTCCATGAGTGTGCTTGGCTACCTGCTGTGTGGCAGAGCTGGGGGGCGCCCAGGAGTGCTTCCTGGAGGAAGCGGATTGGGCTCAGTGGAGAGCAGTGTGGGCTCCGAGTCCCCGGAGAGACTTTGGGAATGAGATGGGAAGGGATGAGAGTCAGCAGGGCCAGGAAGGGGCGCCCAGAGGACTCAGTGATGTGGGAGGGAGGGACGAGGGCCTCCGGCTGCCCTGGAACAGCTGCTTGACTGGGAGCAGCCTGCCTGCCCCGCCCCTCAGAGAGGGAGCCTGCACGGAGACACACAGGGACACAGGTGTCTCTGGGCTTTGGGCCTGCTGCATTCGTGGGTGTTTCCTGTAATGCCTCCAAGAACCAGCCCAGCAGCCTCAGCAGACAAGGCCCATGTAGTCCGCACTCAGGTTAGAAACGGGACCTCTTCCCAGTCCTCTAGTGCGCCCCCCCAGCCAGCCCCGCCCCCCGGAGCCAGCCCCGCCCCCCGGAGCCAGCCCCGCCCCCAGCCCTCCCAGTCACCACCCCCAGGAGTAACCGCTGTCACCACTCCTCAAAGCATAGATTCTTTTTCCTGTTTTCTAACTTTATGGAAACGGAATCTGTATGGTGTGTACTCTTTAGTCTCTCCCCTTCATATTTTGAGTATGTAGATGTGAATCCATCCACACTAAATTGTATTTAGATCCCTCAATATTCTTAAATATCCGGCGCCCCACTGGCTCTGTCGTGCTTTAAATGTGTATTTATGATGTTTAAAACATATATTGGGGGGGTTGTTTGTGTTTTTGACTAAAGACAAATTAGCAAAGATAAGAGGCCAAGCATCCCAGCAGGTCTTGCCTGTAATGGTCTTGCCCTGGGTCTTGCCCTGGGAACCTGCCCTCCAACTTCATAGAGGGGCTCGTCCTTGCAGGGTGTTCCCAGGATGCCGTGGGCGCTGAAGCAGCCACATCCTTCCCAGGCTTATGTCTCTGTTCTCTCTGTTCCTGAAAGTACCTGAAATGTGAAAATGGTGATGTGAGCATAGGCACTTAGCACTTAGCTTCGGAAAATAGAGGTTGGCAAATAAACTTAGCATTGCCAGAGAACCTCAGGAAAGCAATAGTGCAATTTTGTCATTAGTTCCTCATTAGTTGCCAGTGGGCAGCCTGCCTTTTTTCCGTCTGTCTTAAGGCAGAGATTGAGCAATCAGATGAGAGGGTGTTCTTTTGAAGTGGTTGTGTGGTGAGTCTTGTAAGGAAGGATCCAGTGGGGACCAGGTCTGATTCGGGCTTGGTTAATCAAGAATGTGGCGGAGGGGGTGAATGCAGGCTGCTTGCAGAGTGACAGGTGAGAGGCTGATGTGTTTTATTGGAGTTTCCAAAACGGGGATTTTGTCTACACTTAAAAAACAAGTTTTGTTTTTACATAGGAGTAACTGGCTCAGGATTTCTCTTTGATTTTGGACGTGTTCCTTATAAAGGGAAGCGCCCTTTGAAAGACATGATTGGATCGTACAAAAATCGTCACAGTAGTGGTGACCCTTCAACCGAGGGGACATGGGGCACTGGCAGCGCCAGCAAGGTGGCCTCTGAAATGCAGCCACAGGTCCAGAGTCAGCAGGAAGAGCTGGAGCAGTTAAAGAAAGACCTGTGCAGTCAGAAGGTAACTTCTCTATCGGTTTCTCTCTCATCCCACCAGCAGGGCGGGGGTCCGGGGTCAAGCCTGGCTTTCAGGTTTCTCTGAATCTTTTCTTTCCCAGAAGGTGCTTTCCCCTTAAAGTGCCATGTTGCCATGGACACTGTCCTAGGCACTGCCACTCTGCTGGGTCATTTGTTGAGAGACTTTGGAATTTCCCAGGAGGGTGCAGACCCCTCAGGGGGCCAGAGGAGTGTGTTGTCTGCACCACACAATCCCACTGACACTGGATGTCTCTGAGCTTCAGCCCAGTGTCCAGGAACAACAGTTGTTAAAAGACTTTCCAGATCCTGTTAAACAGCATTTCCTCCGGAGCTGATCAGACCCAACTACTCTTAACTGCTCTGCAGGCCAGTGACTTTTAGAGCCCAGGGTTTTGAATACGGATGAGTGTTTACCAGGAAATATTGCAAACTGCAGTGTGCGTGCTCATGATTTCCTGTTTCCTACGATTGTTCTCTACAGGCCGTCTGTATGGAGTACGTTGTTTTTCCTCTTTATTTCTGAGATTCTTCAAGAGGAAACTTGCTATTAAAATGTTTCCAGTGAAGTCTGCATCTGCTCAGGTTCCCGTGGGTGCTCCTGGCCAAGTTGTCACCTTCTGCTTCCCCCTTTGTCCCCCACCCTTGATCCAGGAGCTCGTGCGGCTGCTGCAGCAGACGGTGCGGTCGTCGCAGTATGACAAGTATTTCACGAGCAGCCGGCTCTGCGAGGGGATCCCAGAGGACACGCTTGAGCTCCTCCATCAGAAGGATGACCAGATCCTGGGCCTCGCCGGCCACCTGGAGAGGTTCAGCCTGGAGAAGGAGAGCCTGCAGCAGGAAGTGAGGACCCTGAAGAGCAAAGTGGGCGAGCTCAACGAGCAGCTGGGGATGCTGATGGAGACGATCCAGGCCAAGGACGAGGTCATCATAAAGCTGTCCCGGCAGCTCAGCCAGTGTGAGGACAGCGTGTCCTCCCCCACCTGGGTGCCTGGCTCTCCCGTGGCCGCGCCTGCGCCCGCCACCAGGGACCAGCTGGAGCTGGACAGGCTGAAGGTAAGAGCAGGCCGTGGGCTCTGATGACTGGGACGAAGTCCCAGACCCCTGAACAGTCCTGTCCATTGGTATCACTCTAGGGCTGCTGGCCTCAGTGAGCTCATGGCGTGACAGCGGAGCAGCTGTGCCTGACAGGCCGTGTGCTCTGCTAAGAGCGTCCTCGGACAGTGGGAGGTGGTGAGCGTGCTGCCATCGGCCCAACAGCTTCAGCTCGCTCCCGCCTCGCTTCCGGGCTGCCGGGACGTCTCTGTCTTTATACACCCTGAGAGGTCACTGTTCCACGTAACCTCCGGAGCCTGTGCCTTGCCCCTCAGGGCTCAGTTGAGGAAAACCACCACCGTTAAACAAATTCATTTTCCCATCGCCTTTGTCACACAGTAGTCCCTGCCTGCCTGTACTGCCACGCGTGGCCCCCAAGATTGATCAGAAAGTGCCTGATACTCAGCTTTCGGTTCCTCAGAACTCGCTCTAACTGAGCAGGGCTGTTTGATGAGGTAGCAAAATCTTAATTATGTCAAATAATTAGTCAACATTCACCCAATGTGAATTGGTGAATTTTTTTTTTCTTAACAGGACAATCTACAGGGGTACAAAACCCAGAATAAATTTCTAAATAAGGAAATTTTGGAACTGTCAGCTCTGCGGAGAAATGCAGAAAGGAGAGAGAGGGATCTGATGGCCAAGGTGGGTCGGGACGGACGTGTTCTGTTGTTTGGTGGGAAGCACGACCCAAAAGCATTTAATTTGAAAAGCTGTCTGTACCCCCGTGTTCACTGCAACGCTATTTACAATAGCCAAGCTATGGCAGCAACCCAAGTGTCCAATAGACGGTTGGATAAAGAAACGGTGGTACATACATGCAGCGGAGTATTACGCTGCCATAGAAAGTGTGAAATGTTGCTGTTTGCGACAACTTGGATGCACCTAGAGGATGTTACGCTGGGTGAAATAAGTCAAAGACAAATACCGTATGATCTCACTTATGTGTGGAATCTAAAGAACAAAATAAACGAACAGAAACAGACTCATAGAGAACAGACTGATGGCTGCCAGAGGGGAGAGGGGTCGGAGAGCTGGGTGAGAAAGGGGAAGGGGTGAAGAAGCACAAACTAGTAGTCGCAAAACAGTCACGGGGATGTAAGTACAGCACAGGGAAGATTGTCAATAAAAATACGTACATATATACGTACATACATGAAAAAATGACCGTGCTTGCAAACCAGTTCACCACCCGTGCTGGGAAGGACGTGGTCGCTGCCACCACTTAGAACAATTACAATGGCAGCGCGTTCTGCTCAGCTTGTGACATGGCTTCCCTTCGCACGTGCAGTGGGGTTTGTAGGGAAAAATAAACACAGTTCTGAGTCCCCAAATTAAGCTTATTTGGATTTTGATTTATGCCGTTGGGCTGTGTGAGTCCATTTCTTAGGTATAAATGAGGGGGTGAGGATAATGGCTCCCCCCTGAGCCCTGCAGGGTTGGTGTGATGGTCAGACGTGACTGTGGCTGCAGAGGGCCTTGCAAAATGAACAGACGTCGCGAGCGCTGCAGTTGTCCCCCGGCGGGCTCTCTGACACCGTGTCAGCCGCTGTGCTGGGCCTTCGCTACCTTTTGAACAGTCCCCAAAGCATCTTCCCACACCTCGTTCCTACGTGTTTCCCGGGGCTGTGTTCGGTTTGTTTGATAAGGTGGCAGATGGCCGCTAGTCCCGGGTCACTGTCCTAAGAAGGTGTTGATGTCACATGGGCTGGCTGCTCATGCCCAAGTGCCAAGGGGTGCTCAGCTTGACCGCGGTGATTGGCCTGTGGCCTGGTTTCTGCTGCTCACCTCGCCCCGGTCCAGGACTGGTGCATGTGCTGGCATCTAGACGTCCTATTACCAACACCTCTTCTGTGCCAGACCCCCTAGAAGGAAGGGGGGCCGCGGCCGGCTATCAGAAACGTGACAGACAGGTGGCCCGTGGCAGAAATTAATCTCTTGCCTCTGGCTCAGGGCCTTTTGTGCTTATCGTTTGTTGCTTGCCCGCCTGTGGTACCTGAGGCTGGCATTTCCTGCGTCTTTTCCTGCTGGATGTAGGTAACCGCCCCTTTCTCTGCAGTATTCCAGCCTGGAAGCCAAGCTCTGCCAGATAGAAAGTAAATACTTGATCTTGCTGCAAGAAATGAAGAGCCCCGTGTGCTCAGAAGAGCAGGGGCCTGCCCGTGATGTCATAGCCCAGCTGCTGGAGGACGCGCTGCAGGTGGAGGGCTCGGAGCAGCCGGAGCAGGCCTTCGTGAAACCTCACCTTGTCAGGTAAAGGCACCGGCTACCGCAGGTGGGGGGACCCCTTTTCCAGCAGCAGCAGCTGTTCACAGAGCCCTGCATAACTCTGTACCTCGCCTAATGCTCCCGGCTCACGCTGTCCCGTCATCTGCATGGGTGACGTCATCATTCCTGCCATAACACCAAGGGGTGGGGTGTGGCTCCACTGGGCCTTTTCGTGCCGAGACCTTTCTCCTGTGTCCATGCCGAGGATGGCGGCCTTGGTTCTGGTCCAGCCTCTGCGAGAGGGGCCAGTCTTCCAGGCAAGGACCCTCTCCTGAGACATAGCCACACCCCAGGGGGCATGGATGGGGACCAAAACACCTGGGTCACCTGACTCAGCGCTTGAGCTCACCGAGGGTCGCCTATCAGCCGTGAACTCACCTGCCCCCCGGTGCACTGGGACACACACATGCAATATTACATACATTTTCCAAAGAATCGCAGTCTCTAAGCTTATGATGATGGATCTTGCGTTAAGAACCTGCATTTCTGAGTTTCTGAAAAATGAGATTCATGAATAATTGGAGCGAGGAGAAATCTGTGGATTCACTCGGTCCAACTCCTCCTCCATTTCTGACCCCTTGCCGTTCAGGGGCTGACCCTGCGCCGTGCAGGGCGCTGCCTGCTGCAGTTGCCCCATTTCTCCTGTCGCATCCCGGCCCCAGGCAAGGCCTTGCTTCAGAGTGACACAGGCTTTCTCTTCTCTCTTCTTACAGCACGGCCTGCATTGCCTGGGCCACTCAGATGACACTTAAAAATATGCCATCCTAATGTGGCAGACACCATTGTTCCAACTCTCACTGGAGTCTGTGTACCAGCAGCTGTGCAAGGGGCCTTCATACGGGCCTTGTATTTAATGTTCAGTGAGGTTTTTGTCCTCAGTTTGCAAATGAGGAAGTTGAGGTTGGGGAGGTGACATAACTTCCCCAGGGTCACACAGCCCCTAAGTGGCAAGGATGGGACCCCACCCTCGGCAGCCGTCCCCACACTGTGCACTTCTCACTCCTGCTGTTTGCAGTGATGACGTGACCCCCGCGAGGGCGTCCCAGCCAGCCGCTCTGAGGGCACTGTGGCTTCTTCCCACGTGTGTTTTGGGGTCTTAATGTTTATGTTTCCAAACTTCATGTGGAAGTAGAACAATGACTCTGCACGTTGATTGTTTAACTTTTTAATATGGGAAATTTCAAACATACCAAGTAGTGGACAGAATCGTGCAACGACCCCATGTGCAGCTGTTACTCAGCATTAGCCGTTGTTGTTTGCCAATCCTGTTTCATCTTATCTTCCCCGCCCACATTTTTTTTCCCTGGAATATTTTCAAGGAAATGCTCGATATCTCATTTCTCCTTTTAACCCTCAATATGTATTTCTAATTGATGGCACTTTTGAGTGCAATGATCTCACCATATTCTTATCTTTTTGCTGCTTTTCTTCCATTCTTTTCTGCGATAGCCCAGGTGACGCATGTATCTCCTGCTTGTCCTAACCTGCTCACAGGCCTTCACTGAGCACACCACACGTGTGACCGTCTCCCTCATGGTGGACATATAGGCTCCGTCCATTTTCCTTGCTGCAGAGTGTGGTGCAGCGAACCTCGTGGCCTGCGTGTCCGTGCCCACGTGAGGGTGTGTTTCAGGGCTGAGCTGCTGACGACAACGGACTCCCTGACCTCTGGGGAATGCATGGCTCTACTAGACCCGATTTCCAGAGTGTGCTCGCACGCAGTGTGCGAAAGCCCTCCCTACTGGTTTTCTGTGGCTGCCGGGACAAATTATCTATCACACACTCAGTGGCTTAAAACAACACGTTTGTCACCTTCCATTTCTGAAGGTCAGCAGTCTCGCGGAATAAAAATCAAGGTGTTGGGGGACAGTTTGTGTCTTTGGTCATCCAGGTTGGCAGTTCCTTGGGCTCGTGGTCCCAGGTCTCCATTTCCTTGCTGACTGACTGTCAGCTGTGGCCACTGCCAGCTCCCAGTACCCTCTGCATTCTTGGCTCATGGCCCCTTCTTCTGTCTTCAAAGCCAGCAACCGTCAGCCAGTCCTGGCTTCACACCTCTCCTGCCTCATCTCCCATCGTCGCATTTCTCTGGATGGCTCTTCTGCCTTCCCCTTCCACTTTGGAGGGCTCCTGTCATGACCTTGGGCCTACCAGACAGCCCGGGATAATCTCTGTGCTTTAGGTTCTGTAACCGTTATTCCGTCTGCAGCGTTTCTTTTGCCACGTAAGGTCACATGTCCACAGGTCCCAGGGATGAGGGCACGGACATCCCTGCAGGGCACGATTCTGCCAACCACTGCTTAATTGCTCTCCATCAGTAATATCTTTCAGATATTTCCCCTTGTCTTCTCACCTTTAAAGTGGTATTCTTCAAGCACAAAAGTTATGCACATATGTGTGTGATATGTAACCACACAGACACGTGTTAACGTGGCCGCATAGGTCAGCCTGTTGTGCCGCTGCTGCCTGTGTTTTCTTCTGCGCTTTTCACTTTTAGGGCTTTCAACCATCTAGATTATTTTTCCTGGATAGCAGCAAGAAGAGGCCTCACGTTCTTGTTGTTCTGTGCACATAGCCCTCTGTCCTCTCCCTGCTGGAGGAGAAGTGTGTTTCCCCACCGAAGTGCCTGCTTGTGTGTCAAAGCACCGCCTGCACATGGGGTCATTTCCAGGACCTCTTTTCTGTTTTCTCGGTCTTTTTCCGAGACCCTGTCATTCAGTGTTCGGCTTTGTTTCTCTCCACAGTGAGTATGACATTTACGGGTTCAGGACTGTCCCAGAGGATGACGAGGAAGAGAGGTTGGTGGCCAAGGTCCGGGCGTTGGACCTGAAGACCCTCTACCTCACGGAGAACCAGGAGGTCTCCACCGGGGTCAAGTGGGAAAACTACTTTGCGAGCACGATGAACCGTGAGATGATGTGCTCCCCGGAGCTGAAGAACTTGATCCGGGCTGGCATTCCGCACGAGCACCGCTCCAAGGTGTGGAAGTGGTGCGTGGACCTTCACACCAGGAAGTTCAGGGACGGCACCGAGCCAGGCTATTTCCAGACCTTGCTCCAGAAGGCACTGGAGAAGCAGAACCCGGCCTCGAAGCAGATCGAGCTGGACCTGCTGCGGACGCTGCCCAACAACAAGCATTACTCCTGCCCCACCTCCGAGGGCATCCAGAAGTTACGCAACGTCCTGCTCGCCTTCTCCTGGCGGAATCCAGACATCGGCTACTGCCAGGGTCTCAACAGGTGGGTGCTGGGCCCGCGGGCGCTCCCCTGTGCTGCTCAGGTAGTTTGTGGGCACCAGGCGCTGCCTGACAGCTGCCTCCCCTCCTGCTTAGCCAAGAAAAGCCAACGTGCTAGGGGAAGTGGGTGGGTGCGGCTGGTTTTACTCGCAGTGCCCCCAACTCCAGAGTGGTTGAGAGCAGCAAGCAGCCTTCAGCTGGTAACAACAAGGTCATACTCATCTGGACGTCTAGCTGTCTCAGGTTTCCTCGTGGTTCTTACCACTTCTGGGTTTTTGTCACAGTTCGGCGTCCTTAGTTTCCAGTGCGTGAGCTGAGGACTGAGCCCCCCGTGTACGCAGCGTCTTTGTGTGGGAAGAAGCTGCCCGAGCAGCTCTTCAGCAGGTTAGCGTTAGCCCTGGAGGCCCACACTTGTTTTCCGCTGGAGCAGAGTCTTCCTGCCGGCCTGCACACTGGACCCTGGACACTGAAAGCCTCCGGCCTCTCCTGCCCCACGTAGGCGCCCTGACCAAGCCGGTCCTGCGGCCCTGGCGGCTGTCCCCACCCTGGACACTGACTGCTGTGGCGCTGTGTGCCCTGTGTCTGTCCCTTGTCTATTCCTGTCACTGCTGTCATCGCAGATGTCCATTTATATCCCTCTGAGCCATGACAGTAGGTGGCCCAGTTTGTGAGAAGTGTGGCTCCAGGAAGACTGTGGCAGCTCTGGGGGTGTTCTCGGGAATTCCCCTGCACAGCTGCGTTTCGGGCGCTGACGTGTGTGTGGCTGCTCACGGGCCTTTTAACCCTCACCCGAGCCCACACTGCTCTCCACACGACGGCTGGCTTTTTGCAGCTGCGACGAGTGTTGCTGGGAGCAGGGTTAGACCTGACAGCAGACGCTTCCCAAGAAGTCCTCGCCTCTATGGTGGGGAGGACAGGGTGGCATTCTGTGCCCTGAACGGAGAAGGGACTCGGGCTGCTCCTTGTGGTCCCCAGTAAAGGAAAAGCCTGTAATAGAACACTGCCGGCAGAAGCAGCCCTGTTTGTTTTGTTCACGTCGTGCATTCAGTCTGAAAGCTCCTGGAAGCTGGACAGCCCTGGCACCCAGGGATCGGCGAGGGCAGGAGCCTGCCTGTTTGGGGCACAGTAACGGCCTCCTGCCCGGCGCTGTCTCTGCTCCGCCACCCGTCACCATGAGGGCCTCTAAGTTGTAACTCTTTCACTGGAGTTTTTTCCTTTGACGTATTTTGTACACGCCTCTGAGAACCCACACTTTCGTGGGAGAACGTGAGCCTTTTGTAGTGACTCATGCCTGTCACCTTGACCATCCGTCCCCAAAGGCTCTGCTGACTTTGGACCTCATCCCTTTCGAGGTGTCCCCGGGCTGTGGCTTTGGCTTCTGGGCCTGTGTGTCCTGTTTTTCTCTCCTCGTCCATCTCCTCCCGTCGTCACCTTTCTGCTCTCTGTCTCACTCACAACTTCATCCCACTTACCCCAGGTCTTTTTTTTCCCCCTAACCTTTTAATTTTAGATAAGCTCATTATCATTTTATCTAAGGAAGGGAAAAAAAGCTTCTGAGAGGTGGCTTCGGGGGCTTTCCCGTGAGTGATACACAGAAGCTTCTGGTCAGAGGTTCTGGATTTCAGAAGTGGAGAGGGCGCTTTCTTCTACCTCTTTCTTCCCTTCCTCCTGCCCTGAGTGCTTTCTCGCTCGGAGCCACACCAGGGATGACTGGAGGAGGAGCCTCCTGACTAGTGACAGTGCAATGGCCACACCCAGGTTTCCCCGTGAGTACGTAACAGGCAGAGGGTCCGTTGGCCTGCAGCCCTGTTTCAAACAATGGCCTCAGGAAAGTTGTTTTGTCTCTTGCATCACCCCTGGATGTTTTTGTTCATAGAAGGATTGGTTGGAACTTCTTGAACAATGAACTCAAAGGGTTAGCTGCATTAGCAAAAATCTCACGATGAAAACATTTTTTTAATGAGGCCGGTTGATCATTGGGAAACAATTTCATCATCTTTAAATGAAAACCAAATAGAAGGAGTGGGGGCGGAGATGTAGCTTTGCTTCTCAAAGTTTAGGAACACACACGAACTAGACAGAGCCGTGGCCCTGAGAGAAAGCTGCAGGCGGCAGGCGCCGCGTTGTGAAGACAGCTCACCTTCTTCTCTGTTCGGTGTAGGTTGGTGGCGGTGGCTCTCCTGTACCTGGAACAAGAAGACGCCTTCTGGTGTCTAGTCACCATCGTGGAAGTCTTCATGCCTCGAGACTATTACACAAAGACTCTTTTAGGATCCCAGGTACTTCTGAAAACATTGTGCTTCCGTCACCACCGTACAGTTAGAGCTGAAACATGCCCTGGATTGAGCTTCGCCTCGGCTTCCTGGGCGTGGTTTCAGCCCTGGCGGCCTCGGAGGCGTGTGTCCATGAGCACGTGGTGTGACCGGTGCACGCAGCGCTTGGTCTGGCCGACTGGCCGTTAGAGCTCCGTGAGAAGTAGAGCACCCTGCAGCCGCTGCCCGTGCTCATGGCTCAGCACCCTCCCTGGGCACAGCCTGCTGGCACCGTACGGGCCCATCCCCGCTTCCTGGCTGGCAGCCTTAGGTCACGTCCCTCCTGGGAGCCTGTCTGTGTTGACCGCAGCTGCGCCTGTGTCCGCCCGCCGTGTGTCCCCTCCCCAAGCTTGCGCCCTGTCTGGTCTGCTCACAGCCCCGCCTTGCCCCCCAGTGCCTGAGCCGACCAGGGAAGCCCTGGTGGGAGACGAAGAGGGCAGGCATTTCTCCCCTCTGTCCCTCCTGGGCACTGCCTGTCAGTGGCTGCGTCTCCGCCACGGTGCCAGCTCCTGTCCGGTGGGTCCCCCGTGCCAGCGGGGACCTCCCTGCTCCAGCCTGCGGGTGGCTTCCCGCCCTTGCCTCTCTGCTGCCTCCCCTTCTTGGCTGTTGTCACCAGGGTGACCCTCCCTGGGTAAAGTCCCTCTTGTAAATATCTAGTGGCCTCTGAGTTTTACTTTCTGTTCACATCTGCCATTGGTGAGGACCTGGGCTGAGGCTCACACGGTCGGCCGGAAGCCAGGCCCTCCCTCCTGCAAGCGTGGAGCTTGGGCACCTCCCTTACCATCTCTGTGCCTCAGTTTCCCTATCTGTTAGATGCACGTCATACACTCCTCATAAGAGTGCTTGAGGTTGAATTCAGATGATATGTTAAAAGAGTTTATGTAATGCTGAGAACATTGTCAGAATTCCATAAAATTATTAACAGTTACAGGCAGCAGGGGAAGGCCTATTTTAAGCATGTGGGTTTAAGACAAAATCTGCCTCACACTGTCGTCACATAAACACAAAGGTAAACGCTAAGGAGACTTCCCCCGCCTATAAAAGCAATAGGAGATCAGTAAAGAGAAATTACTTAATGTCACCGGTTACCCTCCCAGCTAGACAACCACAGTTAGCATTTGATGTATTTCCTGTTTCCTTTTCTTCCCCGCTACATTTGGCATCCAAAGTGAGAGCGTGCTGTATGCCGGCCGGTTCCCACGCTGCCCGTGCGTTTCCACTGTCGTGTTTGGTGGCTGTGGTGCTCCGCCGGCTGAGCGCATACATGGCCCTTGAGCACTGTCCTGTGACGGGCGGTGCAGTAGGCCGCTTCTCAAATGGGGCCTGCCCAGCGCCTGCTGTGTAAATCCGCCACCCACCCCTGCCTGGGTGGGTGCCGAGCCCCCAGCCACGCTGTGCAGTCCCGACACTCGGCAGCTCTTCCATGCGCTCATGCTAGACCAGGGCCTCGCTCAGCTCGGAGGACCCGGGGTGGGGGTGCCACAGTCGCTCCACGGCCCCCAGGCGCAGAGCAAGGCCCGGGAAGCGTTCCCTGGCCAGCGGGTGCACAGCCAGGGCCCTGCCAAGCACCGGCTGCTCAGGTGAGAGGGAGCACCTCTCTGAGGGGACACGCGTGCCTGGGTCCTTGCCCCCTTTGAGGCCGTCTTGCAGGTCCCTCCCTCCCAGGCGTCGTCATCCCGGACCCTGCAGGCAGCCGTCACTTGGCCCTGTGGTCAGCTGTCCCTCTCCCTTGCCAGTTTACAGTCCCTTAAAGGCCGGCAGCCCCTGGGCCCTCTCGCCGGTCATGATGCGTGTGCAGACATAGCTGTCATTCGAATGTTGAGGGATGGAAAAGAGGCGCTGTCACTAGTCAGTGGTGCTGACCCTGCCCAGTGCCAAACAGGATGTGATTTGCCCAAGGCCACCAGCTAGTAAGTGAAAGAGCTGAGATGCCAACTCACGTCCGCCTGACTTTGGAGCCCTACACACAGCCCAGTAATATTTATTGAAGGGACATGGTGATGTGTCACTTCCTCTTTGGCCCACGCCGGGTGGCTGGCCCTTTGAAGCAGAGCTCCTGTGTTCGCACGTGGCCTGCAAGGCCGACTGTTCTGCTGGCCCTTTGCTGTCACTGGGCATGTTGAGTGCAGCAGTGGGGTCAGGCCACAGACGCCTCCTCCCTGTGCCCTGTGGAAGGGTGACCGTCCTCGGGCACTCGATGAGCACCTGCCCTGTCCTACTGTGCGCAGTGGGCCTGACCTGCCTGCTCCCCCCAGGTGGACCAACGCGTGTTTCGAGACCTCATGAGTGAGAAGCTGCCGCGGCTGCACGCGCATCTGGAGCAGTACAGCGTGGACTACACCCTCATCACGTTCAACTGGTTTCTGGTGGTGTTTGTGGACAGTGTGGTCAGTGACATCCTCTTCAAAATATGGGACTCCTTCCTGTACGAGGGGCCCAAGGTGGGTGTGCCCGCTGGGTGCTGTGGGCAGCGGCAGTGGTGGCCGGGTGGCCGGCTCCCCCGGGACCGGAATGGTCCGGCACGCTGTGCCCCTGTGGGGGCGCTGGGGCCACAGGATACGCCGTCGTGTGCTCGTTCACCAAAAACACTGAGCAGAAGTCCTGGGCCGGGCACGGGGCTTTGATGGTGTCCAGCTGGAGCCTAATGGTGGTGGTGCTGTCCCCACTGCGTGGGTGGGAAGGCCGAGGCCCGGACGGGCCCAGAGATTAGCATGCAGGGGATCAGGGACACACTCGGGGGGCCATCCCCCCACAGACCACCCACACCGCCCAACATGGGACTTGAATCCAGTCTGTCAGTGAGAGAATTCTCCTCCGGGGCCCACACAGTGCCTCCTGCCAGGCCATAGGGGGGAACGTTAAGAGAAAGGTGACGTATTTAAATGCTGGAAACACTGCTTTCCACTCAGAGAAAGTGCAGGTCGGCGCAGGCCCGCCACAGCCTGCGACGTGGGCAGTTCACTCTGGAGCTGGTGGAACTTGCGGGACCTCCAGGCGTCCAGTCCCTCTGGCCCCAAAGACAAAGAGTGAAGTGAATTATTCTTTGTTTTCTCTCACTCTGTCCCAAAGCCATTGCCTCAGACCCTGGTGTCACTAGTTCAGATAAAACTATCTGGAGGTGCAACTTTCTAAGAGTTTAGAATCGACCTAGTTTTCACTTTATTTATACATGATGTCCAGTTCTGGGTACCTTCTTGACTAGAAGTGTTTGCTGAATGTGGGAGGGTTGCACAGACGTTCTGCTCTGTGGGGACATTCTGGGTTGGGCTGGAGCGTTGCTGCAAACCATCAGAGTCCGCTTTTCTGCAAGAAAAGGCCTTGCTTTTGCCAGTGGGAGTGCGCCTCAGGTCTCGTGGCCCCAGGGCCCCGGAGGCCTGCCCACCCCCTGGTGCTTCCCTCCTTACAGATCCCTGTCCGTTCCACAGGTCATTTTCCGTTTTGCCCTGGCACTTTTTAAGTACAAGGAAGAGGAGATCCTGAGATTGCAGGATTCGATGTCTATATTCAAGTACCTCCGATACTTCTCTCGCACGATCCTGGACGCCCGGTGAGTCCTGGGGGGGCAGCCAGACCCCAGGGGAGCAGGGTCCTGGGCACTCACTGAGTCCTGGGGGGCTGCCAGATGCCCAGGAGAGTGGGGGTCCTGCCCTCGGCTACCCCGTGAGCAGCCCAACCTTCCACGTGAGGCTCAGCCTCCCCAGGGGTGCAGTGAGAGCAGGAGGAGTACCGGGAAAGGAGCGTGCACTCCAGGTATCTCCAGAGACCAGAGCGGAGCTAAGCAGAAAGGCGTTTTATCCTTTAGCCAACAAACCCAAGTGCCAACAAGCAGAGCAGCAGGTGCACGTGTGTAGCAGGCATTTAGTGAGTGTCCGTGACACAGCAGGTCTCTGCCAGGCATGGAGCGTGACCAGTGAGGAACAGCCGCGTCCTTGCAGGCCTCGTGGGGGACATGCCAGCTTCGCGTGCTCAGTGCTGTGATGGGCACGTGCCAGGTGGCCTGGGCCAGGCAGAGGGAGCTCAGGAGCTGGCACAGAGCGGTGGGAGCAGAGTGTGGGGCCCTGTGATGTGGTTTGGCGTGGCACTGACCTTGCAGGCTCTGCCCACACCTCGTGCTTCTTCCTGAGTACTGGTGTCATGAGAGGGCAGACGAGGGGGCGTCAGGTTGGCTCAGGATGGGCTGCTGGGAGACCAGGAGTCCAGGTGGGAGGTGGTGGCCTGGCTCAAGATGTCACCAGAGGCTGCTCTTCTCAGCAGCAGGGATGTACAAACCCCAGGGAGGGGAGGCCCCAGGCTTTCCGGCCCGAGAGCCGACTGTTCGGAGATCGTCTCGCCCCTGCCTCCCAGCCACACAGGGGTTGCCTGTTCTGGGCCACCTCGTCCATATGTCCCCTGGACCACAGTTGGCGTCTCCGCCCTGGCAACCGATGCCTCGTCCCGCAGGGTCCTGTACCTGGTTGGGCAGGTGAGGGTGGCAGCTCCCTGCACCATGAAGTCGTGGTTGCGCCCACTGTAGCCTGAGTGTGCGGGGTGGGTTCCTGCTTCAGACTTGTGAACCCATGTGAAACCACACGCGTCCTTTCACAGAGAAATATTTGGGGCTTATTAATGTTTTTCAAAATTTTTTGACTGCAACCCATCATAAGAGCAACACTTTATGTCCCAGTGTGGGACACACACAGCAGCACGTGTAGCTGGCACACCGGAATTGGTTGAAATATTTGTGGTCTGTGGCCCAGATCTGTGCTGCACACTGACGTTTTCTACCACCTGCTGTGTCACGCACCTGAAATGCTCGTCATGACTCACTGAATCTATTCCTCGGTCCAGTAATGGGTACAGCCACTTCCGAAACGCCATTCGCACCTGTTAAGCTCACTCCTCAGCAGGAGGAGCGCAGGGCCCTGGGGGCGGAGGGGGCTAGGACCCCACTGGGCCCAGGGCTCTCCTGAGCGCAGCCCCGGGAGGTGACATTGGGAGAGGCGCTGGCTGAGGCCATCCCTGGCTTCCTGGCAGTCTCCACTGTTTTTAGGATCTTTTACTTGGGAAGTGGATTTTAAAGATGTTTTTGGGCTTCTTGGTATATAAACAACCATGACCTAAGTTTTGCCAAATGAAACGGGCCATGTGAGAATAGTGTTTGCCAATGAAGGGTAGATTCTTCCCTGCATCCTGGGCGGGCCTCAGGTGTTCGTTAGTGTCACTCACATTGAGTCAGGATTATGGGATGGTGTGAAATGAACGTCACTGCAACGGCTGATGTGCGTGCAGAGCATTTTGGTCCCAAAGCCCCCCCGCCCCGGGGCCCCTGACAGTCAGGTGCAGACTGTGGGTTCTGCCAGGCTGGGGCCTGTAGGGAGCCCCTGTCCACCTGGCCAGCCCCTCCACAGCCGGCCCGCGTGTTCCCACAGCGCCACCTTGTGAGGAGCTAGGGTGCAGCCTCCCCACCAGTTGGCTTCAGGAAGTCAAGGTTACTGGACCAGGAGTCAAGTGCATCACCGAGCCAGGCCAGCAGCAGAGGACCTCCCAGGGTCATTAAGACTGGGGTGTCCTGGTCCCACCACTGGACTGGGCCCCAGTGGGACACCAGTTCTGCAAAACAGAGGGCGGGAATTCTGAGCCGCTTGTGTCTAGGGGATTCGGGTTAAGCAAGGCCAAGCCGTCTCTGGCAGGACTTCCGGAGCCTCTAACACGCCAAACCCCGCCTCCTGACTCAGGTGACCACGGGGTACTTTCTCTTCTCTGGACAGAGGCATGTGTGACATCCTGTTGTGCCTCAGCCGGCAACAACTGACCCTTCAAAGGAGTCAGTGAGAAACGTGAATTTAATTTAGTGTTTTCTGTAGCAAAGACAGGCCACGCCCCGAGGTGTCGGTGTGGGGAGCCTGTGACTGACAGCTGCGGGGAGAGGGGCCGGTCGTGTCAGCCTTGCTGAGCAGGAAGCACTGAGGGTGGCTGTGTCCAGGCCTCTCCGTCTCACATGGTCTAGAACATACTCTGGAACTCAGCATGAGAGCACCTCCAGGAGGACCCTCTGGGTGGGAGTTCAGCGAATGTATGGAGCAGGAGAGGGAGAGATGCTAAAGGCCTGTGAGTTCTGACTGACGTGCATCTTACATTCAAGGGGCCCAAGCGGCGCGAAGAAGCAGGAGCAAGTGGCTTGTTTCCTGACAGACGAGGGCCTGGTGACATTTCTGTTCCCTCACAGCCTTTCCTGGGGTGTACACGTATCGGGCCTGCAGAGTGGGGGGAACCGGCTTCTGTTGTGACCCCAGAGACGGCCGTGGCTGGTCAGTGCTGGAAATCCAGCCAGGCCTCGGCTCCTTTCAGGTCTGTTTTTCTGGAACCACTGGCCAGTGGCTAAGGGCAAGTTACCGTGGTTTTCAAATGTGTGTTGTAGATCTGTGTCTGACCTGGGGACAGTGTGACAGTCTTCATAGGCTGTGTCTCAGCACTTGTCACTTGGTGACAGGTGCGACGGTTATCACCAGGTTTGCTTGGGCATCTGTTCGACCCCTCCCGTGAGGCCTGTGAAAGTCTTCCTGACGCGCCCTGTGCCAGGCCTCTTGCTGGTGCCCAGGACTCAGGTGTGACCATGAGCAAGCACCAGGCGCTGTCCTAGTGCTCGTGGGTGACAGCTGTAGTGACCCCACGCCCTGCTCTTACCTCTGTGCGCAGTGGGAATTGGAGGCCGGGAGGGGGCGTCACTCAGCAGGGAGCGTGCGGAGGGGCTGGCGTCTGACCCGGCCACTGTCCTGGGCCTGCCCTGCAGCCTCTGCATGAGGAGGCCGGCCTCCGGGTGACATCCCTGCGTCAGGCCCGGCGCGTCCGGGGCCCGGGCCTCCGGGAGCCTCGCTTGAGCCCTCTGACCTGTGTCCTGTGTCCTGGCAGGAAGCTGATCAGTATCTCCTTCGGGGACCTGAACCCGTTCCCCCTGCGTCAGATCCGGAACCGGCGTGCCTGCCACTTGGAGAAGGTCCGGCTGGAGCTGTCGGAGCTGGAGGCCATCCGCGAGGATTTCCTGCGCGAGCGGGACGCCAGTCCTGACAAGGGCGAGCTGGTCAGCGATGAAGAGGACGCCTGAGTGGCCCCTGCCCCATGACGCTGCTCTTCTTGCCTCACAACCAAAGCGTGCCAAAGGGTGAGCTGCAGGGCCGTCGGTGTCGTGACACCCAGAATGTCAGCCCCGTGGTCTCCGGAAATCTGCTGGGCGGCTGTCCAGAGCCACACGGCCCTTTCTCAGTTCCACGTGGGCGGGGTCCCACCGTTTACAGCGTCTTCCTGCTGTGCCTTTGGCCACACGTGTCCCGTCACACGTTCCGATTGATCGGTACACGGCCAGGCTGACCAGTCGGCTACTCCCAAGAGCCCGTTTACAGTGTCCGTCAGCCATGGCGGTGTCTTAGCCCTGAGAAAGCCCCACACGGCCGCCTCCCGCGCGGTGTCCCCTGTGTATTCAGGCAGTGTGGGCGTCTTCTGAACGGTCCCACTGCCCTCAGACCCTCCTCGACCAGAGTGGGGCTGCCTCGGTCGCAGAAGGTGGCTGTTGAAAAAGGGGCTTCCTTAGAAAAGCAGGTCCATCCCTTGTTCAGAAATGGCTTATAGAAACCCCCCTCACGCCGCCAGCCGTGCCCCGATTCTGGAATAGCTTTGCCCTTTCGGCCTTTCAAACAGCGGCTCACAGCCTGCTGCGGGCCGGCCTGGCTCTGCGGACACCACACTCCCTCCTCGTCGGCCGCTGTTGGCAGATGGGTGGTGCTCGGGCCATGGCGGGAAGCTCTGCTCATCTGAGCGATGACGCGCAGAATCCCCACACACAGATGGAGAGGGATTCTGGAAAACTGGCTCGTCCTGCAAGGCAGGCCCACCCCTGGACAGCCTTGGTCAGGGGGACGCAGGGAGCTTTCCTGGGGGCACTGCAAGGCAAGGGTGCAGCTGCTGAGAACACTGGGCACCCGGAAACTGGCTCCCTCGGGAGCAGCCAGTGTGTCTGGTGTGCCCGCCCCACGACCGCCCGGAAGCCCTCTCCCCTTCCCCAGGCCAGCACGGGCCTCCCGGGGGGGTCGCCGCAGCGTCCAGCATGTCAGACCGCCCCGGCAGTTCTGGGGACACGGAGCACCACCTGTTTGAAGCCCTGGAAGGAGGCTTTGCGCGCGGAAGGTTGTTGGGCTTCTCTGTGAACCCTCCCTGATGTGCAGCTGTGACAGGATGTTTTCTGGCACGGTTTTACTCAACCAGGAAAGAGGCCATTTTAAATGGAGTTTTTACACTACCCGGAAGACATAGGAAATGACAGTTGACCTACATTACACATACTCTGACTGAAGGCTGAAGCGGCGTAATTTGAAGACGTGCTTATTTGTGAGTACGGTTTCTGTGTCTGTGACTCTCCCGGCGGCATCGTGGCCGGTGGCCATCGCAACGAACCAGACTGAGCCCAGCTCCTGTCTTTGGTGTAGTTGCTTCGTTTGATTTTCCACCATGTACAGGGAGCCGGTCTCTATATTTAGCCAAAAGCCTTTGTGTCTTTCCAGGTATCAGAATTGTTTTTCATGTCTTGGGAGCAGCTGTTAGAGGCCTAGCTTCTTTTTTCAGGAAGTTGCCTTGTGGGTCCTACGAGGAGGGTTATGTGGCCTCACTGCTCTGTGGAGCCCCCTGCTCCCTGCAGGACACTGGGGCTGCTGGAGACGCTGCCCCCACCTCCCACGGGGCTGTCAGCCTGGAGGGTGCAGTGGGACCGGGGTCGGGGCTCCACAGTCACTCCGGCTTCCCTCAGACTTCGGCTTCCAAGTTGATTTAGCCCTGGAACTGCCGTCCTGGGGCTAAAACACAGCCGTTAGGAACAGGCTTGTTTTCCCCACCTTAAAAGCACCTGAATTGGGCCCTGGTGCTCCGAGTGGCCGGGCAATGGGCGTGAGAGCAGAGCTGGTGGAGGAAGTGGACTGGGAACGGTTTTGGGGGTCCCATCTGTGGGATAGAGCCCCCGGTGTGCAGAGGGCGGAGACGGGTGCTGGCCCGGTTCCAGACAGGGGACCCAACGGGCCCATGTTCTGTCCAGAACCGTAGGGTCCGGTCCCACTCTTTCCAGCCAACACTCCCTTCTGGTGCCCGACACAGGCTGGGCAGCCGCGGGCCAGCCTGCACACAGGCAGCTGCCATGCCCACTGGGAGCCCCTGCGTCACACCGGTGGGAACTGCCAGCTTCATGGCGGTGGGTGTTTGTTTTTTGTGGGTTGAGCGTCTGTTAATACTTTTGTATGCTTCACTACAGTTTATATTTTTATAGGCTATTTTTATCAAGCTTTTTCTAGGTCCCTTCTATTTTACATGACGAGTTCTCGTGTGCACGGCTCCCTGTGTCTGTCAACCTGGACCTCCCCAGCTGCTGTCCACTTTGGGCCCCCGTTTGCCCCCGGCCTTGACCACCTCGGACCTTGACATGTGCGTGGCCCCTTCTCACCCCAGGGGGCGTCCGGTGCCGCTTGTGGTCGTGCTGACTGACCGCTGTTCAACAGCAGCTGAGGCCGTGCTCACTGGGGACGATTCTGGTTTCAAGTGTATTATATAGGAAGTGTCCTAGGCAAACAGCCACTCCACTTTGTTTAACTAAATGTTTGTATTATTGCACAATCCCTCCCCCTCACGTGGGCGGCGTCATCTTCCTGCACGTGTTCTGGGCAGCGGGGCCTGCGGGCTCTGTTCTTGCCAGTGGGAGGCTGGATGCCAGCCTGGAGGGCTGGAGTGGGCAACTGCCAAGTGACGCTTGCCTTTTATGTCACAGCAGCTTCCATGCTTATCTTCAAGTTACATTTGGGGATTATCATATTAAAAGATGAAATAAACCACTAATTTGTATAATGTTCTGACATAAAACGCAGTTATAGTCACTTGTGAGGGGCTCAGCCCCAAGGGCATGGAGGGGGACAGGGCTATGGGGGCTGCTCCAACCTGCCAGCTGCGTGTTTCCGGGTCCCTACCCGGGGTTTGCTCTGGAGCGGCTGAGACAGGGCGCCTCTGTCCACAGTGGCAGCGCTGGGAGGCCCTAAGCCACGGCCATGCTGCAGGTGAGGGTTGGAGGCACGGGGCGGGCGGGGGGGCGCTGTAGGGGCCTGGGCCTCCTCCTGCAGCGGGAGCTGGAGCAGCCCCCAGCCAAGGTGGTGGGCACCCCTCCTCCCACCAGCTGTGACATGCCCTGCCTGAGTCACGGGTTGTTTGCCTCCTGCCTGGGATGACAGCTCAGGCCCAGCTGCCACTAGAGACACCACCCCCCACCATCGGAAAACATAGGAGAATGATTAAGACCAAATGTCCTCCCATGGTGTGGGGGAGGAGGGCTCCAGGAGGTTCCCAGACGTCCGAGCAGCGAGGACCTGGGGCGTGGGCTCCTCCCAGGACGAGATGCGGCCAGGCGGAGGCCTCCCGAGGCCACCCAGCACCACGGCAGTGGCACAGCTGGGGCTGGACCCCAGGGCTCGCCTGTGGGTCGGAAGCCCCGAAGCAGAGGCCGGCTCTCTGTCCCTGTGAGAGGCCGTGACAGTGGCAGCCCTGGAAGCCATTACTCAGCCTGGTCCCCAGGGCCCCCCGGGCCGGCCGGGCGTCTGCACACAGACAGGAAGCAGGCCTGTCGTCCCTCCGCCCTGGATGGTGAGGTGATCCTTGGACTCAGGCAGGCTCCCCAGTGACTGGCTTTCCTGAGTGGCCTTGGACAGACTGCCCTCTGTCCGGCCACCGTGGGGCCTGCTCAGGGCCTTTTTCCTGCCTGGTCTGGGGGGCGCAGAGCTCAGCGGGAGGTGGGGCTCAGGGCCTGTGGGCCCGTCACCTCCCTCTCAGCCTTGTGCTTCTTGTCTGAAATGGGGTGACATGTGGTCAGAGAGCAGTGGGGGCAGCAGCACTGTTACCACTGGGGCACCACTGCCCCCCCTTCCATGTGGGGGCCAGTCCTGGGACAGACACGCTGATGCTTCAGCCTGTGGTGCTGCCCTGGTCTCAAGGCCCAAGGAGTGATTTTCAGTGTCCCCACACATGCAGCCATGAGTGGCCACGTGGCCCAGGGCCAGTGCCCTCCAGGACCAGCACTCAACATCAGTCTGAGTGGCACACACCGTAGAATGGGGTGCGAGTGGTGTCCCCGGTGGGGGCTGGGGTCTGGACCTCCTGATCGTCAGCGCCCGCCATGGAGAAGGGGGGTGACACCTTCCAGGAGTAGGCCTGAGGAGCAGGTTATGAAAGGGTCAAGTCCAGGGCTCCAGCCGAAGGTGAGGACCGGGGCCTGCAGGGGCCGCTTCCCGGAGGGGCTGGCCACCGGAGGACAGACGAGCCCCGGCTGCAGCCTCCCCCGAGGCCGCTTCCCAGCACCAGGCCTGTCTGCTCCCTGGCATCTGTACCAGGCTCCCCCCATGGAAAAGGGTTTGCAGGAGGCGCAGGGGGCAGGTCCAGGGTCCGGGCCCCAGGTCCGTGCAGCAGGGGCCGAGCACCTGGGGTTGGCTGGTGGAGAGGCCACCTGAGGCAGACCTGTAACTGGCTGGCCCCTTCCCTGGGCGCCGAGGAGATGAAGGAAAGGGACAAGTGAGCTGGCCAGTGTTCTCCCTCCACCCTGGGGAGGGGGGCAGCGGCAACAGCCCCAGGGGTGTCAGAGCCCAGGTGGTGCCCCTGCCCCTTGGGTGCAGAGGGAGCAGAGCGCCAGAGACGCGCCCATGGGGCTCCCCCACCACCCCCCCAGGGACAGGTCCTGCTGCTGACAAGATGGGCCTTGCTGGTGTGTGTGGGGCGGGGGGGCTTTCCCTGTGAACCATGGGTCCGAGGACCTCAGAGGGGACATGGTGGGCTGGGGGTCTGAGCAGGGACCAGCACCCCCGGGCCTTTGCCAGGCTGCACCCACCCCGTACGCAGCCTCGGGGGCCCTGTGTACGCCTCCTCCAGCCCCCCACCCACCTGGGTCCCGTCTGCTGCTTCGTCCGCTCCTCCCTGTTGGCCTCTCAGAGAAGCCCATGACAAGGTGGCATGTCAGGCAGAGGACGGGGGGCGTGGGGTTTCAGACCTGACGCCCCCATCCAGGAGGAAACCAGGCTGCGCTCTGACACGGTAGGTGCTCGTTTATGTATAATAATAATAAGTGTTACACAAACTGTGAGAATAAAAAAATACCTTTCTGAGGGGTTCCCCGCCTGCTGCAGGCAGGGGCCCGGGTAGCACCATTGGGGCGCGAGGGGTGGTGGGCACTGAGGTCCGTGCGGCTGTCGGTAGTCGTCTGTCTGTCTGTCCATGCACCCGGCCAGGGGTCAGCGGCGGGTGGCCCGCTGGTGGCCGCGGGAGGGGCCACCGTGGCCGGGCGAGGGGCAGGAGCGGCAGCACTGGGCACGCACGGTGGGCAGCTGGCAGCGGCCAAGCAGGCGCAGCGTCTCGCAGAAGCCAAAGGACAGGCGGTCGCGCTCACAGCCTGCGGGCGGCACAGGGGCGGCTGCTTTGGCCCAGGCGTGGCCTCCTGCTCTGCTCACTGCGCCTATTCTGGGAAGCGGCCGCTTCCAGCCCAACCTTGCCCACACTGCCGGTGACAGCCCTCAGCTGCCGCCCCGGCCTGCTTGCTCCCGCAGATGTCCCAGGGGAGCAGGAAGGCAGCAGCAGCCCTGGGCCTGGGCGTCCCCTGGGCCTAGCACACGGCACGAGGCAGCCGGAGGGCTCTCCCACCCCAGCCTCGAGCAGTCGCTCCAAGCTACACATCTGTAGACGTGTGTGCTGTTCCCACGGTGACCTCAGGCAAGCTTCTGAACCTCTTGGGAGGGGGCCCAGATCCCTCCTTTGTCAGTACCCCCCCTCCATGGGCCGACAGATGTGGTCAGGCCCTCAGCTGCTTCGCACCCTGGAGTTTCCAGACCTTCCAATGTCCTGCCACACAGGCCCACGAACCATCAAAACATCCTGGGGACGCCAGGGCCTCAGCAGCGTCTTAGTCACCTCCTGGCTGGCTCCAGCCTTAAACTCCTCACGTGGTGTTCATGGCTCCTGACTCCACCACCTGACCACCCCCCACCCCAGCAAGCCCAGGGCCTCCCGGGCCAAGCCTGTCCTTGGTTCCCACCTTCCCCCTCCTCTGGCCCTCGCCACCTGGCACCATAGGAGCCCAACTCCCCAGAGGCCCTAAGCCCAGCATGAGGAGCTGAGAGGGGCAGTGACCCAACAGTGCCCCAAAGGCAAGTACTGTGGCACCAGCAGCCACTCGGGGCGCGTGCAGGAGGCACCGAGATGCTGCCGGATGAACGCTGTGGACACAGCGAGCACCTGTGCGGGCGGACCCTGAGGTAAAGGGAGTCGAGGCAGGAAGGCACGGCAGGGGCCACGAGGCCTGGACGAGGGCTGCCCAGGAGCCTGCTGCTGGTGCACAAGGCAGATTGGGGCAGCTCCCCGGGGTCCCTGGCGGCCACCGCCTGTCCTAGGGGCCGGGGTGCAGGCCTGTTTCCTGACCCCATCTTCCCTGAGCACCTCTGAGCCCTTTACCCCGAGTCCTCATCAACGCTTCCCCCAAGGACGGGGGTTGTCAGCCCTTTGGTGCACAAGGGCGCGGAGCCCAAGGCCACATAGCTGGTGAGGGGAGCCCAGGTGGACGGCAGTTTCCTGTGCTCAGCACTGCTGGGGGCTGGGCTGCAGGAAGCGAGTGTGTGTCCAGGCCACCGCTCGCTCAGGCCCTTCCTCCAGGAGGACCCAGCTGGCCCAGAAGCCAACAGCTGCTGGGAGCAAGCAGGGCCCTGGGAGGGAGGCACTGCTCACTCCGGGCTGGCCTCCGCGGGCCAGAGCTGGGGCTGGGGGCTCAGCCAGGCCTGGGTTCACTCAGACCCAGACGGGAAAAGCTTTCCCAAGGCCGTACAGGCTGCTGCCCCGAGCGCTCTCCTGAGCTGGACTCCCCGGCCCAGTGCCAGCTTCCCCTAGCCTGTCGTAGGGGCCACGGCCTGACGGGTCCCCATGTCCCCACCGTGCTCCCAGCCCCCCACCCCTGCGTGGGGTTGGGGCACTCACGTGGGGGCTCAGAGAGGTCGCAGTCCTGGGTGCCGCACGGCCGGGAGCTCTCAGGCCAGGCCTCATGGCCACACTGCTCGTTGTCCTCCTCACGCAGCCCCGTCTGGGTGTTGACACACTTGACCAGGCGCCGCTGGACGCCACCACCGCAGGGGGCCGAGCACTGCGGGAGGAGGGGATGAGGGGTGAGGGGCCACCCGTCCACCCTGGGGCCTGACGGCCTTTCTCCCAGCCCTGCCCCTCGTGCCTTCCAGGAGGGTATGGCCCCATGTTCACCTGCCGGAACTGCACCTGGGGGTGAGGGGGCGGAGCCGCAGCCCCTCACTCAGGCCAGGACACGCCTGGGGCCAGGGGAGCAGCCATGGGGCAGGCTTTGTTCTCAGCTGGCTCTGATTTTTTTTTTTTTTAAATATGTCAAATTTTTATTAAATATTTTTATTCAGTTTTAAGATCACAGTTAAAGTACTTTAGCGTGTTATACACATGACTTACATGTGCAATTTTTAGAAATATCAAAGTATAAGATTTTGAAGAAAGAAATTATATAACTGTGTATATTGACTTTTACTACACATACATCTAAGAAAGCAATAATTCTGTTGTACCATTAAGTGGAAATCATTTATTATATGGCATGTTTACACCAACTCGAAAGAGAACCGAGCCAATTTCCGAACGCAAAAAAAAAGAAAAAAAGAAAAAAAAGTGAGCGATTTGATCATGGCTCTGATGTTTTTAAAAAGCCCTAAAGATAAGTTTAGTCTGTGCCAGGTCCCTGCTAAGTGCCTCCCTGCTGCTTCACATTTTACAGATGAGGAAACAGCCTGCCAAGTGCCCTGAGTCACTCAGCAGCCAGGGGGACAAGGACCGAGATTCCTGAACCTGCGAGCTCCAAGCAGGCCCGGCCAGCAGGCGTCCTGCCCATGTGAAGCCTCGCTGCCCTCCTGCCACTCTGGCCTTAGGTAGCTCCCTGAACACCCTGAGCCGTCATCCCGCCCAGTGTCTCCTCCAGGTCTCCACTCCGCCGCCCCTTGTCCGAAGGACTCCCCTGACATCACAGCACACAGCCACTCTTTTAGTCCGTTTTCGCGGCCACCACTGTGTCTGCCGTGACCACAGGAGCCTGGCGCACAGTGGGCACTCAGACCCCTCCCCGCGCTGTGCCGCCGGCTTACCTGGCCCCAGGGCCCCACCACCCACTGCGTGCAGGGCTGCGTGTTGCAGGACCGAGTGCTGTTGGGTCTCAGCGCCTCCTCGCACAGGCCCGGCTCCGGGCAGGTCACCAGACGCTGCTGTTCCCCACCGCCACAGGCCTCAGAGCACTGGGGGGCAGGATGGGCAGGGCAAGGGGTCAGGGCACGGCCAGGGCTGGCCACCCCCCACCCCAGAGCCCCGGGCCTCACCTCCCTCCAGGAGGAGGTGTACCAGCTGAGGCAGGGCTGGGCCCCGCAGGGCCGGCGGGCAGGCGGCTGGGCAGGTCCGGGCTGGCAGTGGAAGGGCCGCAGCGGCCGGAGGTGCCGTGTGTCCACACACTGCACGTCCCGCACGGAGGTACCTCCACCACAGCTGCGGGAACACTGCGGGCCGAGGACATGTATGTGCACACGTCACCTCGTGCATGCACATGTTGGGGGGGTGGGTCAGGGCAGGCATCCAACCTCCCCACAGCCAGGGCTCGTCCCTGAAAGTCTCCGGGGCTTCCTCAAGATGGGACAGAGGGAGAGAGTGATGTCCCAAGGGGGTGGCAAGTAGAGAACAGGAGCCAGCCATCAAGAGACGGGGCTGGGGCAGGTGACACAACACAGATGCGAAGATCAGACAGACCAGCAGTTAACAGAGTATGAGGCTGCCCCCCCACCCGGGATCACACTCATGGGCCCCTCTGGCCGTCCACACGCACCTTACTCCAGTTGCCTGCATGCCAGGTGGCACAGGGCCGCAGGTGGCAACGACGGGCGGGCTGGGGCCGGCCAGCTGGGGCACAGTCGTCTTCGCGGCCGGAGCTGCAGCGCACGGGCCTCCAGACAGCACCCAGGCCGCAGGTGGTGGAGCACTGTGGACAGAGCAGAGGCCATGCAGCAGGCCGGGTCGTGCACCCCAAGCCCTCACAGCCAGGGGACCACCATCAAGGTGGGTGGGGCCTCAGCAGAGCCGGGGCCTCCCAAGGAGACAGTGAGGATGAGAAGGCCAGTCCCCCAGCACCTGCTCACTGGGGAGGCAGCTGTCCAACGAGGCTTCCCAGAACCCCCTGGGAAGGAAGTCTGGGATCCTCACTGGGCCTCAGCCTGTCCCTCCCAGCCCAGGATTAGGGATCTGAACAGAAGCTCACTTCCCCTGCAGTGACCTGGGGGGTTTGGGGGACAGCTTTGTTCCAGGCCACTCAGACCCGACAGAGCAGGGGACAGCCAGGAGGGGAGAGCCAGGCGAGCCGTGGGGACTCTGCTGGGCCCCGTGTGGCAGCGAGGGGCCTGGGGCCGCGGGAGGAGGCTGCCCCACCACACAGCTGCCTGGGGTGAGTTCCCTGTCCCTGGGGGTGTGCAAACCAGAGTGAGGGACACTCCTCCTGGCTGCGTCTCATTTGTGCCCACCCTGCCTTCCCCGGCTCCTGTACTGTTTGGGGAGGGGCCTCGGGGACTTGAGACACAGGGAGAGGGGCCCCTTGCCATACCCCCCTGCTCAAATGGAAAACTGAGGCAGCGGGGTCCTGCCCACCCTGGCCCTGGCACCACTTGCCTCACTCCAGTTTCCCACTTCCCAGCTGGCATTGCTGGCTGGTGGCAGGTCCTCAGGGGGCCCCTCTTTGGCCAGGCTGGGGTCCAGAGTCTGGGTCTCAGGGACTCTGCTGCTGTTGGCTGGAGTGTCACCAGCTGGTGTGGACAACAGCACTAAGCTCGGGGGCGCTTCTGGGCTGGGGGGCCCAGGGGGACCCAAGGATCCTGGACTCAGAGTGGTCACCCAAGGTGTGTGCCCTGGACCAGTGGGGGCTGTCAGGAGGAAGGTCCCCGGCACTGCCAGTCCTGGGGGTGGCGGGGTGGGTGCCCCTGGCTGCAGCGGGCTGTCCCTGCCCTGGGCCTCTGGCAGGGAGGCCGTGGGAGGAGGCCCCCCCACGGTGGGCCACAGCTCACGGTCCACAGGCCCCAGGTCCCCTTGCAGAGCTGGTTCCCAGGCCATGGTCCCGCTCGTCCACAGCTCGACTGTGTCAGGACTAGGAGAGGAGTGGGTGGTGCTCGTGGACACGGGGGACAGTGGGCTCTGGGGCAGGTGGGGCCCTGGGCGGCCTACGGCCTCCTCGTCGTCAGAAACCTCATTGGTCCACTCCCACTGAGGAGGGGGTGGCCGGCTCAGGCCATAGTCTTCGCCCAGGAACTCATCTTGGTCTCCAGGAGCTACAGGCGTCGCTATGCCACCAACTGAAGCAGGAGTCCAGGGCAGGCTGGGGAGCCCGAGGTCTGGGGCCCCCACGGGGGAGTCTTCCTCAGACAAGAAGTTGACCAACGGGGTCCTCGGGGTCTGCTCTGAAGGTGGGGGCAGGGAGCGTCCGGCCTGGCTGGGCCAAGGGGCAGGGGACCCATCTCGTGGCGCCCCCTCCTCGGCCCCAGGAGGCTCTGAGGCCGGTGCGGGGGTGCCCGTGGGGGGCTCTGCAGGACTGCTCAGGGGCGGGGGTGTCCAGTCCCCTGTGCCCGCCGGGTCTGGGCTGGGCTCCTCGAAGGGCCAGTAGGACAGGTCCTCGTGGAAGGTGATGAAGTTGTAGTCGTAGTAAAAGTCGTCCACGAACACGGGCCCCGGTGGGCCCAGTTCGGGGCCCTCCTCCTCGATGGCGTTGCCCCCGCCGGCCGACTCAGGTGACGACGGGGGCAGAGGACGGGGGGCCAGGTGGGGCGGGAGGAAGTCCACCTCGTTGTACAGCTCGTGGCTGAAGGAGCCGCTGCCCGAGCCTTCAGGACCCAGCACGTCCAGGGCCCCCGGGCAGGGTGGCAGGCGGCAGGCGGCCTCACTTGCTGGCCGCTGGGCCTCATCGCAGGGGACACCAGTGTCATTGGTGCAGAGGACACTGCGGTACTGAGCTCCCGGGCCGCAGGTCGCCGAGCACTGCAGGGGAAGCCAAGGTGAGGGGCCCAGGCCAGACACTGGGCCAGGCGGGTGCCCTGCCCCCTTGCCTTGTCAGAGCTGCCAGCCCTCTCGGACCCCACCGGCTCGAGACCACGGCGTGCCAAGGCGTCCTAGTCCCTGAGGTTTGGGGACGGGGGTTGATCCTGGAATGCCCCAGCCTCCCTCCCACCTTCCTGGTGCCTGGCAGTCAGGGCTCCCTGAAGGCTGCCTCTGCCTCCCTGCAGCCCGAGACCGATGGTGGAGCTGGGGGCGGGCGTCTCCCATCCTGATGCTTACCTGAGACCAGTTCCCCAGGGCCCAGGTCGCTGGACAGGCCACATCGCGGTTGCAAGGAGTTTCGGCAGGGGGCCGGGGCAGGTGTTCGCAGGCAGGTGGCTCCAGGGCGCTCTGCTCGTCCAGCCCGATGCTTCGGATACAGAGCACAGCCCGGCGGGAGAGGCCTCCGGGCCCACAGGAGCTGGAGCACAGCTGCCACTCACCTGCCCACCACCTATGGGGCACAGGTGGCATCAGTGTGGGACTGGCTGGACTCCCAGGCATCAGGTTCAGGTCTAAGCCCAGGGGATATGTCCCCAGAGCTCCAAGCCTAGGTCGGCCCCCAGAGCCCTTTGCTCCTGCCACCCTCACCCCAGGGTATCTGGGAAAGGCCTGTGTCCACACAGGAACCCAAACACGAGTGACCAGGGACATCTCAGGCTGGGGTGGGAGGCAACCAAGGGCTGGGGCTTCAGCACTGGGAAGAAAGGCCAACAGCCCATTCCCTCTACTCTCCCAGGGGTCCCCTGCTCTGGGGCCAGCAGCAGCACCAGGGCTCCTGGGTGTTGGGGTCAGGGTGGGCTCACCGGGCCGGGCAGGGCTCCTCACTGCACTTCCTGTGGCGGTCATCGGGCCGGCCCAGAGGGTCACAGTGTCTCTCGTCCACAGGCCCTACCAGCCGCTCAGTGCAGGACACGATCTGCCTCTGCATACCTGGGGGATCGGGTTCAACCTGGGCCGGGCACCCAAGGCCCCTGCCCAAGCCACCCTGCTCCCAGAGACACGGCCACACCCACCCTGCTCAGAGCCCTCCCAGAGCAGGCCCCCAGCCCCACCCCGGGGCAGGGGCAGAGTATGCAGCTTCTGTGGCATGGGGCTTCCTAGCTGGGAGACCTTGGGCAGCTCACTTGGCCTCTCTGAACCTCAGTGTCTTCATCTGTAAATGGGAGTGAAAATAACAGCTTCCTGGAAGCTCTGGTGTGAGGGTGACATGTGTTCGTGCGTGTGTAAGCTCAGTGCACAGTGCCTGGAGCCTGGCAAAAGCTCACAAGTGCCAGCTACTGTTCACGTACAAATCCAAACGTGGCTGGGCTCTGTGCCTGCTTCGTCCCATTTACTCTCCCAAGGGACCTATGAGACGGACTATTGCTAGCCCCATTTTACAGATGGGGAAACTGAGGCTCAGAGAGGCAAACTTCCAGGCTCACGATGGCCCCACAAATAAGCAGTGAGTAGGAGGCTGAAGCTGGCATCCCTGCCCAGAGACTAAGACCCCCTCCTCACCTGTGCCGCAGGTGACTGTGCACTGGGTCCAGGGCCCATAGTGCCAGGAGAACTCGGGTGGCGGGCCCAGGCCGTGGTCATCAGCCTCCCGGTGGATGGTGTACTCATAGCGCACCCCGGGGTTGCTTTCCTGAAACAGCAGCTGCGAGGCAGGTGGGGGCCCGTGAGCACGAGGCATCCTCTCCACCCGCCCAGAGCGACCGTCCTCAATAAGCCGAGCCAGCCACCCCTGGGACCTGGGGCCACACCCTGGGCCGCCGTAGAGATGGGGGAATCGAGGCAGAGGCCCAGCAGCGGGGCTAGGTGCCCGCCCCAGGCCTTCTCCTGCCATGGGGCCTGGGTCACACAGAACCCCCCTGTGCCCCTGCCCAGGCCTCGGGAGGCAGGCACCTGGATCCAGACAGGCTCGTTGGTGGGCCCCGGGGACGTGAGGTTCTCCCAGTTGCCTGTGCGAGCGTACGTGAAGGTGGTTCCTGCCACCTCGTACTCTCCGTTCCACTGGATGGTCCAGCCACCGTTGAGGAAGTACTTTTCTGGGTCCTCGCTCCGCAGGGCCAGGAAGTTGGCAGCCTCGGCCAGCTCCTCGATGCGGATCTCACGGGCACCGGCCGGGATCAGCCCCACATCCACGTACCCTGGTGGCCGGCGGTGCGCAGAGGTAAGCGGGTCGGCTGCCCGCACCTCCTCCCCGACCTCTCTTCCCAATGGCCCTGCCGGCTGACCCCGAGGGTTCCACCACCGGCTTGATTCTGAGCGCCCCCAGAGGCAGAGGTTTACCCCTGCCTAGGTCACCAGCACCTCCGACGGGCTCCTCTGATCCGGCCCCGGCCCCCTGTTCCAGAGACCTTAGCTGGTCTGCCACACGGCTGGCCCATCCCCGACACTCGGGGCCAGTGTGACCATGCTGAAAACCCGCGTGGACAGGGCCTGTCCATGTGAAACCTCCTTCCTCCTGCCCAGCCCGTGTCCTCTCACTTCAGAAGTGTCTGTCACATGCCTGGCATTGCTCTAAGCACTTTACACAGGTGACACGCTTGTGCATAAGCTCTGTTGTCATCCGCGTGTTACCGATGGGGAAGCTGAGGCATAGCACAGTGAAGCCCCTTGCCTGAGGGTTCTGCTGGGTTCAGCATCTGGCTGGGGGTCTGAACTAGAACCACCGAGGGCCATGGACCGGGGCTCGGGGGAGAGGAAGAAGGGCCACCCTGCCTCCCACCGCTGGTGCCACCCATACCCAGGCCCTCTGCCTCCTGGAAGGTCCCGCTCACGGTGTGACAGGTGGAGCCGTTGCCTTGGCACACGCCACAGCGGTCCTCAGTGGCGCCCGAGTCAATCTCGAAGTCACAGCCCACGTTCTGTAACACGCGGAGGGGGGTCGGGAGGACAGCTCGGGGCCCTGCCCCGCCACAGCAGTGTCCTCTGACCCCAGGTACACCCCTCCGCCTCTCCAAGCCTCAGTTTCCTCAGGGGTGAACTGGGGAGATGAATCTGTGCCGTAAAGGTGTGTCGTGAGAGCCCACACGGTGAGAGGTGGGACAAGCTCTAGGAAAGGAGGCACCGGGCCACCCCTCCCGCTGCTTCTCTGCTGAGTCTCCAACCCTGTGGCTTCACCGCCCAGAAGTAGTGGAAAGAAAGTGGCTGGGACATGGGCACAGAGATGAAGCCACTGCTGTTGCTGGAAGGATGAGGGTTGCCAGCAAATGCTGACGCTCGCTCTGCCGGGCCCTGAGCCCTGCCGTCCCAGGAGTGGCCTGTGAAACGACTTCATTGAATGTGCTGTGTGGATACAGTCCCCTTGCTATCTTGCAGGAAGCCACTGCCTGGGATCCTGCAGCCAGAAGGCGGGCGAGCCACCCACCGCCTGGGCTTGTTTCCGGCAGGAGCTGTGCTGAGCTGGTGCGGACGAGGAAGTCGTGGTGCCAAAGCAGAGGTGGGGCGTGCGGCCCGATCGTGAGGGGGCTTTGCTGAGACGTGATCAAAGGGCCTCAGCGGCAGAGCTGGTACAGCCTGGGGAGGGTGCGAGGGGACCAGGAGGGCCCCAGCAGAGGCCACCAGGGGTGGGGACAGGAGGTGTTAGAGACCCTTCCCATGGGGCACACCTTGCAGATGCCATTGATGCAGAGGTCACGGCTGGCCTGGCCCTGGTAGCAGGGGGTGCCGTCGACCACGGCGTCCCGCAGCTTCTCGGCAAAGTACTCATTCGACGGCCGGCAGTGCAGCTCACAGGGGTTCACTGGGGGCCCAAGTGAAGGAACCATGAGGGATAACAGGGCAGGAGTCAGGGAGGCCACCAAGAAGACGGCCTCCACTACCCGTATCACGGCAACCGAGAGGCTTGTCCGGGCCGGTAGCTCTCTGCCCGGCAGCAGCCGGGCAGTGAGGACAGTTGGGAGCAGCCCAGGGCTGTGTCACAGATAACTCGGGCCCTCGACCCCTGCCCGCTGGACCTCAGTGTCCCTGTGGGCAGCAGGACTCACCATCGTTGACCACGGGCACCCATGTGTGCAGCTGGCCCTTGTACAGCATGGCGTCAAAGTGGCTGCACTGCACGTGGCGGAAGGAGGGGCGGCCGGTGGGGCAGTGCTGCAGGTTGCAGAGGCGGACACGTTTCCTCTCGCCCACGCAGTACTTGCCCTTGTATTTGGGCCTGAGGGGAGGGCCAGGCGGGCTGAGCCAGTACACAGGGAGTCCTACTACGCACCTGACCCAGGAGCTGAGCCCCACTGTGCGCCTGACCTGGGAGTGGGCCCTCAAAGTGGGGCTCCTTCCGCGTCCCTGACCCCTGACACCCCCCTCTGCTCACGCCGCGCTCCCTTTGCACTGCCCACGCTCGGGCTCTGTTTGTAAGGATGTAAGGGAAGGTGGCAGCAGGGAGCCCGGGCTCCCCAATCTGCTGTGTGACCTTCGGCAAATCTTCGGCTTTCTCTGGGCCCATTTCCTCATCTATACAATGGGGGTGGGGCCCTCTGCACGGGGCTGCTGAGGCCGGGACAAGCTGTGGGCGTCTCCCGCCCGTGAGACCAGTGTCCTGAGCCCGTCCGTTGGCACCCTGGTAGCAGCCCCACGCCTGCCCCTGAGCTAATGCTGAGCACCACCCCCTCTGGGCCAGAGTACCTGTCCCCAACCCCGCTCAGGCCTGGAGGCTGGGACGCGGCAGGGGTCCAGGCTGGTCTCTGCCCAGTGCAGGGCGCTGTGTGGGGCGGGCTCTGAGCACCACGCCCCCGGGGTGTCTAGTGAAGAGGCCCCCACACCTCCCCGAATCTTCACATCGCCTGCTTAGATGGGGAAACTGAGGCCCCGGGAGAGGCAGCCACTCGCCCCAGGTCACACAGCACCCTTCTCTGCTGATCACTTCTTCCAGCTGTCCCTGGTGTCATCCCAGACCCACGTGTACCTCTGATGCCACCAAGTGGCTCCTAGTCACTGAGAGTTGTACCTGAGGGGCTGCACTGACCCCTGACCACAGCTGCACCACGTGGGCCCTGCTGTGCCCCTATCACGTGGGTTCTCTGGGACCTGAGGCTCAGGGAAGGGCTGGAGGGGAGATTCAACCCTGACCCACCTAAGGTCCAGGGTCTAAGCTCTTGGCCACTGCCCCCTCCTGTCTCCCTCCTGCCAGCCGCTGCTTTGTCATGTGGCCTCAAAAGTCCCTCCAGCCTCTGGGCCTCGGGGTCCCCCTCTCTGCAATGGGGTCAGCATGGGGACTCTGTCAGCCTGTGACACACCTACAGGTGACCCGAGGTGGCTGTGGAAACTCTGGCCTCTGTGGGGACACTTCTGACAGCAGGGGGCTGGGGCAGCACCAGGCTCCCGCAACGGCCGCTTGTTCAGTGCCCTCGGTCCCACCTGCCCGGCCCCCGGCCACACTCACACAGGCTGCGTGCACTGCCGCTCGGCGCTCTGCACGCCCACGCCGCAGCTCCGCGAGCAGACGGACCAGGCGCTCCAGCCTGACCAGCTGCCATCCACGGCCTCAGGCCTGAAGCCCACAGGGACGCACTCCCCATTCAGACACCACTGTCGAGACACACGGAGGTAAGGGCCGCCCCAGCCCTCCCGTCCTCCTCACCCTAGTGACCACGAGGGGCGTGGAAGGCCTGGAAAGGCACACAGGGAAGGGCCAGAGGGGTGAGGGAGGTCCCCTTCTACCCAGGGAGCAGCTGAGCAGAGAATGAAACTGCCCCCATGCTGGCGCCCTGGGCTGAAGACACCTGGGAGAACCGCTGACTGCAGCCCCCACGCCTCCATCTGCACAGGGGACTCGGGCCGGAGAGCGCCGGGGGGTCCGTGAGCCAGGCTGGGCCCGAGCACGGACATCTGCCTGTCACCCCCACCTGCACAGCTGGGCCGGGCACCCTACCTTGCTCTCCCCACACCTGGTACCGTCCACGGCCGCATCCAGCTTGGAGTGACAGGTAGTCCCCACGGAGCACCAGAGTGTGTGGCACACATTCTGCAGGAGGAGGGCACGAGCCACACTCTCACTCCCTCCCAGGGCCACCACCCGCCCTGCCCCCTCACTACCCTGAAAGTCCCCTGGGGGCCCCTGCACGGGGCTGGCACATGCTGGGGCTCTTCAGATGGGACCCAGGGCCCCCTCGTCGTCTGTGGGCCACGAGGTGCTGCGGGGGCCTGACCCTGGGTCGCTGCTCAGAGCATTCTACAGCCCACCCACACCTCTCGTCTAGAAAGACCCTGTTAGAAGCTGTGGGGTTTTGGTGACATGCCCACAGCCATCACTTCGGTGACCTTCCTCAGGACCCCTCAGGGTAGGTTTCGTTTTACCTCCTAGAATCCAGCTCTGGGAGAGGGGAGCTTGCCCACAGTCCCACAGTGGGTGACAGTCCCCCTAGAGCCCAGCCCTGGGCCTGTGGCCTCCCACTGTGTGTGACGGGCAGGCCCGCGGGGTGTGCAGGCCGTGCCCGCAGGGCCCCACTCACGTCCATGCCGTCGCAGAAGGCAGAGTAGGCTCCGTACTGGAGGCGGCACTGGTGGCTGACGTCATACAGGACACCGGGCGGCACCGATGGGGCGTCCATAGCGTCTGTGGCGGGAGCGTCGTCCAGGCACACACCCCAGCCGCGGCTGCACAGATGGGACAGGAGGGTGGGGTGATGACCACCTGTCCCGGGGGGGAGGGGACAGCCTAGAGGCCCGTCAGGAATGCCTCGGCAGGCCGGGACAGCAGAGGAGGGAAGAGGCGCGACACCTCAATCTGCAGGGGATCTGCGGCCTCCTTGCCCCCAAAACCATCCTGTGACCCCATCTCACCTCCCGGGCACTCCCAGGGCTGGGCCTTTGCACGAACCGTCCCCTCCCTGCAATGCTCTTCTCACTCCGCGGTAACCAAAGGCCCTTCCTCCCTCAGAAACCTCCTGGACTGCCAAGCCCTCCTGTGGCCTGGCTCTGAATTCCCGGGTCCTCCAGCCCTCAGCCCGGGGCCTGGCCGGCAGACAGGGACCTGGACAGCGTCACGTCACAGCTGACACAGCAGCACGCCCCTGACGGCCCCACTGCGGGCCGAAACCTAGAGTCACCTGTGCGAGGACCCAGGCCTGGGAGAGCCAGGGGACAGCCTCTCCTCACAGGACCCCGTGCGTCCCCTGCCCTAGGTCACATGGCAGGGTGATGATGCTAGGACCTGAGGCCAGGCCCAGGCTGCTGGCGCCCACGGGTGTCCACTCACTGGCCTGGCCTCCAACACTTCACTCCAAATGTAAGTTCAAAAGCCTGGCACGGAGGCTGGGTGGGACAGAGGAGTGTGCCAGCTGGCCAGGGGATCCCCATGTTGGGTGGGACATGCCTTGGCCCCACACCGGCAGCTCCTTGGACACATGTAGCCAGTTTCCTGCCTCAGACCCAGTGGTGACTGGCTGCGTGTCAGCTCCTGTGGGCCTGCCAGTGGGCAGCCGGAGCAATGACAACCTATCAGGTCCTTCCCATATGAGCGTGACAGGGTGGGGAGCACAAGGGGCCCTCATAGGACCCCCTGCCAGAATCAGGGCCACATTCCGGCCCACGTGCTGGCTGACTGGGGAGTCGGAACAATTGTTCCAGTCTCTCCCTGGCTAGGGATGCTGTGTGGCCTTGGGCCATCCCACACCCTCTCTGAGCCTTCACATCCTCACCCACAAGAGGCTGAAGCTGCCTGTGTGATCCCACGCTAAAGAGGTATAAATAGCAGCGTCTACTTGGGGAAAGTCACACGGCGGCGGCCGGCCGCCAGCCCTTCCTTCCTCTGCTCGGCTCACCGCCAGGCTGCGCCCGGGGCCGACACCAAGCCCGTCAGTGCTTCCCCTCGGGGCCCCTCCTCGCTCTAATTATAGGGGTGCTGGGCGGCCCCACGTGGGGACAGGGCAGAGGATGGCACCGCAAGGCCAGCACGGAGCCGCTCACCTGAGACGTCCCCTCGCCAGCCCTGGCCCTGGTTGTGGCGTCGCCAGATGGCGGCACCGTGGATGCCGGGAGGACACACGATCGGGCCAGCCTCTTGCCGGCAAGAGCCGAGGCTTCCCAGGCACGAGTGAGGGGCCTCCCCACCCGCCCCTAGCCGTGACATCACCGAGAGCACCGTACTCCTGATGGCCCGGGGGTCTTTCGAGGGCCGTTGCACGACTTCTTCAGATTCCTACACACCCCACAGGGCTGTCTGCCACAGCACTGATCACCTGAGCTGTCACATGTCTGTCCCCCCAGGTGGTGAGGTCTCGAGGACAGGTGCCTCCTCTGTCTCCTTTACTGTACACGGAGCACAGGGCAGGTTAGTATTTGTTGGCACAGCAGGAATGTGGCTTTGAGTCACGTGGGGTTCACTTATGCCTGGGTCTATGTGGCCCAGGGCCAAGGTGGTCCGAGCACCTCTGAGCCTCCCCCAAGACCAGGGAACCCTGCCTGACCCCACCTGGCAACTTCTAGGAATCTGTCCCCCACCCTGTTTGGGTGGGGTGGGTCCTGTCTCCCATCCCACTCCCAGCAAGGACACGGGGCTAGAGGACAGGCTGGCATCACGGTCTCCGTGCGAGCACCCCCTCCTGGCACCTGTCCTGGGCCCTGTGACCCCACTCCTGCCTGGCCTTCCAGGATGGACAGGTGAGCGTGTGGGCCGAGAGGAGGTGAAGTCGCCTCCCAAACATCTCTCCACTGGCAGCACGTGTCTGTCCTTCTGCCCCCACCCAGCTCTTCTGGGTGCTGAGGCTCCGGGCGGCCTGGGTGGCTCAGGCTGTCACCCTCTCCTCCCACCCTGCACCCAGGCCCTGAGCCAAGTCCTCCATGCATTCCAGCAGCTGAATGAACACAGAGACTCATCTGTCTGTTTGTCTGTCCTGGGGCCAGGGTGCTGGGCGGCTCCCTGGGTGGGGGCAGCTGGGAAGAGGCCCTGGGGTGCTGTGGGAGCAGCTACTGTTCTGATTTTCCAGCTCGTTCCCTGCCCCCATCTGGGGCAGGAGACACACACCCTGGGGGTTTTTTGTAAGCCTGCTCTCCAGGGCCAGGCCCCTTCCCTGGTTGGGGCCCCTGTCCTGTGTCTTTAGTCCTGACAACCATGAGCGAGCCTTGAAGACTAAGCGTGTGTGGTCGGTACCGGCTGCACACGTCCCGTGTTTGCTCACTGAGTGCTATTAACCCGCGATGCTGCCATCCTTATCCCCGGTTTTCAAGGCTTGAGGGCGAATGTAACTCATGTGCCTACATGGGTGGGTAGAAGCCTGGACCAGAGCCCAGCTCTCAGCTCTCCTCGCTTCCAGCCCCCACCCCAGCCACCCGCCCCCTGTCCGCGGCCGGAGTCCTAGCTCTCAAGTCCATAAGGGACGTGGTCACATCCCTGCTTATATACCCCACAGGGAGTGGACTTCTAGGAAAACATGGCACATCGAGGGGACAGCTTTATCTCCACTGCCTTCCAGAACCCCACAGGGTGTAAATCCACAAGAACAAAGAGCAAGGGAGAGGTGACGATAGCAGAGGAAGGATGTCAGCAAAATTCTGGAAGCTGGAGAGCAGATGGCTTAGTAATGGCGACTCGGTGTCCCCTTGAGAGCTGAGAGCCCAGACCTCCCGGGAGCAACCACCCAGAAGCAGAGCCCTAGACGTCTGGGCGCCCCAGAGGCTGAGGCCCCGAGCCGGCTCAAGAACTGGCTGTAAGAACCCATCAGACCCCAGATCTCTCCCCAACCCTGCCTGGCCGAGGGGGAACTAGATCTGGCCCAGGAACGTTAGACACAGGTGAAAGCCCAAGGCGGAAGGAACTACAGAGAAAAGGGGATGAACAAAAGTGTACACGAGGACGCTGAGACACCCACCAAGCCTGGCTTCCCCATGGAAGCCAGAATGCTGTTGCCAGACTCACCCTCTCCCAGGAGAGAACTAGAGAATTCCTCTCCAGGGAACCGAATCACTCAGAAAAAAGGAGCCCGGACCCTGACATTTGAAGATGTCCTGAAGAAGCAGCCTCGTCCTGGCCAGTCCCCTCCGCAGTGGCTCCGGAAGGTCCTGCCCAGTCCCCAGACCGCCCCTGCGGCACCCCAGTGCCTCCCGCCAGGTGGAAAATACAGCCAAACCATTTACAGGAAACCTTAAGCACCAAAGAAATAGTCTTTAAAAATAACTCAAAGGAAGGAAAGACATTGCAGGGAGCAGAAGAATACATTTCCGCGTAAGTAATAATGTCAGAAAGATGAGAGAAGGTACTGGTTCCATGAAGAAAGATAATGAAAAGGAGAATTTGGTGGAGAAGGAAGTTGAAAGTACAAAAGGATGACACCAGGGAGCCAGACCCCGTTGGTGTCCGCTGCCCCGCAGCCCCTCTACCTGGCACCCCAGTGCCCTGTCTGTGCCCCCCTCGGACCCTGCCACAGGGGAAGGCTTACTCCAGGAACCTGGTGATGTACTCGCGGCTGCAGTGGGACCAGGTGAGCGGTGCCGCGTCGTACAGGAGCTGTGGAGACATGATGAAGGGCCGTTTCCCAACAGGCTCACAGTCGTTGCCGCTTCCGTCATGCTGAATGCCAAAACTGCGTGAGAGCACAGGCCCCGGGGGCGGGGGGCGGGTGAGCCGGTGGGAAGCCAGCCTGCCCTTCCCCCACGGCCTGCAAGGGGCCCCCTCCCGTTCCCAGCTGTGTGGCCTTGGGAAAGTCACTTCCCCTCTCTGAGCCTGTTTCGTACTCCAGAATGAGGGTGTGGTGGCTGGTATCCCACTGGGCCCCCTGCAGGTGCACCAGACGGAGCCTGAATGGGCGCCAGGGACCCAGAGCAGCCCTGCTCACGCCCCGGGCAGGCCGCATCGGGTGACACGGGTGGGGGCCTCACTGGCACCAAGAAGAGTCCGACAGAGGTCCTCCCACCCAGGCCCCTGTCCCAGGCTGTGCACTCGAGTTAAGGGAGCCTGGGTTGCCACATCTTGTGTCCTTGGGAAAGACACAAGAAAAGCTGTATTTCCTGAGCACCTACTATGTGCTGAGCACCATGCTATGCAGGCCAGAAATGCCACCTCACTCAGTCCCCAGAACTGCCCAGTGAGGCATGATTACTCCTGGGGAGGCTGAGAGGCTAAGGCACTGGCCGAGGTGACACGGTGGGAAAGGGCAGACTTGGGAACAGTGTTCTTTCCCTGACCACAGGCAGCTTTCCAAGGCCCTGCGTATGTGGCCGTCACCAGGGACCCAGGGCGTCTGAACAACAGACAGCCCGCACAGTGGCTGTCACACAGCCCGCTCAGCTTGACCAACAGGACTCTGGGAGCCTGCCTCACGGCCTCCGGACTGTGTAAGTTGCTGCCACATTCGCCGTCTTAGCTGCCTGGCTTGGGGCTGAGGGCACGGGCCACGTTTAGACATGAGCCTGGTGCAGACACGTAGACGGAGTAGCCTGGACATCATTGACTCCAACCCCTCCGTCCACAGGGAACACACAGGCCCAGAGAGGGCAGGGCACTTACCTAGGGCCACAGAGCATTTAGGAACAAGGGTCGCAAATGCAAGCACTGAGAGCAAGGGGGAGGGACAGCAAAGTACTGTGGTGACATCTGGCCCTTCCCAACCCACTAGAAACAGGACCCGCTCCAGGCCAGCCCTGGCCCCAGGCCCCCGGTGGGTCACCTGGTTGTGGGTGGGGACGTGAAGGAACGGAGAATGGCCAGGGCTCCCTTCCCTGGCATTTTGAGGCCCATTGGCCTGGCTGCCTGGTGCCTCCGGGTTGGGAGGGGGCAGTGGGGCAGGCGGGTACCTGTGCCCGAGCTCGTGGGCCACAGTGAAAGCCAGGGGCAGGCCCGTGTCCTCGTTGATGCTGCAGCTGCGGTGTGGCTGGCACATGCCCGCCACGTGGGACAGGCCCAGGGTCTCGCAGGGCTGGTTCATGGACGAACACAGGTCCTTCCTACACACGGAGAGAAGTGGCCAGTGTCAGGCCCCCCTGGGTGAAGGGAGCCAGGGACTCGGAGGGAAGGAGCGAGAAGGGTGCCCGTCCATCACCCCGAGACGTCAGGCCAGCACAGCAGCCCTGTGGGAAGCAGGTGCCCTCAGTCACACAGGCCCCACCAGACACTCAGTGAGCCTGGCAGGCGGACCCTGCATGGGTCTGCGGGGCCCAGCAGACAGAAAAGGACTCCACGTGGAGTCTCAACAGCCTCAGAACAGACTGGCAGCTGTGCCTGTGCCCTAAAGCTGCACAAAACTAGGCGCACACGTGCATAGGAAGCTGTGATGTCTGAGTGGGGCCTGTGCACGGGTCGGTGCCCAGCCCAGGGTGTGACATTGCACTACGGCGCTGCCAGGTGTCACCCTGGGGAACTGCATGAGGGTGCAGCGTGTCTGCAGGATTTCTGACAACCCCATGAGAACCCAGTCATTTCATAGTACAGAGACCTCTGGGCGCCGAGGGACCCGTCAGGGGAGCAGGGCCTCCCCGCCGGTGGCACCTGGTCAGCAGAATGGCGGTGTCGTGGTGCAGTGGGTGGCTGTCCCCCTTCATGTTGACACTTTTCTGCCACTTGCAGAAGCTCCTCAGGGTGTTGTCCGCGTGGTGTGTGATCTTGAGGTCGTCCTGGGGGCGCGAGCGCAGCCATCAGGCCTGCCTGAGCTCCGGCAGGAGACGCCTCCAGCCTGACCTGACCACCCCTTCCTCCCACAGGCGCCTCCTGGGAGGACCAGCGAGGCAGGCAGCAGGGACTGCGGGTGACAGGTGAAGCCGCCTGGGCTACGGGGGCCCTCGCTGTGCCTTCCACACAGGGCAGCTCAGGTAACGGGGCAGGTGCTCTGGCAGCCGACACCGTCCCCGCCCCGGGGCAGTGTGGGCACGTGACCGCTCACCTCCTCGTCTTCCAGCAGAATCAGGCGTACAATGGTGATGTGGACAGGGTTCCCGATGCTGGGGTCATGGAACAGGCCAGCCACCTGCGGGAGGGCGTCGGCTGTCACCCTGGGCCTGGGACACGGGCAGCCACCGCCCAACCCCAGCCCCAACCCGCACCTGCCTTCACACACAGGAGAGCTCCCAGCGCACTCAGGCTGCACACATGGCAGTGCACGCGTGTGCGCCCACCTGTGAGGGTGCCCACACCCCTCCCCCACCTACACGAGGGGCTCCCCGCTCAGCCCCCGGAGAGAAGACCACCCCAGAGACGTGCAGTGCACAGAACCGAGCGGGGAAGCCATCTGCTCTTTTAAAGCTCTCTCAGCACAAGGCCAGCCCACACACGGGGACAAGTGTCAGGTTCTGGGGGGCAGAGATGGCGGCACAGGCCAGTTGTGAGTTGGCTTCTAGCAACTCCAAGAAAAACAATATTCAAATAGGAATGGACAAAGCATTCACTATTAAGAGTTAAGAAGGCAAAAAAGCCCCTGGTAATGGGGATGCAGAACCCATCAGTCGGGACCAGTGAGGACGGGGATGCATGTGACTCCGTCCATCTCCACACACGGCCGGGAGCCTGGAGCCCCTGCTCCACCTCTGTCCTCCTGCATTTCGCCTGAACCTGTCTCTTTTCTCCATCTCAGCTGCCACCATCTGGCTGGCTGGCTGTTGGCCTCCTAATAGGTGTCCCCACTGCTCCATGGCCCTCCGGCGCACTTGCTTCTGTCCTCGAAATGCAAACCCGATCACAGCGAGTCTTTGCTCAAGCAGTTGTGGCTGTCCACGGGTGAGGACGGAGGTCCCGGCCTGGCCCAGGCCTGTGTGGTCCCGGCCTGCCCGCCTCCCTGGCCTCCCCACCCCGACCACCGTCACTCCCTGGCTGCAACCACTCCCGCCTTCTCTGAGTCCCGTGATTTCTCCTACCTCAGGGGCCTTCACACATGCTGTGCCCTCAGCCTGGAACACCCCACTCTCTTCTTTCCTAACTTATTTCCTCCCCTTTCTAGGTCCCAACCTTCCATCCTGTTTTTTTTTGGGGGGGCTTTATTCCCCCCCAAACTCCCAAGCACCATGACGCCTCCGTCCTAGCACCCCATCCATTGCAGCTTCACATTCGTCGAGGTGACGGTTTCACTAATGTCGCCCCCAACCCCCACTGACTCCAAGGGGCCCGGGCCTGCCTGCGTGGGCTCTCCTGCAGCACATGATGGGCACTCAAGAAATTCTCGTGGACTGAATGAATGGATCTTGAATACTTGTCAAGTATTTCCTGAAGGGCCCCCCACACCCTCCTGGACTGAAGAGCTTGGAGGCTGTTCCCACTGGGGGCCTGGGGGCGGCCTGCCAGCCCTCTGCCCCGCACCCACTTCTGGCCTCGCCAGCGCCACCCCGGTCCTCCCCGCACTGGCCCCGCCCACAGCAGCCCTACCATGTTCATGATGGTGAGCACGTAGCTCTCGACATGCGGCTGCCCGTGGTACTCCACCATCTTCGCATCGGCCACCACCAGGGTCTCAACCCACTTCTCTTTGCTGACTGAGCGCTGGTGTAGACGCCTTGGACGCTGCCGCCGCCACTGCTGCCGCTGCTCCCAGCGCTCCCGCCGGGACTCCTGCTCCAGGGACGCTGTGGGCCCCAGACGGGTGGGGTGAGCCGCCAGCACACGGCCCAGGGCACGTCTCCAGGGCCTCGCCTCCGCGAGCCAGCTCTGGGGCAGTGGGAATAGCGCTGGGATCAGAAGCAAGAGGCCTGGACTCCCACCGTGGCTCTGCCCCTGACCCTGACTTTGTCACTTCCCTTCTGTGACCCTGGGGATCCCCGACTATATATAAGAATAAGCTGATCAGCCTCAGAGGGTGACCTGGGGGTGGGGGGGCCATGGAATGGGAATATGAACAGAGTAAAGCACTGCACCCACATCTGACGGGAGCTCCTGGCCCCGTCTCCCCGCGTGGCTCCCCCATTGGGGTCAGTGCATCCCAGCACATGTGGTCCCCGGGCCTGAGCCCCAGCTTGGGAGGCTGGCCCAGCCCAGCCGACCCCCTGGAGGCTGACAACCAGAGAGGAAGCACATCTGTGCAGCTGCAGACACTGAGGCCTGTTCTAGCAGAGTCCTGCGCGGTGGCAGCTTACAAGGCTGGAGTGCCAGTGAGCGGCCCCCAAACCCCAGGAGCCTTCAGTGGACAGCTCCTTCCCTGGACCGGCCAGCACGGTGGCCACTCTGCAGAAGACGTGCTGCGGCCACGCTCTAGGTCCCTAACACTAGAGGTGAGTCATTTCCAAGGTGGGACTGAGGGGCGGGGGAGAGGCTCCTGGCTAGCGGCCCTGCTGGGTGGTGGGGGCATGGCCTGGCCTTGCCAGGACACTTGAGGAACAGTGGTTGACAGAGCTGGAGGTATAAGGCAGCGAGTGGCGAGGGGGCAGGGAGGGACCGAGCCCGAAGGTTGGGGAGGCCGGTGAGGGGTCAGTCCGGGGATCAGCAGGCACAGGCAGAGCCTCAGGCCGGTGGCACACTTGGAGGGCACAGGGTATGATGTGTCTGTCAGTCTGTCTGTATCCCTTTGGTCCAAGGGGAGCTGGGCATGGGGATGTTAAGAGAGGCTTCTAGACAGGCCCTCCATGCCCTGGGCCCACCCCCGTCTCGCAGCTGGCAGCAGACGGGCATACCTTGTACCCCACAGGTGCCGGGAGCCCTGGAGTGGCCCTGCTCAGCCCGCCTCTTGGGGGCTTGGCGCTTGTACACTACATGGGGCTGGGCGCGGTCGGGCCGGGCCGGAACACCTTCCAGCGGCTCGATGAAGTAGTCCTCGTCGGAGAGCTGGAACACACCTTTCTGGGAAGAAGGGCCAGGTCACCACGGCTCTTCCCGTCCTGCCCAGCGGAGCCCACGCTGCTCCCACCACCCCGGCTGAGTCTGGATGCACGGAGCCTTTGTGCAGGCTGTGCCCTCTGCCTGGGACGTCCTTCCTGCCACTTCACACAGCCAGGCCTCAGGGCTGACACTGCTGTACCCCGTTAGGAGCAAGTAATGGGTCTACACCCAAGTCTGAGATGGTGTCTTCCACATAGAGTTGGGCAGCCCGTGCCCTGGCCTCCAGGCCATTCCATATCTCCTGTGGAGATGCCCACGGCCACCAAGACATCCTGTTGCCTGATTCCAGGGTCTGCCAGAGAAGGGAAACTGACACCCCAAAGGAAGAGGGGATCAGCTGCTTTCTGAGCTCCTTAGTCCGCACACACCACAAACCCTGGTTCTCAAAGTGGGTGTCTGGACCTGCAGCTCCACCATGAACTGTCAGAATGAAAGTTTGGGGCGCCACCGGGACCTACCCTCTGGGACCTACGCTCTGGGACACTGTTTTTGCCATGGCCTGCGAATGATTCAGGCTCACACTAAAGTTTGTGAAGCCCGCCCTGCAGGACAGGAGACCTGCATTGTCCCTCGCATTTTACGGCCACGAGTGCCGAGGCTCCCGGATCAGATGCAATTTGGCGTCAGCCACCAGGCAGGTCCGCGCAAGGCTGGGCACTCACCAGGCCGTCGCAGGCGCTGATGGCAGCCAGGCCACCCTCCAGCTCAGGGTCCTGCACCTCGCCCAGCAGGTGGCAGGCGGGCGCGTGCGTGCGGATGTGCGCGCGCCCCAGACCGCCTCTCCGGCGCGTCTCGCTCACGAAGCCCGGCGCCAGCAGGTGCGTGTTGGCTGCCAGGTGGAAGCGCAGCGCGCGCCCGCGGAACTGCAGCTCGTAGAAGGCGCGCGCGGCCCGGCGCGCGGTCACGGCCCTCTTGCGCAGTGCGCGCGGCCACAGCTCGTAGGACAGGAAGGCGCCCCCCGCGTCCACGCGCACCGGGTGCACGATGTCCAGCGCTGTCCGGCCCTCGGCCGCTGGCCCTGCAGGGAGAAAACCGGGCAGTGGCCAGGAATCCGAGTGTGCAGCGGCCAAGGTCAGAGTGTGGGCACTCACATCTTCCCCGCGCCTCCCGCTAGCTCTGCTGCTTCACCTCTCCGTGCCTCGGTTTCTCCACCTAGGTTACGGCAGTAACACCTCTTAACAGGTCTCCCAGCTGCCACTACTGCCCTCCTGGGGGCGGGCCCGCCCCGAAAGCCATCAGATCATGAACCTCCTCTGCCCCGAACCCCGCTGCGCTCCCACCTCACTCGGAGCCCAGCCTGAAGCTCCACACGGCCAGGCCGGAGAAACCCAGCGCTGCATGCGGAGTGCCTTGCACACACCAGTGGGGTGCCCCCCGCTGAGGGCACCCCCCATTGTCCACGATGACCCCCTCAGGATGTTCCTCCAAGAGAATGGTGGGAGCGTCAGGAGGCAGGGCAAGTTGGGGAGACTTTCTGTGCGGCTCTGGGAAAATCTTCCTGGATGGCACCAGCGCAAGCATTTTCCAGACTTCTCAGATAAGAATTTGTCAAAAACAAATTGCCAGGCGGGTCCCAGAAGCACTGAATCAGCACCTCCAGGAAACAGACTAGGAAGCTGCGTTTTGACCCAGAGCCTCCGGGAAGTTGGGAAATTCCCCACTGGCAGTGAACCTGGCTGAACTTCCGACAGCACCTGGAGAGCGGTGAAAAGCTGCGGGTGCCCAGGACCAGTCCAGAGAGCTGACCCCGCACAGTTGGTGTTTTCCGTATTTTTCTAAACGTCCTGGGGATTCTGATGTAGCCACTTCAGGAGTGCCATCTGGAAGGGACGGGGCTGGATAATTGAAGGAGACTTCTTGCTCTCACATCCTAAGGGCATTTGGGATTGCAACCCCACAACTACAGCCGGCAGGTTTGTTTTTTGTTTGTTAGTTCATTGATTTTTTTTTGGGGGGGGTATTTATTTTGTCTAGAGCAAATATTGAAAACCATTTAATCAGTCATCAATATTTAAAAATTACATGGTCTTGTACAGAAATCTCAATTTTCAGCTTTCCTTGAAAAGTCTTATCCATCCACGTCAGGCCTGGATTCCCAGTCGTCAGAAGTGGTCCTTCAGAGGGCCTGGGCCACGCCCGCCGGTCTCCACTCCTGCCCTGTTCCCGGTGCTGTCCTTCACTATAGGTTGCCCTCTGGCTTCACGCTTATATTTCAGTCAGTAAAGAACCACAAAAATGGAAAAACAAGAGGCCCCATGGTTCCAGAAAAATGCCTCCCACCAGCCTTGTTTGTTCATTTCCGTCCCCTGCCTGTGAGGGACTGTGAGGTGCCCCAAAGTCCAGGGGCTCCTCACGAGGTGCATAAGACACCATCCTTGCCCTCACAGTAGAGAAATGGGTGCAGGGCCCTCGTGATCCTCAGCCAAGCACCATGTGAGGGGAGGGGACGCCCACAGATAAATTAGGATGAACAAGAGCTCCATCAAGGGGGCCACATGTGAGATGTCTCTTGTCATAAGGTCCATGTTTAACCATGAGGATGAGGAAGGCATCTTGGTGGTACCCAGGGAAGTAGGAAAAAGCCAGGAGTGGGGACAAATAGCAGAAAGGTAAGCCTGGCCCACGCATGTGTTTTGTGAAATGAGAGACAATGAAGTGACAGTGCATTGTCAAAGGTATGGATGGGCTTTGAACGTAGTAAGACAGGGCTCGGGTCCCTCCGGGGCCCCCCAATAGTGTAAGGCCCGGAGGGTGTGGGGCGTCACAGCCAGGGCTGCCAAGGCCAGGCTGATGTGGACGGGCGCACCGTGCTGGAGGAGCCAGAGCAACGTGGCACACTGCAGGCAACACCAGTGAGTGTCCCCAGACTCGTGTGAGGGCATCAGGGAGGTCCATATGTGACTGGGGAATCTGAACGGCTGGGGAGAAATGGACCCCAGAGCTCGAAAAAGTGTTCTTGGAGAGAGACCCATGTCCCTGGAACATGCAGTCCTGTTGAGAACCCCTGCTCTAGACCTTGGGCCAACACTACAAGACAAAAATTCAAGGTGAGTTGTAAAGAAGCAGCCTAATAACTTCAAAAACGTGACAGAGGCCAGTAGAGATGTGCTGCAGGTAAAAGCCAGTCTGCCTGGGTGAAAAATCTCAGCTCTGCCACCCACAACTATCCAACGGTGGTTAGATGCCTCCACAACTTAGAGCCTCAGTTTCTCCATCTATAAAATGGGTATGATAGTCATACCTATTCTTTTAGGTTGTGTGAGAATTAAATGAGTTAATATGTAAGTGTTTAGAACAGGAGATGGCACATAGCAAGAGTGAGATAAGTATAAATGAAAATTAGCAAAAGAGAAGTTCTACAGTATACTTAGCTATTTCCTTAAAACCCTGTTTTATCTCTTTGCCTTATGGCTTAACGAAATGTTTTTTAAATCAAAAAGGGGAAAATTAAGACTAACAGGATGTAACCACTTTTATTGCAGTCATTTTTATGTTGTTTTGTTCTGCATTAATTTTTTAAAACAATCAACGTGTATATCGTTTTAAAGTATTTTTAAAGGGGGTTAGAGTGAATTAGAAGGTAAACCACTCTTTTGGTGTCTCCTACAGCTGACCCATGGTGGGGACCTTGGTGGCTGAAACCAGCACCCCCCAGTGCCAGCAGCGAGTATTGCAGGTTCCAGTCTAGAACGGCGCCGGGTGCATCTGGCTGGTGGGGCAGCGCTGACCCTGCAGTGGGATGGAAGGGAGCAGGGGCCATGGCTGCATCTGTGCTGATGGGTGAGTGTGAAATACTCCGGGTATCACCTTTGAGTGACAGAACTGTCACTTTGTAGCTTCTACCAGAGAAATGCTAACATGGTGTACCCTCACCTCCCTTTCAAGAACCTGCATTATGATCCAGCCCTTCACACGAGTTGACCCACAGCTCATGCCAAAGAGAAAACAACAACCAGGTGAGTGTGTGTGTGTGTGACACACGCCCTCTTCCCCGGGTCTGTCTGCCCGTGCCTGATATGCACGTATGTGCACTCACACAGAGTTCACATGTGCAATTCAGCATTTTAGTGGGGACATTGCTGGGCTGCAGTCTCAGCGACCGTAAGTCCCTTGGTTTGTCACGTTTTCTTAAAAGTGAGTCCAAGTTGTGCTCTTTGGTCCCAAAGCAGGTCCCATTCAGTGGGCAGAGCCCCGGGGCCAGGTCTCCCAGGCAGCTCCAAAGGAAGTGACAGACAGCTCAGGGCCTTGGGTTAGGGCGCAGTAAGGGAAACCCCAGCTACATATCTATGGGGACCCCCCAATACAGACACTGGGGGCCCAGACGAGATGGGAGGTGCCTACCCTGCCTCCACCCCCAAATGGCAGATTCCAGTAACAGGACTCACCAAGAACTCCTTAATCTTACTGGGTCTGCCTGTCAGATTAATAAAAATAATGGCCACCAAGTGGAGGTCACTGGCCAGGGGGCTGAGCAACTGACATTGAGCATGTCCCTTAATCCTCACAAGCACCTTCCGGGGTAGATGCCCTTATCTCCCCTTGACAAATGGGCAAACTAGAGCCCTGTGGGGCAGGAGAGCGGCCAAGCTCATGCATGGGTCCGGCTTACAATGGAAGTGGGGAGGGCCCTGACCACTGGGGAGGCCGCCATTCCTTCCACAGCTGCCGGGAGACCCGGACCCAAGTGCAGGCTCCTAGGCAGCCCCCTGGGAAAGCACTTCCTGCTCGCGCACCCCCATCACCTGGCTCTGAGCAGCCCAGGAGGGACTCCTTGAATACTGCCTCGCCTGATTGTTGTGGAGCTGATGAGAACTAGGGCGGCTGGCGCGTACTAAATGCTCGTTAAATGCACGCTCCTTCTCGGCGTCCTACACACCGCTGCTCACAAAACTCTCTAAAACACCGCTCATCAGCTACTCCCCTCGCCAGCTCCCCCAAACCTCTGACATCTGGCTTCAGTGTCCCCTGCATTCCGGCCCAGACACCCTTCTAGTCTTACAACCACAATCAATCTCTCTAGTGGGGAGTAGGTCTCCCCATTCCCAGCACGCCGGCCTAATCCAGCCCCCCACCCCCTGCACACCCAAAGGTCGTCGTCCTCCGGTCCCCGCAAGCTCGGACCCTGCTCCCCGACGGAGCCTCCCCGACTGCTTCGCCTGCACGCTTCTCCCCGCTGTCCCACCGGCCTCCCTCAGACCAGGAGCTCCCTGAGCGCAGGACCGGGGGTCCCCTACACCCCCGGCTCCTAAATCCCCACGCCGCTGCTCGAGAGGAGCCCGGAGCTCCGCCGCCAGAGGCTCGTCGGAGGCCGCCGGGCGGGGCGGGGAAGACACTCCGGCTTCTCGCTCCGCTCCGCGCCTTCGCACTCGGGGAGGGGGAGGCAGGAAGTGCAGGGCCGCGCGAGACCGGACCCCGCGCCCGGGGCCCGCCGGCAGTTCCGAGGCGGTGGGCTGGCGGCTGGCGGCGCGGTTGGGGGGTCGAGCGGAACTGCGACCCGGGTCCTCGCCGGTAGCGTCCTGCTGCCAGCTTTCCAGACCGGGCGCACGGAGGAGGGTGAGAACCGACCCCTTTGCATGTAGACCGCGCTCCGTCCCGCCTCTGGGACGAGAGACCCGGGAGGGACGCGCGCTGCTGCGCCCGAGGTGGGGACACTGGAGCTCGAAGAGCAGAGGGACTTCTTCCGGCCACAGGCAGAACCTATGGGATCCTCCAGACCCCACTCCGGTCCTTACACCCGGGGAGCGGCGGGCACGGGGTCCGCAGAGAGAGGGGCCGAGCCGAGGCTAGGGATTGGGGCGGCCACCCACCTGGTGCGAATCCGGGGCGCCGGGCGCCAGCGCGCAGAGCAGCAGAAGCAGGGGGCGCAGCGGCGCGGGGCTACAGGAGTCGCGGGGGCCCGGGCCGGGCATGCGGCCACTCCGCGCGCTCGTCCGCGCGTCCACTCCTGCCCGGTCCTGGATCTGGCTCAGGACATGCCCGGCCGCGCGCGTGCTGTTCCCGGTCCCGGCTGGACTCGGCCCGCGCGCAACAAAGGCTGCAGGGCCCGCCCCCCAGCCGCCGCGGAGGCGAATAAAGAGAAGGGGCGAAAGAAAGAAAGAAGGGAGGTGGGAGGGAGAGGAGGGGCGCGTCCGCCGGCCCCCGCCCCGCCCCAGGCTCCTGCTCCGCCCCGGCCGGCCGCGCCCTCCCGCCGGCCTCTCCCGGCTCTCCGCCTTCCCCTCCCGGCCTCACCACAGCTCCCTGGGCAGCGCGCGGGCAGCACCAGGACTGATACCCGACCCCACGCTGGGCCAAAGGGCGCCCTCTGGCGGTGGAGCCGAGCCGGCCTTTCCCGGCCTGGGTCCTGCGAAACACCCCCAGAGAATCTGGAATTTCTGGAATTCCTGCCTCGACCCTGAGCTGTGCTCGAGGAGACGCCCCTCGGTGTGCGCCCTGGCCCGGCAGGCCTGCCCCTTCTAGGAAAGAGACCCGGAGGCCTCCCGAGGGTCCGGGATTTTCGCAGCCGGGCAGTAGGGACTCCAGGGTCCCAAGGTGGGAGAGAGGGCCAGGCCCTGCCCCGGTGGGCAGCCATTTCCCACACAAAGCGGGTCCGCAGTCCTTCGTTGGCAAGCGTCTGTCTGCGTGGAGCGAGGCTGGCGCCCACAGACTCTCAGCAGGGCCCCTGGGAGCCTGGAGGCTGGCCATCACCATCCTCACATCCCAGGCCAGCCTCAGCCTCAAACCCTGGCCATCTGTCCTGTCCTTCCCCGGCCCAGCCCTGCCTCTGGCTTCCTGCTCCTTTCCCCCATGTTCTCAGGAGCGCCTCCCAGGAACACTCACCCTCCACCTCCTGCCTTCACAAAACCTGGCCCTGCCAGGGGGACCCCTCTGTTGCTCCTCAGGACTGCCATGGTCAGCTGGACCGCACTGACTCTTGGCAGGCCTGGGCAGCCCCCTGCCCTCTGAGGCCTACAGACCTTCTCATTGTCCAAGCTCCCATGCATTTGCCCTGGTTCCTGGAAGCTCCACCCCAAGCCCTGCTGCCCTCCTGGGGACCCATGGAGTACAACGGCCACTCAGGTCCTCCGCGCCTCCTCCTCTCCAGTGGCCTTCTGTCCACCTCAGCCACCAACTCTCCAGCCCAGCCTAGGCTGTGGTGTCCCCAGTCGCCCCCACGTCTGAAATCTGAAAATCAGATGTCCAGCTCTCAGACCCGACCCCTGCTGTCTTTCCTGCCTGCACCTTTCCTGCCTGCACTTTCCTGCCTGCACTTTCCTGCCTGCACTTTCCTGCCTGCACTTTCCTGCGTGCACTTTCCTGCGTGCACTTTCCTGCGTGCACTTTCCTGCGTGCACTTTCCTGCGTGCACCTCTGCCAACCCTCACAATCGCACCATGTGTTGTGCTTGCTCCAGTTCCTTGTCAGCTCCTCTTCTCACCACCTACCAGCCCTCCAGGCTTCACCTGCTCCCCTCCCTGGCCCCTCCCGAGCCACCTTCCATTTCTCCCTGCCCTAGCAGCAGCTGGACTTCCAGCCCAGTGACAGACAATTCAGACCCCACATCCTGCCACACACACCTCCACCTGTGCCCCAGGCATCTGGAAGTGGCAGCCACGAATTTCCCTCCCTCTGGGTACAATGAAGCAGCACCCACCCGCCAGCAATCAGAGATTGATGTTTCCACCAGGCCTCTGCCCACCCTCCTCCACCTCCCAAGACTCTGCTGTAGGTGCCCCCCTCTTTCTTTCCTTGGTCTCTCCTGGCTCCTGACCCTCAGTCTAAAAGCATCCTGGTCTCCCTCCTGTGAAAAATACTGACAATACCCCTCCATGGACAGGTGGTCCCTCTACTTCCCACCGTACACGGACACAGGCAACCAGCCACTAACCCACTAACGTGCACACTGTGCGTTCCCACAAAAACAGGCCAAACTAATGAGTGCTGTTGGAAGTGAGGGTAGTGGTTTCCCCTGGGGGTGGGGGGACTCACGGGGCCTGAGGGGCTTCTGTGGATGCGGAGTCTTGATGTGGGTGCCGGTTACTTGGGTGTGTTCACCAAGCTCTGCACTCACCATACGCGGGCATGTGTATGTGGAGAACACATTGCACGTCGAAGTTCTGTTCTGGTTTGAAAATCTAGGGTGATGCGAGGGAGGACAGGAGTAGAAGGGCTTGGTGACATAGACAGGACGGTCGGGGGAGGGCTTCTCTGAGGAAGTAACATTCCATCTGAGGCCCTGGGTGAGGGTCCCTCTTGGGGCATGCTGGGGGAAAGCACTCCAGCAGAGAGCCTGGCAAGTGCTAAGTCCTCGAGGGAGGACAAGCTTGGTGTCCCAGAGGGACAGCAGAGGCCCATGCGGGTGGAGCCAGGCCAGAGGGAAGGTGGGGGTTAGTGGGCTACTAGATGAGGTCAGAGAGGGGAGCAGGCGTCAGGTGAGGCAAGGCCTCATGGTCAGGTGAGAAGAGAGGACTTTATTGCAAATGGGATAGGATGGCATGGAGGGTTTTAATCAGGGGTACGCTGTGGTCTGACTCCCCTTCTGGCTGCTGAGGGGAGAAGGAGGTCCTGGGCTGAAGTGTCCCACAAGTCACTCATGAATGAATGAAGGACAGGACACACACAGAGAACTCTCAGTGTGAGAACTGCAGGGACGTTTCAGACCCTTTTACAGGTGAGAACACGGAGACCAGAGAGGGCAAGTCACTTGCCCAAAATCACACAGCAAGTCAGTGGCCAGGGACTGATACTAGAATTCAGTTCCACCTGATACTCAGTGACATCACAGTAAATGTTCATCTCATCTAATATGCACACTATATTCAAATTTCCTTGGTTGACTCCCCCAAATCTCTGTTACAGCTGGTTTACCCAGAACAGTATGCAATCGAGGGTTACCTATTGCATCTGATTATTATTGTGTCTCTTGTAATTTAGCAAAAGTCGTTTCTAAAACTATGATACTTGTTGAAGACACCAGGCCAGTCGTCTTGCAGAATTTCCCATCTTCTGATTTTGTATTATTGCTTTTTTGGGGTGTCATTCATCGTTTCCTCATCCCTCTTTATTTCCTGTAGAATATGTTTTGACTAGAATACGTCGGATCGGGAGTACTTCATAGATCACTACTGAAGAGGCGCTGTCTGCTGAAAAGGAGTAAGCCACTAGCAAAATGCGGATTACTTTTCAATTATGGTGGTGACAGCCCCATCCTTCCTTCATGCAGCTAGATTGCCCCCCTTGCATCTAGGAAGTAACCTGTGTGGTGGTAATTTTTCCCTGTGTGATTATCCAGTTCCTCACCAACTATTAGTGGAGTGGTTTAACCAGTTTGAAAGTCCTCACTTGTAGGGGTATGGCAAATTATGCTTTTTCTAATCCTACATGGTTTTGGTTTTTGTTTTCCTACAAAGTAGAGAAAACGTGAAAGTATAGTTTCCTGTTGGAAAGCTATAATTAGAAAACTATAATTAGTCCTATTAATAAATCTCTGCTTTTTCGTTTTCGTCGGGGACAGGCTTGAAATAACGTCCCTTCCCACACCAAGGTGCTATCAGTCTATAGGATAAATATCTTCCCTTTCAGTGTTGTGTGTGAGCAAATGCTATGCCGTATTTTCTCTGTCTTATTTTTTAATTGAAGTTCATTAACTTAACAATTGTTAGTAAAGTTACATAGATTTCAGGTGTACAATTCTGTAATACATTATCTATATCTTACATTGTGTGTTCACCACCCAGAGTCAGTTCTCTTCCATCACCATATATTAGACCCCATTTGCCCTCTTCAAAAGCCCTCCCCCCTTACCCTCTGGTAACCTCTAAACTATTGTCTATGTCTATGAGTTTTTGTTCTTTCATTTGTTTGTCTTGTTTTGTTGTTTTTCCGTTTTATATGCCACATATCAGTCAAATCATATGGTTCTCTATTTTTCTGTCTGACTTATTTCGCTTAGCATTATCTCAGATCCTTCCATGTTGTCACAAATGGTAGTATTTCATCTCTTACCGCCGAATAGTATTCCATTGTGTATATATACCACAACTTCTTTACCATTCATCTATCGAAGGACATTTTGATTGTTTCCATGTCTTGGCCACCGTAAATAAAGCTGCAATGAACACTGGAGCACATATGTCCTTTATGGATAAATGTTTTCAGATTTTTTGGGTAGATACCCAGGAGAGGATTGCTGGGTCATATGGTAATTTCATTTTTACTTTTTGAGGAACCTCCACACTGCCTTCTATAGCGGCTGCACCAGTCTGCATTCCCACCAACAGTGTATAGAGGTTCCTTTTTCTCCTCCACAGCCTCTCCAACACTTGTTACTATTTGTCTTGTTATGATAGCCATTCTGACTGGGGTGAGGTGATATCTCGTTGGGTTTTTATTTGCATTTCTCTGATGATTAGTGATATTGAGCATTTTTTCATATCTCTATTTGCCATTTGTATGTCCTCTTTGGAGAAATGTCTCTTCAGGTCCTCTGCCCATTTTTCAGTTGGGTTGTTTGTTTTTTTGTTATTGAGTTGTATGAGTTCCTTGTAGATTTTTGGATATTAGCACCTATCGGAGGCATTGTTTGCAAAACCTTCTCCCATTCATTGGTTGCCTCTTTATTTTGTCCATGGTTTCTTTTGCTGTGCAGAGCTTTTAAGTTTGATATAGTGCATTCATTTATTTTAGCTTTTACTTCCCTTGCCTTTGGAGTCAAATTCATAAAATGCTCTTTGAACCCAAGGTCCATAAGTTTAGTACCTATGTTTTCTTCTATGCAGGTTTTTTGGTGTCAGGTCTTATGCTTAGGTCTTTGATCCATTTTGAATTAATTTTGGTACATGGTGACAGATAGCAGTCCAGTTTCATTCTTTTGCACGTGGGTTTCCAGTTCTCCCAGAACCATTTATGGAAGAGCTTTCTTTTCTCCATTATAAGTTTTTTGCTTCTTTGTCAAAAATTGTCCATATTTATGTGGTTTTATTTTCTGGGTTCTCAATTCTATTCCATTGGCTTGTGTGTCTGTTTTTCTGCCAACACCATACTGTTTTGATTATTGTTGCCCTGTAGTACAAGCTGAAGTCAGGGAGTGTGATACCTCCAGCATTGTTCTTTTTTTGTTAGGCTTGCTTTGGCTATTCAGGGTCTTTTGTGGTTCCATAAAATCTGATGATTTTTTTGTTCTATTTCTTTTAAAAATTCCATTGGAATTTTGATGGGATTGCATTAAATCTGTATATTGCTTTGGGTAATATGGCCAATTTAACTATGTTGGTTCTTCCAATCCATGAGCACGGAACGTCTTTGCATTTCTTTGCTACATGGTATTTTCAATTGATTTCAGAGCCTGCTTTAGCTTTTGAATCATCGTCTATTGTGTGAACAACAGGGCACGGCCGAGTAGAACACCGTCGGGCCCTAGAAAAACCCCAGGAACCTCAAAGCCACACGGGCCGAGAAGGCCCCTTTTCAGCCGTGTTCTGGTCTCCAGTCTTCTCTGCTGATGGCGCAGGCATTCCTGCTTGTGCATCGGGCACACGGGTGTCGGGCACCCTAGGTCCGCGCCACAGGCGTGTACTTCGCCCCGGGATCTCGGGGTGAACTGGCTGTTCCCGCTGGCGTCTGGTCTTGGCGGGGGTCTGGGACCACCTGCACCCGCCGCTGCGCCGCGACCGCTAGAGGGCCGTTTGTGCCTTTTCTGAACAGTAAGTTTGTGCGCGCAGAACCAGGCATGGAACGCACATTTGGAAGTAGTGAAAAACTTTACTGAAAACAATTATTAAAAAAAAAAAAAAAAAAGATGCAAAAAGTCAGTTTCAGAGCAAGTTAAAATAATCTTATTCCTTTGAAGTGAGCTAGGAATGGCACATTTCCTGACTGCCCGGCTAGCTCAGTCGGTAGAGCATGGGACTCTTAATCCCAGGGTCGTGGGTTCGAGCCCCACGTTGGGCGGCGGTTCGTTCAGTTTTGTTTTCCAGCTGCATTTTAGGTCTCGTCAGCGGTAATCATTTTTTACCAGCTTCAGTTCTCGTCAATGGTAATAACGGACTTCAATCTGGAGTCTATTTTCAAACAACACAGGACAAAAAACTACTAAGATTGAACAGATTAAAAGAGGGAACCGTGCAACTATAAGGCGATTTCATCTTATAAATACACAGTTAAAGGCTATCTGGTGTAGAGAAATATTTGTCACCGGGTGGTCTATTGAAGGACAGTGGAGTGCCAAAGGTCAGGGAATAAGAAGACAGGAAAAATAGTGAAACCGTGGCGTTCCTAAATATTGCGGAAGTGATCTCTGTCAAAACGTTTGAAATGTGTTTTTAACTTAATACTGTGAGATATTGAAGGTTAATTTGGAGATCAGCTCTACTTCACAGGATTCACTGTGCATATTAATTTCACATTTGTAAATTCCTTTAAGTAAGGACTAGTGATTATTATGGGCTGTTTAAACCACTGTAATATTGTGTTAGTTAGCTAGTCAGGTGGCTCTTGTGAACAGAACCTTAGGACTTTTTTATCCTTTGTTTTCCCTAAGTTAGTAATTCAAACTGAAGAATTTTCCCTTGGCCATTTTTGTCTTAAAACATATCTCAAAACAAGTAATTATATTTTCCTACATGTTTTCCTAAAAGAACTCAATTTCTTGTGGCAAAACTTTGCTTTTAGGTTAACACCTGCAAATTCTTTCCTTGTCTTATTTTCCATCATTCTCAGTAATTGTCAAGCATTCTCCACAATTACCATATGTTATTATCATCAATTCAAACACAATTTTAGACTTTGGAAGAAAGACATGGAAATTTTCAGCATCAAAAATGAAGATCCCTAAGTACCCCTATTACAGAGTAGTCCTTCATCGCTAGGTGATGGGAGGTGAAGTAGAAACTTTCTGAAGGCAACCCATGGCAGAGAGACGCCAGCTGGTGAGAGGTCAGGGAAGATGTCACATATCCATTTCACGTTGAAGACCAGCATTATGGGTTGAATCGTGTCCTCTTAAAATTCGTATGTAGGATTCCTAACCTCTAGGGCTTCAGAATGTGACCTTATTTGGAAATAAGTTTGTTGTAGATGTAATTAGTTAGATGTGGTCATAGTGGAGTAGAATGGGCTCTTAATCCAGTTTGACTGTTGTCTTTATATAAAGGGGAAATTTGGAGACAGACACACAGGAGAACGCCATGTGAGGATGAAGGCAGAGATTGGGGTGATGCTTCTACAAGCCAAGGAAACCAGAGATGGCCAGCAACCATGGAAGTGGGGAGAGGCACGGAACAGCGTCAGCCTCACAGTGGTCAGATGGAACCAACCCTGCCAACACCTTGACTTTGGACTTGTAGTCTCCAGAATTGTGAGGCAATACATTTGTTGTGTAAGTCACTCAGTTTGTGGAACTCTGTTATGATAGCCCCAGAAAACAGATCTTGTTACTGGTGCTAGGTTCCTTGCCCCTCTCAGGGTAGAAATCAAGAGAGTGGATGAAATAGTTTTGCAGAGAGAAAGGTTTATTAAAGCGAAAGCTTGATGTACAAAGGGAGCAGACTCCAAGAGAGAATGGATGTGGCTCCCTGAGGTTTACAGATACAGCAGGTTTCTAGGCTCTTGGGGTTGGGAGTCACCCCTTCCTCTCTCTCCCTCCCCGCCAAAGTTTGTTGAGGTGGGTCCTTTCCTGCGCCTGTGCAGTATACCTACAAGCGCTACTTCATTGCAAGTTTCATCTTAAATCTCCGCCTTAAGGTTTTTTTTTAATGTGATAATGAGGAAAAGTTAACTATACCGACAGCTCTTTAGTGTGCATGTGCTACTTTAGAAACTTTCCCTGGGCCGCTCATCTCTCCTGCGATTTTGGTTTTGTTATCTCCTTGTTTCTTGTTGGCCGTCCCTGTGGCTCAAGGATTTTCTCTTCAGGTGTAGGCTCGGCCACGTGACCACCCTACGTGATCACCAACTACAATATAATCAGTGTTCTAGTGGGTGGCAATTTTGATTGTAATGTTTTTTTCCTTATTAAGTAATTGTTATCTCCATTTCATTTAATTTCAAAAGCCTTGGGAAAAGCACTGGTTTTGTTTCGATGTTGGGGGAATGGGTGGGTAAAGGACTGAGGTGGGAAAGAAACTTTTCATTGTCTTCATTTTTATATTTTTAAAATTATGGATTATTGAATTTGAATTATTTTGAAGTATTTTGTGTTCAAAAGAAGAGGTGTACGGGGCAGTTTTGGTGCGGTGGGTGGGGTCACAAAGAGGCCCTTGCCTCTTCCGTTGATACTCTGCGGACTAGGACAGACAAGATGGTGTGTAGACAACTGGAATGAGGGTTCTTTGTGGGTGTTCAAAGAAGGGCTTGTGTTAGGAGGAAGACTGAAGGAGAAATAGGAGTCAGAGAAATGGAGAGAGGTCTGCAAGTAGTGGGGTGCTCAGCCGTTCGGGGAGTTGAGGGAAGCCATGGAGATAAGCTGAAGGCCTGGGGGGATGTCGAGGGCCTTTGGTGGAATGCCTTTGAGGCTTGTCCTCCTTCACGTTTGTCGAGCGAGGAATTCACTGTTAGGCACTCAGCCTTTTTGTGCAATTCTCACAATAAGTCGATTCGGCAGCTGAGCAACCTAAGGCCTTTTGAATGTGTGGTCAGCCGTTCACGATGTGTGTGTACATTCAGTAATAGCTCACAGAAACTTGACAAAAGGCTGCGCACGTGGGGCGGTGGGCACCCGACTCGGAGGAGGGTGTTACAGGTCGTTATTCACCTCGGCCTACTGGGAAGGCAGGTAGCGCGCCATCGTCTCCTGCCTCCCGCCGGGTGGGCTCTTCAAGCCACGCGCGGGCTGGCAGCGAGCTCGCAGATTGTGGCCGGACCGCGGGTCCCCAACGCTGCCACACGCACGCGGATACCCCTAGAGATGCCGTCGGAAGTACTGAAAGTGTTTAGACGCATCTTTCCTCGTAGGCCTTTCATGCCACATCCTGCTGGCCCGTGTCGCCCGTGGGGTTGCACACTGGGTCTTTCCAGCTCGTTTTCGCTGGCGAGGGACCGCCTCCAGCACCGCGCCCCAACACTGCCCCGAATCAGTCCGGGTTTCACCCACCCGGGTTGCGGGGCTGGGGGATGAGGGATGGGGGATGGGAGGAGCCCCTCCCCGCCCGCTCAACGGCTGGAACTACCACTTCCAGCATGCCCCGGGCGGCGCGGCGCAGGGCGCGTGCGCGGTGGGCGGTGGTTGGCAGGCGCGGCTGCGCAGTCGCGGCTGTGTGAGGTGTGCAGGCGCCGGCAAATCGCGCCCGGGATCTAGAGCTGGCGCTGCCCACGGCGTCTGACGCGGAGCTGGGTGGGCTGGAGAGTGGGGGGCGGTAGTGCGAGTGGTGGGAGAAGGAGGAGGCGGCGGCGAATCCCTATAAATGGCGCCGAAGCAGGACCCGAAGCCTAAATTCCAGGAGGGTGAGTCTGGGCCTTGGGAGAGGCATCTAACGGCGGCGGGGCGGGCGGGCGCGGCGGGGCGGTGGCGCGGAGGGGCCGAGCGGGGCTTCGTGCAGAAGCGCATTGCGGCGCGGCTTTGGGCGCGGCCCGGGCGCAGCGCTTTGTGAGGCGAAGGCGCTCGGCGGGCGCGGCGGAGCCTCCCTCAGCGTGTGTTGTGTGGGGGCGGCGGCGGGAGGGACGGGCGCCATGGCGGCGCGGAGGCGGCGATGTGGCGGGAGGGGCGCGGGCCCCCGCGGGGCGGACAACGGCTGGCGCTCGGGGTCGCCTCGGGCCCGGGGCGGCGGCGTTGGCTGGAGGCGCCGAGCCGCGGCGGGGCGGGCGGGGCGCCCGGGCTGGGGAGAGCCGCGCCGTGAAATGGCCGCCGCAAGATGGCCGCCGGCGTCGCCCTGCGCCCGCCTCCGCGGGGCGGCGGCGGCGGCGGCGGCTTTGTGCTGCCTGCAGGCAGCGCTTGGCGGCCCGGCGGTCGAGTGCGCTCTCGCCGGGCGGCTGCTCGTGAAGAGAAAGCCGCTCGGATGGTGTGTTACGAGGCGTCTGTTCACGAACCCTGGTGCCCTCGCGTCATCCTTCCAGTCCGCAGTGGACTCACGGCGGTGGCGTTTGACTAACTGGTTAGGAAGCTGAGTGAGTTTGGATTAATTGGCTTTTGATCGACGAGGTTTTGGGCTGACGGCAGAACCTGCCCTGCAGCGGAAGACAGCCCTTTGAGTTCACGATTAACGCGTCCGTTACCGTGTGTTCAAGTGGAGACGTCATAGGAAAGGAAAATGGAAGCAGAGACCTGTAAACAAGCAGGGACGCTCTGAAACGTACCTCGTTGCTGTGGATGTGCGAGCTGCTTGAGCACAGATGTCGAGACGGCCGCAAAACAATGTCTTTTGTTGTAGGGGTTTTCAAACTTGCGTGTGTTTTAGAATTACTTTTAGAGTCCTATGTCCAAAGCCCAAGTATTTTGTAACTTTATGGAATATTTAAGAGGTTTTTAAGGGTATTTTTGATAACGATGGGCTCCTAATAGCCGCTTTCTCCTACCTTGAGAAGCTGGGACTACCTCCTATGGGTATATATATATATATATTTTTTTACTTGTTATTTTAGAGCAGGATTCTTATTCTAGTGGATGTAATTCAGAAGATTCGTGAACTTGGACGGGAACATTTTTTTATTGTCTAACTGAAAATTATTTCAATTAGGAATATAGCCCCCCCACACACACACCAAAAAAAACCCGTGCGGTGGGATTGTTACAATTCCTGCCTCTAGCCGTCTGCCTCAGTATTAGCAATATGTTTTCATATCGCAACGTTACCGTTGCAGAAGGTACATTCAGTGTCATTTATGTTCCTCATTACTTCAAAATTATGCTAGTTACTGGATCAGTAGCTAAATGTTTACTATATCAGTTGAGCTCACGTAATACAGAAAATGATATTTAAAATGTTTTGCTAACTATTTCAATATAGTTGGTTTCCTGTCATACTCTGTGTTTATGTATTTATAATAACATTCTGGAAAAAAGGCCCATATGCTTCACCAGATCGTCAAGGGTCGATGATACAAAAAGTTAATCCCTAGTTTAGGACATCAAAGGAGGAAAATCACTGAGGATTGGAATTGTCGGGTAACTTTCTGAGGAGGAAGTGCTTTAGTTCTGAAGTAGGGGGATGGCAGCGTGAGGGGAATAACAGCAAATGAGTCCGTGTGCTGCAATAGTGGTGAATTAGAGAAGAGTGGAAACCAGGGTTCCCTTAGGTTTTTGAAAGCTACCTAAGAGAGTCTGCCTTTACTATCACTTTACAGATGTGTTTTCTTCTCCTGTCAAAGCTGAGTTGTATAATAACCATCGTTAAGAAATTATCATTATTTATATGACATGTTCAGAGGATATGTCGTAAGGAAAAAGGAATGTTATGTTAGTGCTGACAATTGTAATAGAACACTGCAGAAGAATTGAGATTATGTAATGGCGGAAATATGAATTATTAGAAGTATGTTTTTCATGATTCCTTTATTTTTTTTTATTAGAAGTATGTTTTTCATGATTCCTTTCTTTTTTTTTTTCCATGATTCCTTTAAAAACTCATTTTTTTCTCATTTAAACAATGGTGCAACTTACGTTATATAAGCAATTTTTAAAAGCACATTTTTTTTGCACTTGGTCTTCCACTTGAAATTCTGTTAAAGCATATGGTAAAGAAACTCGAGCACCTGGCCCATTGTCAAAGGGAAGGCCCTTTGCCTTGTGTCAGGAATTAAGAGACTGGCTAATGCTGGCCTTTGAGTTCCTAGTAAGCACAAACCAGTGGGCGAAAGGGGGTTTGGAATCTTAATTAACCTTGAATTTGAGAGCATTGGGCAGAATTACCTTTGTAGTTTGATACTAAAAAGGATTAAGAGTGGAGAAAGGTTTTTTTTAAAAAAAAAACAACATCTAATACGTGGTTTTCCTCTTTCTCCCGCAATTACCAGTCTTTCTTTTTACTACTTCATGAAAATCAGGCATATGTTGTCCTGGATCATAACTCTTCAGCCAGCCTATATTTTTCAACAGAAGATTTAGGGCCATGTAGCTAGAATGGAGGCCAAAGGGCTTAAGCCCAGTGCATTTGGTGGCGGCAGCCAAAAGGATGGTGAGGAGGAAGGCCATTTTCAGGGTGCTTTTAAAGTGTACCTGGAGAGGAGCTATGAGCCACAGATCTGAGCTTTGGTGCTGCTGTTTATTAGCTTATTTACATCCCCATGGTCTCCTTGCTCACAATATTCAACGGTGGCTCTAGCCCAGCTCTCTCCTGAGCCCCAGATGCGTACGCAAGTGCTTACTAGATGGCTCCACTTTGGATATACTGTAGCCACTGAAACATATTCCAAAATTGATCTGGAACCCCTCTTTCCTCCATTTTCTGTTATGGTGATGCTCTCACCAGCCTGGGAGTTGTTCTAAACTCTTTGTACTTTTGCTTTGCTGTGCTTTACTTTTGGTAAGCTGTCCTAATTGCTTTGGTTCAGGCCTATTTAGCTTACCCCTAGCTGTTGGGAGAAGTCTTTGACTGGCCTCCCTGTTTCCAGTCTTCACTTTAAGCTCTGCATAGGCCCTCTAGAACTAGCAACCTCTAGTTCTTCAGAGTGGACCACTGCACAAGAATTATTACATAGAGAAATTTGATCCAAGTAAAGTTACTGGGTCTACTTGGGGAGATTCTAGTACAGTTCTCTGGTGAAGCCTGAAAATCTGTAGTTGTAACAAATACATGGTGATGGAAGGAGAATCGACTCTGGGTGGTGAGCACACAATGTGACATATAGATGATGTATTACAGAATTGTACACTTGAAACCTATGTAATTTTACTATTGTCATCCCAATAAATTTAAAAAAAGAAAATCTGTAGTTTTAAAAAACTGCTCCAAGAGATTCTTGGTCAGATTTGGGAATCCTTCTGTACAGAATAAGTTCAGATTTTGTAACATGACATGTAAGGCATTCCATGATCTGCGTAACTTTCGTTTCTGCTGTTACATGTTTATCCTATGCTCCAGTGATGGTGAACTATTTGTATTTATTAGGTTGGTGCAAAAGTAATTGTGGTCTTTGCAATTTTTTAACCTTTTAAACCGTAATTACTTGTGCACCAACCTAATAAATAGTAATCCAGTAGTGTCACCTTAACATGTTTCTGTGCTTTTGTACCAGTTGTTTCCTTCCACTTGGACAGTTCCCTGTGACCTTTAGAGTAGCTTATCGATCACTATTACTGTTTATGAAGATGCTTAAAATATGAAATCCAGGAAATTGCGCAAAGCTATTTGCTCACACATCAGTGTCCCCCATTAATCCGACAGTGTTTAACACAGACAGGTACCCTCAAGACACTGGGTAAATATGTTGAAAATGAATATAGATTTGCTGTGAGATAACAGTATTTCAGGTTGAAGGTTTATAAGTTGTGGTCAGTTTTGAAAACTATGTTTTAAAAGCAGCAATTTTTAAAAATGATCAAACCCAAATTGCCCTATAGTTTCTTTAGAATTGAGCTACTAGGCTATTTTAATTGAATTTTAGAGCTAAGAGCTGGCTGTTGGAGTACTTCTGTTAACCGTGTGTGGGTCTGTTGAAACCAAGTGGACTGAAAATGATGTGCGAGAAATCTGTTTCTACCCCAATGAAATGTAATCTTGACCTACTGCCAGGAATTGCCTGCTGATCGTCTGGTGAGCAGGGTGGCTTCTAGGTCTTACTCCAGTCCCTTGCATTTTATTTATTTTAGTCTTGCAAGTCTTAGTGGTAGGTTCAACATAGAGTGTAATAAGTTTCAAACGTCAAATTTCTTGTCTATTGCTTTTCAGTTCTCTCTATATACTTTTTAAATTATTTTTTTTTCAATTGCAGTTGACATTCAGTATTATTTTACCTTAATTTCAGGTGTACAGCATAGTGGTTAAACACTTACATAATTTATGCAGCGATCCCCAGATTAGTCTAGTACATCCCTGGCACTCTACATAGTTGTTGCAGTGTGATTGATGATATTCTCTATGCCGTACTTCACATCCCCGTGACTATTTTGTAACCACCAATTAGTATTTCTCAGTCCCTTCACCTTTTTCACCCGGCTCCCTAACTTCACTCTCCTCTTGTCTATTTTTTTGTTCTTTGAAGCAGCCCAGTGCCCGGAACATAATTGAACACACTGAAGGCATGAACACGAACGTTTTTCTTTTTTTAAAGACCAGCCATTTCTAATGTACATTGAAATTTTACTGTGTAGACTATTTTAATTAGTAAAAGGTTTAGAAGCAGAGATATACTCGTAAGTAGAGCATAAGGTCCTAAACTTGGATTACATTTTAAAACTGGTATTCACAGATACACATTTGAAAACAACCAATGCTGCCAGAAGGTAGCTACAGATTTTATTTGCTTAGCGGGTGATAGATGGTTTGATGATTTAAATATTTAACATTCTGATTGGTTTTTTATTTACAGGGATACTAAGTTGTTTTTGTTGTAGGGTACTATTAAAGTTTGGTTTGAAGTGCTGATCCTTGTAACCTTTCCCCCTTTCCTAATTTTGTGAGGAATGCCGTAGTACAGGTGTGATGGCTCCCAGAAGTGAATCTTCTTCCATATGAAGAGAAACTACAATTAACCCATTACTGTTTTACTTTTACAGGTGAGCGAGTGCTGTGCTTTCATGGGCCTCTTCTTTATGAAGCAAAGGTATGAAAATCCATTTCCTTTAAGACGTTACCTGAAACTACTGGTTAGGTCTGACTTGAATACTTACCTTTTTCATAGGTTCTGAAGTTCCTCATCTTCTCTCTCTGGGCATCTTACTGCTTGCGTAGTGGGTCAAATAAAGCATCTCTGCCTTGCCCCCTTCATCCAGTAGTTGGAAGGAGCATTTGAGGAGAAAGATAGAAGGTTGATTATTCATGGCAGCAAATAGTATTACGTAGTTAATGACTTGTAAGAAAATAGTGCCACGGTCGATTTTATATGAAGATGTAGTCTGCTGAGTAAGCACTGAGCTAATTATTAATGTATTACATTAAAGGTAAAAGCTAAGATTAAAAACGAGTATGTTTTTTATAGTTGTGTTGTCTGGCAAAGTTTGAATCCTGGGGGTCTCCTGTCCTCTGAATTGGTGCTGTGCTCAGGTTATAAAAATTCATTTTACATTTAGCCAAAGATAAATAGGATAATGCATTCCAAAGTCAAAAATGTTTCTAGTATTTTGTTTCTCAACTTTTTTAGGACAAATATTTACGATGTGACTATTTTTAACAGTTGTAGTTTTTTCTGAAACCAGAACCACAGTATACAAAACAGCACATTTTGTTAATGGCAATTTCTACATACATTCTTGGTGAATAGTTTGTGTCCATGAAAATAGTCTTAAAATTGTAAAGTGTCAGTGTGATTAAATGACCAGTTTTACTACTTTTTACTTGTTTTAAAGACATAGATATGTGTTCTTAAAGTTCTAAAATGGCTGAATTTGGATTTGTGGAGATGGTCAGAAACTTTGTACACATGTCTCAGTGATAGAATACTAATACAGTTAATAAGTAAATCATGAATCCCATCGATCATTTGTATCCTTGAATGTTATTTCTGTTGTTATCAACTTCTGGCAAACTACTAAACTGACAGGTTTTTCTCTGGCAGCAAAACCACTCCAGTGAAAATTTTTTAAATGGCTATTGGAATAGCTTAAATTACCGGTTCTCTTGGTTTGCCCCTGATAAAGACTTAAATCAAAAAGCAGATAGTCATCACTTGTCAGAGTTAACGGCCTCCTCTGACAATTCTTTCTAATTTGTTTAGCTGCTTTTAAGAAAACGTTTTTAATCTGTCACTTTGCTAATTGCTGAAAGTCTGCAGCAAAAGTTTATTGCCTTTCGTAAGCTAATAACACTTTATGTTGTAAATATATTTTTAACTGAATTTGTTTTTGAAGTTACAGTTCTGAATAGGTAGGCTTTGAGAAAGCACAAGGCAGTGTTCGTTAGCTTATCTAGCCTCCTGCTTTAAGGTTCAGGGGGACCCCTTGTGCTTAACGTTCTTCAGTTTTGTTGGACTGACTCGAACAAACGTTGACAATTTGGTATTTTTATAATTTAATACTTAGGTAGCCTAAAAGTTTAAATAGTCTTTTAGAGAGTCAGATTTGGGGGAGTTGGGAGGGGGCGTTATTTTGACCACCAAAGAGTTTAAGTGTAGAGAGTGTTTTTGAAAGATTGGGTACTTTAAAATCATCTAGGTAGTCTCTTTCTTTAATAATTCTAAGTGAAATTTTTTTCCTGTTTTTAATTTCAGTGTGTAAAGGTTGCCATAAAGGACAAACAAGTGAAATACTTTATACATTACAGTGGTTGGAATAAAAAGTGAGTATTAGATCTTTAGAAGCAATGTTTTATTTATAATATACAAGATAGCTGGTGTCTTAGACTGGCACAAGCATATGCTTAGTTCTTGTACAGTTTTAATGTTACACATTTTGAAGAAGGATGAACCATATGAGTACGGTGAAATACAGTAGAAATTAGGGTATGCATCCATTTTATTTTAAATTCTTTGAGGTATTTCTTATATTCTAATACAGTGTCTGATACTCATTAATCAACCTCCTGCTTTTTTGTTTTGTTTTGTTTTAGTACGTTTTAGGACAGCTTGAGTTTCTTCACCTTACCACAAACTCAGTAACTATGTACATTATGTCAAAGAGTTATATTCAAAGCTAGTTGAATTTTTTGCCTAGAAAAGGGAAAAGGATAAAGACTTCCTGATTTGGAAGTAATGGCCAATTTATGTTCTAAACTTTGGAAAGGAATTAAACGTTGACAAAGTGATTTCATATGGTTTAATGCAGATGCAGGATTTTAATTACAGAACCTAATTTTGCACCCTGAAGAGTTAGACTTTTTTTTTTTTTTTTTTTTTTAAGCAGTGGTGTATTGCTGTGAGACCGGGGGCGGGCAGTGGTCATCGGTTGAACACATTCTAGAATATCCAGCTAATGGAGCGCTTCATCAGTGACAGAGCTTTCATCTTAGGGCCCACAAATACCACATCTAATAATTTACTCATTTTTCGTGCTTGTAATTGAATGGCCTGTAAGTTTTACTATGAGAGGTTTTAAATTACTTTTATTAATGGTGTTTTAGCCTTCAAAGATAGCACTGACAGAAAGTGGAGTTTTGCTTTTTTAGAAGTTGTTTTCTAGCAATTTTTAATGCTTTGTGTCACCTGAGCTGTGCTCTGATACCTCGTTCTCCATGTGGGTGGTGTCATCTGATTTGTTGAGTACAGTACAGATTGCTACGGAAGGAGGTTTTCTTCACGATGTTTACTGGCCCTGTGACTTTGGTCTATTTTCAGACAGTTCCCTACCCATTTGACCAACCCAGTTTTATCTGTTAGAAAAATTTTTCACAAATGCTTTTAGCTGGGAAGAAATATCAGACCCTTTACTTTTCTTCCATTAGTACAGCTGTAGAAAGGTGGAAATCTAAATGTGTAAAAACACATTCTGACACTTTGTGACTCCCCCACACACAGACTTAATGATCACTGAAATATTTCTAATAGTGATAGGTAATACTAGTAATTCAGTCCCAGTAGCTGTCAGCATAGCTTTTGGGTTTCATGCTTTCATATGTAGTAGATATTTTGTATTAAATTATATGTAGATGTGTGCAGCTTAAAGACTGGGTTTTTAGTGGCATTTGTAGTTTATAAATTGTGAAAATACCAAATTCTTGTGTTTGCTTATCTCACTGCTTCAAAATAAATTAATAACGTTTTTCGTTATATTATTTTCCAGTAACACAAATAAGTAATAGGGTGCGTAGATTTTGTTTTGTTTTTAGCTAATTTTATATATTATTACTTACTCCTTGGACAAAGAACTAAGAAAAAATGGCACTGAGTATTAGAGCTCTTTATTAATATCTATAGATATATTGAGGAACATTAATATATCAAGATGTGTTTTTTGTAGTTGACTTAGTATGTAGATAAACATGTAATTTGTAAAGTTTGATCTTTAGTATTTAGAGAAGCCTTAAAATATACCCATTTTGCAAAGGGGAGGAGTTACTCAAATGCCCAGCCTGTTAGTTTTATTTTGTGCTGTGTAAGTAGTGCCATGGATCAATGTGACTTTGAGAATTAGTCACATGCTAGCTACCTTTAGAAAATTCTGGAATTTTTTTTATGCTTAGTCTTATATATAAAGATTTCTGAATGTTTGGCTTTCAGTTATTACCCCTAGTGATGTTCCTCAGAGCAAAGACGCCATTTCATTCCCCTGTGATTCAACAAGGGTTTTCAGCTCCTGACATACAAAGGAAACTCTAGCATTGACTTGGTTTTTAGATCCAGATGCTTATTTAGAAGCATTTTATACCAGGGGGAAGGGATTTGCAAGGTTCTAAAATGGAACTTTATTGTTAAGTAAGAATCGGCTAGATGCATTTAATTCAGAATTGGAATAGATATAAGTAGATACGTAAATAAAAATAAAATTCTCATTTCGAAAACGGTTTGTAGAATACCTTACTTACAGAATATTATATTACAAAAGCCCAATCTCCAGATTGGAATTTTCTTAAATGTCAGTAAACATCACTATTTTCAAAAGCACAGTAGATGAGATACTTCTAAATTTTCAAAAACCTTATTGAAATTTGTTCACACAGACATTTAAATAATCCATTTGTAAATAAATCTTAAAGCTTAAGCTAAATTCTGCACGTAGTTACTGAGATTACTTTGTACTATGCTGTCTGTATCAGAAGTGCTGTGAGGCCCAGGCGCTCTGAAAAAACTTTGAAGACACGTGAGGATATTGTAGCCCTTTTTCCTGTTCCTGAAGGAGCTCCCTCAGTACACCACCCCCTCCTGACCTCTAGGTAAATGCATGTTTTAAAGTTTTCTCTAGGAAGTCATGTTGAGGATTGCTTTTTATTTATTCTCCTTTTGGCTATCTTATATAAGAGGTCAGAGGTGGGAAATCATTAAATAAAAGACTTTGCTTTGAGGGTACACCTGATGTGTCACTAAAGGAGCTCCATCAGCAGGAGAAAAGAGTCACTTCGCACGAAAAGCTACATACTCCCTAAGAATATCTTGGTTTTGTTTACCCCTTTGGAAATAACCATATGAGAAATCATGTTTTGAAGGAGCTTTTCTAAATGCCAGAATGTCTTAGCAATTAGATTAAACGAGTGGTTGGTTCTACCTTTTGATGTTTAGAAAGCCATCTTTCTGGTTGTGCCTTGGAACTGAGTGTTTTCATGTGTGAGTGAGTGAAGGTTAAGAATGGTGTAGTCTGATAAACCATTGTAATACTTTAATTTACAGTCTTAGTTGAGTCAATCTAAATGGTATTTGAGTATTATAGACCTCCTAATATGTTTCTGACATACCTTGAGTGTTTATTTTTTATGTTGTCAAACTCTCAGGTATTTTACATGTGTTATGTAGTTCTCATAACAATTCTGTGACTTAGGTACCATTATCCCCACTTTACAGGTGATGAAACAGGCACGGAGACTTCTGTGTCTGTTATTATACCGCCAAGTAGCCAATTAGTTTTGATTCTTTAAAAAGTCAGCTTATTATGGACTCCTGTGTTCGTTGTTTTGAAATTAAAAATTTTAAGGTATCTTTATTCTCTAAGGATAATTGGTTAGGGACTCTTATGTTAAATGCAATACTCTTATGCTATTTTGAAAAATGATTTGAATAATTTGTTTGTGGACTCCGGTAGTTTAGATTTGGAATGCTGCTTTTGAGAATACGAAGGTTGTTTACAGAACAGACATTTTCATTTTAGTTAAGAATGGCTTTGTAGTCCCAGTTGAGCAAATTCAGAGAAAGCCAAAGTCTTGCCTCTTGGATCTCTAAAATAATAATTGGAGGACAGAGTCTGAATAAACATGAAAATGTTTTTGAATGACATTTTAACTTTTCTCTTTTTCAGCTGGGATGAATGGGTTCCAGAAAGCAGAGTACTCAAATACGTGGACACCAATCTGCAGAAACAGCGAGAACTTCAAAAGGCAAATCAGTAAGTTAATTTTGCAATATGAATATAAGGAGAAATGCCTGTAAATTAATTTTTGGAGATGGACTGACCACTAGAAATCCTGTTGGCTACCTCCCTATAAATGATTCATGCTATTCGTCAGCTGCTGTGTTGTGATTTTGACTTAGGGAATCAGAGCAGTCTTACGTAGGAAAAGGAAAAGGAAGTAGCATGCACGTTATTTCTTGAATCCTTTGAGGAAGGTAGAAAACAGAGCAGGCTGTTAACTGGAAATTCTGTAGCTGCAAACTCACTGTTACCTTGTTTTCTCCTGGGCTCTGGAATTTGGAAGGTACACTTGTTAAGGGGAAACAAAACCAGGAGAAGGGACATCCCCATTATCCTTCATCTCTGAACGCACTGTGAGAAAAAGAACCTTGAAAGGCTAGTTGTTCTATTGGGTAATTGTTTTCTTTTAATTTCAAAGCTGAAATGTGTACCAAGGAAATTGAAATGACGAAAGTTGAAATAAAAGAAAACATTTGGGAGTAGTGAGTTCCAAAACAAATGGAATTTTCAGTTACATGAGACACGTCTACTGTAGTCACCTTTACTACATTTATTTTAATTTTGGTAGACAGAAGGGCACAATCTTAGGCCTTTTAATCCTTTTCTTGAATTGTTTGATTTTTATAAATATGTCATCTAATTGTCCAACTGGTTAAAAACTTTATACCAGAATCACTAGAGGCTTGGAACCTCAATTTGCATATAAATTTCAAAGTGGAATCAAGCTAGCACAATTTATTTTGCTACGTAAGTACTCATTTTATGATGACTTGACTGAAATTATTTTTGAAGGGAGCAGTATGCAGAGGGGAAGATGAGAGGGGCTGCTCCAGGAAAGAAGACGTCTGGTCTGCAACAGAAAAATGTTGAAGTGTAAGAAGCTCTATCTTTAATATTGCATACTGTTTTATAAGTGAAATTCAAACTTGATACCCATTATTATGTATTAGGATTTATTGAAAATGGAAACTGGAACATTGTTGTAATTTGAAAAATGCCAATGAGAATTCCATTCTCTGGTGTTGGGTCGTTAAAATACATTTGAAGACAACATATTTCTTAATTTTGCTTAGCAGTTTTTTTTTTATCCCCTCCCTTTTTATTATGGTAAAATATACCTAACGTAATGTTTACCACTTAACTCACTGTGTATACAATTAGTGGCATCAAGTACATTCATATCCCTTATCTTTTAAGTTGTACATGTAAATGCATATGTTTGTGTAATGTGTTTTCTTTTAAAAACATAGTATTGAATTTTACCGGTAGGACACAAGTTTTGAGATTTTGGGGGTAGATTTGCTTTTACAGTAGCGCTAAAGATATATCTTCGTTTAATTCCCCTCTTGAAACCCATGGTAACAAACAATATGTGAGATGTTAAGTTTTCTAGTCCCTGTCCCTCCGAAAGGGAAAACCATCCCTTGCTGTTAAACTTGAGAAGATCTTGGTGTCAAGTCTGTGTGTGGAGGTCATACACAGTCACACATTGGTACATGTTTAAAGTTTATGTACTTGAAGCCAGTGTAGGGATGGTAACTTAGAAAAGAAAAAGAGAATCAAAACTTAAGGAAAGATCATTTTAATTCTCGCCATTTGAATATTTTCATTGAAGAACAGGTAGTTTTAATGAGTGGTTCTGTGCTTCTTGTTCAAGGATCAAAAGTAACACGCTTTAAACTATGATTCAGTATTTTTTTCCTTGAAATGGCATTCTATTGCTTTTAGAGTTACTGGTCCGATTTTACTACTTAAAAGTTAGGTGTTAGTAATGACGGCAATGATGCACTTTGAAATATTTGAAGTTTTACCTTTTGTGGTAAACATGTAATTAGTTGATTTGGCAAGGATTAGGTGTGTTACCACTTGAGGTTGGCTCATAGCTTTTGTTGTAAGTGGGAACATATTTCCATGATCTGGTTCTTTGGAAAACTGCTGTGTAGTAGTTTTTATTGGGACTTCATAACGTTCAAGTCTCAGTACCTGTGTAGAAAACAATGGATTTTTATCAATAAAATAAAATTTGGTCTATTGCTAAGTCTTTATTATCACTGTGCTAAAAGTTGGTATAGAAATTTAATCTAGGTAGTAGGCCTGAAATTATTTGTATTGGAATGTAAGGTGTTGCACAGTTTTGATTACAAAAATAATAGCTGAATAAGTGTGTGAAGTAAAACTCCGATTCCCCATCCTTGCGCAGTGGGGGGGGGGGGCGCTCTTCAAAGTAATTGGCTCCTGAGTCTTTTTCAAGATTGTGAGTGTTAGGCCCTCCTTGTCACAACTTAGGACGAGACTGTTCAGACTCACCTTGTATGTTTCCTGCTCCCAGACGTGGAACCACATATTAATTATTCCAGGAGCTGCTGTTTTAGTTGGAAAAGGGTGTTTTGATGAGACCTAATCTGAGAGCTTCAAAGGTGTCATACAATTTTAAGGACTGCTTAATCCTTTCATTTTGATTGGAGGTTTTGATACAGTTTTTAAGTCCTGTTTTACCCTACTCCATCTTTAGTGTTTGATAATTGGTCTGTAGTTTTCTCTGAATATGTGCAAATGCTACTGGTTAGAAAATATAGTTGACTTTGAACAACAACAGGTTTGAACTGCGGGGGTCCACTTATATGCGGATTTTTTACAATAAATAATATCCCCAGGTTTTGCATCTTTGGATTCAACCAACTGCGGATCAGAAACAGTATTTTCAGTTCACAGTTGGGTATCTGGATGTGGAAAGCAGGCTGTCTGCACTCTTCCATGCCGTGTTATATGAGGGACTTGAGCATTTGAATTTTGGTACATGTGAGGGGTCCTAGAAGCAGCCCTACTCGCACACTGAGAGACGGCTGTAGTTAAGTTTTGGGGAGTCAGAATTTAAGGGATTTTCCACTGTGCTCAGGAGTTGGTTCCTCCTCCCATCCCCATTATTCAGGGGTCACCTGTATTCTAAAAACCAGAATTTACTTGTACTTCGTTGATATTTAGGTCCTTAAGCTTGGGCACTTATTCTTTCTAAACTAATAGTGATGAATACATGTGAGTTTTGTTAGCACTTCGTTGTCAGAGGCTGTTCTTTGGCTGTTAATTATTTAGAGGAAAGACTTTTGTTAAGAATGACTTAGGACTAAGGCTATTCTTTAAAGTAAATTGAATCTAAGAGCTTACTTTTTGGCTTACATACTATTTAGTCACAGGGCTTAAAAATAGGAATAAAACAGGACAGCGGTTTGTTGTAAGACATCTGTTGTACAGTTTGAGAAACTAGTTTGTATGTTTAATTAATAGAAGCAAGAAGGTTGAAGCAAGAATGTCCAGGAGTCCTTACTACTGGGATTCATTGAAGTATAGTTTAGATTTTTTTCTTCAGAGTTGGATAAGTTGTCAATATTTTTTCTTTAATTTTATGGTAAGGGATGAGTGTAAAGATGCTGGTTTCTCTTGGTCTTCATGTGATTTTGACATGTACAAGTGTACAAGTAAAAGTTCACGGTTTACTCTGACCCAGAAATAGTGTCTAGAAAATATTTGTGTTACAGAAGTTAACCATAGAGAGTAGAGAAAACCCTGTACTTGCAGATGGCCAGATTTTTTGTGTTTATAATCAGACAGAAGTTGAGTTGTAAAATGAACCCCAAACTAAATTTAAATGAATACAGTTAATAACATTTATAAATACGATTTAAAGCTATAATAAAGTAAGAATACTCAGGTGTTCTGGTGTGGTCCCACCGGAAGTGATCCAAAATCATAGGCTTTGCAAACTTTTTTTCTATTCTTGAAATAATTATGAAGAAAATCAAAATTAATAATTTACTGTTTGACAGTCAGATAATGAGCTGCTATTAGAGATGATAACCAAGAGGAAGAAGGCATTAGCTTTGTTCTGTGTGTGGGAGAATATATAGAGTATTTGGTGTGGAAAAGGAGGGAATACAGTTTATGAGATAAAAATTATGAGAAAAACTTTATTAAGTGAAACAGTTTAGAACAATGAGAGAGGAGTAACAGGTTAGTATTAAAACAGAAATCTAAAATCAGATTATGCTAGTACAAAAGTAATTGGGGAAAGTTTTTTTTTGGGGGGGGGGAAGTATTTTAATGATTGCAACTTTATTTTTGGTGGAACTAATACAATACTTTATAAACTCTGTATTTATAGCTTGATGCTATAAAACTTACAAATTGATGCTATAAAACTTACAAATTAATAATATAATCCTGGAAGGAAGTCCCCTGATATGTTCTTGGTTTATTTTTCTGTTTAAAGTAACTTAGCCAGCCATTAATAAAAATCCTTGTGTCTGAACTGGAAACTATATATTCATTCCCTGATCTTACTCAAGGCCATATTTCTTTATGAATTTAACCCTGGTAAAAGGGATTTGAAACAGAGGTAGTTTTACTAGCCACAATTACTTATCTTTCTTCTTTTTCTCCCCTCCTTTCAGGAAAACAAAGAAGAACAAACAGAAAAGTAAGGATATTTTGTTAAAATTATTTTACCTTTATAATACTTTGAGTTTTGAATTGACTTAAAATTTAAGTTACGGCTTTTTTTAGAGTAAGGTTGTCATATTTATTGATGGTCTTAAATAGGAATCACAGTGTTATTATAGAGTTAGGTACATAGTAATAGAAACCTAACTCTGATATTCTTTTCACCGTGGAGAGACCTGTAAGCATTTAGTATTTTCTTTTTTTTTTTTAATACTTGATGCCTAACCCTTTTTTTTTTTAATACTTGATGCCTAACCCTGAAGATAAGTTTTAAATAAATGTAAGATGGCAGTATTAAATTTTGTCTTATACTAAATGTTTGGTAGAGTTGTTCATAAAAGTTATATTTTAGTCAGGATGTTATTCCTTAACGTAAATTCGGGTAACACCAATGTTACGGAAAAATGAAAACAGGGTGTGTCATGAGACTTACTTTCCTTAAGAGAGTCTCATTTATTAAGCTAAAAATCTCTCCTCACCCTGAAATTTTCACAGCACCTGGAAATGGAGATGGTGGCAGTACCAGTGAGACACCTCAGCCACCTCGCAAGAAAAGAGCCCGAGTAGATCCTACTGTTGAAAATGTGAGTTTTTCCCTAAGTCTATGAATAGAATTTTTAATCTCAGTCATGTTACAACACAATAAAATAGTCATAGAACTTTGAGTCTCAGAAGCATGGGTAACATGGTTAACTAGTGAAATGAAAACATTCTCCTTTCTATATAAAAAGGATATATTTGTATGTAATTTTTTTCACTTGTAACTCTGGGTGTGTCCTGTTAGACCCGCCGCCCCACTTACCATCAGATGTTTGTAAGCTCAGTGGTCATGACGAGAGCAAATGTTTCTTTGATGCTGGACTGTGCACCAGCTGCTCAAGTAACATCTTTTTGTTCAGCGTCGGTTTATTGTGTTATTGATGAGCTGCTGTAGGAACTTAGTTCTTGTTTATCCCAATTAGTCAAGTTGGTTTGATTATACGTTGCTTAAAGTCAGAACCTATTGACTTTGTGGACTTTCTGTGTAGACTTACTAGGTCACATTAAATGGCTTGGGACATCTTAGTATGTCCCAAGATGACTTAATAAACCCATATAAAATTCCTCGAAAACCTGTTAGTTCCACGTATGTGTGTGGGGGGGTATAACAGCTTTGAATTCGTATTAAGTGATAAACAGTCCTATTTCTAATTTATTATACTTATAACTTCTAAAATTATGAATTTGAAAACGGTAATTTTAACTGACATATTTTACATTTCTGAAGCTGAGGTTATAAAGCAGTGGTATACTTATAAAGTGTTATGTTCTGAAAATCAGGTACCTAATGTTCTGAAAATCAGGTACCTTTGGGTTATTTAAGACTTCATTAAGAAGTCACTACTTTTTTTTTTTTTTTTAAGATTTTATTGGGGAAGGGGAACAGGACTTTATTGGGGAACAGTGTGTACTTCCAGGACTTTTTTCCATGTCAAATTGTCCTTTCAATCTTAGTTGTGGAGGGTGCCATTCAGCTTGTTGTCCTTTAGGTCTTAGTTGTGGAGGGCACAGCTCAGCTCCAGGTCCAGTTGCCGTTACTAGTTACAGGGGGCGCTGCCCACCATCCCTTGTGGGACTCGAGGAATTGAACTGGCAGCCTTGTGGTTGAGAGCCCACTGGCCCATGTGGGAATCGAACTGGCAGCCTTCGGAGTTAGGAGCATGGAGCTCCAACCGCCTGAGCCACCGGGCGGCCCTAGAAGTCACTACTTTTTAATTTTATGTAAGATAGTTGTGTTTGGGATAGTTATCGGATATCAACAATAAATATGCAAATACTAAAAGTGTACAGCAAATGAACGCTAAAAAAGTGTTCATTTACAGAACAAAAGAAATTTGCTAAAGAATTTTTGCTTTTTCCACATGAAAAAGCACTGAGTAGACCAATTTTCTATTAAGATAAGACTCTTCCCTCCCAGCACCAGCTTTGTGTATGGTCTTTTCATTTATGATTTTTAAACGACAGTTTGGCAGCTCGTTTGAGAACTTCAAAGAATTTATACCCAGTGCCTCTGAAGGACAAGAAAAGCTTTGGTTTTTGGAGCTGCTATTCAGCAAGAAAAGACAGATTTTTCAGATACCTTTCATTTTTCCATTTAGGAGGAAACATTCATGAACAGAGTTGAAGTTAAGGTGAAGATTCCTGAAGAACTAAAACCATGGCTTGTTGACGACTGGGACTTAATTACTCGGCAGAAACAGGTAACGTGAAAGCTACACAGATTGTATATGTGTGTGTTTTTCTAGTCAGAAAAAAAATTTTTTTAAGGAAAATGTTGTATAGACTAGAACATTAGAGGTATGACTGGTGAATACCTTCAGCGACTAAACAGTGTGGTCATCACAAGGAATGACTTGGAGAAGAATAAAACAAAGTGCGTACATAAAAGTCTGTGACTTTACAGTAGAGAAAAAAGGTAGAGAGAACTCATTTTTGGAGGTATCTGGAGCAGGAATCATTACTCTGAAAATTGATAGACTGAGAAGCATGTTTCCTCTCTTACTGTCGTTGAAAGTGGGACATCCGCACAAAATGTCCCTGCTAGTGGAGTGTAACAGGAAGCACCCAGTGTCACCTGCAAGGCATTTGTGGCTCTGAAAGAACCGGAGGCCAGTCAGGCTGCTGGTCTCGTTACTAGTGCACATGAAATGGGGACAGTGTGAGGTCCTGCGCACACCACATGGGCACAGGCATCAAAAGCCAGGAGGAACATCTGTCGGACAAATGAATCTGTTTCTTACACCACCTGGCACGGGCGGGGTCGGGACGAGGCGTGACTGCCTGAGGTCGCGAGACTGGCGGCATCAGACACGTGCACATGTGCCTTGTTTGATTCGGGTCTGGAGCTAAAGTGCTAGGGCGGAAACCTTGGCTCTCCCAGTGACCATCTGAGTTGGGACTAGTCAGCCAGCCTTTTTGTTTGTTTTAGTCTCCACATTTAGTGGGGTAAAGGCACCCACCTCCTAGCTAATGCGAAGATGAGAAGAGTTCATGTAAGGGCTGCGGCACGTATTGCGCGTACAGTGAGGGAGTGAGAACCCGGAGGCCGTTTGTGCGGCCTGTTCCCTGTGCAGTGGTGCTTAGGGGTGTCTAGTAGGTCGCAGGCTGCGTGCGGAGCGTGTTGTCCGACAGCAGCAGTCGCTAGCCACAGTGGCCTGTGTAACTGGAAGTAAGTACAATGACATTTCTACCCCTCAGCCACGTTAGCCATGTTTCAAGTGACTCTTCCCGTTTTGGGTCATTGCATTAAAGCTTTCCCAGTGTAATTTTTCCTTAAAAAACAAAAGAATAATAGTATTAAAGTGTATTTTTGTTTTTATAGCTCTTTTATCTTCCTGCCAAGAAGAATGTGGATTCCATTCTGGAGGATTATGCAAATTACAAGAAATCTCGAGGAAACACAGATAACAAGTAAGAATATACACATCTTGGATGTATACTCAAAGACATGTTTCTTTCAAATATTTCTTATTTCCAAATACGTTATTTAAACGTATCCTTAACTTTCAAACAGTACCAGCAACAGCTAGCAAGATAGAATTTCATTGGCTTGTCACAGGGGTTTGGCTGGCAAACTTTTTCTTACAGGGCCAGATAGTAAATATTTTAGGTAAAATTGAAGTTATGTGTAAGTACATATATAATCCTTTAAAATACAACTATTTTAAAATATAAAAATTATTCTTAGCCTGAGGTTTGTAGTCTGCTCACTACTGGTTTATTTTTGAAGTTGATTTCTTTGCTCTTGTTAAATCCTTTTAAAATCTGTTCAGTAAAAATTCATCCTCTTTACTTGTTAGTTCAACCTTTAACTTAATTCCTTACCCTCCCTCATGTTGGGTGAATTAATTACTCCCCGTGTCTCAGTTCTCTTCAGTGACTTGTTTTCAAAGTAAGTGTGCTCGTTTTTAGGGAATACGCAGTGAACGAAGTGGTGGCGGGGATAAAGGAATACTTCAACGTGATGCTGGGCACTCAGTTGCTCTACAAATTTGAGAGACCGCAGTACGCGGAGATCCTCGCAGACCACCCTGACGCCCCCATGTCCCAGGTGTACGGGGCGCCGCACCTGCTGAGATTATTCGGTAACGTGTTGTTCGGAAAACAGCATTGTCCTTGTTTTCCTTTGGGCCTTTCACATTTGTGTCTTTCCTCAATTGGCATGAAGAAGTAACATAAAATAACATTCTAAACACGGTTCTATTCCAGTATGAACTTTTATCTGAAATGATAAATATCAAATTTGTTTTAAAGTCAAGAGTTTCTAAAATCATGTCTTTTAAAGGAATAGGTGATGGTTTCATTTCCTCACATAATTAAAATATGCTCACAGTGCTACCTTGGATGTAACTTTGACTAAATTCTTTTATTTAAATAGTGCGAATTGGAGCCATGTTGGCCTATACCCCTCTGGATGAGAAGAGCCTTGCTTTGTTACTGAATTATCTTCATGATTTCCTAAAGTAAGTCTAAGGGTATACTTGAAATTCAAAGATATGAATTAGTGCAGTATACTCAAAGCTACTCTGATAGATTGACACTTACAGATATTCAAGTATAATAAAACCAAGGTAAACAAAACAATGGTATTGGTACAGGAGTAGATGGCATTAATGGAACAATGTAAGTGCAAATGTATGGGAATAATCACATGGTACTGGCATAGATGGTGATGGGAACAACTGGCTGGTCTTCGGAAGGAAACAAAGTTACATCCACACTACTGTCATGCATATAATACAAGAACTGATTGATAAATTTGAGTATACAGTTAAAATGCTGTGTGATAAGAAGATGCTCTTAAAGATGAAGGGAACATACGTTGCACATCTGACAAAAGGCTGGTATCTTTCATACACAGAGAAGAGTTCTTAGTAGGAAAAAGATGAACTAACCAGTGAGGGACATTGGAAACTCAAAGAAATGGAAGTACAAAAAAAGTGTGGAGCATGACGATAATTAAAATATCTCGTCAGAGTGGCTAAGAGTAAAGAGATTGAAGAAACGGGCGGACAGGCTATCTTGGTTTATTCAGGTTTTTGTAGGGCCTTTTAGCAATGCGTGTTGTAAAATTTCACATGTGCTCACCCTTTGACCAGAAAGTTACGCTTCTGGGAACTTACCCTATAGAAACACTTAAATGCACAAAGGTCTCCAAGCAACTTGCAGTAGAGAGTACGGTGTCATTCTCCTCGTTTGTCGAGAAACAGTTTCAATCTTTGGAAAAGATCTGGAGAAGTATGGCTCATACATAACAGTGGGTAATTTCTTGGGCGTAACGTTGGGAGGAAAGGTGGGAGTTTTTCATTTCTACTTGATGCATTTTTGTATTTAAATTTTCTTAAAATGACATCGTATATTTTATAATAAAGAGTTAAAAACTGAAACATGAGCCCAGGTATCTAAACAGCTCTGTCTTCATTCTACCAGTGATAATAAATATCCTCTCTTTACCTCCATTTCCTTATAAAATGAAAGTGCCCTACTACTTGACATTTCAGGTCACTTTGACTTTTATGGTGTTCATTTCCAGTTAAACTGGACATTTACTTGTCAGTTTGAATATATTTAGTGTAACAAGTTTCAAAGAGCTACAGAAAACATCTAGATGTCACCCTTTTAGGATAATGCCACTTGTTTCTTAAAAGATAGTCCGAGCTCTCAAGTTGGTGTTCTGAAGATAGCTGCTTTGCTGTTTCGAAGTAAGGGGAGTAACTCTGGCTTTCATTCCCTTATGCATTGTTGTCCGGTATATAACCCTGTTGTCTGAGTTGTAATTATATGGTTTTACGGTGAGGTTGTGATGAGTATATTTTAAGAAAGTGTTTCGTGTGGCTTCTGTATATGGTAAGTGAGAAGTGATTTGGATCGAGTTAACGATTCTTTTTCATCTGTAATGAATAACATTTTCTTCTTAGATACCTGGCGAAGAATTCTGCAACTTTGTTCAGTGCCAGCGACTACGAAGTGGCTCCTCCTGAGTACCACCGGAAAGCTGTGTGAGGCGCTTACTTACCCTTGTGTTTGGATCTCTGTAAACATTCTGTTCTTAGTCCTTCTCTTGTACAAATGCTGTACTTTGAAAATGTTTGTGTATAACAGAATTGATGTTTGTTTTCTGTTTGATTTTAAACAGAGAAAATAAAAGGGGTCACAGCTCCTTTTTTCTTTTCTTTTTTTTTTCCCTTCATTTCAAAGTTGCTGCCAGTGTATTCAGTGATGGACATCGGAGAGACGTACTGTAGAATGTTCTATCGCCTAGTTGACAAAGCTGCTTTTGAATGCTGGTGGTTCTATTCCTTTGACACTACGCACTTTTATAATACGTGTTACTGCTATATGACAAAATGCTCTGATTCCTAGTGCCAAAGGTTCAAGTCAGTGTATATAACTGAACACACATCCATTTTGTGCTTTTTTTTTTTAATGGTGCTTAAAGTAGAGAGCCCATCCTTTGCAAGTCATCCACGTTGTTCCTTAGGCATTTTATCTCTGCTCAGATTGTTGAAGAGTGGTGGCTTGTTTCATGGTTTTTGTATTTGTGTCTAATGCACGTTTTAACATGATAGACGCAACGCATTGTGTAGCTACAGTTTTCTGGAAAAGTCAATCTTTTAGGAATTGTTTTTCAGATCTTCAATAAATTTTTTCTTTAAATTTCAAAGATCAGTGTGCTTGTGTGGATGCATTATAAAGCCTTTGTATATTGTGTATTCCTTCTTGGATTTAGACTGGTTTTTCAGGTGGGTGTGTAATTTTTTTGTTTGGGCTTTATGGTACGAGAAGCTTGGCTTCAGTACCTACCTCTACCTAATACACAACAGCTCTGGCAGTTTGCTCTCTTGAGTTCTGGCTAAGAAGTTTCATGTTCATATTACTCTATTTTTCCTAAGCTGTTAATTTTGAACATTAAGGGAATTTTTGCCTGTGTGACAGCTTGCTTTCTGTTAAGAATTGTTAGAGGTGTTGATCAACATTCACAGTGCCTAAATTTAGGATTTTTCTTAACTATTCGTTAAGATCCCCTGGCCCCTCCATTTAAATCTAGCATAGGAATAGAACATTGATGGCTGAGAAGTTGTAATTGTAGGTATAACTGACACACAGGTATTTCCGGTGTACAACATAATCATTTGATATTTGTATATATCACAAAATGATCCCCAAGTAAGTCTGGTTAACACCCGTCACCCTAATAGTGAATTACAAATTTTTAAAACCGTTTTGTTTTAATCGTTTTTTTTAAACTAGGTCTTGATTTCTAAGTGTTTGCACTTCCCAGTAGTTATCCAACTAACCAATGCAGTTTGAGTCACAGCCGTGTTTGAGACTTCTCCGTTAGCTGCCTCATGGGCTGTGATCTAGAATTTTTCATCTGAAGTTTATTCCTTGAACTAGTGATTCAACCAAAATAAAGGAATGGACTGTAAGGACGGGAAGATGCAGGGTGGTGACGAGACTGCATGTAAATTGGCTTCTTGCCTCCATCTTGTTTCCTCGTTACCACTTCAGTCATAGGTTCAGGGCAGTTTAGAAATACTATATAGTTGTTTGTTTGTTTTATTGAGGTATAATTGACATACAGAATGTTCTAGGTATACAGCAGAATGATTTGATATTAGGCAGTTTTTTTAAGTTAACTATTCCCAAATCGGTAAAATGGCAAACTAATGCCTTAGTCCAGTCTTAGTAGAACTTGATGTACATGTGTATGGCGAAAAAGAGATTTGTTGTTGTAGGCTCTAATTTTGTTAATAGGAGTAGGATATACTTGTGAAACAGTTTGTTCTTGAGCTTTGACACATCTGTGGATTTCCGTGTATCAGTGTATTGGTTCCTTGTTTACATATTAGGCACTTACAATTTTGTCCTGTTTAATCAGTTGTGATAGTTTAAAGGTTTTTAAACTTTCCTCCAAGTTGAGAAACTTTGCTCCTGCGTATCCCTTCCCCTCCTTTTTTGGCTTTTGCTGAATGTGATTTTGTATAGCCCTGTAACTGCCATCTTTCTTACAGGCATTTGATAAGGAAGTCAGGGTTACATAGGTTAGGGTACTTGCCCGTGGTCATTTAGCTAAACGCACCACTAAACACCCATCCCCCAGCACACAGACATCCATCTGTTTTCAGTGACTGAGTCTTACCAATTCTTAAATATGTTCTGCCTTTCTCATCTGCCTTTTGTGTCTGTCATGATGTGTGTAGTGTTCTAGTTTTCACATTTCCCTGCCCCTATCCCCACATTATTCTCCCACTGCCAGCAGCATTTATTTAAAACAATCATACCGCTTCCCTCCTTAAAACTGTCGGTTTCCTGTTTGATAGTGTTTGAATTAAGGAAGTGAAGTTAGGTTAAGGTCCAAACTCTTAAGTAACAGGCTTTTCCTGTGTTCACTTTACCGTGCTGTGTTTCAGGCAGGGTGTTTTTATTGCTGTTTGTTGTTGTTTGATCTTTGTTTTTGTTTGTTTGCCTCTAGGCTTGCTTTCATGTGCTGTTGAATGGAAAAAGCAAGTGGAGAACAATATTACAGTATATTAATACCACATTTCAGAGATTATGTATTTTTTCTTTTTTAAGGTCTAGAGACTTGTTTCAGGACAGTACAATATTTTCAAATATGTTATTTGAGACTGCTCCCACTACAGAATGCCTAGAAACACGAGATAAAATACAACTTTTTTTGTAACTACGTAGATGAGCACAAAAAGAAGAGACTAAAAAGTGCTTAAAACCCCCAGAGTTTATCCTAAATCTAGATAACATAGGGATACTGCATATGAAGTATTTAAAAAATATTTAAAGAGAAAAAATATTGTAAACATGAGAAAAGGAACAAGATAGACTTCAAAGACACCGGTGTAAAGTAACGGCACACTTGGTGTTTCAGACCAACCTCCTGTTGAGGACTCTTGGCAAGTAAGCGGAATTATAAACAGGTGCTTGAGGCCCGAGCTCAGCGGCTGGGGAAGACTTAACGGGCCAGGATCTGAGGGAGGACAGAGGTCCCGGAGGTGAGCCCGTGTTTAGTGCTGCCTTTGTCTTGCAGGTGTTTGTCAAGGTCAGAGTGTGTGCCTGCTAGACTGACTGGTGCTTTTGACAATCTCACTGGGGCTAAAGGACTTGGACGGGGGCCTGCCGAGAAGTTAGGACCCCACAGTTATACCTTAGGGATATGGGTGAGTGAGATGTAATTATTTCTTCAAAAACTTTTGCAAATAACGTTCAGCACGTAATAATAACTAGATGTCTGAGACAATGAAGAACAAATTAAAAGCATCTCCTTGAGAAACAAGATACAGGCCATTAGATTCAATTTGCTCTTAACAAATGATGAGCACCCTAAGTTGTTCTTTAATCAAAGTCCTTCAGGTAGTGGAGTTATAAGACACACTTTAAAATAACTACGCTTACTGTGTTCACAGGAGAGTGGCAATTGAGAATTTACGCAGAGAACTTAAAACTCAAAAAGAACCAGATGGGAGTTCTAAATGTGTAGTAGCTAAAATAGGAACTGAAAAGGTTTAACAGACTAAACACAGCTGGAGAAGTAAACTGGACAATAGGTCAGGAAGAAATGTGTGTGTTGAGGGAAGAGACAAAGATGGAAAATAAAAAGATGATAAAGGACATAGAAAATGCAGTGATCAAACCTCATTGGTAATGTCTGCGCTAATGCAAAGTTAGGGAGAAGCGCAGGAGGGAACGGGGCAGAAGCGAGGGAGATTGCTGACAACTTTGCAGAACTGATGAAAGAATGTCAAGTCTAAGGCTTTAAGAAGCGCTCTGAATTCTAAACCCAGTAAACATCATTTAAGAAATAAACTTGCAAACAAAACTGGAAAAATTGCAAATTTTACCAGCAACCCAAACGGAGGAGGAAAATACTATTTAGTATAGAAAGTTTGGGAGTTGCATGAGGAAGTGAAGCTCAGTGAAAATGGTAAATATGGGGAAGTTAATGTTACTGTATAATAGTGTAATACCGTCTGTTGAGTTGATATATAAAATGATAGCGACAATATAAAAGTGTCTTCATTGCCCAGGAAGAAGGTGATAGTCAAGAAAGCATGTGGTGGGCTCTAGAGTAACCATTAAAAGACTAGTAAGAGTTTTACTGCCAACCCTAGAGAATGGAGTAATTTTTTTAAAAAAAGGACAGAACAGGTAGAACAAATAGTAAAATGACACGTTCAAACCTTAACTATATCAGTAATTTCAATGGCTAAATGCTTCAAATAAAAGATTGTCAAGCTGGTTAAAAGTCCAACTGTATACATTTTACAAGGGACACCTAAAATATAAGGATAAAGATGGCAGGAAAAGAGCCATAACAAGTATAAAAGAAGATTATCTATTGTGTGGTCCATCCCAAAACTTAGTTGGCTTAAAACAATGACTCTTTATTTCTCATGATTGAAGGGGTTTGGGCAGGTCTGCTGGGCTTGCCCGGGGTCACTTTTGAGCCAGGTGGTGGGATGTAAAGGCTTAAGAATTCAGGGGCTTGCCACTTTGGTCATGTTTTCTTGGGGGTGCAGCTGTCTGGAGCAGGTTGGAATGTTCCCATCGCTGGTCATGCTAACTTGCTGCTTGCACGACCTTCCGCGGCACCTGAGGAGGCACGCACAGCGGATCCTTCATGTCTGGGGGCGTCCCAGACCACACTGGGGTGTTAGCGCTCTGATGCATTTACTGAGTGACCCAAGGCTGCCTAACGCGGGCTCGCTCGCTCTTCTCGTTGAGGACTCTCAAAAGCTTTTGTTCGTGTGGATTACACATATCGATACTTACCATATTAAAAATTAAATTGAAATTTTAAAACGTTCATGAAAAACACATTACCATACATAGCATGTTTTTAATTAATATAGTCTGCAGGGAGATCTATTAAGAAAAATGGCAATGTTTTATAGTTTTGCTAATAGTAGACAACTCATTGTCGTGTGTCTTGTGTTCAGTCCGTTGGTGGCACATTGTTTGGGTTGAGGTACATGAAGAAAATCCAGCTTTACATAGAAGAGAGAATATTTAATAGTTGTTCCAGATAATCGTGGATATTCTTTGAGACTGCACCAAGGCTAAACGGGGTCGTTTCTTTTAAGGTTAAATGCAGTAAGGAATATGAAACTGTGTACATTTGTTTACTCTTTAGTCTTTGAATGGACATTCTGCTCCTGTGTAGTTTTCTAACAGTGTGCGTTGGTCACTTGGAAAATACTGGTTTCCTAAGTGATGCAAACGTTCCAAATGTTGGCAGCTCTTTATAGAATTGGGGAGATTGGTGCAAGCATTTCTCAGGAAGAGTTATGTAGATGGGTCTCTGAGTAGATGCTGGGTGAAGATACTTGTGTCTGTGAAAGCTCACCACGGCCTCCATGGTGGACTGGGTTCCGTGTACCAGCCAGGGAGAAGACGCTTGCAGGTGTCCTGTCACAGCCCCAGCTGCTGTCATCGCTGCCATGTGCGTGAGCCAGCCTTTTGCTGACCGTGAGCTGCTGCTGGGTGGGGCGGTGATGAGCTGCCCCCTCCAGATCCTCAGGCCCCAGTCGCAGCGTGGTGGGCACAGTAAATGTCACAGTTTAAAGGGACTGCGTTTCCGTGTGCTTTGTTACGCGGTGGCAGGTAACCCGAACCCCTGGCTCCTTGCCCTGACTGAATGTTGGGTCTGCCAACCCCTGGTGAGGCACCGTGTTCTGGGGTTACCACCAGTCACCTGGTGGCAGGTTGATGACTCTGGATCCTTGACAGGGAAAAGGGGGCACCAGTTAATCCTCTTTGGAATAGATCTGTCCTTTGGATCTCTAGATAAGAATTTGCTTTCTCTGTAATCCTTTTGTCAGCACCGTCATCTGGGGACTCAGAAAAGTGTGTTCACCATCGTGGTATTGGGTACGGCGTTGCCTCTGAGGGAATGGTGGAATGAGCTACTGAAGACAGTGGCGCAGCCAGTGGGGAGAGCAGAAAGATGGGGGGTCTGTTCCAGGAGGGGTAGGTGCTGGGCTGAACGGCCTGTGCGTGCTGGTCTGCGTACACGGGACTGGGAGCTCATGCGTACGGCCAGAGTGGCCTCTCACAAACCAAATGCAGCTGCAGCTATGGCTTCTGCTGGTCTGGGGGTTTGGGTCCCCAAGGAGCAGTGCTCTCCAGGGGACATGGTGATTCCATTGGACATGATGAGATAGCATTTTGGAGTCTTCACTGAACCAGCAGGTAAATAAGAGAGCTACTGTATTGGCTGGAGTGATGGGCTCTGGTTACCAGGAGAAGTGGGGTGAGGGAGGGCTACATCTGAGCGCCAGAGGAGTCTGGGGGCACCTCTTAGTACGTCCACGTTCCTAGGTAAAATTTAATAGAAAACCGCAGAAACTAAAAAACAAAAGACCACTAAAGATTGAGACTGGTTATAATTTTTGGAGTCACTCCATCTGGTAAAACACAAAACAAAAGAATGACAAAAAAAAAAAGCTGAGGTGCTAGCTGAGTGCAAGGGAAACACGAATAGGAAGAAGTTTTAAAACACCAGCTCCGGCCGTGGGAGAGCTACACACATGGCCAGAGCGAGGACGTGCGCCTTCTTACGGCGCAGTGTGCAGTGTGCAGGCGGACCTTGGAATTGGGGCAATGACTGCACGGTGATGGGAGCAGTGCCGCCCCCGCTGTCTTCCCTGTTGGTGGCGAGCACGCGTGTCTTCCTTGGTATGCAGGGCAGTTGCGTCTTGTTGGGGGAAGGCTTGCAGTGCTGCTGGTATTTTACGGCACGTGGATGGCGGTGGGTGCTGAACATCCTGAGGGGACGACGGGACTGGTTTTGAAGCTGTGGGGTCTCAGCTCTCCCCAGCTTTCCGATGCTGGAGTTGGGACTCCAAATTCTGTCTCCTTTGTTGGCTCGTTAGTTCTGCTGGTCAGGGCATTAGAGAGGGAGGCTGGAAGGTGAGTCAGGAGAAGGATGGTCTCCTTCCTGGGGAGTTGCAGGGGGCCCCCCCTGGGACCAGGAGCCTCTTCCTGCTCTTCCTGCTCCCTCGGACCAGCCCAGCCAGAAGCAGCAGCACCTCGGGCTGTCCTGCCGCCTTGCTCCTTGTAACTCGTCAGTCGCCTTGTGGGGATGGAACTGGCCACACGCAAGACATTCTCTTAGTTACAGTTACCAGACCTTTGTGTTTTGTCCAGATCGGGGAAGGATTATCAAACGGCAAATAGCCAGGTGCTCATTCCATTCCCATCACGGAATATTATTCAGCCCTTCTGAGCAAGTTAAATTCATGCGAGTCGATTTGATAAGATGTGAATAATGTATTTGTGTAGAAACTGACGATGCCGGAAAGTGTGTAATTCGATCCCAGCATCGTGGAAGTTCATGCCGGCAGACCGTGTCCCCTCACTTCTCCATGACTGATGACTTAGCATGTGCCTGGCTTTTCTTTCCTCGTGCTTCTGTCAGTTTCATAGAGATTTCCGCATCCTCATGAAATCCTTAGAGATTTCAGAATCTTGGCCTCAACCTCCTACCTGCCCCAGGGGCTCCAGGCTTTTTTCAAGTCCCAGCTCCAGCAGTCCTGGTGGACAGGTGCTGCCGACTGGTGCACCCTCTGGGCAGTCAGGAAGGAAAGCTGTGTCTCCCCAAACCCCCAATTTCTCAATGGCGCAGGTGACTTGTTTCTGAGTTATCTAAAATGGCAAGAAGGTCATGGCTTGTGCTGGCTTTGGCTCTCCTCTCACACCTGTTAACGCCTGGGCAGGTGACTCCTGCCCCTCAGGGTGTGCGGCGTGACCCTCGGCTCTCCCAGGGTGTCCTAGGTGCCCCAGGGCGGTGGGGTGGGTGGCAGTAAGCCCCCCTTGGCTGTGAGGTCCAGCAAGAAAGCACATACGGGGTTTTTGCCCCAGGGCTCTAGTCACAAGAGATGTGTGTGCTTTGTTGAAAGGAAGTCCGATAACCCAGTAGTGTGTTTCTTCTGCTTCATACCCACTTTGAGTTAAAGACTGTTCCTGGTGTGGTGCAGGTCCTTCTAGACCTTTCCCTGTGGACAACACGGCTGGGCCGAGGGGAGAGCTCAGCCCTGTGGGAACTCGGGGCGGGGGGGGAGGGGAGGGGGACAGTGACGCCCTGCCCGGTGCAGACGCTCAGCTGATGCTGATAAGTCCTTGTCAGCAGTGGGCGCAGTGGGGTCGCCAGGCTGGGCTGGTCCCAGCGCCCTTTGGGGGAGAATCTGGTTGGGGAAAGCGAAAATGAAATTGAAGTAAAAGACTCTATAAGCATCGCTTACTTATATTTCGACATCTAGAATATTGAGAATACTTAGAAAAATAGGAATTGAAAATGAGGAAGAGGTGAGAGATGAAGTGGACGGTTTCAGCAGAACAGATGGTGAGTCCGGAAGTGAGTGAGGTGAGACCCTGCTGAGTGTGTAAGAAGGGGGCCAGTTTGGTGTGTCCTCAGCGTGAGCTCGGGCCGTCCTGCAGACCTAAGGTGGTACCAGCATTGCTGAGCCCCGGTGAGCTTGGGCGTCACATCCGTGACACAGGCGACATGCTTTTCTTTAGGCACTGAATCAGCCTGCCCTCCTTGGTGCCGAGCTGAGACAAAGGTGCCCGCGTGGGGGCCTGGTGTGGGACCCAGGTGAGGAGCAAGGATGCTCGTTCTTCCCTCAGCACCCCCCTTCCCCCCCCCGTTATCTGAGTCCCAGGGGCCAGTCCTTCCAGAGCTGGGCTGGGAGACCTGGGGATTCGCTGTGTGCACTAAGTGATGGTGACCACGTGCGCTGTGGTAAGGGTCTCCCACAGTCCGTGGGCCAGGCCCACTCGCGGGGAGCCTGCACGGGGCATGGTGGCACCTGACCCGACTGCTGCTCTGCAACAGCTCTTGGCGTCACGTGTTCAGCCTTCATTCCTGAGCAGCACAGCCGCCAGGGTTCCTGAGTCCTTGGGCTTCACTCCGCCATACGCCATGGGGCCCTGTTCCCATGAACCTTTAGATTCTGGACTTGGGTCCGCCTCCTGGGTCTCGTCCCTTCCCTCTAGGGAGTCCCCTTTAGGGCCTCTCTGGCCACGAGCCTGCTTCCCTGCTGGTGTCTCTGACTTCATCCTCCGGGGTATTGTGCAGTCAGTCCACCCCATACCCTGGACTCGGGGAGAGGCGGTCGTGGCTGGACACCCCAGCCAACCAGACTCGTTTATCCCCTTTCCAGAAGAAACCGTGGGAGGCTGGTCAAACGCTTTCCCCCTAATAGTGAACATCCCTTCTGTCTCTAGTCCAGACTTCAATTCTCACTATACATTAGAACTTGCTTTAAAATACTAAAAAATATACCCAGAACTAGACGAAGACAACAGATCATCTTCCCCTTGACAGGAGGGACACCCCAGGATGGCTGGCGCCTGCTGCCTGCCCTGGGCCTGGGGGCTCCTAAGAGCACATTGGAATTACTTGCAAAGGGTTTCACAGGCCTGAGGACCCTGAACCTTAGCTCTTCGGAGGCAGCAGAGGGAGGGGCCGAGAGCAGAGTTGAGCGAGTCCTGACTCACTTGCTGATTCTGTGGTTTGCAGTGTTGCTTAAGCACGCTGCCTCAGTTTCCTCATCTGAAAGTGGCAGTCACACGGCATCTACTTCACGGGGGTGCTGGGAGGAGTGGGTCTGTTGTGCGTGACTGGGTGGTGCCTGGCAATTGGTGCCACATAAAACCAGCGAGAAAACGTCAGTGAGAAGGAGCTGGTGGGCCTGTCGGCTCCACGGAAGGCAGCCTCTGCCCTGCCCTTGGTCGCAGGCTCACAGTCCCGCACGGCCCTGGGCTCGGCCCTGCAGGGGCTGCAGGGAAAGAATTGTGTGTCTTACCACCTCTCCCTCCTGCAGGGATAGCCACCGTGGCCTTGGCAGGCTGGTGGCACCCTCAAAGCGTCCCCACCAGGGACTGGCATGCAGCCGTGGCTCGTTACCCAGCGAGAGCAGTCTCCCCGGGTCCTTCCGGGCCAGGCCCTGTGACAGCCTTCGGCTGGCACTCGCCTTTCCAAACAGTTTGGATGCTGAAAACAATTACTAAAAGTTTAAACTGCATTCGGAGTTGAGAAATCGTCACTGAATTCAGTGACTGCTGGTGGGATCCGGTAAACCTTCCATTCCACTCAGCTCTTAGTACCAGCTTGGCATTTCTCACCGGTGGGAGAACGCTGGGGTTTGCGGTGATGGGACGCAGTGCGCCTGCGCTTGGTCCCTTACCATCAGTAGAGAAAAAAGCCTGTGGCCTGGCCGTTTTGTGGAAGTAACTAACGGGGATCAAGGGTTTTCCCGTGGAGGTCTGCTTCTCCTGGGTGCCCTAGCCCTGCTGGTGGCGGGGCTTTTATCCTGCTGTCACTGCATTGGGAAGCAGTGTCTATGCCAGGTCCCTGCCAGGAGAGGCGGGGAGGTGGTGGGAGGTGGCACTACTTGTGAGCCGAGGCCCCCAGTCCCCAGCACAGGCTTGCTCCCGACCTGGCGGAAAATCGTGCTTCCTCCTGGGTCCCCCGCCTGGCGGACGGGACACCAGCACCCACGCTGTCCTCCCTGCCTGAGAGACCCGGGCAACTAACCGCTTGATGCCTCCCCCTCGGGAGACCTGAGGCCGGAGGGCAGGCCCTGGAGGTGCTCACTGAATGTTTATTGAATAGACCACAGAAAAGACAGTCACCGGAGTGCTTTCTAAAGCTGCAAAGCAGCCCAGTGGAGAGGACATTCTCCGTACACCTGGGGATGAGTCAGTTAAAAACGAGGCCTAAGGCACGTGGCTGGTGATGCCCTTTGGTCAGGAGACGCGCTGGACTGGTTGCCTGCTGGGTCTTCCTCCTCCGCACGCACCGGGTGAGGGCGCAAAGCCGGGCCGCTGGGGGCTGCCCCACCACTGCTCCAGAGCGGGGTGTGCACCAGGGGGCCCGGCCCGGCCGCCCGGCCCCGCTGCCCGCGGCCGTCACAGCTGCGCCCGCCTCAGACCAGCGGGATGGGGTAGGAGGCGCAGGCGGCCAGCCCGCACATGTTCTTGCCGCGCTCTATGAGGAAGTACCTGCACAGAGAGGGCGGGCTGAGCAGGCGTGGCCTCCTTCCCGGAGACCTTTCTGGGGTGGGTGGCTGCTCCCGGAGAGCCCACTAGGCATGAGGCCCAGTGTCTTCATCAAGCCAGGAAGTCACTGCCCTGACTTGGGGACTACTTTCTCCTTCCCCATCCTTGGCTGCCCCAGGAGCTCGTCTAGCCATTTCTCACTTCTCCCCCGAATTTCCTGAGGGCCCGCGTGAGCCCTTGCTGGCCCCTCGTGTTTATTTAATCATCACTGGGACCCCGAGCTACCAATTAAAACGCTCCTCTTTGGATGAGGACGTGCACTCTGAGAGGACAGTCCCTCAGGATACGTGTCCAGGCCACCGATTCCAGCCCCGTTCTCCTCCAAGGAGGCGCTGTCAGCCATCAGGGACAAGCTTGCTGCTTTGATTTCCACAAATGCACCCTCCCAGACACTGGCTTAGTCCCAGCATGGCTGTGCCGTGAACTCTTCTTTCCTAAGGGACTCCTGTCCTGACTGATCCTTAAGATCGGAGGCCCAGGACAGGAGGGGGGCTGCAAGAGGGGTCTCCGGGGGGCTGGAGGTCCCAGCTTGCTCCTCTCCCCAGGCCTGGGCTGGGCCTGGCTGACAGGCTCCTTGGAAGCTAAACGCTTGAGCTGGAGGAGACCCCATCCAGGGCCCCCAGCTGAGCAATCCCACCCCTCCCAGTGTAGGGCCCTGGGAGCCGCTTACCCGTTCATTCCCCACTGGGGGCCCCAAGAGTTTTTCACGATCCAGTAGGGTGTCCCATTTTCTTCGCCATACCCAACAGCCAGTACTGCGTGGTTTACTTTATCTGGAGTTTTATGACAGGAAGTACTGCCAAACAAAAATAAAAAAGATTTGGAAATACTGGAGGGCGAAAAGTGACGCCGCTGCCACATCCGGCATCTCCGAGGGCTTTGTCCTCGGCCCTGTCCTGTCACTGCACAGCCTGCTCTTCGGACACTGCCTCCAGTTTCCTCCAGAGCAGCTTCCCCAGGGAGGCATTTAGGGTGGGGAAGAGCGCCAGGCACCGTGCAAGAGCAGCTCGGCGGTGCTCACCCAGGTGGGCCTGGGGGTGGTGCTCACGGACAGGTGGGCGCGCTGCGGGCCCAGTGCTAACCTGACACTCCCTGTACCTGCTGGCAAGATGAGCCCTGTGCCCTGAGCCCTGTGCAGTGGCCGTGCCCAGAGAGGGTTGCGTGGCCTTGCTTTGTTGCCATTGTATTTACATTTAAGATTACCTGTGTTTAGGACACATGCACAGGTTTTCCACGGACGGTAGTGAACTAGTTTCCATGAAGAAATTGCAAGAAGTGTAGGGACAGTCTGCAGGGCTGTGTGTTAACTCAGTGTGTGACCGCGTTCCCAGTAGGTGCCAGGCCTGGGGCAAGGCGGGACATGAGCACGTGCAAACGCTGCTCCTGCCCTTGGGAACCTTTGTTTGGCTGCGTGAACACGGAACTGAGGGTTGTGACTGTGGGAGGCCGATGGGACCCGAGGAGGGGATCTGACACGGTGGGAACGGGAAGGCTTCCCGAGAAGGCCGGGGTCACACATGAAACCACGAACAGCTCAGTGCGGCTGGGCTGGGCCCGGGGGACCAGGGAGGACGGGGCGGTTTTGATGGAAGGTGGGCTTGGAGAAGAAAGGACCAGACCATGAAGGTCCCTGCGGCCAAGCTAGGCACTGGAGGACGGGCAGTGGTGGGCCGGGGTGGGGACTCGGGGAGAGAGCGGAGAGCACGTTTCTAACTCCGGATGAAGCACGTAGGAGCTGAGCTTCCACAGGCCATCCAGCTGGAGGGGGCGTGGAGGCCCTGGGATCTGGGGGTACGGCTCTGCCTGGTCTGCCAGGGACGTTCTCAGCCAAGAGCTGGCCATGGGGTTGAGGGCGGAGGGGAGAGGGCTGAGCAGTGAGCTCCAGGGGACACCACGTTAGGGGCGGCCACAGGAAGCAGCCGTGTCGCATGTGCTCGGGGCCTGCAGCACGGACTGGGGGAGCAGCCGCCTTCCCTTCCCTGCCTCACAGCTTCACACTGTCCAGCCTGGGTTTCCGTAACCGGGGGCCGCTCTGAGGAGGCAGCTATGGGCGCCAATCCCGGCCTGGCCTCGGCCAGCCTAGGGCCTGGGTGTGACCGCAGCTGTGCGCGGCGTCCCACCTGGAATAAACGCCCTTGCGGTACAGCATGAAGTCCTCCGTCACCTCGAAGGCGAAGCTCACGGGGTTGTACAGGGCGACCGCCTCCACCATCGCCTCCTCGTCGTTCTGGGGACACACATGATCTCTGTCCCCACCCCACCGCCAAAATGGGGCCCTTCGCCCCCAGGTGGGGGAGAGGCCCAGAGCAATGTAGGTGTCCGGGACGGAGGAGAAGGCTTCCAGAGCCAGCAGCCACCCAGGGGCAGCTGCCGTCCTCACAGGAGACACGGGTGGTGTGCAGTGGGGTGGGGTGGGGTGGGGTGGGCTCCCTACCCTCTGGGTTTCTGATGAGGCGGGGTGGGGTGGGCTCCCTACCCTCTGGGTTTCTGTTGAGGCTTACAGGTCCTTCTTCCAAACCCTGTCTTTGTCCCCACCTGTGACCCACCTCCCTTCCTGGGCTGGTCTGTCCAGTCGTCTCTTCCCCTCCCTGCTCTGTTTCTTGGGAACCCCACACCCTTTGGGACAGAGGCCCACTCAGTCACTGACAAGCATTCACTGGGCCCTCCCCTGAGCTGGGGGCTCCGAGGGTGCATGGGTGGGTGAGTCCCCCATACCCGCCCCTGACCCCTGCGCCCACAAGGCCAGGCTAAGGACCTTTCTTGGTAGAACCCAGGGACAGGAGACTACGAGCACATAGTCCCAGACGGGGGTGGAAACGAGGGACCCAGCAGAGGGCTGTGTGCTCCAGGAGGACTTGTCCCCTTTAGCCGGGGCAGGCGGGCCGGCGGAAGTCAGGCTTTGGAGCGGGGCTGTGGACCAGGCGAGAGCAGCAGTCGGCACCACCTGAGGAGCTTTAAAACATCCGGATGCCCAGGCTGCAGCCCACACAGTGACATCCGTCCGCGGTGGGTCCCAGGCATCAGGAGTTTGGAAAGCATCCCAGCTGGGAACCCCGGGGTTCGGTGAGCTAATGAGGCAACTCCCTGGCTGGGGGCCTTCGGGAGTGGGAAGAGGGTGGAGGGTAGGGGAGCCGAGGCCCGGGCTCTGCTGGAGTCGGCGGACACCCAGCCGTAAAAAGCCAACTGCCACCTGGTCAGCAAGCAGCTTCCTTCCCCGAGCTCAGCCGAGGCCTGTGAGCCCTCACAGGTCAGAGCAGAGGGCGGAGGGAAGGCACGGAGGCCTGCCCAGCGGGCCTGAGCCCGCAGTCCCGCCTGCGTCCCCAGGGCCCTGCAGGTCCCCCACAAGCTCTCCTGGGACCAGCCCAAAGGGATTCGCCTCTGCGTGGCCTGTAAATGGCCCAGAGCTGGCCAGCCCTTGGCTGCTGTGTCTGAGGAGCACTGGCTGTTCTCTGACAGTAAACGCACGGCGGTCACAGCATCCCGGTACTGGGTGTGGGCTGTGGGCCGACCTGGTCTCTCGGCTCCAGTCCAGCTGCTGTTTGCTAGTTCTGTGGCCTCGGGCAAGTGATATAACCACTTGGAACCGTTTCCTCCTCTGCACGCAAAGGTGATAATGGCACTTATCTGCTGGGGTTGTCTCATTTGAGAGAGAGTGTGGTCAAGTCCGCCTGTCATTGCTCCAGTCACATGGCAGCTACTGTTGGGGATGTCTGCTTATGTGTGCTCTCACGCTCAGCCTCGCTCTCACGCACACATACACACACGCACACACGCACGATTCAGGAGGCTCTTCACAGTCCAGCTCTGAGAGACATGGGGCACCTGCCCTTCCTCACCCACTTGGCATTCGCTGTGACTGACTGTTGGCTGATGGGGAGTCACGCTTTACCCCTGTCCCTCTGCCGGTCCTAGAGGGAATCCAGCCACACGGCACAGCCCTGCCGAAGCCGAGGACGTGGCCCACGAGTGAGACTTGGAGCCGTTCGGGTTTGGAGTTGTCTGTCTGCAGCGTGACCTGGCTTATCCTGACGGACGCACATTCACACTCAGTGAAGTCACACTTGCTCACACACGCTCACACCGGCAGGACGGGGTTACTGCTGATAGTTGATGGACAAGAAAGGGGAGACACGACAGCAAAGCCCTGTGCACACCCAGGTCAGAACCAGAGCATCCCGCTGCCAGTCCTGGCTCCTCCTCGCCCACCTTCCGCCACGCAGCCCTCATGGCGACAGTCACCCTAACCCAAGTGGTGTGCTGCCCGGACAGGCTGCCCTGCCGTGCCCACTGGCCACCTGACAGGTGCACACGGACCCTCATCTGACCGGTACTCACGATGGTGATGTTGGCCACGTCCTTGACAAAAGCCACGGCCTGCTTGGGCTGGAACTTGCAGGTGCCGTCCTGTTCAGGGCGGCAAAAGGCAGAGCAGGGCTGAGGGGGCTCAGCTCCAGGCTGAGGCATCGCCTCCCCCACGTAGGCGGAGAACACGGACGGAGCAGCAGACCCATGTGCCAGGGCTGGTGACGGGGTCGCTGCACGAGAGGCTCCTCATGTCAGGGAGCGCAGTCGTGGCAGGAGCCATTCCCGCGCTTGCAAGGTGCCAGGGTGCTGGCTGTGGACAGGCTGCCGGGGGGATGGCAGGTGACCTGGGGCAAAGTGTGTGGGCCCAGCACAGCATCGTGGGCATGAGACAGGGGCCTGGACTCTGCCGATGGATGATGGAGGGTGGCAGGAGGAGGAAGGAGCCGCCACCAGCACGTGGGAGTGACAGCTGGCACAGAAGGCGCACGGGGCCCTCGACATGCTGGGAGCTGGGCTGGGGGCAGAGGGCCCGTCTGCCCAGAATTACCTTGGCCTTGTAGGGGTAGGCGTCCTCAGCCATGATGCCCTTGTTGTAGCGGATATACTCGAAGGCCTGGCTGGGGAGGCCCCTGCAGAAGCACACACAGCTGGCTGCCTGCGCCGCCCCACACTGGCTGGCCTCGGGCGGGCCCTGGCTGGCCGTGTCCCAGGCACAGGCGTCTGGGATGGCCCCGGGGCCCAGGGCCGCGGATGGGATTGTCTGGCAGCACTATGGGAATGGTTGACGGGAAACAAGAGGGGACGTACCCTTGGCAGCCGTGGTTGTTGAAGTTCTGGGCGCAGTCCACCAGCTGCTGTTCTGCCTGCCGGAGGGAGCACAGAGCTGTGAGCTGCGAGCTGGCACCAGGCGCTGAGCCACACTGCGGCCTGATCAGCTCTGGGTCCTGGTAACATATAAGCTTCCCCAGGGCAGGGACCATCTCTGTGTGTCTGAAGGGCAGCCAGGGAGGTAATGGTGAGGGGGCCGTGCTGTAGGTGTGCACATGCGTGTGGTCAGGTGTCCTGGCGGCACATGGCACGGGGAGGGGACAGGCCTTGCCAGAGACCCTGCTCCCCGTCCTCGGCGCCGGCCCACCCCGGGCACTTCCTTCCGAGGCCATCACCCTCACGCTGGTCTTCCCTCCGTGAATGACCTGGGCATCATTAGCTAAAGCCCTGAAGGAGCCTGAAGGCCCAGGCCCGGCCTCCCTGTCAGGCCTCGGGGAGAAGCCGTGACCTGCAGAAGGCGACCCCCCTCCCCCTCCACCGTGCCCAGCTGTTTACCAAAGACAGCATCTTCCCCGTTTTGATGGCGATCGCAGACTCCAGGGCACCCGTGGTGGAGAAGGTCCAGCAACTGCCACAGCCGCCCTAGAGGGGGCTGGAGGTCAGTAACTGGGCTTGGCGACAGCCCCTGAGAACCCCGGGCTCCCTGACCCCCCTGTGTCCAGTCTGACCCTCACAAGCCCTGCAAGGCTGGCATCCTTCTCCCCACACTACAGATAAGGCCACGGAGGCTCGACGGGCACCTGCGCATGCCCTCGCTGGCCTCCCGTTGGCCAGTCCCTCTGTCCTGCCCCCCCGTCCAGCCCTCCAGCTTCTGCTGCCGCCATTGCCACAGCCTTGCGAGGGTCGGGTCGGTTCCGGCAGCTCTGCCACTCTCCGCCGTGTGGCCTGGGCAGTAACGGCTCCTCTAACCCTCGGTTTCGTCATTTGTAGGGCGGGAAGGACAGTGCTTGCCCCACACGGGCGATAAGATCACGCCTGGCTGGCTGCTGGCCGCGGGCCCCGCAGTGTTCGTGCTGTGGGCGCTTGCTGCCCTCGCTGGTTCAGTTCCCATGTGCCCTCCTCAGACTCCTTCCTCCTGTCCACGCCCCAGTTGAGTCCTCTCGCTTCTCTGCACCCTGGCCTCCCAGTCCTTCCCCAGCAGGGAGGGGCCCTATCGGGGGGTCTCCATGGTCCAGGAGGTGGCTCGGCCCCTGCTGCAGGCGGCAGAGCAGGGCCGCTGCCTGAGCACTGGACTTGGAGCAGAGACCTGGTGTGGCGTGCCCTCTGTCACCGTGCACTAGACCTTGAGCAAGCCACCTTTCCTCAGTGCCCTCCGTAGCGTGAGAAACCCTCTAGGGGCTGCTGAGCTGCTGTCAGATCCCGTGGCTCTCTGTCACCCTGAGAGGGACCACCCCAGGTGACTCAGTCCTGCCTGATGGCTGGGAGCAGTTAACATGAGGACCTGGAACATTCTGGGCTGACTCCCCTCTTCACCTGCCCGAATGGTGGGCACGTTCAGGCTCCCCCACTTAACATTAGGTGCTTTGAACTGTTGTGGATTCTCCGACGGCCTAAATACTGCTTTTGGGTCATGGTGGGAGGCTGGCTTCGTTCCACACCATTGACTGCTGGACGGGGGCTCGTTTTGGCTCCTGGGGACTGTTCATATGTCCAGGTCACTAGGCAGGCACCAGGACCCCACAGGCCTGGGTGGATTTGAAGCGGTGCCACAGGGCTTTCAGGAAAAGCAGAGACTGTTTCTCCTGGAAAGCCAAGTATTTCCTGGAGGGAAGCCTTCACTCTGTACTTCCTGGGGTTGAGAGGTCACTGCACTGTCACTTCCAGGGGAGGGACCACAGTAGGCAAAGTGGACAGTAGGGGGTAGGGTCTGACTCTCCAGGACAGCCTGTGCTGGGATCCGGGTCCTCAGCTCCAAGTGCAGAGTGCACGAAGGCTTGGTTCCCTGCAGGGGGCACCCTTCCCCACTGAGAGGCCGGCATCCCGCTGGGGCCGGAGCCAGGCTGAGACACTGGGCGTCACTGTTCCCTGGCCACAGGCAATTCCCTGGGGGACGCAGTGAGCAGGGGCTGGACCCTGGTGCCCTGCAGGGTGGGTGGAGATGCCTAGGCGGGAGGCAAGGGGTCCTGGTGTCCAATCTGCAGGGCCCAGAGAATGTGATGTTTTGGGGGACTCTGTAGGAGAGACCTGGGACCAGGGGGACTCGGTGGTGGGCTGAAGGGGTAACTTTGGCCCAATGAGGAAGCACTTTTTCATACTCCGGAGCAGCCCATGGGAATAAGACCGCTGGCCTTGCCAGGAAGGCAGCTGGAGAGATGGTGAGGAAGACTAGAGTTGGGGGTGTACCTGGCGTGCTTTGGGCTTCTGCTGAGTTTTTCTTCCTGGTTATGTTGCCTGAGAATGTGGCTGTTTTGGAGGAAAGGATGGGTGGGGACTGTCACGCGTACCTGATTTTTCACAGCGGAGACAAAATGTCCCTTTTTCCGCCAGTCCACAGAGGATGGGTAGGGACCTCTGCCCCGAAGGTAGTTACTTTTGGTGGCTGAGCAATTCTGCAACAAGAAATACAGTTTTCTCAGGGGGAGAAGAAACCTTCTTGACAGAAATGTGTGTAATTAAAACGGAATCACCAAGAGAGAACGAGAAAGATTGTAGTTGTCAAAACTGTCCAGATTCCAGAGGCTAAATGATGGCCGTCTGGGAGCCCAGGCTTGGCCGGAGTTAGTACATAAAATACAGCTCACCCGGTGACATTCAAGTTTCGGGTGAATGACGAATAGCTTTGTAGCGTACGTATGTCCCATGCACGGTTTAGGATATACTGGTGCGAAAATATTATTTGTTGTTTATCTGAAATTTGATTTAACTGGGCATCTATATTATCTGGAACGCTCAGTTCGGCGTCTGCATTGCTGAGGCCAAGGCTGAGGAACTGCTGGGAACCCCAAGAACCTGGGGCTCTCCAGCTGCGGCTGGGGCTGGGGCTGCATCGGGCTGGCAGCACAGGGAGCCATGAGCGTGTTCCAGGTGTCTGAGTGCCAAGGCTCAGGTTTGGTCACGATGATTGACACCTACCTGAGGCTCTGACCAAAGGTACTTGCGTTTAATTTCCTCAAACGTCATGTCTGAAAACTGGTTGATTCCCACTGAAAAAGAGAAGGAAAAACAAAAACCAAAATGAGAAAAACAAGCCAAAACAGGAGCTCAGTGAATCACTAATAAAGAAATAGAAAAAAGAATGAATCCATGTTCACTGATGTCCTCTTTACAGCCACCGCCACTTGGCTGCTTTGCATTTTCACACGCTGTATAATCAACACACCCTCACTGCGCTTCCGAGTTCCCAATTCCCGGGAGCTTTGTGACAGCACAGCCCAGAGATGCAGCTGCAGTGGGTCTGCGTGGGGCCTGGGCACCCCCCTCCCCGGTGGAGATGCCCCTCTGGTGAGTCTGTCTGATGGACCCCAGGTACAGACCCGCGACACCCGGCTCCCCACCCCGCCGGCCTGTGAGGGCCGCGTCATCACTTCCCCTGGATAGCCGAGTTCCATTTCAGAGACCTTAACCCCCAAGGTCCCAGCGCTAGTCCTGGGCAGAAATGGGATGCAGAGTCGGGCTTCCGTCCGGCCCTTGCCTGCTGCCCGTATCACTACCTGAGCTGACACTGCCATCGTTTGGAGCCCTTGCTGTCTGCGCTGTGTGTGCCTGTGTTTCCAGGAACATCAACCTGAAGGGACTGCGGGTGTCCCCAGAGCGTGCTCTGAAGAGGCCACGCCCACAGCACTGCCAGGGCTCAGCCTCAGGGCTGGACCCTCAGATGGCAGCCGTGGGGCGGGGACTCCTCTACAGTCTCCTGCAAACTTCACAGCCCCCCAGAGGGATGCCAGCGTCCCCCTGAATCTCATGGAGAGTGACAGCAGAGCCAGAATCCCCTCCGCCCGTCGCCCCTCGCCCCTCGCCCCTCGCGGCCGCGTTGCTAGTTGATTTCTTTCCCTCCTCCCGTCCGCACGGTACTCTGAAATGTGCTGTTGCGAGCATTGTGGGCCTTGATCTTCCTGCTGTTGCTGAGAAAGGTGTGCAGCCTGTGGTGGTACTCCTCCGTGCTGTACTTCCTTTGGTGCTGGAAGAAAACACACCGGCAGGGAGTCACGGCCTGGAGTGCTGCTGCCAGAGGTAGACACTTTTCTTTCTAAGAGGACAGGTGGAGCTTTTCTTCCTGCCCAAATCTGTGTGAGTGGGTACGACCCTGTCCTGGGTCTTGGCTGTGAACGTCGGGAAATTTTTCAAAGTCAACCAAACCCCCTGCCTTCAGGGACCTGTGGCCAGAATGGAGTCCATGCAGCTGCCTGAAAGTCTACAACAGTCCAAGAGGCCTCGGCGAATACGCCTGCCAAGTAAGTACAGGTCACTCCTGGGCACGACAGGCGATGCTGGGTCACGTTTACGGAAAAAATCACCATGTTTCAGAACCACATGCACTGGCGTTCTCTAATTGACTTTGCGGCCGGCACGCCATGTGCTTTGAATACACAGTATGGACATGAGCCGCAAGGCTTGAAAGGCTGCCTGCGCACTGCACCACTGGGAACCTCTGGAAGGCGATTATTCAACTGAACCTTCGCCGTGTTTGGCCATTTCCGTGGCCGGAAAGACCCAGGAGGGTGGGGTTGGAAAACCCCCTTCACTGTCGGAGATCTGGTCCAGCTTGGCTGGAGAACAGGAAGCAGAACAATGAATAACTTCAGAAAGAAGAAGTTGGGCACTGACCTGCACCATCCATGACTTAAAGCGAAAGTTCTCTGGAAAAAGAAAACATAAATTAGGCCTGGGCGCCTCGCAGTAACGTTGAATCTACAGCTAAGGAGGCCCTTTAGAACTGATTTGCATTTTAGGAAACTAGGTTTAACAGAAAGCGCCAAGAATGGTGTCATCTAAGGTAGAATGCAGAAAGAACAAACGCTTACTGCTCTGGTCCCCAAATCAATGTCGAAAAGCTCTACACCCTTAACCTCTGGTATTAAAAGTTAGTGGTGCACAGAAGGGTGTCTGGAGTGCTGCTTACTGTGTGTAAGTTGTGGAAATTCACCAAAATGCACGTTTAATGATCTGTGCACTTTTCTGGATGATCTTTTATATCAATAAGACGTTAATTTAAAAACCTATATGCCTCAAAAATTGACAGATTTTTTCCTTAAAAGGACAGAGAGTAAATTATTTTAGACCTTGTAAACTCTGCCGCCTCTGTCACAACTACTCAACTCTGCCCTTGTGCTAGGAAAGCAAATGGGTGTGACTGTGTTACAATAAAAAAACTTTATTCACAAAACCAGGCTGCCCCGTTGTTTGTGGACCCCGGCGATAGCCCCCCTTGTACATTTTAAGTTATCTGAAAATTCATTTTAAATTGAACTAGCAGCAAAGGATCTATTCCAGCTCATTGTACGGATGCACATTTTAAAACAAGACTGTTTCGTCATCCTTTAAAGTTAGTCGATGGACTGTTTGAACCATGATTTAATACTCACCATCAGTCACCTGAACAGGCACCTCTAGAAGAGTCGGACGTTTTACATCGTTTCTTTTCTCCCTTGGACCCCCGTCTCCACCCACACCTCACAAAATTTTACCCCAAGGGAACATGTGTTTATACTTGATTGCCCTAACTTCCTTTTGTACAAGAACCAAAAGTATGAATTTAAATTATTTTTACTTCCTGTCTGACCCACGTCTCTGAATATTATAAAAATTGATTCTGGATTTATTCTGGAGTGATCGTCATTAACACCTGGCTAACTAAAACATTTTAAATATACATTAGAAAAAGTAATTATTAAACAGAGAAAGTAAACTTGTATTGGAAATGCATCTCTTAATGAGATAAATTGGCTTTACTAACTCTCCCCTCCCGCATGGATTTATATACTCATGGATGAATAGTAACTGTGTTTTTCAATGGCTCAGCATGAATTCTGGTCTTTGTTTTTTTTTACAAAGGTCAAAGGGCTGAGAAATTCTGCTCAAATGAGCCCATTGCTTTTTAATAATAGTAAACAATACAAATATTGCTTCTTGCTTCTGGCAGTGGGAAGGCCGTTTTTAGGGCAGTGCCACTCAATTCCTTGTACTTCTTCCCGCGCCCCGAATCACATGGTGCTCTGCCAGGCCACTGCTTCTAAGACCCCATCAGCTGATACCCCATGAGGGCCTGCCTCCTTCAATTTCAGCTTCCTTGAAGAACTGACAGTAGCCTTGAAGCGTTTGTCACCCTGAGCCTTTGTTTGCTGCCTTCAACAGGTTCAGAGTCAGGACAAATGAAAGGAAAGTTTCCCCTGCCTTCAGGCACTTTCTCCCACAGGACATTTGGAAGTAAAGGGTCTGGAAGTTGATTCCTAATCTGTGCCTGTGCCGGGATCACTTGGAATTTCTTTGTGTTCCCCCCCAGACTGAAGATCTCTGCTACACGGAATTTAGATCTCTCTTTATGGGTCACAGACCAGTTCCTGAAACCAAGCCATAGCCATTTCCCTGGGAGAAAAAATGCACATTCCCCCAATACCTGCCCGTGGAGGGGTTCAGAGGAAGACAGACCCCAGCTCAGGACGAGGGTTTGCGGCAGATGGAGTCTGGGACAACAGACTAGCGTTTGCCTCCAGGAGGTTTCAAAAGGAACACAGGTGAGAAAACCCTGGACTATGGCTCAGTGGAAGAAAAAGCCAGAGAAGATCTCCGGGCGGGGCCAGAACAACCTGCTGGTGAACCCTGCACCCCAACCTCAGCTAGATCCATTTCAACCCCGGTAACTTTGGGAAGAAGTGTGGTCACGCATGCTCTGTGTCTGCCTGGCTACGTGGGGAGTGTCCAGAACGGGTCCCCAAACTGGCCTGCTGCCTGTTTTTGTAAAGTCCAGGAGCGGAGAATTCTTTTCACAGTTTTGAACAGTTGGAAAAAAGTTACATTTTGTAGTACCTGAAAATCATCTGAGTTCAAATTTCAGTGCCCATAAATCGTGGTTTGCAGGAACACAACCAGGCTCGCTTGTGTACAGACTGCCCTGGCTGCTCTCCCATTACAATGGCTGATGTTTAGTCCACAAAACCCCAGATATTTACTCTCTGGCTTCTTACAGAAAAGGTGTGCGGAGCCTGCCCTGTAGTTGAGACGGTTTCCTCCGCCAGCCGCCAGCCACCCAGCCGCAGCCGAGTGAGGAGTGAGGCAGCAGCTGGGTTGTCCTCAGGTTGGACTGACAGGGAGCTGAGCGCCCTCCTGGTTTGCAAGACTAGGGGGTTTTCTTATGTGAATGGGGGCTGGAATAAGGCAAGACTCTGAGCAGACAAGATCCAGCCTCAGCGATCGTGGCCCTTTCCTGGGGTCGGGACAGCTGGTCTGGGGAGCTCAGAGCTTGTGGGCAAGCTCTGAACTGAGGGTGGGCAGAGGCTGAACCGAGGGTGGAAGGAGGGAGGCCACAGGGGAGAGGGGCCAAAACGGGGGTCCTGGAGATTGATCATGAGCCCTTGGAACAAACACCCTCAGTTTTCAGGGCTGAACTGCCGTTCCTCTAAGCAGAAGAGTCACTCCTCCAAACAGCCGTAGGGCCCGTTCTACACGACTCTGAGGGCAGGGTTGGGGATCCCCTGTGTGCCAGGCCCTGGGGAAGCTGCCAGGAGAGGCTGGAAAGGCCCTCCGTGTCCCCAGGTGAGGGTGGAGGGTACAAGGGACCGTGGGCTTCTTCGGTGCGCTAGCCTGTGCAGCCGCCTGGATAGGGGGCCCTGGACAACGGCCCGTCCCTCTGGTGGTGCAAGACCCCCTCCTCTCGGCCTCCTCCCCTAACGCGGCGCAACCCGGCGCAACCCTCCGGGTCCCGATACACAGCCCTGGGCCGGCCGGTCCATGTACCTCCTGACCCGGTCAGGTCCTCTGAGTCTGGATCTTGGACCTCGACGCTGTCCCCCCCGCCCCCGTGCCCCACGCCGTGCCCCCTGTCCCCCCCCCCCTGCCGAACCCCCCACCCCCCAGCCCGTACCTTTGTAGCTCACGGACAGGCCAGCAGCGCTGCCGCGGACGGGGGATCCCAGCAGCCAGGCCCCAGCGCAGAGCAGCGGCAGCGCGGCCCACATCGCGGTGGCGGAGGCTCCGGGCTCTGAGCGGGGTGCGGGGGGGTGGGGGTGGTGGCCGGAGCGTGGGGCGGGGCGGAGCGCGGGGGCAGGGCCTGGGCGAGGGGCGGGGCTCCGTCGCACACCTATCACAGACTCGCTTACCGTCCACTGTCCGCTCCCTTTCTCCTCTGCAAGGAGGGCGAGCTGGACTGCCGGTCTGGGGGTCTTCGATCTGCTGGGACTGGCTGCACCTCGTTCTCGCCGCCCGTCTCTCACTCCCAGGACCCCCATGGCAGCTCCTCGTTAACCACATTCCCCTGCTTGTCCCTTCTGCCCTGGAAGGTATTTACTGCTAGGGTAGGTAGACAGCTGTCTTTGTGAGCCCCCGCAGGCACTTTAGTCTTCCTGCCCAGAAAGTACTGGTAGCAGCTGTAGGGTCCTTTCCTCTATTTTGCTATCTGAAGAATGGAGAAATAAGAGCCTGGGTGTGAGATAAATACAACACATCATCCAAAGCGAGGACGCGTGCCCAGCGATGGCTTTGGGGCAAGCTCCCCCTGGGGCCAGTTCTCTGTCGTTCTCACCGCGCAAAGTGGCATGTGCTTGACCTCAGATGAGGAAACTGAGGCTCCAAGAGTTGGCGGTAACTTGGAATTAAAGCATACAACTACCTGGATTATCTGAGGGGTCCGATGTGATCCCTGGGGCCCTTCAAAACAGAAGACAAAGGCAGAAGAGTCCGAAGGGAGGTCAGAGAGCTTTGAGGCATAAGGACTCCACAGCCAGTGCTGGCTGTGAAGGGGCCACGAGCCAAGGGACACGGGGGCCTCCAGACTCAGATAAACCCCAGCCCACGGCAGGCAGGGAAACGGACTCACTCCCACAACCGTGTGGAACTGAATTCTGGCAACAACCGAATAAGCTTGGAAGCAGATCCGTCCAGAAAGGAAGGCAGCCTGGCTGACACCTCATTTTCGGCCACGCGAGACCTGGAGCAGAGGAACCAGACTGTATGTGGACTTCTGACCTCCAGGACATGAGGCAATAAATTTGTGTTCTTTTAAACCTGTAAGTTTGTAGCAGTTTGTTACGCAGCCATAAAAACTAATACACCTGGTGCAGTGCCCAGGCTGATGGTGCCGCGGTGGCACGAGCTGGGTGTCACTGAGGCTCCATGTGCACGGAGGGAGGCTGGAGCCTTCCTGTACTTCTGGAGAAGGGAGCACAGGGCTCACCGCCTCCTTCAGGGTGACTCAGATGCAGCACCCAGTGCTTTACACGAGGGCCATGTTTCCCCGAAAATGAGACCTAGCCGGAACTATCAGCATTAATGCGTCTTTTGGAGCAAAAATTAATATAAGATCCGGTCTTATTTTACTATAATACAAGACAGGGTATAATATAATATATAATATAATACCGGGTCTTATATTAATTTTTGCTCCAAAAGATGCATTAGAGTTGATTGTCCGGCTAGGTCTTATTTTCGGGGAAACGGTACACTTTCTTAATTCTTACTATTGATCCCCGTTATATAGATGAAGTGACTGAGGCACTTAAGTGACTGGCCTCAGGCCACACAACTCGTAAGAGCTGGAGTTTGAACCCCTGGCCCGCGGGGTCCAGAGTTCTCTTCAGAAGTAGCATCTGCCCGCGCAGGAGGTGAGTGAAGGTGAGCCCGAGTCCTGCCTACCTTCCTCACCTCCAGGCCTGCAGCGTGCCTCCAGCCGACTCTTCTCCTGACTCTTGCCTGCCCACCTCCCTTTACGCTTTTTCTTCAGGCAAATCTGCTGCTTTACCCCTTTTCTCCCTAGAACTTTATCCCCTCCCCAACTGTTACCCCCAGGTTTAGTAGCTGGTTTTCCACATCACCCATCAGAGTCAACGTCTGAGCATAGAAGCCGGGCCACTGACAGATTGCACTCCCTGCAAGCATCTTGTAGTAGTAGCAATAATAATAATAATAATAATAATAATAATAATAATAATAAATGCAATAACAATAGGATGTAGTAGCCACCGTGCACGTGATTTTTGTTATTCAGTGCTCTGGGCGTACACATACCCACTTTCTAGATGAAGAAACTGAGACTTGGGGAAGTTAAGTAGGCCTGCTGGTAAGTGGTAGGGCGCTCTCCACACCCACGTGCTGATTTTACAGGAGGTGGGCAGAGGATTGCCTAAGTGGTTACCCGATGACTGTCTGTGGGGAGGCATGTATGGATGAGTGGATAGAAGCAAGTCATGAGATATATGAGAAAATGGCTTTATGGTTGAATGACCAAAGGGAGGGAGGGAAGGAAGGAAGGAAGGGTGATGGATGGATAAATGGGTGGATGAGGGATGGATGATGGATAGCTGGCTGGCTGGATGGAAGGAGGGGTGGATGGATGTACATGGATGAGCAGAGAGTTCGTACGTAGAGAGAAAGGTAAGGAACGCAGGACGTGTATAAGTGTCCCTGAAGCCCTACAGTATAGCCCTGCCTCAGTCGTAATGTCCGCCCACTGCACTCCTCATGAGCCTGCAGGTGAGCTCCCTGTCCGGGGCACAGCTCCACCTCCACACCTTTCCTCCTGCACCGAAACTTCCTCTCCCTGAACCTCTGCACCCCACACTGGCACGCTTCGTCCTGTACTATGTTGGAGGGTGTCTTGCAGAGCTGGCGGGTTTACAGCACGTTTGCACCTGAGTGGCCAATGGGCTGAGTCGGTGGCCATAGCTACCTTGGAAACTCAGCTTTCCTGCATCTTGGTCTCTTCACTGAAATGGGGGGAGAAATACCAGCAAGTGTTTGTGCTCTAGTCCGAGCCTGACACACTGCAAGCAGCATGTCAGTGGTGGCAGCAGCAGTTGTCATTCCTGGTTATTCCGAGTCCGATGGTCAGAGGCTTGCACTGTTGAGGGTGGTATTTGAAGGGCTTTGTGTCCTGCATGGGAGAGCTCTGGAGGTGCTGTGCCCACCTCCTCGTGAGGCTTGTGGGTGCTAGGAGAGGACTCTGGAGAGGAACAAGAGTGGGCGTACGGGGTTTATGGGTGCGTGTGAGGCTTGGAGGCAACGAAGGGAAAGCCAGCAGCAGCTGGGGCCACGGGGAGGCCCCAGCCCCTGAAGAGGCGGTGACTGCAGAGGGTCAGCAAGTTTGCCTGGACCCTGCCCCGCGGAAGTAGGACGTTGCCGGCTTCCCTTCCCCGAAGTGAGAAATGGGCCTTGACTGTTTCTGGGCCATGAGTCATTTGGTCTGAGTGTGGGTAATGATTGCCCAGTAAACAAATATTGCATGTGCTGTGATAAGGGCCGACAGGGGCTGACTGAATGAAATGGAATCCGGCGGGGCGAGAACGAGCCTGTGCGATTTCACCATCACGCTCGGGTTGATTCCGCCACCTGCCGCGGCCTCTCCCACCGGCCGCCTACCTGGTCTCCTCGCTCCCTGGGCTCCTTCCCGGATCCCTGCCCGGCTTTCCTTCACTCTTCCTCATCCCGGGCGCCCTTCCCTGCCCCTCCTCAGCCCGAAGCCCTGGCCATTTCTGTTCCTCCAGACCCAGTTCCGTCACTTCCTCCGAAAGCTCTCTCTGACCCAAACCCCCTTTATGTTTTTACTTTTTTAAAACAGGAGTAAAATGTAGCATAGCATCCAATTAACCACTTTAAGGTATACAATTCAGAGTTTTCCCGTCAATCGCCCTAACTCATCTCTGGTGACTGGAGCGCTTTTCAATGAGCAGTTATCTTTCTCTCTCTCTCTCTCTCTCTCTCTCTCTCTCTCTCTCTCTCCCCTTGAGGTGAAACACATAACATGCAGTTGACCAGTTTAAAGTGTACAGTCTGGGGCATTTAGTGCATTACCTCTCTCTTGTTTCAAAACTTTATCACCCCTAAAGAAGACCGCACGCCCCGTAAGTAAGCACTCCCATTTCCCCCGGCCCCACCCCCGTGGCAACCATTAATCTGTTGTCTTTCTCTATGGATTTGTCTGTTCCTGGACATTTCATATGAAAGGATCATATGACATGTGACATTTTGTGTCTGGCTTCTTCCACTTGGCATAATGTTTTCAGGGTTCATCCAAACTGAAGCGTGTGTCCGTCATGTTTCCTTTTTAAGGCTGAAAAGTATGCCCCACGCCGGTCACCCACGCGTCTGTTGATGTCGTCGGGCTGTTGTGAACGGTGCTGCTGTGAGCACTTGAGTACAAGTTCCTGCCGGACATGTTTCCTGTTCTCTTGGGTCTATACCTACGAGTGGAATTGGTGACTGTATGTGTCACTTTCTGAGGAACTACCAGGCAGTTTTTCACAGCAGCTGCACCATTTTACAATCCCACCAGCAACGTGTGAGGTGCCTATTTCTCTTGCAGAAAGTTATTTTCCGTTTTTATTTTTAAAATTCTTATCATAGCCATCTTAGTGCATGTGAAGTAGTATCTCATTATGGTTGCGATTTGCATTTCCTTAATGACCAGTGACGAGCATCTGTCCATGTGCTGATTGGCCATTTGTGTGTCTTCTTTGGAGAAATGTCTGTTCAAGTCCTTTGCCTGCTTTTTAAAATTGATTTGTCTTTTTGTTATTGGGTTGTGAGACTTTTTTCAATATATTCTGGATACTAAACTGTTTTTCAGATACATGATTAGCAAAAATATTTTCTCCCATTCTGTAGGTTGTCTTGCAGCCTCCTATACTCAGAAGAGGAACTGCTGGTGTTATTGTTATTTTTAAATGAATTCATAACTAATTACTTTAAAAGTTTCCCAAAGTTCAGTTTTTTTTAAATAAGCAGTGAAATTTTATTTTATTTTATTATTTTTTTAATTTATTTTTTCCCGAAAGTTTTAGTTTTGAACACACTAATCAGTAATACAATTTTATTTTATCAACTGAGTTCTCAATAATTTTTAAGTGTGTAGAGCGGTCCTGTAGACCAAAAAGTGTGAGAGCTGCTGGTCCAGGGTGGTGACAGAGGCGGTGAGGAGCTGTCACCTGGCTGGAAAGATAATTCGGAGGCTGACATCAGCTGGCCCTGGTGAGTCCTTGGATGTGGGAGTCATGGGTGACCTCTGGGTTCCTGGCTTGCACAGCCGGGTGGGGCTGTGGGAAGGTGCCCGTGTGGTTAGAAGCTGGTGAGGTCAGTGTGGTCTGGCTGAGTTTGAAGTGGAAGGAGGGCGCCCACGTGGAGGCTGGCACTAAGCCGTGGGCTGGACTAGAATGTGAGGCTCTTTGCTTTGTGGTCCCCACTCCAGCTGGGGCAGGAGGACGCTGCGGTCAGGGAGTCAGGAGGGTGGCTGGATGCTGGTGCCGAGGAATGCACAGGCAGGGCTTGACAAACACCTGGGCGGCACCTTCACACGCCCGCCCGTGACAGCCACAAACCAGCGCCCCTCTCCCACAAGGCCACCGTTGGGAAAGGGACCGTGATCATTAAACACGGCGAGAGCAAGAGGCTGGTGAGCGGCTGCCAGAGGCCAACGGGCAGCACCGTTTGCCCTTGTGAACCCACTTACCCTGAAGGAAACCGGGGACCTGGGTCAGTCTGCTCTTGTGGCCTGAATTTAAAAAGCTCCTTCGTGGGGTTGGAGGCAACAGACACCCTGAAAAGCCAAACAGCCAGACACAGGCAAGCAGAGAGGCTAGCCCAGTGTGTCCCCTCTCCCCACGAACCACCCACAGCCGGAGCACGCTGTCTCCTTTCGGGGACGAGAGCCGTCTGTGGTTCACGTGCAGAAGGGGCACGAAGCTGGTGCTGAGGCGGAAGGAAAACTCGGTAATACCGATCCTGTCCTTGCTGAAAATTCTGGCATTTTCTTCGCATTAGAGTTTTACATGAATTTTGACTTTTAAAAAATTATAGTAGCATGTTATTGTTATGAATATTGTGGGTGTGATGTTCTGGGAGTTCTGACGCTGGGTCAGCGGAAGCCTCTTAGCTTCTGCCTGAGACCCCGTGGAGGTGTGACCTCCCCTCGTGAGAGACCCCATGCAAGAGCCGCCAGCTGGGCCTGGCGACCCGCACAGCTCGGACAGATAACGGAAATCGTTTCTAGCGATTCATTCCTGGTAACCGAAATCGTGTCCCCACGAGACTGTGAGTCCTGAAAAGCAGAGATTGTGTTCTTGGCACTTGCCGACTAAGGCCAAGCGTTCACCCAGGACCCACTCGGAGGCAGTGAATGAGTGGGACCCACCCACACCCACTGTTCACCCTGAGATAGAATAGATTTATTAGCAAGAGGTAATCAGGAAACATAGATGTTTACAAAAATGGAAATTTCTGTTTTCCAAACAAGCCGTCAGTTGAAATATTTTAGGACTTGAAATAGGATTCCCACACCACTGGGTATTGCTTACAGCAGAGTTGTCTGTCTGTCTGTCGCAGTGGAGCATGCCTGCCACGTCAGAGTTAACCTGTTGTCTGTCCTGTACAGTGTAAAAACAGGTGGGATATTCACAGAATAAGCACTACGGCACTATCTTCCGGCTAGGAGGCATCAAGACGGACTAGAGGATATGCGATAAACACACTTGGTTATTGGTTTCCTAATCCTATAGTGTGGTACTATTTTCACGAGGCATACAGACTTAGAGCATCTCAGTGTAAGCTGGGAGGGGCCGTCAGGCGCTGCAAGAGGACAAGTGACGTTTTCGTGTGTTCCCAACCGGCAGGAATTGCCGGCAGCGCTGGGCCGAAGTCGGCTTTGTGTGGTGGTTCCGTTTTCCTCGTTGGTCCCGGGGCCTCGTCCGGTGTTACTGAGACTGCTATTCATGCTGTGTCTAGCTGGTGTTATTCCTAGAGCAAGGAGCGCCAGGGTGCCTGGACGACGTGGCCACGTGGTGTCATGGGGTGTGGTTCTCCCCGGAGGGCACTTCCTCCGTCAGGTGACAGGGAGACGGGGAGTTTTGAGACCTGCGCTTTTGGCTGACAAAGCTGCTTTGGAAACTGGCGTCACCATCAGCGAGAAGACCTGTCGATGACGACTTCAGGGTATGGTCCCCCCTCCCGCCTCCCCCCCACCCCCACCCAGTTATAATAACTACATGGAACATGCTGGGAGGCTGCTGGGGGCCACTGAGCCCAGGGTCTGGGCTGGGGACGGGCTCTGTGTTCCCTCCTGAGGAGAGCGCCGGGCTGGGTGGGACAGACGAGGAGCACAGCTGTTGGAAGGACCAGGCGTTGCAGGAGACGAGGGGTGGGAGGGCGGGCAGGCGGCGTCTCAAACGGTGCACAAATTCACAGTCTGGCTCTACAGGACGCGGGGCAGGAATGGATTTGTGTGTTTGGAGAAGCACGTACTAAAGAAGAGAATCCAGAGAGACCCAACGAGTATGTACAGTGTCACACAGCGTGTGTCCGTGGGCGCGGCTGGGTCTGCACCCCGCAGCTTCAGGTGGGCAGCTTGGGTTCTATCCGGAGAGAGGACTCGTAGAGGCTCTCTTCGTCCATTACAAAAGATTGGTCCAGTAGATATTGGGTTACCTGAGAAAAAGGCGAGAAAGAAAGCAGTGGCAGGGTGATGGCATTGTGGCCCCCGCACGTCTGCGGGAACCGGGCGCTCTCACTGGCACGGCAGGCAAAGATGCGTTCAGTGGTGTAGTCTCAACATTGTTTGTCATAGTTGTTTGTTAACATTGTCTCAGCAGTAACGCAAAATCACATATGGTCAGAAGGATCCTGACTGCTGCTCTTTGTTGAACACTAGATGAAGTGTTTGGGGCTCATACTAAAACCTACATGTAAAATGTCCAGTGTAGAACCTAGGCAGCGGGTGTGTGGGTGTTGACAATTCTTTCAGTGTTTGTGTACATTGGAAAAATGTAGTTAAACATGAGGGTTACATTAGCACTGACAGAGGTTCCCCCAAGACCAGAAAGTGGGGTAGGCTGCGTGAGACAGAAGCCTCCCTTTTCTCCCGCTGCTCACTTAGGGGCACAGTCTTAGCGTGGGAATCAGGAAGACTCCCCGCACGGAGAAATCATCATCTGTCCTCCTCTCCCCCACTCCAGGCTGCTCCCCATGTTTGCTGCGTCCCCGCACATTAGATGTGCAAGGAGAGCTCGGAGCCCAACCTCATGGGTGGGCCCTGCTTCAAAGAGTCCTTGCAAAGCTCACTTATTTGTCAGTTGTCTGGAACCAAAGGTTCAGTTTTCCCCACAGACTCCCAGCGCAGAAGGAAGACAAAAATGATCTTTCTTATTATGTCCTGGGGAGTCTCCTGCGAGCTGCTTGAGAAAAACCAAGCCTCTGTTGCGTGCGTCCGGGTTATGTGAGGGGTGGAATCGCAGGTCTGGTCTGCTGATTATCAGTCACGTGAGTCCAGGTCTGACTGGGGGCTCACAGCAGCCCCTGCAAGGAGACGCGTTCAGATATCACGGTTCCGATGAGCCCATACCCCCTGATAAAGACGAGCCGCTTCACGGCCACGGGAGAAGCTCGTCTCTTATGCCTCACTATAGCTTCCTGTGAACCCCCGTTTCCAGAGCTCGCAAGTCTGGACCCTCCCAAACCTTCCTCCAGAATGAGCAATGCTCAAGATGAATGTTCCTAAAAAGTTCTGCTTTGGCGGGAAACTGGCAGCAAATGGCATCACTGCAAAGCTGTGAGTGAAAGGATGTGAAGAGCAGTGACGTTTATTTGTACTGCACATCGGGGCTCAAGGGAGTTGAAGGAGAAAGGGCCCGAGGCCCAGTGCAGTCCCTGGCACATAGTAGGTGTTCAGTAAGTGTTTGCGGATTGAGAGAGAGGATGAAGAGCTAGGAAAAGGTGGCCCAAGTGGTTAGTCTACTGATGTTTTTTCTCTAATACGGCTTTTGGCTGTAAGACACATTCCGAGTTCACAGATCGTGGCCGAAAACAGATTCTTACAAGGCAAAGCTATGATCGAGGAAAGTAGAAAGGAGACCCAATAAGAGCTTGATTTTCTGGTGTGCTTGCGGTGTGTCTGGAGCTGGATGCTTTTGTGAGCTGCAAACTAGAAAGTTACGATGCTGGATATAAAGTGAACAGCTCTCTGGGCAGAGATAAAGATCAGGGATTGGGAGCCGGAGTCTGGATTAGCCAATCTCAGCTGTGTTATCTGAAAAATGGGGCTAACAGCGCCGGGTGCGCCATCTGCTCACAACGAGTCCAGCTCTGTAAGCCCGTCAGGGCTCCCTGGCGTCCTTAGGACGAGGTCCCAGGCCCCAGGAGCCTACATCCCCTGGTTTAGGCCCCTCGGAGGCTACTCCCTGCTTGCCTCAGAAGGGGGCCCCCCACCTGTGCCCTGCCCCACCGGGTGCCTCCTCCCAGGTGGTCTCTCCAGCCCCGACAGGCACAGGCTGGGGTTCACGCCGTCACAGCACTTTCCGTTCCCTGTGCTATCAGGTGGTTTATTTCTCCCCTTGTCTTTAGCATCAAAAGACGAACCACCTAACTGTCCCTTGTTACAGAGGACTGGCTTTCCCTGCAGCCGGAAGGGAGTGAGGACGCTCTGCTCCATAGCTGATCCCTGACTGTGTTATTTGGGAAACTGTTTGTTTGCTTGTGTTTGCACGAACACAAGAAGTGGAGGGGACCATGGTGGCTGGGGGGGCTTCTCGCCCTGTGTGCCGTGCGCCCCTGATGACTAGTGAGTGTATTGCCTTTCAGAGAGGCTGGCAGCGCAGCACGTCTTCAGGCAGATTGGACATGACGATCCACCCTGCGGGGGCAGGTCCAGCTCCCACAGGAGCGGCGGTGACCGTGAGAATGCCACGCTTACCTTTGCTTGGTGTTCTATTTTGTAGGCGGTCTGTTGAAACTGGCGAATCTCTCGGATGATGTGGGATATCTGTGGGAAGGAAGGAGAGTTCTAGGTAAAGACAGGTTGCTCTCCAGTGCTGCCCCCCCCACTTCGCAGGGACAGAAGGGGCCGTGACAGGCACATCTGCTTCCCACATGTGTAGCCCTGGGGAGGCCCCATGCAGGCACTGTCGTTTCCTTTGAACCAGCAGTCTGCTGCCACGGGTGATACTTGTGATTGAGAGAAACAATCCGTTTGAGCAGCGGGCCGACTCAACACCTGGAAGCAGGTAAAGGCGTCCGCGCATTCAGAGTGCCCCCGATGTGCAGGCTGCCCCCACCCCCAGGGCAGGGCTCCCAACCTGCGTTCCACAGAGAAGCCCATCCTATTAAACAAAACCTCAGGTGGAGCCACGTACAAACGCGGTACAAGCAGAGGCTCTCCGCTTCAAGTGTGGAGGGGAGTGGAGGTGGAAGGAGCCAGGCTCCCTGCTCTCAGGGGCCTCCTCTCCCCTCCCAGGTCCCAGGTGCCGAGAAAATTTGACACCTGCTGGCTTGGGAGCTGCTGCCTAAGTGACTGTCCGGCTGCAGAAAGCCTGCGTTTATCTGGACAGAACGGATGGGGCGCAGATCAAGCCATGGGCTTCGGAGTCAGACACACAGGGCTCGCGACGTGGCTCTGCCTTTACTTAGGGGCGACCTTGGCTGGTGGTGGAGCCTGCAGCCTGTGCTCCTCTGTAAGGTGGAGGTGGGGGCATCACAGGAGGGGGTGCAGTAAGGCTGGCTCGGGGCGGCCGAGCACTAACTGCTCGTTCACCGGAGTCCCGGTTCCCGTCGGCCAAGCCGCTGGGCCCTGCCTGGGGGGCCCAGGGCTGGGGCTGTGTGTCGGGGCCCCGACCCTGCTCCGCTGTGGGAAACGCACCATTCGCATCTTGGAGAAGTTGACCAGGCCGTCCTCTGTGTAGTTGGGCGTCCCCTCCTCGATGAAAGCCAGGTCGGTGAGGTACATCCCCAGGTAAGGGACGCAGGGAGGGTCACAGCTTGGAAGCAGACGGCATTAACAGAAGGTTTTCACTCAAAAACAGGAACCTCTACTGAGCGAGCACACAAACCTGCACTCCCCTGGCTTGGCTGCAGGCAGAGGGTTCCCATGTACCGGGGTAACAGTGGCTCTGGGCCGCGGGTGACATGGATGGAGGGAGCCTGGGGCTCCTCCCCACCCGTCTCTCCCCCTCCCTGAGCAGCAGGCCTCCTGCTCTGCCGCCAGCGCTCCCGCCCCCCTCTCTCTGTCTCTCCATGCACGCTCCATGCAAACCCTGGCTGAGAATCACCTCCCGGAGGGCTTTACACCCCCACCCCATGCCTGCCAGTCTCCCTGCTCCCTGGGGCTTCACCTCTGCCTCTGCTTCATGCCACCCAGCACTGGGGTGGGTGCCAGAGTGGGGAGCCCTGGCCTCTGAGATCACCTTCCTGGAAGTGGCTTCTAGGTGACGCCATCCATGACTAGTGACTGTAGGGGGCTGGCATTTTTGGGAGATGGAGCCAGGAGTGGTGGGCCCTGCCTTTCCCATTTGGGCTCTGCAGCCGGGGCTCCTGTGACTGCTCCATCACCACTTGTGGGGAGCTAGGCTGGCTGTGGGCCGGGTCCATATGGCTCCCTGGGGGACTCCCTTGGGGACTCCCTTCGGCTCAGCACACAGACGTAGGTGGACTCTGCACTCAGTGTGGGCGACCCTCGTTTCCTTCCCATCTCACCTTTTTCTCCTCGTGCCCACTTGGCAGGCCTGGCACTCCAGAGGAAAGTGAGGCAGGGAGGGTGGCTGAGTAAGAGCAGGGACCTGGCCTCTGCCACCCGCCTGATTGTGGTGTGACCTTGGGCCTGTGCTTCCCCCCTCTGGTCTGCAGGCTTCCCCCATACAATGGAGCTGATGCTAAGGCAGTTTTTGGTCCTCTGAGAGTGGATTTCAGGTGATGCCCCCACATTATTATGTAACATTGATTCATTAGGGTCGAAACGTTGGGTTGTCACTTTGCCTGGTACCCAAGGGGACAGTGCTTTGGTGGTGGTCTGGCTTGGATACTTCCTCGCACTTGCTGTCCTCCTCCCCACACTTTCTTCTTTTTAAACAAATGGCAACGTGTCTCAGGATCAGAATGCGGGCCAGTGCCAGGGCCCGGCAGAGCTGAGTAAGATCAGTACCGTTTTGTTTCCCACTGTTTCTCCTGGTTCCCTGTATTTACGGCCGGTGTGCTGCTTTCCCTTTCCTGTCACAATAGGGAGTTTTCCTTCTTATTGAAATTTATTTTGGGGAAAAAGTGAGTTCATTTAAAGGGGATGGTTAAGTGAAAGCGAGGACAGTTGGCACGTGAGTGTGGCCTGGTTGTGAGGGAGGAGCCTTGCCGTTTGGTGAACAGAGGACAGAAGCGTTTATCAAACTGTGGGTCTCGACCCTCTCAGGGGTGTTGAAATCAATTTACTGGGTGTTGACCAAACTTTTAAAAAAGAATAGAACTGCAGATATCTGAGTTCGGTGCAAGGACTAAAGGTATATGTTGCTTTGTGAAATTTTTGTTCTTGTTATGCGTATATGCATTTTTATACAGGGCTACACTGTCAGATATACTTTTTTCTTTTCTTTTTTCTTTTCTTTTTCTTTCTTTTTTTCTTTTCTTTTTTTTTTTTTGCTGTGGGTTGTGACAACAATAAAACCAAACAAAAAAGCAAGGGTCACACTGGTTGCTGACAGACCTGTCTGATAGTTACATGCCAGGCTCCCAGGTCTGTGGCAGAATTCTGAGGCTGGAGGGGGCGGCCCAGGGGGGCTCCCGGCACCGCGTTATATTGGATGCAGGGAGATGGGGGCCAAGGGACTGACTGAAGGAGGCTGTTTCTGAAGGCCCCACGGGGTCTCTGACCACCAGATCAGTGAAACCATCGGGGATGCCCTGAGTTCCCCGGGTATTTATTGCGGTTCGTGGTCCCGGTGTGAAATGGAGTCACCTGCAAGTGGCACCGCCAGCCCCAAACTCCGTCCCTATTTACCACCTTCACAGTGAGGGGCCTCCAGGAGGGGCCTAGGAACAGCGCCCGTAATGCAGTCTCACGCGCACGCACACGCGCGGCAAATCCACACACGTAACCAACTCACCAAACCCAGACCCAAGTTGGTTAATGTGTGGGGTTGCCAGGGTGGCCAGCGGGGGCTGGGAGGCACCCCTAAAGGGCACCACGGCAGGGGACTCACCCACACTCAGCGTCTGGATGAAAGGGGAACATGCTGAGGGCTTCCTGTGGGCCAAACACCCATCTGAGTAGCTCGGAACTTTCCCTGTGGGCATTTGGCCCCCGTCAGGGGGGGTCCAGCCCCAGGTCAGGACCACCCAACAAAGCGGATGGGGGGTGGCTTCCTCTTTTGGCAGACCCGTCACATGCCTTTACCTGACATTTTAGGGAGCAGGGAGAAATGCCCACCCCTATTCTAGCCGCTGTCTCTAGTGTTTGGAGGCCCCAAATTTGATGTTTCTCTCTGAGAAATTACTGGTGACGTCAAGCGGGAGGACAGAGACCAGACAGTGCCAGCTGCCTGGTCAGCTCCCCACCAAACCCCAGGACCTGGCGCCAAGCAGGTGTCCCCTCTCCTTCCTCTCTCCTCTCGTCTTCCCCCTCTGTCCTACCCCAGCTGTGGGACGGGCCGTGTTCTCTCACAAGACCCTGCTCGCTCCTTATCAGGAATCTCCCCTCCTCAGGGAGCGTGTGGGGGCCGAAACCCCTGTGGTCAGTGCCCAAGGTTCTGGCACGTGGTGCAGGAAAATTAGGTGCTCAGATTTTGGGGGGAAAAGCAATGCTTTTGGAGTGGGGGAGGGGGCTCCGAGTCCTGTCTTGCTTTTGCCCCTGGACACTGCCTGTTCTGTTGTCTCTTCAGCAGGAGACCGGCTGAGGGCGTGTGGGGACGGCCTGTGGTCAGCCGGCTGCCTGGCCCCTTGTAGCTGCTCCCATCCTTAATTCCGGGGAACAAAGGGGAAAGACTTCCATTGCAGCAGCCCACAGTAACAGCCTGTCCCCTGGGTTCCTCCGAGTGGAGGATTTCCTATTCAAACTGCAGACAGAAGTGCAGACAAATGTGTGCTGGGTGGACATGAGACAGGCAGGCGAGGCCGACCCCAGAAGAGCGGGTGACCGAATTGTGCTGCTGAATTTAGTTCCCAGCCAACGTGGTTGCCTGTGCTGGCGGGAAGGTTCTGACCACTTGCAGACTGAGAAGAGGGGCCAGTGGGCTTCACATGGTGTGGTTTGGGGAGTGAGAAGGGGGAGATAAGGTGGCTCCTGTCGGGGTACCCGGTTAGCAAGCACTGGAGGAGGGCCAGGGGATATTTATGAGAGAGGCTGGGGGCAGTGAGGTAGGATTTGGGGGTGCAGTCTTGGCTGGTCAGGTAAGGCCGTTCATTAGCCTGGTTCTGGCAGAAGACAATGTTTTAATGAAAAGGGACAAAGAATGGGGCTGAGGAGCCACCTGGGGAGGCCATCCCGGGCCCCCTGTCTCTGGGCGGGCACCAGCTGTGCCCTCAGACTGCCACCTCACTTCCTCTGCCCACTGTCCCCGCCTGGTGAGCCAGATGCCAGTGTTCACGCAACACACTGTCTGTGTAAACCTTAGTGTCTCAGGAGAAAGGGTGCGGAGGCGTTTGTCCCAGGTGACCCCAAACCCCCTCCTCCACAATGGCTGGGCCTGGTCTGCAAAGGCGAGAACCCGTTGGCTGCAGGCCTCAGCTCCCAGTGTGCCCGCAGGCCCTGCGCCCTGTGTGGCAGGGAGCAGAGGCGTCTGGGAGAGGCACTTACACAGCCCACGGGTAACCTGAGAGAGGGAGGACAGTCAGGATGGGGACTCAGACAGAATGGGACCACGGAGGCCGTGGAGGCGGTGACAGCAGCAGTGGACGAGGAAGCCATGTGAACGAGGCAGATGGAGGCGCCCAGGCGGACGCACAGTTGGTGAATGCACGGTGGGCAGCTCCCACAAGCACAGTCCACAGGGCTCCGGGAGCCCCGGCGGGCGGGGGAGAGACGGCCGGACAGCACAGATGGGTGCAACATCTGTCTGAGGACACAAATAAAGTGGAGATGGTCAAGGCAATGGGACACGGAGCTGGCAAGGGACAGACCAAGTACGGCAGGAGGAAAACGAGAAAGGCAGACAAGGCTGGCGGGGTGCGCGGTACGTCAGAGCCCCCGTCCCCAGGCCCTGGGGCTGGTGAGCTCCGAGGGGCCCCGCACAAGGGAGGGAGGAGAGGCCTCCTGGGCTCGATGGGAGCCAGGCCAGGACCCAGGGTCTCCTGGCGTCTGTCCAAGGTCTGACGAGTAGCCAGTCAGGAGGGAGAGAAAAGGTGGGGGCCAGCCCACTGGGGCAGGTGTTCAGGTGCTCACGGAGGGTACAGTGGGGCCAATCAGTGACCGAGGGCAGAGGCTGGTTAGAGGTCTGAAGTGCCTGTCTAATGGGAGGGAGGTGAGCCTGGTTTCATGTGAGTGTGTGGCCACAGTGTGTGCGCAGGGCCTGGGGCCTCAGGAGGCAGCCCAGGCCGACCAGAGCACTTGCCTGGGCCAGCACGAGCTTGTGTCCCACCTGGGAAAACAGGCTGGGAGACGGTGTCTTACAGTGGTGGCTCTCCTGGGGCGATTTCCTCCCAGGGAGTCTTTGCCAATGTTTGGAGACATCTTTCGTTGTCGTAGCTCGGGGTGGGGCCAGGGAGACTGCCAACATCCTCCAGGGCACAGGACGGCCCCACAAGGGAGGCGTCCCTGGTCTACAGGGCAAGCGGCCCAGTGGAGAAGCCCCGCCTCCAAGGCGGTGCTGGCGGGGCTACGAGCACTGTGTGTGGGGGGGGGGGGTGGGCGGGCTCTTTGCAGACTGAAAGGTGTAACTGGTCACACTGCTTTTCTGTGATTCTAAGATGCCATTGTCTGTAAATGCACTTTTATTTTATGAGTAATGCCCGAGCAAAAAAAGGATAAAGGAAACAATCATATTAAATAAGCATGTTGACGTTAAGATATATCCCAATGTCAGAAATATAGAAATGCGGAAAAACAATGTGCATTTTAGAATCAAGGAATCTGGCACCGCTATTATCACAGCAACTGCGCTTCCGGGCCCTGCATTGTTCTCCCTGTGCCTCCAGGAAACGCCACCAACACTGAATTTCTTTGGCAGGTGGTGGAGGACAAAGCTGACCCGCCCGGGGGCTCTGGGACGTCTCGGGGTCTTGTGGGCAGACAGACGGACACACAGACAGACAGACCTCCTGCTCCAGCCAGATGGGGCGTGTGAATGCCTCTGCAATGCGGTTCTACAATTTAAAAAATAACGGTGACAAAATGACACACACTTACTTTTTCAGAGCTTCTCTCAGATTCTTAAATCTGCCCTCTGATGACACAAGCTTTTGGAGCTTATCAATCAAAGCTTTTGTCTAGAAGGAATTAGAAGGATTTACTAACACGCAGCGCACGTGAAGGCCCTCGCTCTGGCCCTCTGCGGTTCCAAACCATGTTTGCTTTGCCCACCGCGGGTGTGCAGACTCGGGGACCTCCTGGGAACCCTGATCCTAACTTCCCGAGGAGTCAGACACGGACCCTTGGGTTGTGTACCCATGCTCACACACCCCTCAGAAATACGGAAGTGGGGCGTGCGGGTCCGAGTGTCGGGATCCCGAGACCTCAGTGGTGGAGAAGGACTTGGTGGGTCCCCCCAGGACCTGGCAGTCAGAGGATATGCCATCTTCTCACACCTTCACTTTTCTATATCAGGACACCACCCCTACCCCCGAATTTAGGAATCCAGAAAAAAGATGGCAAAAAGAAAGGCCATCGGTGCCTTTGGAGGCTGAGCCCGTCCTCTGGTGTCTGTCCAGGGTGTCTGTCCAGCCCCTGCACATGTGCAGGCTGGGCTTGGGGCTTCCACCCTGGGTACCGAGGAAGTGGCCCCCTTTCAGGACAGCTGCCCCTCAGGACCCCAGTGCAGGGAAGTTTATTCCTGAGGCAGAATCCACATACGGTTTTTCAGAATCAGGTTTTGAATGAATAAAGATCAAGCCCACACTTAACACCACCATTACCCGGTGGGCATCAGGGACCAGCTAGCGCTCCGGTGGCTGAAGGGCTGGTGAGATCAGTCCTAGCTGCAGGACCATCTGACCACCACCTCAGCAACCTGCAGGCTGGACCGGCAGGCCCGTGACGCCACCGCTTGTCCCAGATCAAGGAGAAGCGTGCAGGGACCAGTGATCACTATCTTATACTTCCCCCTTGGGGGTACTAATTATTCAAGTGGGACATAAAGACCCATAGGACCCAGTGCCACACCTGTGCTCCCGATTCCTGGACGTGGGTGACAAAGAGGAGAGGAGGTTCTCTGTTGTCCCTGAGAGTGCTGGCCTTGCCCTGTCCCTTGGCCAGCGCTCAGGACACCCGGCCCCCGGCCTGGCCCGGCCCAGCCCAGCCCCAGCAGGCAGTGGTGCCCCCGCCGTGCCCACACCTGCTTAGAGACTTTGAGCCACGTCTTCTTCAGCCGGAAGATGGCACTCCGGTTCATGGATGAGGTGATCTCCAGCACGGCGTTGTAGTTGTGTAAGCAGCGGCATATGTCGGCCACGGCCACCCACTTCTCGATGGCGCTCACCCTGGCGTTGACGTCCTCATTGCGGATGATTTCTGAAGCAATCAAGTTACTGATCTGGGAGCGCACACAGTAAGACAAGAGAAAGGTGGGAGGAGTAAGCATGGTGACGGTGGCGGTGGCGGTGACGCATCGCCGGTGTTTGCAGATGCTACGATCGCCTGTTCGAACGTCCCAAAAGAATGCTTAGGAACACCAGCAGGACGCTACAGCTCATCGGGCGGCTAGTAAAGACGCAGGACACAAGAACGAGAAGTGTCCTCTGCATTCACAATGCCAATTAGAAACTAGTGAAAAAGATTGTCTACAAAATACCCGTGGGACTCGGTAAAGGACCTAGGAATTATGTACTCTGGTACATGAAGAAAGGTTACCAAAGCTTATAAAAGGTTTGAATAATGAAGAAAAAGGTCAAGTTTTGACATGGGAATGTAAATACGTCATTTTTCAAAAGCATCACACGACAAATATCATCCTAAACGGAGAAAGACTAGAGCGTTCTCTTTAAAACCATGGACAAGGCTCATTGTCACCACTGCCACTCAGCGCTGTCCTAGGGCTGGGACAAGGGACCCTGGGGGGGGGGGGGCAAGTGAAACCACCTGAGTGTAAGTGGCTCCTTAAATTCTGCCCCTTGGGCACCTGCCTGCCTCACCCTGGTTCTAGCCCTGGCGATGCAGATCCTAGCCTGTGCCCTTTAGTTAGACAAGTTAAAGCCAGAAGGACGGGGCAACAGCAGAAACAGCTGTGCCAGGGAGGTGAAGAAACACAGCTGCAGCCACCATCGGCCGTGTCATGGAGGCGCACGTTCTGCGTCGGAAAGAAACGGTGGGTTTTTACACGGGTGGCCCGATGCCACGTGGTGCCGAGGGCAGCCCTCTGGAGGCGGGTCGCGTGGGCTCAGAGCAGGCGCTCCTGCCACGTGACGCTGGGCATGAAATGGAACCTCCTTGAGCCCGGGTCTTCGTCCAGGAAGTGAGGGTGACAGGATCAAATGAGAGGCTGCTTCTGGATGCTCTAGCACGGCGCCTGGCCCGTGGTAAGCATTTTGCAAATGCTCACTTCCTACACGGTCGTTTACTAGCTTGCGGCCTGGGCCCGCTGTGGGACAGGGGAGGGAGAAGGGCAGCGTTTGGCTGCCTGCACTGTTGCTGGAGCTGCATGGAAGGTATGGTCCTGGGGCCGCGCTCGCTCCTGCCGAGGTGAAGCGGTCCGTTCTGCCGCTGTGCTCCTTACAGGGCTCCTCCCTGCGCGGCAGGGCCTGGTTCTCCAGGACCCTCCAGGATGCGGTGTGTGCTGGGGGGTGTCCTGTGATGGCGTTTGGCGTGGACGTGAGCTGGCCCTGGCCAGGCGGTCAGGACAAGTGCATCATGTGCTCCCACTTCCAGCCTTCAAAGGCTCTTGACTTGTGTTGGTGAAACTCAGAGGAACGGAGACTCCGGCTGCGAGTGCCCTCGGGGCTGTCATGCGGCTGGAGTGGACACCCCGTGGTCACAGGGATGGGAGCACGCACGGGCAAATGGGGGGGTTTCGGGAGAATTCTTCTCACAGCCCAGGCTGTGCAGCCGCGGGAGTCCTGCGCTGCCAGATGCGAGTTAGGACAGGAACTCCACGGAGGGGTGGTGGTTACGTGGATTAAAGGGCAAAGAGAAAGTGGGTGTTCCCTGTGACGTGCATCACGCCCTAGAGGTGGCACGGTCCAGGTCCAGCCCCCGTTGTCTGCTGTCGCGTTTCCCCAAGAAGGGGTCTGGGAGTGCGGTGCACCCCACTTAGTGCCCTGCTGACTGAGTCCAGGCCCTTCCAGCTGCACACACGGGGCCACTTCGCTGGTCCAGGAAAGCTGGGGGGGTCCAGGAGGAGGAGGCTGGAGAAGCCACACACGGGCCCCAGTTTCGGCAACTCAGTGGCGTCGGCCTCTAACGTGCTCTCGCGGGGCCATCCCGCCCACACGCAAAGGCAAGAAAGTGGGCAAGTTGGAGTTGGGACTCTGCCCAAACTGCAGCAGATTCAGAGGCTTCTGGGTCATGCACGTCTGAGAGGGGAGGGGAGTTGTCTGGCATCTTCCCGCTAGATGTTACTTGCTTCCACTGACAAGAGGAGTCCAAATGAGCAGCACAGCCAGGCCTCCTTCCCACGGACTCTCCGGGAGCCGCCCCGTGGGTGTGGGCTCGTGGGAGCCAGAGCGGGGCTCCGAGTCCCACTGCATCTCCTCAGCACCCTCCCAGGGCCAGCCCCCGTTAATCGGCCGAGAGGCTGAGTGAGGATGAGAGAAGCAGGCGGCCCAAGGCCCCCGGACAAGGGGATAGGGGTGGCAGAGCACGGGGTGTCAGGCTGGAGCCAGCCCCCCACCCCCCAGGGCCCTGCCAAAGAGAAACAGGCCGAAGGGCACTGCCCACCCCCTACTCACGTCGTTGAAATGCTTAGTGGTTTTCATGATGTAAGGGGTCCTTTCGTTCTTCTCCAGTTTCATCCAGCCTTGTCCGAAGAACTCCCTGTAGGAAGAAAGGGGGACAGCAGGGCGGGCGCGGTTAGGTGGCCTCCCTGATTTCTTACCTTTGCGGGTGTCATTTCGGGGGGGGTGGCTTCCTGTAGAGCGTGGAGGGAGGGGAGCCGGGCGCCGCCGCCACTCACTCATAAGGGATCTTCTTGAAGATGAGATGGTCCAGGAGGGTGAGCTGCTCTGCGATCTCCAGGGCGGAGTGGTTTTCAAAGGGCTCGGCCTTCACGCCCTCGGCCTGGCAGGAGCAAGCACCGCGTTAGGCCCACGAGGGTCAGCGCCTGGCTTCTGCTCACTTTTCTGACAGACGAGGGGAGATGAGGACAGGGGACGAAGGGAGCTGCAGCCAGCGTGTGTCACACCCTGTGTGCTGCAGCCTGTGCCCTGTGCTCGCCCGTTCAGCCATCGCTCACGGGCAGGGGAGCTGCCATCACCCCCAGCGCATGAATGAGACAGTTGGGCTTCCAGAGACCAATGACTACTGCGTCCCTGTGGCCAGAGCCCAGGCCTCTGGCCCCAGGCTGTGATCTGTCCCCTCAGGTTCTGTCTGGGTCCACAACGGGCTCCATAAAATTCCCCCTAAAAATTCGTTAGCAGACGGGCTCTCACAGGAGCGACGGCCTCCTGGGACAGCTGACTGGCCTTGGTCCCAGGGCCACCTGTGGGTGGACCTCATCTTTAAAGGTGTCCACCACCCGAGCCCCTAGACCGGGGACATCCTCAGGAAACACTAGCCAGGGGACCGAGGTGGACACGGGGAGGCCGGGTGCACGTGTGTGTGTTACCCCAGGGAGTCACTGGGGCCGAGCGAGCTGTGCAGCAGCCCCAGTGCAGGAGCACGGGTGTGGGGGGCACGAGGCCATGGGAGTGACAGTTCTCAGGGAGGCAGTGGGGACGCCGTGTCACAGGGTGTGGGCCCTCACGGGAAGGGAGCCCAAGCCTCGGAGGCAGGTGCGGGCGGGCAGCTCCGCCACGTCCACTGCTCGGCCTGGGCTGGCTGACCTGGCCGGGCCTGGGGACGGCAGCGGGCCGTGGCCCAGAGGCATGCTGGGTGAGGAGGAGCACTGCCCTCTGCTTCCTCGTGATGTGGCCCCAGGAAAGAGGGGGACCCGCGCATAGCGGCTGGGACAGTCCCTCCTCCTCTCACAGGGCTTGCGAAAGCCCTCATGACAGAAGCTGTGTGCTCTCTGCCCCCGGGGCCTCCTGCAAACTGGATGTGCCCCACGCAAGGTCAGGGCCACCGGCAGCTCAGCGGCACTTTGTCTGGAAGAGTCTTAGGCCATTACGGAAGGAACAAGGGGCCCTCGTGCTCGAGGGGTAAACACTGCACCAGGCCTGCAGGAAGCGCAGCAGTGCAGCCCCTCCCCACAGAGGGGCCCTTCTTCCAGGGTCACCTGGCGTCTGGCCCCAAAGGGTCACGAGTGGCACGTGTGGGTCCTGGCACCAGCCCTGCGCTGTTGCTCTCAGTGGGGTGACGGTGCTGTGGTGGGGGTCCTGGGGTGGGGGTCCTGGGAGCCGGGGGCAGGGGGTGGGGGGCAGGCCCCACTCACCATCTGTGTGATCTCTTCCAGTGTGATCTGGTTATCACCTGGATCCTCCTGCGTCAGAGTCCTGGGGACAAGGAGGCACAGTGAGCCCATGCGGTCTGCACCCCACCTCACCTCTGGGGCAGCGCCCATCTTTGCTCTGCTCTCCCCTTTGCCAGGAGCCTCTTCCCCTTTCTTCCTGATGGTCTGTCCTCAGGACCAGCTCCCTGACCGTCCCGCTGGGCGAGGTCCCCTCTGGGGCTCCCTCAGCCCCTGCCTCCCAATGTCTGCACTGCCCCCCACGAGACCCGGCCCGGGGGCCCCTCGGGCAGAGTGATAGGAGTAAAGGAGTCTGGGGGACACCCGGGAGCCAGGCCAGGGCTGGGGGACAGTCAGGAGAACTGCACTGAACCCTGGGGCTCAGCCCCTGATGGGGCCTCGGGGAGGACAGAGGCCGACTGCGTGTGTGTGTGTGTGTGTGTGTGTGGGGGGGGGGGGTGGGTACTGAAGACGAGTGAGGAGGACCCTGAGCCGGGACTGATAGGCTGGGGCCCGGGGGCCTCTGGCTGGAGGGGAGCTGGGGCAGTGAGACCAGGCCAGAGTGAGGAGGAGAGGCTGGCCCCGCGCCCTCGCCTGAGTCAGCCGGTGGGAGCAGCCCACACCCACTGAGCAGCCTGCAGAGGCGGCAGCCGGGTCACCCCACCTTGTTTACCACGTTCCACAGGAGCAAAAGGGGCTCAGGTCACATAGCAAGTCGCTGGCTGCGCGCGCTCGGACACGGCTGCCTGACTGCTGACTTCCAGCAGGAGAGGCGGCCTCGGCAGGTGGAAAAGTACAGGCTTGGGGGCAAGTCAGCTCAGTTCAAGACATTCCCCGAGCACCTACAGACAGCGCCAACCGGCGCTGCCCACAGAACTCTCTAGAATGATGGAGCGTTCTTTATCTTGCCGCCTAGTCCAGAGCCACTAGCCACGTGTGGCTTGTCCGGCTGAGGGACTGAAGTTTACATCCCCCTGGGCTTGAGAATTAAGATTGAACAGCGTGCGTCTCTGGGGGCTCCCCCATGGGACGGCACGGACTAGACAGGCGGGCGCAGCTGTGGGCGTGGAGGGAGAAGCGGGCAGTGGCCTTGCCTCTCGGAGGGCAAGGACTGACGGGGCCGGGCGAGGACGCCCGGCCGCACAGCTGCCCGAGGCTGGACTCCTCCCTCCGTTCCGCCCCGGCCGCAGGTGGAGGCAGAGGACGGGGCCGCGCAGCCAGCGGGCCTGCTGGGTACCTGATGATGTTGGCGGCAGCCTTCCGCTCCTGGGTCAGCAGCTCCGGGTCGTGCATGACCTCCTCCAGGAAGCTGACCACCTGGCACTTGAGCTCGTCATTGGTCTCAAAGTCCTGCAGGGGGGCGGGGAAGGGGGGTTGACGGTGGCTCTGGCTCCTGAGCCCAAGCTGCCCTGTGGGGTCCCCGCCAAGGCCAGAGGAGGAAGCCACGGTTTCTGGTTCTGGCCATGTGGGCTGCCCCTCGTTTCCTGTTCACTGGCTCGTGGGGTGGCACCAGTGAGGCCTGGCGACCCTCAGGCAGAAGGCACTGGGCCAGACCAGGGAGGTGGGGCCGTGGGAGGGAAGCCCTACCTTGAGCCCTGCAGCAGGGAGGTGGCGAGACAGAGGCTTCTGTCCCCTTGAGGGTCCTTGATCCCCACCCAGGGGTCCGAGCAGACCCTTCTGAGACTGTGGCGAGGGGGTCACACCTGCTGCCTCACGGACGCCTGTCCTGCTCTCTCTGCCTCATCTGTCCCTGGTCAGTGCCCGCCGGCCCCCACGCCCCGGCCCCACCCACCTGAGAGTGCTTGGAGACCCAGTGGCGCAGCACATTGAGGACGCGGTTGGTGGCCGCTCTGCGGATCACAAACTCCTTGTCTCCGTCCCGCTGGTCGGCGGGGAAGCCTGTGGCGGGCAGCGTGGCACACAGGCCAGAGCGCGTGAGGACGGGACCCCAAGGCAAACCCCAGGTCTGGGTGGGCGGGGCCGCCCCTCGCAGCTGTGGCCGGGAGGGCCCTGGGCGGCGGTAATACAGCGTTTGGCAAGCAGCCCAGGCTCTGACGAACGAGACGGGATGCCACGGCATCCCAGGGGACAGTGCCCATACCCACCCCCCTCGAGCAGACTCTGCGTCTGTCAGGGGCTGCTGGAAGGTTCTGGCAGCCCGTCCACACCAGAGCTCTCTGCTTGTAGCGCAGGACCAGTGTATGGAGGTGGGAGTGGTGGTGACGGGGTTCCCAGGGCCAACAGATTGCACTACGGGTCCCACTAGCAGAGGGGGCTGGTGGGAGGAAGGGGCTGCAGGCGGAGGGCCAGCACCGGCCACGGCCTGGAGCCCGTGAGTGCCAAGCAACCAAAGGGGACCGGACCCAGGGTCAGAGTGTCACCGCGGCCTTGCAGCCGAGCACCTGCGCTGGCCAGGGACATCCTCCGGTACTTCTCTTTGTTCGGGGTACCCTCGTTGGCGCCCGCGGTTGCGATGGCGAAGGCAGAAGCCGCCGACAGGGCACTTCGGTTGTTGTCCAGGTCACGGCAGGGGGTCCTAACGACCCCGTTGTTGTAGGAGAAGAGCGGGAGCTCTGGAGGGAAGGAGCCAACCCTCAGTCCTTCCCGTCCTGGACTGAGAGCCAGGGCCCAGGACTGGGGCAGGCGGTGCGGCTGGTGGGGCCTGCCTCCTGCCCCGCCTCCCTCTGCCTTCTGCTGACAGGCAAAAGGTCCTGCCACCCTCCTGCTTCTCAAGAAAGTCCCCAACCACCCCTTCCATCTCTGCTGTTCCAGACCCCGTCACCTTTGGGCTCGAGGACAGCAGTGAGTTTTCTTGCCCTTGTCCATTTGGAAGGGACAGGGAACCTGTCCTGTGTCTGACATCGGTAGTTCATGCTGACGGGCTCACCGGCACAGGGGGCATGGAGAGCCTCCCCTACGAGCTGTGTGGCCTTGGGTAAGTTACATAACCTCTCTGAGCCTCAGTAATCTCTGGGATATTAACACCAGCTTCAGTGGGGGGCAATCCAGATGGAAGGAGGTAACGTAGGTACGTAGAGTGTGTGAGAAGCTGTATGTTCTCCACGGACTGTCAAGGCCATTAGGAATAACTTCTTAGTAGTAACAGTGGTAGAATCTGACTGCGGGGACCTTTAGCTTCGTCTTGTAAATCTGGAGAGCAATCCGTGCTCAGTTAGGACACAGTGACAGCACGTACGCTGTGAAGAGCCAACGATGTACGTGAAAGACTCAGCTGATTTCTGACATCCAGCTCCGGGGGAGGCCGGCTTCGCGCGTCTCAGGCTGTGGCACGCCCGCCGTGCGTGCGTGCAGGCAGTGTGTGCAGCTAGGTGACCTGTGACTTACGGGGTCTCTGCAGAAGCTGAGCGCTCAGAGCCCCGTGTGCCGGGAGGTGTGTTGTGGGGATGGAGACCCAGATTCCTGGAGGCCCCTTTAGGACACGAGCCTGAGACTGGGCGACCCATCGGTCTTTTCCCTCGATTGAAACATGGTAACAACCGGCCACTCAACAAGGCCACCAGGTGACTGCAGGGCCGCGTGGAGCCTCACACGGGTCAGGAGCCCACGAAACACCCTGGACCTGGGTGTCCCCAGTGGCCCACCTGCGTCGGATGGGCTATGACTCTCGTCCGGGGCTGGGCGTGACCTGGCCGAGGGGACAGGCAGGGCCACCCGGCCAGTGCTGCAGCCCCACCGTCCCCGGGCTCATGGAGCGTGAGACGGCTCCTGCACTGGGGTCGCCCTGGCGAAAGGATGCCACCCACGTGCCCTCCCCCTGCCTGGACTGCATGTCCTCCGGGACTCTGCCTTTTCGGATTGGGGTTTGTACCTGAGGAATTTTTGCTCTTGACGGATTTGGGTGTAGTTGGTGACTTAGTGGGCGACAGCTCAGTGTCACCATCGTCACTCGGGTTTTCATCAGTGTCTGACTCTTCCCGCATGGAGACTTCCGAGCCTTGGGGGGAGAAGGAGAGAATTTTACAGTCCTCAAACAGCCATTGATTTTGAAATTCAGGGCTCTAACTTATTGCTGCAGAGCAGAGTAAGTGTGGGATATGCCTGGGGAAGAGGTCAACAGCTTTGTCTGGCCCTGTCAGCCTTGTCACGTGTAGTGAGCGCTGTGAGTCTCCAGGAGAGCTTTGCTCTCCCTGGGCTTTTCACACCTTGACGGGCACACCTGTGCATCCCGTCAGAATGCACGGGCTGATTCAGAGGTCGGGGTGGGGCCCTTGGTAAGAAGCGCCCAGCTGGTGCCCAGCTGACTGGTTCATGGACCACACTACAAGTCGCAAGGATCCCTGCGGTTTTGTGTGTGTGTGTGTGCGTGTGTGTGTATATATACGCACACGCGTATCTTGCCCCCGTCTGCCCAGGAAAGCCCTGCTTTGGACCTGCCATCCCAGGTGCCGGTCACTAGCACAGTGTCCCGGTTTGGGCAAGAACGTACAGTCTCCCCAGTTCTGGGACACTCCACGGTTTACACACTGGGGAAAGCTGGTGGGTTTTGTTACAGGTTCCGCTCCAGCATGGTGAGATCTGGTCACAAATGCGACGTCTCTGGTCCTCGGTTTCCCCAATTAGAAAGTGAGTGGAGTTGTACTTGACCTTTCTGAGAACCCAACGCAAGCGACAGGTGGTCTCTTTATGAAAGAACGGCCATCTTTGCGCGTGCACACACACAGTTTGGTGCGGAATCGGACAGGTGCAGGGGCCAAACCACCCAGACAGATGCCCTTGCAGGACGGTCAGGAGGCTCGAGAGCAGGGCGGGCCCTGCACCATGGCGGCCACTGCCCCACGCCCAGTGTTCCGGGTGTGCAGGCCCCCAAGCCGCTTTTCCCAGACCCTCAGTCTGGCCCGCTCTGTTCCCTTTGTCTCGTGTCCTCCCCTCCTGCTAGTGAAACCCTGCATCTAGTGGCCACTGCAGGAGGCCTTCTCCGACTCCTCACGGTGTCTCCACCATCCTGCGTGCCCCTCAAGTGTCCCTCTAACAGCACATGTCAGGCGACCACATGTCCCGGTCCGGTCCTATTCCTCAGCCAGACTGACTCTGGGAGGCGGGAGCGAGGACTGATGATGACGGGCTCGGCCTGGGACATGTCCCCGCGGGAGGAAGCTGTCGCCAGGGCCTGGGCATCTCTGCAGCCGGGGCTCCCACACGGCCCTGCCCAGATTGCACGGCCGCCGTGGTCTGGCCGGGACCCCCCCCCCCCCCCCCGGCTCCCCTCCTGCCCCAGGAGGGCCCATCAGCCATGTGCACTCACTCTGCCTGCTGGGGGCCGAAGGGTCTTCCGGCTTCTCGGCGGGCATGTCGCCCTCGTCTGCAATCTTGTTGGCAAAGCCGCCGGACACGTAGAGCTTGCTGGTGTCCAGCGTGGCCTTGCCGAAGGGCGACATGGCTGAGTACATACTTGTGTAGCCGTTGGAGCTGCAGCCCAGGGCGGCCAGGTCCAGGGCCTTGCCGCCCGTGATGATGGGGATGTTCAGGGAGAGCTTGCGCCGGCGGCTGGGCGACGCCGTCTTGGCGATGGACAGAGGCGGGGGCGAGGAGAACTTGCGGGTGGCACGCGGGGACTTCGGGGGGTCGCCGTACAGGAGCTTGTTGTTCTGGCCACTGGCGAACAAGAGCTCCAGCGACCTGTAGGGAGGGCAGGGTGTGAAGAGGAAGGGTCAGTGTGGCCTGACCGCCTGCCCAGGCCTGGGGTCCCCCGTCTCTGGTTGGGGTCAGGGAGGCTCTGCCTGCTGTGAAAGGAGGGGTGGCCTGCTGGCCCCCCAGGAAGGACCCGGACTGGTTTCCAGGCACGCACCCATCCTGGGTGTAGGGGCTCTGCTGCTCTCTCAGGGCCCCTGGCAAGCAGGCTGCTGGGGCTCAGAGCAGAGCAGGCTGTGTGCCCTGCAAGGCTTGATCAGCTGGACAAAGAGCGCTGGTGCCGCGGGCCAAGCACTGGGGGGGACGGGACGGGCTCCGGCACCGCTACTGTGGGCGGAAGGCGGCCGGCTCCAGCCTTCAGGCCCAGGTCTTGGGCTCAAATCGGGGACCAGCTTGGCCTCCTCGTGGCCCCTGGGGAGGTGGTGTGATTCAGGAGCTCTGCTCCAAACAGCTCTGGAGCCAGGCTCTGGCCCGTGTCTGACCTGGGGCGGAGGAGCAGGGCGTCCACAAGTGTCACCCAGAATCAGGCAGAGGTGCGCACGGGTGGGCTCCATGACACCAGGGCCCTGGGTTCAAGTCCCCACTGGACCACAGACTTCTGGGGGCTCCAGGCGGGGGGGGGGGCTAAGGTGGCCTGGCCTGCACAGCGCTGAAACACCCCAGGGCGCCCACGGGGGTCGCTCTTCTGTTTAGAGTGGATGCGGCCCCCAGAGAAGGGGTTAGGGTCTGCGTGTCTTTCCCTCCAGCCCTTCCTTTCTTCATCCGGAGGCGGGGGAAGCCGTCCCTTGGGGCTTCGAGGAGGCCCTGAGCGGACGGCGCCCGCAGCCTCCCCGCTCTTGGCCGGGCTCCTGGGGACGCCTCGCCCGCCCGTGCCCCGCGCTGGTCCCCCGCCCACCTGGCGGGGATGGCGCTGATGGGCTTCCGGTAGATGGCGATGAGCTTGTCCAGGACCACGACGGCCGTGGTGAAGACGCGGTAGGAGTGCAGGAAGGTGTTGAGGAAGTCGATGCTGAGGAAGCGCAGGTCGGTCAGCCGCTCGAGCAGCCGCCCCACGCTGGCGTACCGGATCTGCAGCACCTTGCAGGAGTTCATGGTCTTGCTGAAGCGGATGTCCACGTCGTCGCAGTACAGGGACGCGTCGGACCTGGGGAAGGGCCGGCGTGCTCTGAGTCCCCGGGGTCAGGCCGGGCAGATGGGCGGACAGCGGGCGGGTCCATCTGAGGACCCGCTGGCTTATGTGGGGAACAAGGGCCGTCCCAAGGGAGGATGGGCTGCAACCCCTTTTCGCAACAGCACCCTAAAACCGGCCTTTGTAAAACTCCCGGATAAAAAAGAAAAACTTAAAAATGACGTGCGGGTGAGTTCACAGGACATAAGGAAATCTGTTCGCACAGACACGTGGGCCCGAGTATGCACGGCTGTGTCGTTCAGATGGCCAAGCACCCCGTCTCGTGGAAAGCACCCCAGTGTCCACCAACGGACGAGAGGATGAACAAAACGTGGGCCAGCCACACCTGGACGCACGCACGCACGGACACACTGCGACGTGAATGCACTGTGCTCCGTGAGAGAAGCCCGTCACGGAGGCCACTCCATTCACAGGAACCGTCCAGAACAGGCACCCCAGGGACCAGACAGTGCAGTGGTGACTGCTCGGGACGGGGGGAGGAGTGCCAATAGGTATGGGGTTTCTTTTTGGGGTGATGGAAGTACTGTGACATTAGGTAGTGGTGATGATCGCACAACACAGTGAATACACTAAAATCCACCCATGGATGGAGGCCAGGGAGCCTGTGGCCCCCAGGTGGGGCAGGAAGGAGGACGAGCGCACGCACTGGGGGGCAGACGCTGGAGGAGAGGGGCTGCCCTGCCGAGGGGGCTCAGAGAGCTGTATCCGAGGACTCCAGCCCTCCTCCCCGCTGGAGTTGCTCAAACACTGGCCCTGGACGCCTGCATTTTTCTGTGTCCTCATTTTGTAATTAGGAAAAGAACAACCATCATTTTAAAAAGGGGCATCCATTTCCCCTATGTTGTATTTTAAGTAGCCTAACACAAAAATCTACCCAGCAAAAGCCAACATCCAAATAGACATTAGCACATTAGCTCAAAACAAACACCCCCAGAACGCTGAAACCCACATCCTCGAGCCCGAGCGCTGGCCGGCCCTGTGGCCCTGCTGTCACTGTGTGGCCCTCGGTGGCCTGGTGCAGACGAGGTTAAGGGCACTTACTTGATCATCTGTGGCACTGTGACCTTGGAATTTTCCTCAAAGGCGTTCATCATGAGCCCATTACACCGGATGTTGTCCACACACTGGAGTCAGAGCGAGAACCTGGTGTCAGAACTGCGGTCTCCATTCTGGGCCTTGGCCCAGCAGGGGCTCTGCCAAGCGAGAGGGTCGCGTGCGCCACCAGACACAGGTGCTCAGGCCTCCAGGGCACTGGCAGGGGCAACGCAGAGCACGCCTGGGATGCTGGATGGAAGCCAGACCCCAATTGGGGATTTTATGGGGGCTTCCCTGGCCTCCCTGAGCCTTAGTTTTTCAGCCTGCAAAATGGGGATAGTGACTCCGACCTCGCTGGGTTGTTTGCAAAACAGGAGGGCCTGACCCTGGCCACGCTGGCTGACCTCTGAGGTCCAGTGTCAAGGACAAGGTCAGACCCGCCGTGGTCTGGGTCACTCTCCTTGGGAGGCCGGCCCAGCAGGGCCCCCGCCCCCTGCCCACCGTGGTGCCTGTGCTCTGATGGCTTTCCCTGTTAGATCTGCTGGCACCAGGGGAACAGATGACAGTACACTGTGCTCAGCCTCTGAAAAGATTCCAGACGCAAAGTTAGCTTTGAGTGAAAAGTACCGACCACTTGTGTGTGTGCGTGACTTTCCCCCTTCACACTGCTCCCTGCCCCAAGCCTTCACATTGCTGCCACGAGAGGGTTCCTTCTTGGCACAGGGGTAGGGGGCTCTGGGGGGCACATCACAGAATCTTCTGGTTTCGAGGGTGTCCGCTGGGGGTCAGAATCACTGGGGAGTGGCAGAGAGGATGTGTGCCCCCAGGACCAGCATCCCGGGCAAGGCCAGGCCCCAATTCCTTGGCTGCCTGCCAGGGCCACTCCCAGCCCCACTTCTCCAACCCAGCACTCACTCTCTTGAGCTCTGGTTCTGTCAGCAACCCTGAAATGCAGGGTGCCTGGCCACGGCTCTGAGCTTTCCGGAGGCGTCAGAGTACCAGGGAAGGGGCCAGGCGCCAGACCCCCGCGGGCATCAGCCATGCAGCCCTAGGAGGCCAGAGGCCCAGTGCACGCTCTCTAGGCGAGTGGCCCTGAGCCTTTGACAGCCACGCTCAGTAGGAACATGAAAGAGGCTTTTCAGGTTCCTCCCAGGCATGCTGGGTGTTTGGGGACGTGTCCTAAGACTCAGAGAGCACACGCCTGCTACACCCTGCCCGCTGTGCTCTCTTGGACTTCAAGATGGGCAGGGGGGCCAGAGGGAGGTGAACTGGCAGTCAGGGCAGCCCAGAAGTGCGGCATAAAAACAAGGAACGGTGCGGGGAGGGCGCCCTTAAACAGAGTTAAGACTGCCCCCAGTTCTCCATAAACACAGCTCCCCAGGTCCCCTGCCCCTGAATGGGGAAATCTGCAGCCTGTCAGTCCCCTTTCTCCCACCATCGGCTGCTGTGAAGGCCCTCTGCTGCTGGGACGGGCTGCGTGACCCACTGCAGGCCCCCGTGGCCCAGGGGGAGGCCTGCCCGGAAGCCTGTGGGCTCACGGCCTCTCTCCAGACTCAGATCTCTGCCCTGGTCCTGCAGGTGCCCACCGTCCCGGGGCTGCTGGCTGCTCTGCTTTTGGCAACGCTCCCAGTGGGGCACCGGCCTGAGCACTGGCGCAGGCAAAAATGGAGGCTAGACCCGTCTACACAGTGGACACTGGGCTCTGCGGGGCCCTTGCTCTCCCTCCCGAAGCTCTGCTATGTCCCACATCCGTGGGTTGTGGTGTTCAGGCTTTTCTGTGCACTCCAATGGCCATGTGCTGAAATGCAGATTCCCAGGTGCCCTTCCTGGGGTGGGGAGGAGGGCTCTGCGGGGATCAGGAATCTGGAATTTTAGGAATCACCATAGCGGATGACCCAAATGCAAGGGGTTCCCAGACCCCACTTTGCGAGTGTCCCTGGGGACTCTGCCAAGCAGACGGGATGGCCCGGCTCAGCCTCGGTGAGGGCTGTGCCTGGAGGACACTGTGCCATTTCCATGGGAACCCTGCAGCTGCCCCCAGACCCCCAACCAGCTCAGGCATGAAGTGACCACAGGCTTGGAGGAACAGCTGCGCTGCTCACCTGGCTGATGTCACTGGTCCATGCCGCCTTCTCCTGCCTGGATGAGGCCACGAGGATGACCGTGAAGGGCGGGGCATCCTTCGGCTCCACCCCAATCTTAAAATCCAGGCGGTCCGTGTCCTGGCCCGGCCCCTTGGCTTCCAGTTACAAAACACGGAGTTAGCAGAATGAGCGAGGGCCCTTTCGGAGCTGGAAACTCTTGTAATGGTCCACCCACGGGGGCGGGCACCAGGCTACCGGCTACTATCAGAACATTTATCTTTCTCCTAAGGTGAGGGATCCCCACTTCAAAGATGCGAGAACCAAGGCCTGGAGCACAAAAACAGCTGACAAGCAGGGACAGTGAAGGGACCTGAGGAGCCCGGTGCAGGAGAGGGGCTGCCACCCTCAGCATCCTCCCTCCCTCCCGACCGACACCACGCCTAGGCCCAGCCTTTCAGGGTGACTGAGCGTGTGTGTCCCTGTGTGAGCAGTTTCCACACCTACCTTCTTCCTCCGTGCTTTCTGGGTCCTCCAGCAAAGTGCAGTCGATGAGGGACACGACTCCATTCTGAAAAAGAGCAGGGGGGCGCATGTCGGCTTAGGAGTCTCAGGATATTGGGGCTGGGGGTGGTTTGGACAGTGAGCATGGATGTAGATGTGTGCGTGCGTGTGTGTGTTCCAAGAGGGTATTTTGTTTTTCAACTTGAGGGATTTTATCTTCATGTAAGAAGTCCAATGAAGTGGATCGCACAGGACTGCCTCCGAGTGGTCTTCCCGAATGAGGTTCAAGGTCGGCTGGGGGTGAGGGTCCCCCAATCCACAGAAGCTTGAAACCTCCACTCTGGGCCAAAGCCCTCACGTTACTACAGGGAAATAGGCCCCTTTTATGGACCTATCACAGGTATTGTTATTCTGGTTATATAGATGAGGAAATGAAGTCAGGGAGTTAAGTGTCGGCCCAAGGTCACCGGGCGGGTCTGGGGCGGAGCCTGGGAGCCTCGGGGCAGGTCGGGGGCGGAGCCTGAGAGCCTTGGGGCAGGTCGGGGGCAGAGCCTGGGAGCCTTGGGGCAGGTCGGGGGCGGAACCTGAGGGCCTCCGGGGCAGAGCCTGGGAGACTCGGGGGCAGGTCGGGGGCGGAGCCTGAAGGCCTCGGGGGCAGGTCTGGGGCGGAGCCTGAGAACTTCGGGGCAGGTCGGGGGCGGAGCCTGAGGGCCTCGGGGCAGGTCGGGGGCGGAGCCTGGGTGCCTCGGGGCAGGTCAGGGGCGGAGCCTGAGAGCCTCGGGGCCGGATCCCAGCCCGAGGTCAGCACTGGTTTCCATTCTTAGGACTACCTGGGGAAATGGCTGCCATCCCTGAGTGTAAGTCCCGTGGACAGGGACTTACGGCATCCTATTTCCAACCGCAGTATTTAAAGAGAAGTGGTTTGAATTCTAGCTGACGGTTTAAGAGTACAGACTCTGGCTCCAATCCCAGCTCTGCCCCTTGCTGGCTTCCAGACGTCTCAGTTGCCTTATCCATAGAATGGGGAGGGCGATAGTCTCCGCCTCAGGGGGTTGCAGTAGGAATGAAATACACATGAAGGGTTTGGGGTGGTGCCTGGCCTATGTCATCAGTGTACGACGGCCTGCTGCTGTTACAACCACACTGTCACTTCACTGGGCTGCATGCTTTGCACGCTCTCTCACTCGGTCCTCACAGACCTCCTCTGAGCAGGTGTTCTCATCCCATTTGGCAGATAAGTAAACCGAGGCTCGGTAAGGTCATGCCTCTTGACTGAAGTCGTCCACCGGTAGGTGGCTAGAATCTGAGAGGCATGTCCATGTTCTTCCCCTGTATGCTGAGGCTCACAGCTCGGCCGCCACCCCAAACTCAAATTAGGCAAAATGCACAAACATTAAAACATGCACTTCCGGGCTTTCAGAGCAAGAGGCTGCCCCCCACGCGGTTGCTTGTCTCCCGGTGTGGAAAAGCCTTTCACAGCAGAGACCGCAGGTCTAATGACTATGAAGCTTTACTTGACACAACGTGGCTGAAACTGGAGTCCTAGATGTTTGTAAATCAGTGTCCCCATGTGCAGCCAAGTGGCTAATGTGCCAACACGTTAGCACGGGCGGCGTGCTCCCCGGAGCGACCTCCTATCTAGGAGCTCTGCAGGAGGTCTGGAAGGACGGCTCCGTGATGCTGTGGCCTCATTAAGGGCACCTCTGGGTGCTCCAGGCCACTGGGTGCTCAGATTTGAAATCCGCAGAAGCGAGTTTCCAATCATCAAATGCTTCCTACTGTGCAGAGCGGGTCTCCATGCACCTGCCTGCGCCTGTGAGGACAGTCACCCATTTACAGACGAGGGACTGGGCTGGACACGAGGAGGGTCTTCCCATGTGCTGTCAGGAGATTCTGGAGATTCTGGGGTAAGCGTCACAGCAGGGCCTGTTTCACAGGCTGTGAGGGACACGAAGGAGGTCTGCCTGGGGGAAGAGGCTGAGCCCATGAGGGGACGGCATGAGCCAAGGCCCTGGGGTCGATGAGGAAGCAGGAGGGGCTTTGAGGTACTTATTCCCTCCTGCCTTTAGAGATGGGCCAGGTAACTGTGTGTGGGGTCTCCTGTGGGGCTGCCTGTGTGGGCAGCCAGCAGCCCGCAAGCATTGCCTGCCCTGGTTAGGGCCCCCCTGCTGCGGGGTGAGCACTGAGAGGGTGCTGGCCGGGGGCTCTATCTGGGCTCCTTTTGGTTGGCGATGAGAGAGAGAGGCTGTGGGTGCTGCTGTGGCCTTCACCCAGCCAGGTGCCATAGCACCCTGACCCCCACACGTGCATGCGCACACACGCATACACACGCAGGCCTTTTAGGTGCCTGTCGAGCTCTCTGGCTGCTCTGCCCCGGGCCCCCGGCTCGAGGGGGAGCCCCTGGGGTGTTGATACTCACCTTCCCCGTCTCCCTGAGCGCTCAGCACAACACCAGCCATTCTAGGCACTTAGGCTTGTGCGTGACCCCCGTCCCTGCCCTCTTGCCCACGTGGGGTTAGGGCTGCCTGGGCCCCAGCCCCCCAGCTGCGGCCCCTCCCCCGCGGCCCCACCTTGGTCAGATGGAGCTTCCCGCCAGAGCCTCTGGTGCAGATGATGAGGTGCTTCGAGAACAGGAAGCACTGCCGCTCGCCCTCTTTCTTCAGGGACAGAGACCCCAGTCGCCCCCTGGTGATCTTGCCCTTCTCAGACATGGGCACCTGGATGAGGGAGCCTGCGGACAGAGGAGAGACCCTCAGGGAGCCTGCGGGCGGAGGAGAGAGACCCCGACTGACCCACCTGCAGGGCGAGCCTCTGGCCTCAGTGGCGCTGAGGTGGCTGTGGGACTGAACTAGGAACCAGCAGATCCTGGATCTCAGGCCCTCTCGCAAACCTGCACCCGGGACATGCCCTCCAGCCCCTCTGCAGGGCCAGGTGGCAGGGACAGGGGTAGGGAATGAGCCCCCGTGCAGGAAGTGAGGGCATGAACCCTGTGGTGAGAAGAATGCAGGCTGGGGGTCTGAGGGTGGCAGGGGCTGAACAAGTGCGGGGCTGGCTCTGCTCAAAGGGGCATTGGCAAGATACAAGGGCACCTGCTGCCACATGCAGCTGTGGCGTGGCGGATGGCACCCGTCAGTCGGGCAGGCTCTGTGGCACAAGCCCCACCCTCAGCCCAGCGCCTGAAGCCATCACTGGCAGGGCAGGTCCCCCACCCCTAACACATCTCCCTACCTGTGAACTCTGACCCCAGTGCTGCCTCCTGGGGAAGCCCTCCCTGACTGCCTGCTCCTGCTCCGGCCACTCTGCCTCCTGCCTACACCCACCACGGCCCGGATCCCTTTCCTGCACTGTGTCCTCACGGCCTCCCTGCACAGTCCACTTCAGGGGTGTGGGTCTGTTCTCTGGGTGCCCCTGGAAGCCCAGAAGGGCAGGCATCAGTGTTGGCTGCATGACTGAACAAGTGAGAAAGGGCTTGCCAGGTCCCCGTTTCATCTCCAGGTCACTGCTTTCGCTCAGAGCCATGGAGTAGATTCCTGGTCTGTGGGGACACTGCCCGCCCCAGGAGAGGGCATTCTTCAGGCTACTTCCACCTTGGGCCCAGTGCAGCTCAGGGGAGGTGGCTCTGGGCTCTGCAGGTCACAGGGCCACACGTGGGCTCAGAAGAAACTCCACGGTGACGATCCCCTTGCTAAGGGTAGCAGAGGCCAGAGACAGCTGCATGGGCCAGCGGGAGGTGCTGGCAAGGTTTCGCATAGTCAGACGGCCCCACTCTGAAGTGGGGTGACCTCTGGGGCATGCACGCAGAGGCTGAGCTTTCCACTGAACGTGAGGTCGGAACCAGGTGACCCGCAAATGCACTGCACCTCTAATGTCCCTGAGTTGGCATCCAGTCCCTCTGCCACAGCCTGTACCCGCCCCTCTCCACATCGCCCCCAGGTGAGCGGAGGCCACGGGAGAGGGAAACATTCTTCCCAGAAGAACCACTGTGGTCACGGCCTCCCCACGGGGCCGAGGGACTGATCCACGCTGAATCCTCTCGGACACTGAAAATGCTGATTCACGGGGCTGGTGCGTGTCTGTCCTCACCCTCCACCCCTGTGCCTCCCGCCAAAGGACGTGTCACTGCTTCCTAGGACATAGAAGACCACTGGGAAGAATGGTGTTCGCATCTGGACAGGAGGCTGCACACCAGTAACACCTGCTTCTGTACACAGACACCAGCGCCTCCCCGTAGCTGTCGCAGCCCCCAGCCGCCCGTGCCCTCCGCAGGCAGGCTGGCAGCTGCAGCAGCCAAACCAGCCACCAGCGCCGCACGTGACGCCGCCTCCCCGGGCCAGGGCGCGGCTGCCCCGGAGGCCGTACCTTGTCTCACAAAGGTCTGGCTGGTGTCCAGCAGGATCTCGCAGCCTTCCATGATCATACGCTCGATGGCTAGATTTTTCCGGATGTTCTCTGTCTCGCTCACTTCATCGTGCATTATCCTACGGGGACAAGAAACGACAGTCAGGGACACGCAGCCACCACCGCCAGAGAGGTGGGAATGCCGGGGTCCTGCCCCATGTGAGGGGGTCTGGCACGGGGATGCTCACGAGCCCGTAACAAAGAGGTGGAGCAGACATGTCGTGACTGCCATCAGTGCCTCACTGTATCTTTCTGACAGCCCACGGAGTCCAGTGGTCTAGTTCACGGTTAGGAAGCAGGTCTCTGCGATTTAAAGACTGAAGCATGTAGGGGACAGATGGAAGCATTGCGAGGAGGTTGGGAGTCAGCAGACAGCCTTTGTTCATTAACCTGTCGCGCATCCGACAATCAGCCTGGTCTACCTCCGGGCACAGAGGCTCTTTCCTGCCTCAGGGCCTTTGTACACGCTGTCTCCTCCCCCGGAAGCTCTTTATAGGGCTGTCATCTTAACACTGGGTCTGGATGGGCTTATTTGGGAGGACCGGCAGTACAGCTGGCTCAGGGAGGACCGACGTCAGTTACCTCTGTCTGCTCTGGGACATCTGGGAGGGACGCTGACACAGCTAGCCCGCTACCTGAAGGTATAACAGACTACGGTCTTATTCCTGTTCTAGCGGCTGCAACACCACGCTTGCCCACGAGGTGGCAGCATTTACTTGCTTTTTAGCAATACCGTGCGTGGGAAATACCGACGTGAATTGGGGAGTTTGCTAAGAGCCTTGAAGGAGTCCCAAGAGACTGAGGAAAGTAGTGGGACAATTTTGGGTGGGTGGTGTAGGAAAATACCCCCACCTACTCCTGTCAGAGCCTTAGTGATTGCTCTTCCTCCTGGGTGCTGTTACAGGGCTACCTTAACGGGGGCACCGGAATGGCTTATTTTCAGAGGACGTGGCAATGCACCTGGCTCAGGGAGGACTGCCGTCAGTGACTTTTGTAATCCGGGCAGTCTGCGACAGAAGGTGACACACTAGCCCCCTATCTGAAAATACAGACCACTGTCCTATCCGTCCCCCGTCTGCGGGCTGCAACACCACGCTTGCCCACGAGGTGGCAGCATTTACCTGCTTTTCAGAAATACGAAGCGGTACCTGGGTTTTCGAAGGTAATCTGTTCTGGAAGACCATTCGAGTTCTGAAACGTTCAGAAACCGAAGCGCAGTTTCTCCACACAAAGCAATGCAAAATGGATTAATCTGTTCCAGACCTTTAAAATCAACCCCCAAAACTGCAAATTTAGCATGCATTTTACTATCTAATGATACCGTAGAATTTACGGCGTTTGTAAACCAAAATGTTTGTCAACGGAGACGTTCGAAAACCAAGGTACCACTGTACCTTTGGTGGAAAAAGAACGAGTCGGGGCCTTTGCTAAGAGCCTTGATGTGTTGGGGAGGGGGAGTGGATTGTTGTTTGGTGAAGGTCTTGAGCACGTACCCCAGCTACCCTACGAAATTCCAATGCCTCATGTATTTTTAGTTGTCCGTGAACTTCTGCCATGAAGCTTGCAAACTTCTCTCTATTTCAACCCCAGTGTAAGGTGCGATGACACTGGTACAGGCAGGTTCGTGGTTGAGGGAGTCAGCCTGATGGTGAGGCAGTCACTCTACCACTGTGGTCCTCAGTTTCCCCATCTGGGAAATACCGCGGTGCAGGTTAATACCGTGTATCTTACGTGCCAACCCTGTGCCTGGCCAATGACAGGTGCTTGAAAAGTGGTGCTGATCATACTTCCGTTACCATGGCTGTGTTCTTATTAGACATACGGGGTTCGTTATTAGACATACGGTCTTTCCCTCAGGGCCTCAGGTCCCCTTCCCCCCAAGAATGCTCTTGTGGAAGCCCAGGCCCAGGAATCTGTGGTGTGTGTGCATTCGCTGGATGGGGCTCAATTCTGGAAGTAGCCACGGACAGTCAGCCCCGTTTCTCTTGGTGAGGGTGGGGACTGGGTGAGGGGGTGCGTTTGGTCAAAATCAAGGGGGGATTCTGCAGCGGCAGCAGGAGTTTTCAGTAGACGTGTATAACTAACTGCCTGTCAGGATGGGGCTGGCCCCAGGCTGGGGTTGATGTTGGGGTCCCACGCTGCACACGCAGCTCAGGGCTCTGGGGAGGCAGCTCAAGTCCAGGGCCTGAGGAGAAAGCCAGTTACCAGTGGGCCCAGGAAATGGGGGTTTGGCAGAAATGGGTGGGCACAGGGCCGAGCTGGGAGGAAGCCAGCCCCAGGAAGAGTGTTTGAGCGCAGCAGGGGACTGGGTGTGTGAGACCCCCCCCCCCAGGCTGGGGGGCTCTCCTCAGCCCCCGGGGGAGGGGGAGATGAAAGGGCTGTTGTCATAGCAACAGGAAGCCCTCTGTGTGGTTCAAGCCCAGTGCAGGTGATGTGGGTGGGGGTGGGGGCAATGGCAGAGCAGGACCCTGGGGACAGGGGGTCGGGGACTTTAGCCAGAGCGTTTGGCAGCCACGTGCCACCTGCCCCGGACAAGCATCAGGCAGTGACAGGAGCCTGGCTGCCTCACGGGGTCCCAACTCTCCTTCGGGAAGAGCGTGTAGGATTTGGCCGCCCGGGGCACGTCAGGCCTGTGGGACCCCCCCAATCACGGCCTGATTACTGCCTCGCCTGGTCATTCTCTCAGAGCCTGTGTGAACCCCAGAAGCCGTTCCGGGCACTGAGTGTCTGGCAGCGCGGGGAGCGGGGCTGACTCTCCCTGGAAGCTCTGCGGCCCGTCTCTGAGTACAAGACCAGGGTCTCCTCGTGGCCTCCACGGGCCCAGCCCTTGCTCCCGTCTCATTTCTGCCTAAGCTCACTCCCTCGGTGACCTCAGCAGCTTGTGATTTGTGACACCATCTGAGCTGATGACACCGAGAGTCTCTTCCCCTAAAGTCCAGACTCGAGCCCCCTTTTCCGTGTGTCACCTCCGCCATGGGGTTCATCACCAGGTCAAGACACCCCAGGAAACTCCAGCGAAGCAGGAGCAGCCCCTGCACTTTTCTCTCTCAGTGAAACGCACCCTCCTTTCTCAGCCACAATCTCGGGCTCACCCTGAGCCATCTGCCGTCTCCCCACGTCTAATCCATCAGACCCACACCTTCCACACGCGCGCAGCCTAAGCCTCCTCCTTAGCCCCTAGCAGCACCGTCCCCACGGCCTGGCATCGGCGGCTCCTCCCCCGGGTCCCCGCCGGTCCCTGCTTCCGCCCTTGTGAGGAAGCCGGCCTGGGCTTCAGGGCCTGGAGGGGCCCGGCAAGGGGCCTGACGTGAGGGCCCGTGTCCCCACCGCCTGGCCTGTGTTGACTGGAGCCCTGGGCACATGAAGGCCCGTCCCCCGGGTTCCCTCGGGGCTCCTATAGCTACAGGCTTTCACACTCTGACACCGGAGAGCAGGGGAGATGGGCCCACGTGAGTGTCCAGGGCCCTTCCTCGGGCTCTGCCTGTGCCCTCCCGCCAGTGCTCACGTGGACTTGAGCTGGAATCCGGGGGACAGGATCCTCTGCCTGTGGGTCCCCCAGGATCCCACCCCATACATGAGTGGCACCGTCTGGGGCATCCTTGGCCCGGGCCCGTCCCCGGTGGGGCCGCAGTGGCTCACCTGGACAGCTCCTCCAGCTTGGACTTGGCGTAGTCCAGGCTGTTGCGTTCGACGTGCTCGTGGGGAGTGTGGGCCAGGAGCTCGTGCAGCGTCAGGATGTACCTGGGGATCTATGGCGGGGACAGGGACAGAGGGACAGAGGGACAGAGACAGAGCAGCATTGGCCCCGGTTCTCAAGTACGAGGACACCTGCAGGAGGCAGGGCCCCTGACGGAGGTGACCCCCACCCCCCACCCCGGCTTCCTGCTTGGCGGACGGGGACCGGCCTGTGCCCGGGCGGCCCTCACCCCATCCTCCAGGCAGCCCCGAGCGCGGCAGGCAGGGCCCGGGCCCACCTGGAACATGGGGTAGGTGAGGAAGGTCTCCAGCGTCCTCTCCTCGCAGTCCGGCTTCGCCTCGTAATGCTTCAGCAGCTTGTCGAAGTCGCGGTTCTGCTTGCAGTGGGCCAGGATCTGCAGGCTGTACTGGTGGTTCCGCACGAACTCCTGATAGATGTTTAGCATGGGCAGCAGGATGTCGAAGAGGTCGGCTGCAAGGAGGGGGCGCTCAGCGGGCGGGCGGCCGCGGCCCCGCCCCGCCCCCGCCCGGCCCTGCCCCACCCACACACCCCTGGCGCGGCTGCCGTCTCACGGGCCGGGACAGCAGAACCTCGGCTTTGGAGAGATGGGGCCGTGTCTGGTCTGACACGTGTACTGGGCGTCAGAGAGAGGCGGTGTGGTGGGTGGCGCTGTGGTGTGCCCGTACCCCGCGAGGACCACCCCCGCGAGGACCACCCCCGCGAGGACCACCCCCGCGAGGACCCAGCCACTGTCTCCCCAGCTGCCGGGCTGCTGGTGGCCCACGGCTCCCAGCTGGGTCGTCCCCTGCCAGGCACGGCGGCTCTGAGCCCACGGGAGCGGCCTGCACAAGTCATACCCACCCCAGTGGCGGGCCCGGTGGGGGCGTAAAGGCCGCCCCCTGCCCCACACAGGGGCATGCCGAGCTTCGTGGGGTCAGCGGAAGCCCTGCTTGTAACCGTATCGCAGCCCACTCCCCTCTGCCCAGAGCCCCAAACGGTGTCATGCTGATGGCTCCCCACGAGGCCCCTTCCAGAGTGTCCCGCCTGTGTCAGCATCCCAGCTGAGCTCCCGAGGGCCAGTAGGCCAGTCGGCGGGTGGCCTGGAAGCCCACTGCTTCCAGTCCACTGTCTTCCCGCCCTGGGACGCGCCCTCCTGAGTCTCTGTCCTTGACCTTCCAGAAGTCCCAGCTCTGCACCCCGGGTTCATGGAGGTGGGGCCCCAGCCCTGGACTCTCAAACCTGCCCTTCCGCTCTCGAGGGGATGGGCTGGACCCCATCACTGACAAGCCCACACGCGCGGGCTCGGGGGCCTTATACAGCAGCGAGTGAGCACGCTTTCAGCGTGAGAAAACACACTAGAATGGGAAGTTAAAAAAAAACAACCCACAGCAAGATTCAAATTCTATCTTCAGTACGTTTAGGATTACGTCAAGTAAGAAAAGAATACCCCCCATCTAGGCATAGAGAAAACCTGGGAGGAAACACCCAAGGGTTTACAGTGGTGTCTTTGGGAGGCAGAACTATGGTGGATATTTTTAAATATTCTCTATTTTCCTGGATTCTCAAATTTTCTCAGATGGGTACATAGATATTATTTTTAAAAGTGAAAGGCAGATAAGGAACTAAAAACATATCACTTTCTCCTAGAAATAGAGCTTCTGCCAACTGGTCTTTCCTATTTGGCTCCCTCCGAGGGATCCTGTGGGATTTTCAGGGGCCACTGTGTTTCACTGTGGAAGGACAAAAGTGCTGCCAGACTGGAGAGGGACCTGGAAGGTGGGGGTGTGGGTGGGGGCAGGACGGGCGGGGGACTCACCCAGGACCAGCGTGGGCCAGCTGGAGATGCGTGCCTTCAGCCCCTGGTAGAAAATCTGGTGCAGAAACATGATGGTCTCGCTGGAAGAAAAGGCAGGGGTGAGGTGTGGCTGGGGGGGTGCCTGCCTCTCCCCCAGGTCTAGGAATTTCTAGCCCGTGACAGCAGGACACTGAACCAAGCAGGGGTCTTCTACCCCTGGGATCGCTGGCCCGGGCCGGGGCCGTGGGGCAGAGGAGGGGAGCTGCCCTGTCTCCCATGCCCCTCAAGCCCCACCTCCAGGGGTGCCCTAGGGACCTTGGGAGAAGAGCCCGCTATGAACGTCATAAGCTCGAGCTGTAACAAATATAGTTGACGAAGCCTCCATCTTTAGGTAGAAACTGTGAGGGTCTCACCTGTAATCCTACTCCTCAGAAACGACCACCGTTACCCCCCCAACAAGAAAACGCCGATCTCATTCTGATTGGATTTGCTTGAGAAAAGAATCATGGTTGGCGGGGTGGTTGATATGTACTGGCCATTTGAATTTCTTCTTTTGGGAATTGGCTGCGCATGTCCTTTTACTATGTTTTCTCTCACGCCTTTTAAATCACGTCTCTCTATCGTAAGCCCAGACAGTTGTAGACATTCTTGCTCAGCTATTTGCCCACTGATTGTGGGTTTGGTGTTTCTTGGAAGTTTCTCCATTTTCCTTCTGCTTTCTGCAGCACGCATTCCCCCACTCCTGGAGTGCACACACACAGCTCTACCTACCGTCTTTCCCTGAAAATAAGACCTAGCCGGACCATCAGCTCCAACGCGCCTTTTGGAGCAAAAGGTAATCTAAGACCCAGTCTTATGTTATATAAGACCTGGTATTATATTATATTATATTATATTATATTATATTATATTATATTATATTATGTTATATTATAAATACCCGGTCTTATTTTAACATAAGACTGGGTCTTACATTAATTTTTGCTCCAAAAAAATGCATTAGAGCTGATAGTTCGGCTAGGTCTTATTTTCAGGGAAACATGGTACGTTCCTGTTTCCGTTTGACATATAAATACTTAACTTGAGTTTACTCTGGTGTAAGATATGAATGAGGGATATAAACGTAATCCTTCCCCAGTTTGGTTCGCCAACGGCCCAGTTCCATTTGTCAGATACACCAGCTGCCAGGCTACCATTTCACAGTTATTAAATTTTCATACATCTTTACGTCTATTTTTTGACTATTTTATTTTGATGGTCTATAGGTATATTTCATTGTTTCTCATGTATTTACGAACCTTTACCTTCTGATTGTAAGTAGGGAACGTTTCTTTCACTGTTCTCTTTCAGAACATTATTATCTAATTAGACGTGTGTATTCCATCAGTCGAACTTTCAAATCATTTTGTGAGACTACTTTGATTGGAATCACATTAAATTTACAGCACATTTTGGGTGCGAATGACATCTTTATGCCACGGAACCCTCCCACCACCAGCGTGCTGGCCCACTCTCTGTTTCTGTACAGCCTGCAAGCTTAGGAGGATTTTACATTTTTAAATGGTTGAAAAAAAAATCACAGGAATATTTCATGACACGTGAAAATTCTGTGCAACTCCCATTTTCGTGTCCCTAAGGAGAGCTGTATTGGAACTCACGGGGCTATGGATTGGCTGCTGAGTTCTGAGGGAGACTGTGGCCCATGAGGTCTAAAGCATTTACTCTCTGGCCTTTCGCAGAAGTCTGCTGATCGCCAGGCTTTGTGACTGGAGTCCCTGAACTGTGCAGTTAACAGCTGGTGCAGTTGTGCTCTATGGGGCTCCGTCTGTCCACAGAGCGTCCATGGTCCAGCGGAGCACCCAGACACTAACGAAATCAACATTCACATGTGCTGAGTGCTCCAAAAGGGCCCCTGGGAGCATAAGCCAGTGGTGACACATGGCACGGTAGGTGGTCCGGGACGTGACATCCGAGAAAAGATGTGAAGAGTGAACAGATGGATGGCAGGTGGAAAGCTGGGTGGTACGAGTGTTACAGGGATACATGTGGTGTGGGGACGGAGTCCCAGAAAGCAGTTTCCAGGCTCTCGGCCTCACATAGAAAGGTGCTGGCTCAGGTAGTAAATGGCCATCGACTGTGGCTAGTTGGCCGTCAGCTGTAACCAGTGAGCCACTGGCCACTAATATAACTGCCGTGGCTACGCCAGCAGAAAATGGGGGCCAGCAAGGAGATGGTGGCTGAGCTAGCAAGTGCGGATTGCAGTTAGGATGGCGGGTACGGACAGTGTGGATCCAGCCTTCAGTGAGACTATAGTGCCGCCAGCGAGAATATAGTGGTATGACTCCCCGGTGTATGGCTCCGTGGGTGTTCCTTTTAGGCCTCACCATATACTGCGTTCTTGTGCGGGGAGCGGGAGCTGAGTCCCTGCACGACACGTGGGAAGGGGCGTGACCCGCCCAAGGCCAGTGCCAGGTAGACAGGCGGAGCCAGGCCCGCTGCCTGTGGCCAGTTTCTCCTCACGGGTGCAAACGCCCATCCCTCCTCGCCCCAGCCCCTGCAGACACGATGAATTGCTGGTGGCACGCTCCGCCACTTGCCTCATCCTTCTCGACCCAGGGCTCCCACTGCCAGTCGGAGCGGGCTTCACGATACACACCACCGTTCCCGGCACGTGTCACCAGGCCTGGCTTCTATGAAGGGGAATGGTCCACGTCTGTCAGCTCATCGTCTTGGCTAAACAGGGCTGCCACCTCCCATTCGAGAAGCACCGGGTAGCCTGTCCCCAGCCAACCTGGAGGGAGTCCTCTCTCTTTCCAGGGACCTCTTTTAATGAGCCCCAGCAACGGAAATCCCCACCTTAGCCTCAGGTTTGGGGAAATGCCTTCTCATTAGAAGGGGGGCCGGCAGCCTCTGCCTTTGGCTCACGCGCGATACCAGACTGTGCCGTGGCCGCGGCAGGGAGAGCCAGGGGCTCACATCCACAGCACTTTCACAGTGGATGGGAAGGCTGGGCCCACATGCGCGGCGGGGGGCACGCAGGCCCGACCCCCGCTGTAAGGAGCCTGGGCGCGGGTGCGGCCCGAGGAGGACCGGGTTTAACAGGAAGGACAGGCCTTCGGGCCGCAGCCCTCCCGGGTCGCTGTGTGCCCTCCAGCACCTCCCGTCACCTCTCTCAGCCCCTGTGCCAGCCTCGGGAAACCACGCAGGCCACGTGCTGACAGGGAGCCTGGCACAGAGCAGGTCCCACAAAGCGACCCCTTACTGGGGTGTTGTTCATGCATGCACGCCGGCACGTTGCCAGCTGGGGCTAATGAAAAAAATAACCTTTGCTGTCCTTCATGCTCCTGCCAAACGGGGTCAAGATAGTGAAGCTTACACTGTACCTGTACCCGACAACCGCACGGGGAGGTCGGGTGACCCCCAGGCCGTCATTTTCTAGTTCTTCCCACCCCCACCCTGGTGGGGCAGGAGGGAGGCCAGCACATGTGAGTGGCATCCCTGAGCCATTACAGGTTTTTCTTACTTAATACAGTAGGACAATATAGTAAAATGCACAGATGGATTTTTGGTATTGAACGAGCGTGGGATTCCTGAGATCAATTCTGCTTGGTTGTGAGCGAGTATCGTTTTCCTGTTTATGGATTCAATTTGATGCTCTTTGGTATCTATGATCACAGTGTCTGGTGTTGGTAACCGCGGAATGCTGGGCGATGCGGTGAGTTGGGAAGTTTCCCTCCACTTTAGACCTGTATTTGGATGTGGGCCTTTACTGTTACCCCTGGCAGAGGAGGCACCATTCCTGGGTCAGGTGTTTCTGAGGACCGTTAGACTCCATATTCTGGAAGCCGTAAGACTTGTTCCGGCTGCCTCTCTTGTGACGGGCATCGTGAGACGGATGACATGGGCCCCTGGTAGAGAAGGGGAAACAGGCCTCGCACGGGCCTGGCAGGGACGTGGCTCCGAGACGGCCGCCTGTCTGTGCACTGCTTCTCCCCGGCCTTCCCTGAGGCCACAAGCCTCATGCCCATCTTTGGTGTCAGCCCTGTGTTGTCTCATGACTTGTAGCCTCTTGACCTCCATCTCTCTCCAGGGCGTCAGACCCACTGTGACCCACCTCTGCCGCCTCCCATTTCCTCCCGGGCTTCCCCCAGGCCCCTCAAACTCACCACCACACGGGCAGAAGAGGGGGAGACGGGGGCCCAGCGAAGGGGACCCTGGGTGTCTGGCAGCCAGGCCGTGGGCCTCGGTGAGGGGCTGGTTCGAATGAGTGAAATGACTGAATGGTGACCATTTTGAAGGAAATACAGTTGAACGAACATGTAGGGCCACAGAGATCGGCTTGTGAGACTTGAGAGTGAATAGCCCTCAGTTTAGTTACTTTTATCTAGTTTGCTCAGTTATATTAACCACCAAAAAGCGAGTGTATTTAAACCATTTCCTAGGAAAATCCTTGAAAGAAAAGGTTGACAGCAGAAGAGCAGGTCAGCTCAGCTCAATTGCCAACCCTGCGTTCCTGCCCAGAGTGGCCGCCTAGGAGAAGCGGCTGATTGTATGAAGCGTGTGGATGGAGCAGTCCGGAGCCCCCTCGAAGGGGCCTAAGAATTCTAAACTTGCACCTGACTGCCAGCCAGGTCATCATGACATCAGGCCAGAAGAGTGGAACCTAGTTATTGGCTTTTTGTAGCTTCGTTTATAACTCTTAACATTTAAACCACGGTTTCAACCTGGGCACTACTGACCGTTTGGGTGGAATAATTGTTTGTGGTGGGGCCTGTCCGGGGCTCTGTAGCACATTTAATAGCATGCCTGGCTTCTACCCAGAGATTTCAGGAGCGCCCCCCGCCTCAAACCCAGCCAAGTTTTCACAATCAGAAATGTCCCAAACGTTGCCAAATGTCCCCTGTCCGGGGGGGCGGGAGGGAGCGAAACCGCAGCTGCTGAGAAATACCCTCTAGACACACGCTGCGTGGTCCTCCCTCTGCACTCCTGCCCCGGCCCCACAATTGTTGGGGGGCGTGGCTTCCAGCCAAGTGACCCCGGGCCACTTCCTTCCTCTCTGGGCCTCAGTTTCCTCATCTGCGCTTGGGGGGGCACTAGGTGGGGGCTGAGGTCAGACTTCAGGTTTGCACCGTGGAATCCCCTCCGCCCCGCCTGGGCCAAGGCCCCGAGGTGGGGCCCGCCTGGGGTTGCTCACCTGTTGAGGAAGATGCTGCTGACGTCGTCGTGCGTGATGGGGGGCTTCTTGGAGCTGGCGGCCATGCGCAGCGGGCGCAGGAAGTTGTTGACCAGGATGTGCAGCTGCTGCACGTACTCGGCCTCGGCCTCCAGCATGCTGAACACCACCTGATTGCGCTTGCGCATGCTGTCGGCGTGGGGCGAGCGGATGTAGTCCTGGATGATGGTCTTCCACTTGCGCCGGCACAGCCAGCCCCGCAGGAAGCTCTGCACCTGGGCGCCGCACAGGGGGAGGCCGTCAGGGCGGCTGCGCCCCAGGGCAGGCAGCGCGGCCGCCTCAAGGGACCAGAGCGCAGACCCCACGTCCTGCGCCCGCAAGGTGCCCGCAAGGCGTTGGGTCCCTCTGAGCCCATTTTCCCATCTGCACACCCGGGCTGAGGTGGTGCTGGACTCAGGGTGTTATCCGTGGGCGGTCGGCACAGCAGGTGAGGAATGCAGATCTCCAGGCCGCCAGCCCCTGCGTGTTAACAAGCCCCCCCACGCCCACCCGCAGGCTGCTTTAGAAACTTGTCTGAGCCAGGAGAGTGTGGCCCCAGCCTCGGAATGGGAGGTGGGTGAGGACAGAGGGTGCCAGGCTGTGCTGGGCACGGCTCACGCCTCTTCTCCTCCAGTCGCTGGCCTGAGAACCCAGAAGTTTCCATTACAGCCCGTCTGGGGAGAGGGCAATTATCAAATTAGACAGAAGGTGGCAGATGAGTTGATCTGGTGGCGGGGCCTCATCCTGGCGCCTGGCCTGTGGAGTCGGGCTGCCTGGCGAGGCCTCATGTCGGCAGGAACTTGGGAAACGGCCTTGATTCACATGCACAGAATTGTTGTGAGAGGCACACGCTCCTACCCGAGTGCCACCCAGCTCCCTGCTCCTACCCGAGTGCCACCCAGCTCCCTGCTCCTACCCGAGTGCCACCCAGCTCCCTGCTCCTACCCGAGTGCCACCCAGCTCCCTGCCCCTCCCCGAGTGCCACCCAGCTCCCTGCTCCTACCCGAGTGCCACCCAGCTCCCTGCTCCTACCCGAGTGCCACCCAGCTCCCTGCTCCTACCCGAGTGCCACCCAGCTCCCTGCCGCCCCTGCGCTGAGCTGGTGCAAGCTCCGTTCCTCACAGAGGGGACCCGGGGCGCCTGGGGCGGGGGGCCGGCTGGTGCCTGGATGGGGCTGGGCACCCCGGGGTCTCACACCAGGTCAGGCCCGCCGGCCGCCTGCGGTTCACCCTGGAGGAGCGGCCAGGCCCGAGCCCCGTCGGGTCTCTGAAGACAGGAAGGCATTCTGACGAGGGAGCACCCTGCTCTGAGGCTCGGGGAGGGTGAAAATAGAGGGAAGGAGGATGGTTTCAGCTGGTATTTAACCAAATTCCTGGCCAGAATGGCTTCTCAAAATGGGGCCGGTGGGGCCTGCCTGTTGGGGATTGGTTCAGACCTGGGGGGCAAATCCCAGTGTCCGCGGGTGCCTGGCAGCTCCTATACACGCATGAAGCCGGCTGGGTGGGGGCCGCACCACCTCTAAGCCGACTGGGTGGGTGGTGGGCCCGGGGCTGCGGGAACTTCTACTTCTCTAGGATGTGGTGTGTCCTGGGGACCGAGGATGTGTGCTGTGGAGCTTGGTGTCCAGGTTTTAAAGGTCGCTCTGCAAACACTTAGCTGTGTGACCTGGGTGAGTCACTTTGCCTCTCTGTGCCTCAGTTCCCCATGTGTGAGATGCAGATAAGAAAACCTCAGAGGGTTTGGTTTGTAGTTAGGAACGAATTCATCTGCACTGAAGCTCCTAGAATAGTTTTTGGCACATGGAAATTGCTTAATGAATGGTAGCTATTTCTAGTTTTGAGAAACCAGAAATCTAGATTCTTATGTGAGATGTTTAGCTTTCAAAGCACGGGCAACAAATGAAAAAGAAAAAGAAAAACAATGTGTGGGCCCAGAAATCCAAACCCACCGAAAGGCTGCACTTGGCCCACAGGGGTTGCAAGCCTCCAGTTTCTAGTCTGGGTAGCATTGGGGTCCCTTTGCCCTCTTAGCAAGTGGGGTTGTCTGTTTTCACTTGTTTTTCTTAGGGTGAGTCAGGCTCCCCAGCTTCAAGTCTGGCAAGCTGCAAACACGAAGCACGTGCTTTCCCTCTGCACCCCCCAGGGGGTGGCCCAGGGTGCTGGTCAGTACCCCGGCCACTGGGCGGATTCCTGCTACCTTCTGAGCTATCTGTCCCTCTGGACTCTAAACAAGGCAAAACCAGTGGCAGCAACGGTGGGGTCTTATGCTGAGGTCTGCTGGGAACCGGAGGGGACAGTTGTGAGGAAGTGTTTGCATAACAGTAAGGGGTCATGCATGGGCGTGACCTTGGGAGGTGGCCTGGGGAGGGGGTCTGGTCAAAGCCCCTGGCGTTGTGAGGAAAGCTCTCAGCCGAGAGTCCTATGGCCTGGGTTCTTGTCCTTCCTCTCTTGGAGCCTCAGTTTTCTTATCTGTGAAATGGGCTGAGCCACCTTCCTCACCAGGACAACCAGAAGAGATGGCCTGACAGGGCGCTCTCCAGGTGTCGGGAGCTGGTGGTTCTGTTTTTAGAGCTGAGGTGAGGGTGGCATGCCCTGGGGCAGTGGGACAGGAGTTGACACTGCCATTCCCTGTGTCAGGAGGCTCTCTGCAGAGGGCTGGGGCGGTTGTGCAGTCCAGAACGATGGTACAAACCTTCTTAATTTTCTTGATGTCACTGTCCTCGTCATTGGGGGTTACGGTCTGGGTGGACTGGATGCGCTCATTGTCCTTGAGCAGGGATGCGATCTGCGACAGAAACACAGGTCAGCTGCATGGAGGGGTGGCAGTCAGCAGGCACCGCCTGGTGAGGGGTGCCCTGCCGCTTCCTCCCGGGGGGCCGGGCACTGCCGCTCAGGTCACTCGCTCTGTGGGCGATCAGTGACCCAGACGTCTGTGAGTGCGCACGGGGTGGGGGCCTGTCCGCCTGGGTCCCAGGCAGCGGGGCTCTGGCGCTCAGGCACCTTGGGCGAGGCCGCTCCACGGTCGGGGCTGCAGGCACCTCTGTATATCTGGGGTTCTCCTCCCTCCTGCCCAACCACTGCGCCTTTATTTGTGGGGTTTTATTGTGGTAAAATGTATGTAACGTGAGGTTTACCGTTGTAGCCAGTTTTAAGTGCAAAGCTCAGTGGCATTAGTACCTTGTTGTGCGGCCGTCCCCACCATCATCTCCAGCACGTCCTCATCTTCCCAAAGAGAAGCGCTGTCCCATTCAACTGCCACGGCCTCCCCTGCCCTTGGAAGCCACCCTGCACTTTCTGTCTCTGAGGATCTGACTCCCCCCGCGCCCTCATGTGAGTGGAATCACTATGTGTCTTTTTGTAACTGGCTTGTTTCGCTCGGAATAACGTCCTGCAGGTCCATCCACGTTGTAGCAGGCTTCCTTTTGAAGGCTGAGTCATATTCCACTGTCTGTGTAGACCGTGCTTTGCTGTCCATTCATCTACTGGTGGACACTTGGGAATCCCTGTATTTTTTCAAGCCAACCATATGGAAGCCCAGCCTGTCACGGGAGGTTGCAAGGGGCTGGGACGTAGTCCCACGAGTGTGGCTGTCTGTCCCCACCCCCTGGGCAGCTGTGACCTGGAGCCCCCTTTGGGGCACAACCTAGAGACGGCTGGCCTGGAAAATGGGACAGCCTCGGGAACGAACATTCGAGCTACTGCAAAAATCTCCATCTGCCTGATTTGGGGATCGGGGAGGTTGGCAGAGCCGGGGCCCTGGTGCTCCTTGGGTGGAGCCAGGGCTGCGTCCTCCCTGGGGGACCCTTCCCACCACCCTCAAGTCTGCACGTCTTTGCCGGGCGCCCTTCACTGGGGCTTCGCTGGCACTGCAGACTCTGCCTCAAACGCTCGGGTGCCGTGTGGCCTGTGTCGTCTCCCTCTTTGCTGTGAGCTCTGTGGGGGGAGGACAGTGGCTGCCACGTCCATTAACGTCCTTCTGTGCCTGGCATGGGGCTGGGCACTCAACACACACTTGTTGGCCACACGAGTAATTGAATTAAAAACAACCCCAGAACAACAAAGTCCCTCCAGCACAGGAAACGCCGCGGTCACTGAGCCCCACACATTTAAAGATAGCAGCTCCGGGGAACCTGCAAACACTGCCGCCAAGCCACTGCTCCCTCTTCAGAGCACGCGGCTTTGTCCCCCCAAGGCCACTCTCTGAGCCGCGGAATGAATGGGCTCTCACAATTGAGCGAAAGGAGCACTTTGAAAGCAAAATGGAACAGTGACGGCTCTCCGCTCCCAGGGTTGCTAAAATTACTTGGCGGTACTTGAAGAGGGCCTGAAAATATCTAAGCGAGAAATACTCAGTGCCCACATGCTTGGGTGCTACCCTCCCCCCTTTTCTGACTCTCTGAGAGCATTTGCACATTGAAATAAAGGCGGATTCTTTGATCAAGGGCTGAGGGACACACACACACAGACGCACACACACTCCTGGAGAGCGCAGACACACGGCACGGCCAGGCAACGCCCCCGCTGTGGGCCTGATGTTATCGCCTCCACGCCGGTCACTGTCTTTGCCAGTTTTGGGATTTGCACTTGGTTCCTTGTCCCTTTAGTTGGCGGGGTGTACGTGCACGCGCACGTGTGTGTACGTAGTCTGTGTCTCAAAGTGAGGGCGCTCTTCTCAGAGAGGCATTGCAGGACACCTACTCAGGGGGCCAGGGCAACAATAGACGCCACTAGGCCAAGCGCTCGGCTATGCGCACAGGCGTAGGGACCTTCACTGAAGGCCTGGGCCGGGGGCAGAGCTGCGAGCGACGGCCGGAGTCCTGGGCCACGGGCCCTCCTGCGAGGAACCAGGGTCTGGATGGCAGCGGGAGCCCCGGGCCTGGTGAGCTCACAGGGAGCCTCGCTCTAACCCTGGCAGGTCCCTTCTGGGATGGGTTTGCTTTGGACTCTGGTTTGCTTGGTTGATGTCCAGAACCTGCTCAGTTGACCCTTGTCTGTGGTGGCTGTGGAGAGTTGGGGCTTGGGCTCACAGCCCAGCTCACGGCCGGGCGTCCAGCTCTGGCTGTCCACCTGCCTCAGTGCCTGGCCACTTGCCACCTGCAGCCTGGAGTTCTTGACACTTGTTGGCTGCACCCTTTGCGGCAGTGCCCATTGGCTCCTGCCCCCTCTGCGGACGGTTCCTTTAATCCAGACTGGGGTTAGTCAGTGCAGTAAGTGGTGGTGGAATTAATCCAGGGTTTTTCTTTCTGGTAGCAGCTAAGGTTTTGCTAGAGATGTCTGTATTTCTTGCTTTTCAACCAGCTGTCACGGAACTCGGTTCTCTCTCCTTCCTTCTCCATTCCCTGTGGCCTCGTCCAAGCCCAGCAGACGCCCTTTGTGCCGATGCGTCAGCATGTCGTGATGCTCTGTGGGGCCCTGTCCTCGGCACTGGTGCCACCGAGCTGTAGGTGGAGAAGTTAGAGCCCGTCCCTAGAGGAGCTTCCAGCCTAAGAAGGGGATCAGACACCCACAGAGGCAACTTATAATCCAACAAGCCAGACCCACAGTGGGAGGGTCTCACCACAGAAGTGACAAGGGCTTTTCAGAAGAGGTTTTGAAGGACAAATAGGAGCCCACCAGGCAGCTATGGGATGGAAGGGATTTGAGCAGAGGACATGGTGTGAACAAAGGCACAGGGTCCTGCAGGGTATTGTGTGTGGGGTGGCAGCAAGGGTGGGTGCGGGCAGGACAGGTGGGAGGAGGCAGGACTTAAGGCCTGGGTGTGGGCCCTGGTAAGGCCAGTTGGGGAGGCCCCTCCTGGGGAAGGGCCCTCTTCCATTATTCCCAGATCAGGCCCCTCATCGCACTGTTTTATATGTTGGGGTCCATGTCAAAGTCTGTTTGCAAAACTGATCCCATGGCTAAAGTTGTATTGTAAACTCTGAACTAAAGAGCTGCAGTTTCTTCCAGAGTCAGCATTGCAGGATTCTGAGTGCTTACAAGCCAATAAAATGGGACGACTCGCTCTAAACTCTTGTTTTTTAGGGCCTGCATCAGTCCCCCAAGTTTGCCTCCAGTCATACAGGGGGAGAAAAGGAGCTGTTAACGCGGTGGCTTGGTGCCACCCCCAGCACCCCAGAGGGCGGCAGGCTTCTTCTCAGAGGCAGACGTTCCCTTTGTGTCAGACGGCCCTTGGAGCTTTGGGCTGCAGACGGTGAGGCCTGATAGGGTCGTTCAGAGGCAGAAAAGAGACTTAAGGAAGTTTCCTGCAGACCTTAGTCTGGCCTGATCTGCTGCTATGTGCAGGGAGAGATGGCCAGAGGTGGGGGCCCATGGCTGGAGAGCAGGGAGGGTGAAGAGGGATGGTGTTTCCAGGACAGGACGTGTGCCCCGGGCAGAGCCCTGGGATTCGAAGGCCCAGGGCGTGGGTTAAGGCTTTGCTGTTGCTGCCTCGAAATCCTCAAGGACCCTGTGTTTTCATTTTGCACTGGGCCCTGCAAATTATGCAGCTGGTCCTGAGAAAAGATGCAGACAGCGGTGTATTGGTAAGCGCTCAACGAGCAGGTCTCTGAAAGAGAAACAGTTGGAGTTGGCAGCCTGTGCGTGTGTGCTGTCCTACCTTGGTCCATTGTAAGCCACCGCAGGTTCAATAACTAGCTTGCAGATTCTTGAAAACATAGCGATTGACGCTTGCAAGCGGGTACCCGCGGCTCCAGCATGTTGTCACTGGGTGCAGGGTGGGGGTGTGGGGGCAGAGGTCAGCGAGGAATCCTTGTGGCGGGAAAGGCCGAGGGACAGGAGGCAGGGACGTCTTCTCTTCATTTTCAAGCTGTTTCGGTTTCAGTTGTGGCAGCCTCCTCTCTGTCATGTCCAAACCTTTCAGAAAGTCTGTTATGTACAACAGGCCAGCGTCGGGGACTTGGGGACGGAAGGAGAAGCCACAGCGGGAAGTCACCAGGGCTTTCGCAGACACTGGCTCTCCTCAGACGTGGCAGGACTGCATCCCCCGGGTCCCGGGACTCGGCCGTGCTCAGGAGCCTTGCTTGTCCCATGAGAACTGAGCAGAGGTGTCCCACATCCGTTGCCATGTTCCTGTCCCCTGACGTATGACTGGGGAGTTTCCCCCTGCATGGAATCCCAGCAGCTGGCGTCCTTGACACTGCGGGGCAGAACCCACTGTGGACGCACCGGGTGACTGAGGAAGCCACCTTTGCTGTGTGAATCTGCTAGGACGTTGGGGTTGTTTGTCATGGCAGCGTAACCCAGCTCATCCTGAGAGGTACATGTGCTGATCGCCCCGGGGGTAAAGAGTAGTGATGACTCAGTGGACACAGCCGCTGTGGGCAGTGACGTCACCACTTAGGGGAGCAGAATCAGAGCAGGAGGTGGGAGGAGATCGGGACCCCCCGGAATCCTCAGCAGTAAGTGGTGTGGGGCCTGCGGCGTGCTGTGTGGCGCTCGGAGGAGAGAGGCCACGAGAGCCTGGGGCTGTGCAGGTGACAGTCTTTCCCAAACAGGCACCCTTTCAGCACAGGTGACTCAGCGCACAGGGGCAACTTGCGGGACGGGCTCAGGCCCTGCGGGTGAACCTGGAGGTCCAAGTCTGAGCCCGACCTGCAGCGCTGGACGTCACCGTGGGTCATCCCTTCCTTGTGGACCTCTGTGTCTTGAGAGCCCTCCCAGCTCTGGCCTTCTAAGGCCCCTGCCTTCGTCATGGGGTCACTTGTCACTTCCTCGGCTTCTCGATGCCTCCTGCCACCTGATGGCCTACTTCCTGGGAAATGGGAGCTCTTTCCACCTTCCGGGAGCCCACCCAGAGCAAGCAGATGCCCTGTGCCCCGCAGGATGTGTAAGCTGGCCTTTCTTTCACAGTCTCCTTTAAAACAATCTTTGCCCCGAGGGTCATTCACTCAACTGGAACCATTGCTCCAAGTTCCCACACGTGGGCATCTGCTCACTCTGACACACGCGCGTGCGCACACACTCACACAGCTGGCTGGCTGTGTGCTCCCAGCACTTGCACCCTCCTCTTCTCTACTCTACAAACCCCGGAAAGCCTTTAAGGCCACGTGCAACGTAAAGCCACGCCCACTCTGGCCATGAGGTGACTCACTTCCTGACTTGGGTTCCCACTAAGCTCCACGCACCACAGTCAGACCTTCAGGGGAGCATCGTCCATTTGTCTAGTGCCCACTGCAGAGCCTGATGTCCATTCGCTCATTAAGCCCTTACTAAGCACCTACTGTGTGCCAGGCAAAAGGGAGACAGTGATAAAGGACAGCCATGTCCCCGAGGAGTTCCCGGCCGGCCAGGTGGTGCAACAGATGCCTGTGCAGCAGCTCTGGCGTGATGTGCTAAGCGTGGGAGTAGGGGCAGGGAGTCCCCAGGCAGGGACACGCGGGGGTGACAGGGCATTCCCAGCAGGAGTGCCAGCACACCCAAGAGCCCAGAGGTACCCAGCTCACAGCTGCCGGGCACGGTGATGGGACAGGAGCGTGGGAAAGAGGGTGAGGCAGAGCTCAGGTGACAGGCATGTAATGAGTGAGTGACACCGGACACCTGACCGTGAAGCCGACGGCCGGGTCCCTCACGGGCTTAGCGTGCACTCGGCTGTGTGCTGGGCTAGGACAGACCCTGGCTCGTCGCCTCAGGGCGACTGGCCCCAGAAGGAGCCTGGTGGTCTAGAGACAGGACAAGCCCCCACCCCCAGAGCCACGTGAAGACGCTCTGAGTAGAGCAGGGCCTCTCACGCCGGCAGGCGGACCTGGGTTCCAGGCCCGGCTCTGCCACGTCCAGCTGTGTGGGCTTGGACAGGCAACTCGAGCTCTCTGAGCCTGATTCCCGTGTGGAAGCATCATGGTTGTGGGGGCTCAGGAAGCATGTCTGAAGGTGCTTGGTGGGGGCTGGCAGAGGTGGGTCGAGTCTGAAAGTTTTGCTGAAGCTGGAGTTCCAAGTTGATGTTACCATTAGTTGTGCGTGAGGTGAGACTGGCAACCTCAGCCAGTGCCTGGGGCATTCGGTGGGGCTGCCTGGGCCCCTGGTCTCGGTGCTGAGTGCATCATGCTGCAGAGGGTGGGGGGGTGGGAGTTTGAAGGTGGGGGTCACCTGTCTGTCATGGGTCGGCGTGGTGGACAGTGAGAAGGGGAGACTGACTTCCCGACTCCGGCCAGGGCCTCACAGTTTCACCTTGCATTGGGCTGCGCAAATTAGGTAGCCAGCCACTCCCCTCCTCGGCTCAGAGTCCACAGTCCTCGTGTGATGTGGCCAGATGGTTCTGAGCACAGTGGGGAGGTGAGGGGTGAACAGCGGGGGCGGGGGCAGCGAAGGGCCTGCGAGCCAGCCCCCCAAGCCTTAACGAAATGCGACGCACTGGGATGTCGCTAAAGTGCAGATTCTGTTGAGAAGGTCTGGGGCAGGCCTGGGACTCTGCATTTCTGATGAGTTGCTGCTTCACAGGCCCCCCTTGGAGTGGTGAGGTTCTAGAAGGCTTAACCTAGTCACCGCGGCCTGGCGAGTCCCTGTAGGAGCTCCCCTCATGCCAGGCCGAGGGCAGGGGCGGCTGGGCGCTGAGCCGGGAGCCCACACTCTCATGACTCCCCGGGACCCGGTGACCCCCAGTCCTGGGCTGAGCTTGTAGCCACAGAAATGCGGAATGGCCTGTAAACGACGTCAATGTCCACAGCCTCCAGGGGTGAGTGTGAAAAGCCCATGAGGAGAGGAGGCCCACAAAACTTGGGGGGCTCGCTCTGGCGTGTAGCTTTAGGTCACAGTGGGGGGATCTGAACCCACATCTGACTACAGGACCTCCCCACTCAGCCGGGATCCCCGATTGTAAGTTGGGAGGCTGGCATGGCTGTGGCTGAGGGGCCTGGGGGCGCAGGGGTTGGGTGGGGCCCGGCCGGCAGTCACCTCCGCCTTCAGCCGCTCAATCTCCATCTCGCCGTCCTCGATCTGCTGCCGCAGCTGTCTGGCCACAGTCTTCTCCGTCTCCACGACCTGTAGCAGGTGCAGGTACTTCTGCATCAGGGCTTCGTGCTCGGTGGCCAGGGTCCGGTAGCTGCGGGCAGATTGACACGGCAGGGAAGACACTGCCCACTGGTTCCTGGAGGTCCAGCCAGAAGTGCGGCGGACCACCCAGTGCGCTTAGGAGAAGGTCCCAACTCCCAGTCATGGCTCACGGCCTTTGCCTGACTGCTGGTCCCTCGTCCCCAGCCCGCCTCCCATTCTGAGCTCCAGTGCCGCCAGCTGGTTCTGCGCCCTGCCCCCGCCCTGCCCCAAACACCTCCTCCCTCCCTCTTTCCTAGGCTCGCTCTGGGTCCCAGCTGAAATGCTGTCTCCAAGAAGCCTTCCCTGCCCTCCAGCCCTGGACTGGGTGGGGTGTTCCCCAAATAACTGGGCTTCTATTACCATATAGCATTGGCCAGACTGACTTCAGGGGGGCAGCGTCCAGTTACTTCTGTCCTGGTTATCAGAGTGTGTAACAAATTAGAATTCTACAATGATTCAAAGCTCCTTCACATAAGTAATTTCATTTGGCCCCCAAACAACCCTGCTACCCGTTCTAGTTCAGTGCTGGGGACGCAGGTCCAGCTGCCGTCCTTGAATCTGGGCTGCTCCCACTTGATTCCACACTCTACGATGCCCCCAATTTCCATCCCGATAGGCGCTCTGGTCATGTTCCTCTGATCGTGTTAGCTCTGATCCCAAAACGTTCGGTGACTCCCCACTGCTCCCAGGAGAAAGGTCACACATCTCTGCTGGATATTCAGGGACGGATACAATCTGGTTCCAATCCAATGTCCAACCTCACGTACCCTCTGACTCCCAAACTTTCTTATTCTTGGAATCTTGTATACCAAGTGCCTTTACTTAAGGCTTTTCGGGGCTGGCGTGGGGGCTGAAGTGCTCATATCTAAACCCACTAAACCTGCCCTCAGTCCTCCTACTCAGGTCAAACGTGACCCTATTTCCAGCTTCCCCAGAGCCCCCATGTCCTTGCAGGTAGGAGTCACATCTCTCTGCCATGGTTCTTGGTACGTAAGCCATTTGCATGTATGTCCAATGTCTTCCTGACTGGACTGGGGGAACACGTGCATTGCATCCATCCCTGTCTGCCCAGCTCCCCACTCAGAGTCTGAGTCTATTGGCTTATGTCTGATAACCTGGTCTCCGTAGCTAGACTGGACACTCTTTGAAGACAGGGATGGAATGGCCTGATCTCAAGGCCAGGGTTAGTGCTGTGACCATAATAAAGGACTTCTGGTCAGCTGGTTTGATCCAAAGGTCAAGGAAGGGCCCTGAGATCCACCATCCATGCATCCATCCATCCATCATCCATCCATCCATCATCCATGCATCCATCCAGCCATCCATCATCCATCCATCCATCATCCATGCATCCATCCAGCCATCCATCATCCATCCATCCACTATCCACCATCCATCCATCCTCCTTGCATTCTTCTAACCCACCTTTGCTGAACATACATCTATGCCTTTATCAGGCCCTGGGGACACAAAGAATTGCATTGGTCCCCACTCCCAGGAACTTACGTTTTATAGGGAGTTAGACACAGAAACACATCGTTATCCACTGAGCCAGAAAGCTCTGTGCAGAGGGGTGAGTCTGGGTGTCCCTGCCCCGGCAGGACTCGGCTCTGTCAGGGAACCACTAGCTCAGGGGCCACAGCCCGGCCCACAAGGCCATTATTTCCTCTGGACCCCAGAAGATTCAGTCCAGCTGGGAGCCCCTGTTCTGTGCAGCACGTGCTCTCCCTTTGCTTTTCTCCCACCTGGCCCCGCGAGTCTTCCTCACGAGAGGGGTGCAGGCTGCTGGGAGTGAGGGGAGGAGCAGAATCCCTGAGTATCAAAGCTCATAGAGGATTTCAGTCTATAGATGAGAAATCAGAGGCCCAGAGGGAACATAGGGCTGGCTCGTTGTCATGCATCTGGGTGAGGACCCTGGCGGGCTTAGACTCTTAGCCATAAAACCCTCACCTAACCAAACGGTGCTCAGTTTCCCTAATAGAGAGAAAGCAGCGAGCTGGTGGAAGCAGCTGGGAGGCTGCAGTGCTGCCCTCACGGCTTCTGGGTCCCTGCGGCACCCAGGGAGGCGGGGGCCCTGAGCTCCGGGGCTGGAGGAGGGCCCTATGGGGCTTCCATCCCCCTGTCCGTCTTCTCTGCCACGCCCCCTCTCCTGGGCTTTGGGTTCGCTCTCTTCTGCCTGGACTGTGGGGTTGGGGGACACACACCTTGCATGAGCGATGGCCGCCACCCACTCGTCACGGTCCTTCGCGTCCTCTGTCCTCAGCTCCAGGGCTTTCTGGTTCTCATGGCTGAAGTTCACCGTGAAATAATGCTGCACCAAGAAGACATCTCTGATTACTGGGGTGTCCATGGAACCAGCAGCGTCTCCTGCTGTCAGTCTAGCTGTTTACAAAGTGCTCGTTGCCACCTCAGCTGGGCACAGATTCATCATGTGCGGTCATCAGAATGCCATTCTACCCCGTCTCCCCGAAAATAAGACCGAGCCGGACTGTCAGCACGTTTGCGTCTTGTGGAGCAAAAATTCATATAAGACCCGATCTCATATGAATTTTTGCTCCAAAAGACGCATTTGAACTGATGGTCCGGCCGGGTCTTATTTTCGGGGAGACACGGTAGTTAGCACTTCCAAAGTCTTGGCTAAGGCAGGCTTTGTGTGAGGAAACAGAACCTAGGCTTACGGTATTGCAAGAACCCACAGAGCCCTGTTTGCCAACAGATTGTAAAGAGCCCATTTTCCACCATCAGGTGTGCTAGAAGGAAGGCAGGCAAACATGCCAGGAGAGTGTTCGTCCCCTTGGGGACCCGGGGACCCATTCTGTGCAGCACCAGAGTTTACTAAGCAGTCGTCTAGGCCCTGGGCTCAGAGCAAGGAGCACAGACACGGTCCCTGGGAGGGCCCCGTGGAGGCCACCTCTGTGGGGTGCGGTGACTGACTTAGAGCTGGTCACCCGGGCCTGCCCCCTAAGCACCCAGGTAGCAGAGGAGCCAACAGGCCCCACCCCGCTGTGATACTGTCATCACACATGAATGATGCCCGAGGCCTAGCCGGCCCGCGTGCTGCTGGTTAAGGGGATGCAGTGGTTCTCTCTGCAGGGGAGGTGAGTGAGGGGCTGTGGGCGAGAGAACGTCACCCATGGGTTCAGCCCCGGGAGGCAGAGGGCTTCCCAGTGGATGCGCGTTGGTCCAGGTTGTTTCAGTTGGATGGAAGAATGTGAGGGGCAGCACGGCTGTGGAGCACACAGCAGGGTTGGGGGGCCGCGGGCCATATTGTGAGAACAGAGGTGCCAGGCTGGGCAGGGGGATGGGGCAGGGAGGTGCTGAGTGCAGGGACGGGTGGGAGGAGAGAGCCAGGATAATTCCCAGGCTTCCGGCTTGAGCAGCTTGGTGAGGGGCGGTGCCAAGGACTGGGGCACTGGCTGGCAGGGTAAAGGGCAGGGTTACAGGGTCAGGGGTGCTGTTTGGGGGGGGAAGGGCTTGCAGACGGTGCATGCCTGGGAACCCCTCTCTCCAGGCTGCAGAATGGGGTTGGGGGGCGAGCCTGGTGAAACTAGAGGAGGGAGGCAGGCGGTGGGTGCAGGGCGGGACCCTCCAGCCTGCCCATTCGGAGGGCGCCACGGGGTGGCACAGTGTCAGAGAGGGAGCTGTCATCGTCCCTCTGTTCCCGGGTGCCCGGGCGGCAGGGAGCAGCAGTACAAAGTGGGGTGTGGAAGTATTTTTAGCTTCTGCTGACATTTACTGTATTTCTGTTAATTGTCAATCTGGGTGGCAGCCAGGGTGTGCGTGTGCGTCTGTGTGTGGGGAGGACAGTTGCAGTCAATGTCTCTCACTTGTTTCCTAGGAAACAGATAACTGGGGCTGTAGAATGAAATGTCAGCCGCAGCCTCAAATAACTGAATTCGGAAGGCCCCACTGGGCCCTCCCCCGGAGAAGGAAGCAGGCGGAAAGCGGAGCCGCTGGTGGGCCCCTAGCGCTTCCCCGTCTCTCGAGAGATGACAGACACACGAGTGCCCGTCACCCATGAGCTCATTTGTTCCTACACTCACCCCCTGGCACAGGGATCGCTATCTGTTTTATAGCCCATGATCCGGAGGCTCAGAGAAGTGCAGCCCCTTGCTTATGGCCACACAGCAAAAAGGCAGAGGACCCAGGGTAACAAAACTTCACCGGGCACTGACCACTCAGTCAGGCCCTGGACTTGGCACTGGGCAGTGACAATGAAAAGGCAAGGTCCCTGTAGGCAGCTGCGACTCGGGATCCTAACTCAGAAACAAGGCTCTCTCAGTGACACGCGGCGGCCAGAGTCCCCAGGGCAGGAGTGGGCTCCATGTAACTGGAGTGCGGGGAGGGGCCGGGGTGGGGCAGAGACACGGTTCCTGGTCCAAGTGGAGACCCAGACGCCCCGTTTGGTCCTCGGGCTCCATTAATCACCACCGTGACTGTTGCACGAGAGTCCTCCCTTCTGCTTCAGCTGCTCTGAATGGGCTCTTGTTCCTTGGAATAAAAGATTCCTGACCAGGAAAGACCTCCGAGCCTGGCACTGCGTCTTGGCCGGGGCACAGGAGCCTTCCTTTGCATTCATCACGGTGACACAGGAGCCTGGCTTGTTAACAATGTAATTGATTAACAGCAAAAGCCAGGAGCAGGTGACACTGAATTCGCCTCTCAGGCATGGGTAGTGACAGTGGCCAGTAGGGATGGGGGCACTGGCTCTGGCTGGGGGTGGGGCCCACTCAGGCCAGAAAGACACTGAGCCGTCTTGCGGGAAGGAACCTCTCCTGGCACTTACTCCACCATGAAACGCTTTTGTTGTCATTTTCTGGAAGGTCTGTCAGCATTGCATCAAACCAGTGTTCAGGGGAGTTCACTTTGGAACCTGGGTTCACGTGTATTAGGTCGGTGCAAAAGTAATTGTGGTTTTTGCAATTATTTTTAACCTTTTAAACCTCAGTTACTCTTGCACCAAACCTAATATTATTTAGACTCGGTCTCCGACATATCTCTTTACTTCTGTATTTTCTCTTTCACAGAATGGGGGGGGATATTGTCCACCTCACAGGGTTGTTTAAAGCAGGTTTAGAAAAGTGCTCAGTGATGGTCAGTAAACCAGCTGAATCATTTGCAAGACCTAGGCGATGGCTTTAGTCGGGCTGTCAGTGGCGACTTAGCAGGAAACACACCTGTGTGTACATTCACACGCGTGTACACGTGGTGTCCCCTAATCTGTGGAATCTGAGAGTATTTGAAAATACGGCCTTTGCAGATGGAATCCAGGGAAGGTGAGATCATAGCTGATTAACCAGAAGAGGGAAATTTGGACACAGACACACATGGGCGAAAGCCCCGTGAAGAGGGAGGCAGAGATGGGAGAGACACCAAGGGTCGCCGGCAACCATGACGGGGCTGGAAGAGGCAGGAAAAACTCTGCCCTACGCCTAGAGCCTTCCCGCCTCTAGGACTGTGAGTCAATTTCTGTTGTTTTAAACTAAAAAAAAACACAAACCCAAATCACAACCCCCACACGTGTGGCTACACACACACACACACACACACACACACACGTGTGCGCACGATTCAGCCACTGTGCGGGTGAGGCGTGGGAAAGGCCTCTAAGCTGACTAGTGAGATTTGTGCTAAGATGAAGGATTATTATGAATCAGCAGTTTTTGGCGTGATCTTCAGCTCCGATTTCTTCCTCATTCCTGGTACCAACGGGCCACAATTCCGTGCTCTTTAACATCTCTGGGCTCTGTGCCTTCCCGTCCTACTACCACTCCCTGCCCCAAAGCTCCAGCAGGTCCTGCCTGGACCATGAAACGGCCCCCTTCTGATCCCCCGGCCCCTGGTCTTACACCTCCAATTCTTCCTGCGTGGCCAGAATCCAGACTCACGGCCCCCTCCAAGAGAAAAGGTGGGCTGGGGTCAGCTGAGAGGCTGGATGCTGTCACGTGGGGCCCACCCACCCCTTGTGAGGTGCGATTCTGGTGCCCTGGCCAGGCAGGGCCAGGCTCCTCCCTCCTGGTCCACCTTTGGGCTGTGGTGCCAGCTGGCACTGCGCCTCAGCCAGCCCTCTCTATCCAATGCTGCCACTGTCCCGGTCCACAGGGGCCATGCTCGAGAATCTGGCCACGTGCACGCCCTACCTGGAATCCATCGCTCCCTCTCCTCCCTCAAGAAGGGGCTGTCTGTCCAGGTCGTTCCTTAGGTCCTCCTGGACACCCCGGTGCCCTCTCCACCTCTCACCCGTAGGGTCCCAGGGAAGCTGCCCTGTTCTCCGGCCCTTGCAGGGAGAGGTCCCATTGTGGCCCAGGCCAGGCCACCTGAGTGTCTTCCAACCTTTCTCACTGCGTCTGTAGCACGGTTGGTGCTCAGCTGCGGGCTCCTCCCGACCTGACTGCACCACCGTCGTGCTTGGCACACTGGGGGCCCTCACTAGGTAGTATTTCCTAAATGAGCCTGCTCCGTGGAAGTACCGGTCTCTATTGGCCCCACTGGTTCCCCAACCCACGAACGCCCCTCACCTGGTGTGGCTCCACATAGGGGCTGGACCCTTCTTCCTGACCCTCTCCCCTCATTCCATCCACCCTCTGCCTCCTCAAGTCTGAGACTACCCAGGGTCTGGTGAATGCTCCAGGACTCCGCTCTGTCCCCAAGCTGAGTGCCTGTGTCAGGCCCTGGTCTAGCTCCCAGAATCCAGTGGGCCCAGGGCTGAGGTGTGCTGCCGGGACTGACCTGGGCACCTTACGCTCACTCGCCCATATTCCCTGCCTGCCCTGCCGGAACAGGGCTGAAGGAGGTAGGAGGAGTGACCGCCGTGTCAGAACTGAAGAGCCCAGTGAAAACCCTGGCCTTGAGGGCCTCCCTTGAATGAGGCAGTGCTAGAGCCATAGCCCGGGGGCTTGTGTCGCTGCAGCCCGGCAGCTTCTGTGCGGAGTCGTCTGCTTTCATGCAGACGTACTCCCGACCTCAGCCGTCACACTTGGCCGGGCCTCATCTTCCAGTGTGCCGTCCAACTCAGCCTGCCCTCACCTCCCACCACCCACCTCTCTGGACGTTTGCTGGCCAGTTTCCTGCCCTTCAGTGTCTGTGTGCAATAACAAAAGACATTCATTCCTTCACTCATCCATTTGCGCTTCTAAAATTAATTTGGAAAGGTTTTAATTTAAGGTCTGAGTTGGGTTTCCCAATTTGGAAAAAAATAACCCAAAACCCTCAAGTAGGAAGTATCCGTTTTGAAAACAATTATCTCGTTGTTCAGGGGAAAGTGGCATTAGCCATGCTGGATTAGTAAAATCTAGTCTTTGATGTATACCTTGTGAATTTAACTATCAGCCTGGATGCCCACTGACCTTGACCTAGAACTGGGAGGCCTGGTTCAAGTTCTGACTCTGACATGTATTTGCAGTGGGACCTCGGGGCCTGAAAGAAACTGAGGTACCTGTTGAGAGACGAGCTCCATGTGTCTGAGCGTCAAATGGGGAGTGTCCCTCCTGTATCCCACAGCACCTGCTGCAGGGTTACTCTGGTGGTTTCACGCGACGCTAAATGAGGAAGGGCTTTGTACACTGCGATCTGAAAGGTGCCTTATGTGAGCGGTGGCTGGACAGGAAGGTACAGACACAGCAATTGGAGCTTTCATGGGGGGAGAACTTGACGCGCCTGGCTGTGGCCCACTGAGCCCCGGTGTGGCTTGCTGGTTGGTGCAGCGTAACCCAGCCTGTCCTGACCAGTACTCTGGTTAGGCTGCCACCACCGGGGTCCAGAGGATAGATGACAGCAGCCTGGACTGGAGCAGCGGAGGAAGAGTGGGACATACGTGGGGTCTGAGAGATTCAGGAGGTGAGACTGATGGGGCTGGTGATGGTGTGGCCTCCCAGGCACGGAACAGCCTGCTGCGGCAGTCACCTTTCTTGTTTTAGCGGCTTCCTGCTCAGACTTTCTCAGAAACTCACAAGTTCTTTGAGGTAAGGCTCACCATCCTATCTTTAGGTTCAGGGTCAGGGCTCAGTGTTGACTTGCTTCAGAGCTGCCGGAGACCCAGGTGAGCCATTGCCTCCCTGAGGAAGAGCTGGTCATAAAGGTGAGAGCTGATGCCGTAACGGCTGATTTATCGATGAGACCTACTGTGTCATGCTCGGACTTTACAAACAGCACCCCAGGTACTACTCAGAACAGGCCTGCGAGGCAGGATCCTGTCGCAGATGGGGAAACTGAGGCCCAGAGAGCTTTTAGACCTTCCCAAGCTAGGAGGTGGCAGAGCCAGGCTGCAAAGCCATTCCATGTGGCTCGAACCCCATGGCTTTTCCCTAACGCTGCCTCGCTGTCCAAGGCTGAGTGAGTAACGCCTTAGTGAGTGAACTGGGAATAGAGGCGGAGCCTTTGAGGGGCTGCATGATCCTCTGTGAGTGGGGGACGGGCTCCCAGCTGCCCCCTGCACGGCAGTCGCCCTCGTGGAGGTGTCTGGTTGGCAGTGTCCTGGGCCCCTCTCAAGTCCCTGTGTCACCAGCGCTCCTACATAAACATTGGGCGCTGAGCCCTGTTCCTGGCTGTGTGCACATGGGCACCAGCACCAGGCTCCCAGAGTCCGTGCAACAGGACCGTGGGTTCCTGAGCGAACTTTCCTCCACGCTTAGGGGATCTGAGCTGCAAGATTCCCACCGAAGCAGAAACAAAAGCCACTTCACAAAAGTCACCTGAGCGACAGTGACATTTTTTTTCACTGTTGTTAATTCTTTTTCCCCCCCATTTATCTTGGTAGAGGACAATAAGCTCAAATAGCCCTCCTCCCCCAAGTATTTATGACAATCGCAGTTAAAAAGCTCAGGTTTGGGAGTCAGGCAGCCCTGGGTTCATGTGCCAGCTTTGCCAGGTACGCTCTGAACAAGTTACGGAACATCTCGGAGCCTCAGTGTTGTCATCTCAAAGTAGGTCAACAGTGATAATCCCACAGGGCTGCTGGGATTAGGGGAGGTGCTATGTGTAAAAAAAGCCCTCTGAGGCCTGGCACACAGTAGGGCTCAATAAATCCTTTACTGAGAGGGTAGTTTTGGTTTGGTGTTTTGAAGTGCTCTGCTACAAGACAACATACATCTAAAGCCCACGCACACCGTGTCAGAGCTGCAGGGCACTTAGCAGTGACTTTGGGTGAAGGTCAAACTTTTTAAAGCATTAATAACAAATTTTATGTGAAACCCTAATACCGTGTTTCCCCGAAAATAAGACCTAACCGGAAAATAAGCCCTAGCGTGATTTTTCAGGATGACATCCCCTGAACATAAGCCACGGTGCATCTTTTGGAGCTAAAGTTAATATAAGACCCGGTCTTATTTTCGGGGAAACACGGTATGTCCAGCCGTTCAGAGGGCCTGGTCGGATTGATGGGGGCGTGGCCCTCAGCGAGTTCCACGTGTACCTCCGAGGTAAGAGTGCTCAGGTGAGGGGAGAGGAAGGCCTTCTCCGCCCTCAGGCAGCCAAGTCTGACCTCGCGAGACTCCGCGAGACTCGACACACCTGGAGCGGGAGCCGGGCCTCACCGCCTCGGGCGCCCGGTGCCTGGGGCCTCGGCCTGGCGCCTTGGGAACAGTGATCCACCCGCCCCGTTGCGGCGGGTCCGGCTGGCTGTCCACCCTCGTGTCTGGGCAGAGTCGCGTCACACAGACCCCGTGGTTCTCTCGGGGCTGCCGCATGGCTCCCCGCACGGACGATGGGCGGGCGGACACTGAGGGACCACCGTTCTCGGGAGCCACCGTGGGGAGCAGCCCGCGCCCACGCCCCGCAGCCGTGAGGACACGGACGGTGAGTGACGCGACCGAAGGAAGAGCGCTGTGAACGCCGTGACGTGCCGTGCCTGCCGGCTGGGCTGCCGGGTGGGCTGCCCGGGCTGCCGCGGACGTGGGGGCGCCCAGGGGGCAGGACAGGGGGCTCGGGAGGAGGACGGCGCGGGGCGGTCGCTGAGGCCCCTGCTGGGCTTCCCGGGCCCCGAGTGGACGGCGTGGTCTGCGCAGACAGCACGGGGGGGGGGGCTCTGCGGAGGGCCCCCCGGCCCGGCCGTGAACACGCGGGACGCCCGGTACCCGCCCACCTAACCGGTCTGGCCGGAGCGTGTAGTGCGCAGTAAACGTGCCGCGTCTGTGTCCAGTCTGCTCCCTGCCCTCGCCCCTGTCACCAAGCACAGGGCAGTGACCTGGTCTTTCCTGTCCCAATGAAGGTATGTTACTGAGCTCTGCAAACCTCATTTCAGTTCTAGAAACGGTTTGGGGGTGGGGACGGGAGACGGACACCCCGCGCAGTGAAGGCTCCGGCCTCTCCGAGGCCTGCGTGGCTGCGCCTGGTCCGGAGCCGCGGGGGACAGCTCGCGGGCCTTCCCATACGCCCGGCATCCTGGCTCTGACTCGCTGGCGACACGTGTATGTGTCTGAGGGGTGCTGCTTTCTGCACAGCCTAGTCCCCTACATTCAGGTTTGTCCTTTTGGGATTGGCCGAGGGGCTCAATGTGCCAGAGCCACAGGTGGGCTAGCTTGTGAAGCCTGGAGGTGCAGGGTGAGAAAACGTCTCATTTCAGCCACTGCCTGGCTGGTGGTGCTGCTCTCACCTGTGAGCAGGGCACACGCACAGCCTCTCGGCACCTGTTGGTCAGAACCCACCAGGGCACCGGTCATGTGTCCTATGATGGGGACCAGGGTGGCCTTCCTCTTCCCTCCAGGGAAAGGCATCCACCTGCTGGACAGCAGGCACATGGCCCCCCAGCTTTTGGAGCCTCCCCCATACCAGCCTAGGCTCTGCCTGAGGGACCTGCCTGTGTCCCTCTGTCCTGTGTGAATCAGGAAGAGCCTGGGGTCCACATCGTCACCCCTCCTGGTTGAGGGGTGAGGGGAGTGCTGGGGTTGGTTTGGTCAGACCCCCCAGTGAGAAGCTGGGGCTGGCAGCTTTATTTCAGGGGGATCAGAATGTGGGTGAGAAGAGCCAGTTTGTAGTAACTCCATGCCAGAGCAGGACAAGGGACACCAAGGGTCACCCTCTAGGGAAGCTGAACCCAAACTCTTAAGTCCAGGGATCTGGGCCTCCAGTGTGTGGCTTTTGGGTCAGGAGGAGAGGAGGCAGGGAAGGGCCTCGCAGTCTCCAGTGGGCACGGAACATGGCCACTCAGTCTGAGTCCATGAGGCCTGGGCTCCCAGACCTGAGCTCCAGGACATTGGGGCAGCACCGGATGCCGTCAGACCAGTGTGAACGCAGCTGGAAGAGCGTGTGCGTCGTGTTAGAGTGGGCCTGGTGCTCGGGGCCTGCTTATCTCACTCGAGAGCAACTCCGCAGTGTGAGGGGCCCATAGTTAGGGGCTAGGGACTGTGACCATCCAGCTTCTGAGGCCTGAGGCCTGTGGCACAGCGCGGGGCCTGGACCGGTGTCCAGTCAGCCCGCAGCACATGAAATGTGGAATTAGCATGGGGTACGCCAGCAAGTTCAGCTCAGTAAGCATTTCCTGCACACCTACTATGTGCTCTGTCCCTTCCCACTTCGTGCCATTGGGGGGCTCCCAGCCAAGACTTGGTGTCTGTTCTTGCGCAAACCGTCCCTGGTGCTTCCAGCTGGGGGCTGCCCACTTAGACGTGGTTACAAAGCACATCCCACTAAAACCACATCTTTACCAGATACTGGCCAGTCTTGGAGGCCTCCCAGCGTGCTGGCAGGTTTTGAGTCAAGGCTTCCTGGAGGCCCAGGAGCAAAGCAGACTCCACCCAGAATGGCCTGGAGCCGCGGCTCTGGCCGGGGCTTTGGAGGGGCTATGGGGCACCCAGCTCAAGGAGAAACATGGCGCCGTCCGTTCCTCAAAGGTTTAGGAAAGGAAGAGTTATAAATGTTTGGAGACACAGGCCAAAGGAGCAGGATCTACTTTTCCACATGAGCCAAACTCTCACCCTGGAGTCTAATGGAATATCTCTACACGTGTAGGCGACGAAGTGTTTTTAACAGAAATTTGCCTCCGAGCTGGGCAGCGCCAGACCATCACCCACTGCTCTCAAGCGTATTCTGTTCCCGTGTAACGGGAGGGCCCCTCCAGTGAACGCAGGGAGCCTCTCTGACTGGTGGTGTCCTGGGAAAATGCTGTGAACGTGTGTGTAGGCCATCGATTGGCCTGGCTGGCACTCCTGTTCCTCCCAGAATCCACTGCTAGCACGATTCAGTGCCTAAGCCACGAGCTTAACGATTTGGAATCAATGTAGGATCTCACTTTCAGGAATTCTTAGACATTGGGTGAATTCTAGGTCTGATCCCGCCACTGACGCTGTCTGTGATGTGGAGTAACTCCCCTCCCGTCCCTGGTCGTCACTTTCTCTGTGTGAGATGGAAGGAGGGCTGTACGGTCTCTCTGAGGTTCCTTTCAGCGGTAACATTTTGGGTTAGGCCTTTGTTCCCTGTCCAGGTGGGTGTAATTCAGATTGAACTAAGGTCTACCTACGTCCAACTACAGTGGGTTGAGCATACTTCATATACATTATTTAATTGCGTTGGCAAAACCCCAGAACAATAGGTGTTTTGATCACCATTTTGTAAAAAACGGAGGCTCAGAGTTGTTCAGTGCGGTAGCTTAGGTCGAACGGACAGGAAGTCGCCTCCCTAAGATGCAGTCTCAGGCCCCCCGCTGGCTTTCAAGGGGCTGAGAACAGACACTGAGCCCAACAGCAGTTCACTTCCTCCAGCTTGCTCTCTCTGCCTGCCCGGAGCTCAGCCCTGGGCTCTGGCTGGGCTCTGGCTGGGGCTGTGGCTGCTGGTAGATCACACAGGGCACAGGGGGACTTGGGCGGGCAGTGTTCTGGAAGGCTGGGAAGGGCAGGTTAGGAAGGGCGGAGAGCACTGTCTCTGGTCTGGCCTGGCTCTCCCAGGAGGGCCCGCTGGGCCCCACGTGTGCTTTCAGCTTAAGGAGCCGCCTGCTCTTTGCTCTGCTTTGCCATCTGGGAGCCCCCACCTGCCATGTGGCTTGCCATCCCCAGAAACTCACCCTCAAATATTCCCTTCCCCATTTCCCAGCCCCCACAGGCTGAGGCCAGGGAAGGAAGAGGTGTGCTGCAGAGACCCAGCTTAGATCGTCTTGACAATTAGGGGGGACTTCAAGCCCTCCTTTTATTTCAGTTCAGTCTCCCCCCCCACCCCAACCCACCCCCGACCCCCAATCCCCCGGTCTGCAAGTAGCAATGGCTTCTGAGATCACATTTTTTTCTCAGAACGCTGAGGTAGCCTCACCTCCTGGCATGACGCTGGGGGAGCCAATTCCTCCCTCTGGCCCCGTGTTCTCATCTAGCCCCATGGGTCTCCGGTTCCCCCCAGCAGTGGTATTTTAGGGTCCGCTGCCTTTTACCTGCCCAGAGGCAGGGGGGCGGACCAGATGCCTTTGGAGAGGACATGGAGCTCAAAAATTGCTGCCTCTCTCCTGGTCTGGTTATTCCCACTCGGCGGGTGCAGGTGCTCGTCCCTCCCTCCACGCCAAAGGCGCACCCCCACCGGACAGAGGCCTGGCGTTTTCGCCCGTCAGCCCCGGAAACCAGCGAAACCAGGAGCGCAGCGCTGTAGCCCAGACTGCGGAGGTGGGGGAGGGGCCGGGGGCGGAGGAGGAGCGAGGCGCATTTGTCCCGCGTCCTCCGCAGCAGCCCTGCGTGCCAGTGGGGTGCTTGGAACCCCTCGGTTTGTTGCTCGGGCCTGGGGCCGGCTGGGAGCCCAACACAGGTTGACAGCATCGAACTGACCCCTGCGGTTCCACAGCCCCCAACTTGGCAGAGCTAGCGCGGCTCCTTTACGCTCCGGGCAGCGGTGAGGCAGGGGCACGGCGCTCAGATGCCTCCATCTCACCCTCCCCTGCCTCACAGCGGGGAGTTACACCTCCCAGGTCTGGACAGACTATGGGGGGTCTATGGGGCTGAGAGGTGGGAGTGGGGGTGGGGAGCAGCGTTTTGGGCAGGATGTGGGTCCACATTCATCTCTGTCTGTCCCCGGACCCCATCTCCCTTGTATCTCCCTGCTCAGCTCCTCTGTCCCCACCTCCCACGGACCTCGCGGGTGAAGGGCAGCCGCAGCCAGCACCCACTCTCTGTATGCAGTCTCTGCCCCCTCTGCCCACTGCGGGGTCACCCGCCCACTTGGGCCAGCCCTCCCCTGGAGCCGAGAGTGCTGAGGGCGCGGAGAATATAGGGACCAAAGTTGGGGTCCCATCCGCCGGCCGAAGGCCCTGATCCCGAGGGCCGCACCCGGGGCGCTGAGATAATCCAGCGCTGCGCTGGCCTCACCTGTTTCTCCAGCGGCTCCTTGGCCGAGAGCGCAGGCTTCGGGGAGGGCGCTCGGTCGCAGACGCAGCCCTCCAGCAGGTAGAGCCCAGAGGGCCGTGAGCTTGAGTCGCTTTCGAAGTAGAAGAGCAGGTTCTGCAGCAGCGCGAACCACTTGGTTTGCCATTTTGTGTTGTCCGGACTCCGCTTGCTCAGGTAGCCTTTGCGCGTGCCGTCCTTGCGTGCCAGCAGCCCCAGGGATGCGACGTGGCCATCGTTCAGCCGGATCCCTTTCTGCATGGTGCTCGGAGGCCAGCTAGACCCCACGCGCTTACATCTTCTCCGCGCCGCCAGCAGCCCCCTGTCCGTGCGCGCAGCGCTGCCTCTCTGGCGCTCGCTCGCTCCCTCCTTCTCGCTCTCCCCTCCCCCCCAAATAGCTACACTCCGGGATCTGGCGCCGAGTCGTGGCTTCTGGAATCCGGATGTACCATTCCCCACTGGAAGCTCGTGTCCGCTCCGCAGAGCCCGGGGCCCAGGAGGTGCGTGGAGACCCTCCCCTGGCACCTGGGAAACTGAGGGAGCTGCGAGCTGTGCGCTGGCAGGGGCAGGCGGAGTCATGTGACACCGCTCCCTGGAAGAGCCCGTTTCAGCAGCGCGGACAGGGACACGCACGCAGCCCGTGGGGCGCAGAGCCGCGCAGCCTGTACCTTGGCGCCTCCTCCTCGCCGACACACACACACGCACACACCCTGCCCGCCCGCCCCTGCTCGCCCCTTCTCCCCTTCGGGCGTTAAGAAGCAAATCAAATCCGTGTTCGTTTCACCCAGTGGAACCCCGCAGGCTCGCCTCCCGCCAGTTTGCGACTTTGCGCCCCATTGTGGTGCATTGTAGACCTGGGGTAAAGTCCCAGTTTCCATTTTCTCCGCCAAAGGCTCCCTCCGGGCACTTTATTTTTCTAATCCGAGGTGGATGGAGGAATAGATGTGAAAGAGCGTTTAGTCCTAATCTTTGCATAATTAGCCGGGTTACATTCATATCGGCAGGCAGCCCCACTCGGAGTGGCTTCCTCGGCGACATAAGGACAGTCAGTACAGGGTATGCGATGGGGGGGGGAGCTGAGCGTTATTTTTTGTCGAGTATTTCCATAATTACAGGCGCCACCCCCAGCGCCCCGAGGTCTGGCTGGCCAGCGGCTGCTCGGAGTTTTCTGCAAATACCCACCCAAAGCCCGAAGGCGGGCTTCAAACGCAGGCGCCGGGGACCATGGGAGCCTTCAAATAGCTGCGCTGGCGCAATGATACCTTAATGATAGATCTTCCGTTCTTATTTTTAGCTCCCGTTCGCCTACACAGTTACCCGGCATTTATCCGAGAACGTCACAGCGCCCGCTTGCTGCACTGCCGACGAGCCGGGCGCCGGAGCGGGCAGCGCGCGCTGGTGTCTGCGGCAGAGGCAGCCCGCGAGGGCCAGGAAGGAGGGAGGGACACATTGTCAGCACCGACCCTGCGGGTCCCGCTCCCCCGCCCCCCACCCCCAAAAGCACAGACACACGTCCTGGTCTGGTGCACCCTGGATAGGCCCAGGGGAGTCCACAGAGAGACCCCGCTGTGGAGAAGTTGGAGCTGCCCTGTCCTGGGCACCAGGGCGCGGGCCTGCGTTCCTGGAGGTGGGGTGGGGGCATTCTGGGGGCGTGGCTACCATGTGACCCTCTGTCTGTCCTCTGCGTGCTAGCACTCTGGGCTGGGGACCCTCTCTGAGTACCTGGGAGGCTGATCTTTCTTCACGAATAATGAAAATAAAGAGGGCAGATTTAGTCTTGATTTTCCGGAGGGGGAATCCACACTGTGGCCCCTTTCCTTCTCTCTTGCCCTCTTTAGGGAAGCAGGAGGGAGGTTCCCAATCCAGGCTCTCTTCCTCTAAACTCTTATTAGAAAGCCTGATACAGAGGCCAAGAAAACTTCTAAGTGCTTTCCATCAACGGAGTCGTTTAATCCTCACACACCCTGTGGTCCCTCTGCCGTCAGCTCCTTGTGCAGTCACTCAGCTAGGAAGTGACAGAGGTGGGATTTGAACTGGGTCTGTCCCCAGGGTCTCTGCAGAGTTGAATCGCTGGTCTCTGTGTTGCAGGGGGTTGGCTTTGATCCGACACTGGGGCGGGATCTCTTGGCTGGCCAGAGCCACAGCTGGGCCGGATGGAGGCCGCTGTGAGTTCTGCGCCTGGACGGCATGTCAGAATCACGTGGGACGGCTCACAAGCACCTGCAAAAGGCCGTGATGTGTTGTCTGTTTGCATGCGTGATTTGAATGTGCAGCAAAGCTGGAGACCCACTAATATGGCAGAAGCAGCGATGAGGTCGAGGACATGAGCCACCTGGGGTCTTGTTAAAATGTAGGTTCTCATTCTGGCATCTGAGTGCCCAGGTGACACGACACTGGCCTGAGGCCTACACTTTGGAGGATTTAGGGCACTCAGGAGGCGGGAGGGGGTGGGGGTTGGGATCCCTCCCCTGCCCTCCCCTGCCCTCCCCTGCCCTCCCCTACCCTCCCCTGCCCTCCTCATTCCATCAGTATTCACGGAGCCCTCCGTCTGTGTCAGGCCTTGGGCTGGGCCACTGGAGACACAGTGACAAGTGAAAACACAGTCCTTGCTTTGTGGAGTTTAGGCCCGCCCAGGGCTCCTTCTTGGTGGAGCCCTCAGTGTAGCAGGAACAAAACTATCCTTCCCTGGGTCTGGGCAGAGGATTTGATGGAAGGTGTAAATAGAGAAAGAACCACATCCACTCCAGTCGGTCGCAACCCTGAGGCACTTTAGAACCGCTTGGAAAGATTTGAAAAATCTCTGTGCTCACTGCACCCGGGCCCAGTAAATCAGAACCTCTAAGAGTCAGACCTGGGGGTCAGTACTGTGGAAAGCTCCCCTGGAGATTGCAGCGCACAGCTGGGGCTGACAACGCGGGTCTAAGTTTGGTCCCAGAAAAGCCCCTCTCTCGAGCCCGCCCCCCGCTGGCACGAGGAGGCTGACAGGCCCCCCTGGATGGCGGTGCCTTTCGTGGTGGGGACTCCTGGAATTCCTGGTGAACCACACTGTCCTGGGCTCAAGTATCCATGTCAGAGAGGAGGTGGCAGCAGCCTAGACACTTTGTTTACCTCATGTGAGCTGTGTGCACGCCGCCACGTGTCCAGTTTTTTGAGGACTCCGTCTTCGGGCTCCATTGGTTGGCTTTGCCTGGGCCTCACATGCTGACACCAGGGGTTCACACCTTTACGTGCCAGCGAAGGAAAGTAGCCATGTCAGTCCGTCTGGTTGTAAGTGTAATGCAGGCTCTTTGTAAAACATTAGGGCAATACAGAGAATAAAGAGAGAACTCCTTTTACACATATTTTTTGATATCTAATTTTCTTGACTTTTTTCTATCAGGCTATTTTATATTCTCAATCTCTCTTAACAGTATGTGGGGACATTTTTTCATATTACTACAAATTTAACGACCAAACTCTTTATGGTTGGGCATTTACATTGTTTTCAGTTCATGGTTTTTGACAATAATGCTGCAATTAATATCTTTGCATATACATTTCCTGCCCTTAGGCTAAATTCCTGAAAGTGGCATTTCTAGGTTGAAGGAGTGTGTATATTTGAAACATTGGTGCATATTAGTAGATTTCCAGAGGGAGCTTTTACTCTTCACATGGCTATTGGCAGTGGATGAGACAGTCCATTTCTCTATCCACTTGTCAGTCCTGGATATTGATATTATTTATCTCTGAAATATTTGCCCATCTTGAAAGGACAAAAGTGATATCCCTTTCTTGTATTAATTTTAATTTCTTTTGTTGCTTGTGAGGTTAAACATTTTTTAATGTTTATAATTATTCTCATTCCTTCTTTTTGTGAATTTCTTGTTAATATCCTTTTTTTAGATGTGTTTATGTTTTTCTTGTGTATTTATCACAGTGGTATATACATGAGGACTACTAAGTGACTATCATACATGTTGCAAATAATCTCAGTTTGCTGCTTGTCCTTAATCGTGTCTGTGTATTGTGTGGGTCTTTATATGGATTGTAAGAAATTTCTAAGTTTGGGTGTAGACAAATTTATCTTTTTCTTTATGGTTTCCGATTTTAGACACCTTCCCCCTGGTGCCAGCTCCTTCAACATAGAAACCCTTGCCCATATTGTCTTTTCTGTTTTTATAGTTTTATTTTTTTCCATTCATGATTTCGATTCATTTGGAGTTTATTTTTGATTGTGAGGTTGGGATCTGGCTTAACATGAATTTTTCCCAAGTGGCTGGCAAGTTGTTTCAACATTGCTTGTTTGAATGACCCAAACTCTACCACTGACACGAAGCAGCGTCTTTATCGCAGACCCGGTTCTTGTCTGTTCCTGCGAGTATTTCCAGACACTCCTTTCTGTCCCATTGCTCTGTCCATTCTTACACCAGTGACACATGATTTCATTTCTATTGCTGTAACTTCCATTTGCAAATCTGACAGAAAAGGAGCACCGGCATCACTTGTCTTTGTTACAGTGTCCTAGGTCTTTTGTGTTTATTCTTCAAGCTCAATTCATTACTTACTTTGTCAAGTTCTGGAAAAGTGCCTTTGAGATTTTGACTGGAATTACATTGAAAATATTTATTAATTTAGGAAGAATAAGTGATTTTACAGTGTTTTGTCTTCTTGTTTAAGAAAACGGTACACCACTCTAATTCTTTGTCTTTTAAAATCTTATGATAGAAGTTTATACGTTTCTTTACATATGTCTTATGTATGTTTTGGTTATCTTTCGATATTTTACGTTTCATAGTTGTTAATGGAAAAGTGATTTTTTTAAATTAAAAAAAAGCTGGCCATTATATACATTTATTTTGTAAGCTGCTCTTATCCTGAATTCTTCTTGTTTCTAAACATTTAATTTATCTGTTTGGATTTGCCAATTGGACAATGGAATACATTTCTCAATGTTTAGGCGTTCTTGTATTTCTTTTTTCTTTTTTTTCTTACAGGACTTTACTGGGGAAGAAATTGGGGAACAGTGTGCACTTCCAGGCCTTTTTTTCCCAAGTCAAGTTGTCCTTTCAATCTTAGTTGTGCAGGGTGCCGTTCAGCTTCAAGTTGTTGTCTTTTCAGTCTTAGTTGTGGAGGGCACAGCTCAGCTCCAGGTCCAGTTGCCGTTTCTAGTTGCACGGGGTGCATGCAGCCCACCATCCCTTTCGAGAGTCGAACTGGCAACCTTGTGGTTGAGAGGACGCACTCCAACAAACTGAGGCATCCAGGCATCCAGCAGCAGCTCAGCTCAAGGTGCCTTGTTCAATCTTTAGTTATGGGGGCGCTGCCCACCATCCCTTGCGAGAGTCGAGGAATTGAACTGGCAACCTTGTGGTTGAGAGCCCACTGGCCCATGTGGGAATCGAACCGGCAGCCTTCGGAGTTAGGAGCATGGAACTCTAACCGCCTGAGCCACCGGGCCGGCGCTGTTCTTGTATTTCTTGGATAAACCCCAATCCAGGGTGGATTTTTACATTATCATTGGTTTATTGAGTTTATTTCTTCTTGAGTCAATCTTGGTAATTTAAATTTCCAAGATCCTTTATTCACATTTTCCAATTTATTACATGGACCCGAACCAAACATTGCCTTACAGTTTCTCTAATTTTCTCCATCTGTGTTACTTCTTTATAGGTGCTGATTTTGTGTTTTTATATTATGTCTTTTCCTGCAAGGGTTTTAATTATTTTATTATTAAGACTTTAAATGCATTTATGATTCTAGTCTTTTTCTAGCTTGCTACTGTACACATACATCTTTATTAAATTCTTTTCCACTTTCTTTAGATGTGTTCTGTTTTCCCCCAACTTCTTGAGTCCTTAATTTATTGTTATTGTTTTTTATTTAGTAGGTGTTTAAAACTATGCCTTTTCTTCTAAGTGCAGATTTATTTTTTTCCAGATCCAATAGGATTGCTATATACATTTCTGATTATCATTGTATTAAAATATTCTAAAGTTAATTTATTTATTCTTTAGGTGGATAGTTATCAGAGTTTAACTGCATACTTTCTGAATTTCCAAGAGGATTCTTTTTGCTTGCTTTGGCTTATTTGTGCTTCTGTTACATTGTACTTACAGAATGTGGCCTGCATTATTTCTACGTTTTGAAATTCGTTGCTGGTCTTGTGCCCTACATATGGTCGATTTTGTGATTGTTCCATGGGCCCCAGGAAAGAAGACACAGACTGTTCACAGGGTGTAGGGTTTGACAAGTATCTAGCAGCTCAGTGTAATAAGTGGTATTTTTCAGGGACGAATCCCAAATTCTGGTTTCTGTTCAGGGCAGCTGGCAGCTGTGTGCAGAAGCTGCTGCTATTTGTGCAGCTGTGAGCACCAGTTCTGGGGACAGTCGGTGTTCCCTCCTCACACAGGCCAGTGTCCCTGTGGCTCAGGGACTTGCTAAGATCCAGAGCTCGGCTGCAGACCGGGAAGCAAACACGAAGGGCCTCTGGGCAGCTAAAAGGAAGACCGCTGTGTCCTGTGCTCAGAGCTCTGTTCCAACCAGGGTCAGGCCCCCACGGCCTCGCCCATCGCCTCTGCCGCGACACTGCCCACTGCCGTCCAGTGACCTTGGTTATCAGCTTCCCAGCCCATCGAGGGTTAGGAGCCAAACATTCACAGGTGAGGGAACCACGCATGTGGTTGGCAGTGAGTGAGGAGGAGCCGAGATCAGTCTCCCACGCGCACAGGGCACAGCACAGAGCGGCCGCGCCAGCTCCAGTGCCAGCTCCAGCGCCGTTTGTGCCGCCATCTCCCGTTCACCCCTGTGCACCTGCTCCCTCGCTCTGTGGTCTGCCCTGTGCCCTAGGAGGCTGCCCTGAGCCCCTGGTGTCAGCCCCGCCAGGGCTTCTGGTTGGGTTTGGCCCAAGAGAAACGGTTTCCTTGAGGGCGAGTGGGGGGTTGGTGCTGCTCCCCGCCTGTCCAGGGCACCCTCCACCCAGCCGTCTAGGTGCCCAGGCCAGGTCTCCCCTTGTTCCCCAGGAGGGGCTGGCACTCACCCCAGGGCAGAGCGTCATCCCAGCCCAAAGCTTGGGAAAGAGTCCCAAGCTTACACTCTGCTCCCAGATCTTTCAGTTCGAGTGTTCTCTCTGTTTCCTGCTGGACTCAACCTGATTCCGAGCTGGCAGGACACTGGGGAGTAACTCAATCCAACCTCCTCATCTTTTGATTGGGAAAGTGACATGCTCAAGGTCACACAGAGAGTTCGTGGCTGGCTAGAACCAGAGCCCAGGTCTCTGGGGTCGTAGCTTGACACTCTCGCCTCTTTAGTATTGTCTCTGGATCAGATTCTGTTACATATAGAAGACTAGGATTGGCTTATAAATGCAATAATGTGAAAAATAAGTCAAAGATTTACCTCCCCCTTCATTGGAGTCAGACCCAGCGAAATGTGATTTTTGGAATCATTTTAGGGGAGTGGGAGGGGAGGTAAGTGTGTGTGCTCTCGTTTTCATTCAGTATTCTTTTCCTTCTTATCTGTATTTTATTTTAATAAAAATTTGCTATAGCAAAGAAATAAGACAGGGACATGCAAAGACTTTTGAGAAATGCTTTCCGTCAAAAACTTCTCATGCTTAAAAGAGTTGGCAAATCTTCAGCGAGTTTACCCATCATAACGGTCCAGTTCTCGAGAGCTCTAGAGTGTCCCGGAGGAGAGTTTTACTGCGTTGCTAGAGGGGGAATAGTTGTCTCCAGGCCCCATATTTATTCTTTGGGGTAGGTTTGTTGCAGAGTCCAAAATAGGAGAGGCTTTTAAGAAAAGGAACTCCGAGGGATGTCAAAATCAATCTATTGTCATTAGGCTGATTTTAGCATTTGAAGTCAAAAAAGAAAAATCAGCGAGAGGATTTCCTGTTGTACGTGAGGCAACCAAAGTGGGTAGCCACTTGAATAACTTTCCTGGACGCCCCACCTGCCAAACCTTAGACCTGTCCAGACGCCGACTTAAGAGAACCCACCCTCTCATCGTCCCCCTGCGCCTTTGTCTCAGCAGAGTGGAAGGACCCTTGGCATTCGCCACTCCCGGTCAGCGGGCCGGTGCTCTGGGTGTCCCCCCACTCCGCCCCACGCGTTTGGCCTGACCTCTTGGCTCCTGTAGCTCTTTATGTAACCAGGCGCTAGCTGTGCTATCTGGAGGCTGTCTCCAAGGATATTTGCACCTTAAAGGAAGACCACACACCACTGGTTCCTGTCTCGTCTGCTCGCGGCACCATTAGGCGTTTTCAGGAGCTGCGTTCTGTAAGTGAATCTGCCAGCTCATCACCCAGGAGTTCTGAGTTACCAGTGACACTTGAAGAAATGCCCAGAATAACTTCAGCCAGCCAGCAATCCATACCCAGGGAGACAGAAGCTCAGACGTGAATTATGGGGACCAGTGGGGACGGCATCTATAAACCCCCAGTAATAGCTTGTATCTTTCTCCGGGAAGATAAGAAAGCCATTGTTGCCTCCAACCACTTTCTCAGCATTATTGTGAGGAGGATGACGAGTGAGTGTTCTCATGTGCACACGGTGCCCTGAGACGCAGGACAGTTACTGAAACTTACAGAACATGAAGTCGTTTCGGGGAAAGAGTCATTAATGAACACATGCAAAGGGAAGTAGTGAAGTTGGGGAGAGCAAATCATTCATTCGTGCATTTATTTCACAGGCTTCATCGAGTTTCTACGTGCCAGGCTCTTTGCCAGGACGGGGACAGATACAAAGATCCATGCAGCAGGGCTCGCTCTTTCAAAGAGCCCTAAGTCTGGTGGAAGCAGCAGACACTTAAGCAGAGAATTTCAGTGTCACGTGTACAGTTGTTCCGGTGCTTCTCTGCACAAGGCGCTCAGCTGGGGGCAGGTGGGACCTGGAATCTAGCCCTTGGTCAGCTTGCTGAGCCTTTGCTGAGGTGAGGGGTCTGCCTGAGGAAGGGGTACCTTTTTCTGGTGGTGAGAAACCTGTATGGGGAAGCCCTGGTCTGGCCCCAGCGCCCCAGCCCCACCTTTTTATAGCGTTGTCCTCTGTAAACCATTCCGGGTTCACAAGTGGACGTCCCAGTGGTCAGCAGCCTGCTGCTCTGGGTTCCAGACTGTGTGGGTGAGACCCCGGCTTCTTCCCCTCATCCCTCCCCCCACCCGCACCCCCTGCAGTGTGGGGGTGGGCACGAAGGGCCCTTCTCACCCATGGTCTGGCTGGGTGACATTTCGTGCCGAGCACCTGATAGGCCGCGGCTCCTGCCTTTACACCTGGGGGTGGGATCGGAGCAGAGCCAGGTCAGTAAGGGCAGGATATTCTGAAGAGGGACCTCAGGCAACGCCCCAGGACTTCCGGACAGAAGGGCTGCCTGAGGCCCAGTAGGCGGCTCAGGTCCGGGTGCTGGAGCCCGTTCCTGAGGGGAGTGGCTGCCACCCAGCTCAGCAGGGGGTCTGGGCACACTGCGGCTCCTGGGCTCCAGACCTGCAGGGAGTGTTCAGGGCAGACAGAGGTCAGCCTAAGAAGCAGGGTCTGGGTCAGCACGGGCACAGGTGGCGCGGGTCCCAGCGGCAGGGGGACACTTTGCACAGCCTTTCCTGGTCTCACAACAGTGGCTTTCAGAGCGTCAGGCACCAGCTGTGCTTCCAGGACCCAAGGAGGCCAAGGACGGGGGCTGGGATGGGAAGTGCCCCGACTGAGGCCGAGACAGTGTGGTGGGCGGGGCAGAGCGTGGGGTGGGCGGGGCAGTCAGACACCTGAGCTCCAACCCGTCTGTGCCTGGGTGACTTTGGACACATTGTGACCCTTCCCTGAGGTCACAGCGTCCTCATCTGTAACACGGACACGATACCCCCACTTTGCCAAGTGGTCGCAACGTCCTTGGTGCTGGGTGTGGCATCGTCGCCCAGGGCCTGGCTCAGGGCAGGATGTTCAATGACGCCGTCTGTTAACCTGGAAAATCTGCTGAGTGCGGTGCAGGCATGGACCCGGCGGTGTTTGCCTGGGGAGAGGGGCGCTCGGCCTTACGTTACTAAGATGCCGCCTCCCGCCGCACGACTGGAGGAAGGGGCTCGATGACCAGTTTCTGTGACCCCTGCCTCTACTAGAAAGAGTTCTCAGTGACAAGCTGTAACCAGGGAATCTGGAGGTGGAGTTTTGTTCTGGTTGTCGACAGCGTCAAGGAGATACTTGCAACATGCTGTCAGGTTGGATCTGGACGGAGAGGACCGGGCTCTGACTCCGGTGGGAATCGCGTGCCTTCGTGAGGCACAAGTCAGAAACCTGGCGCTTGTGGGCTTGTCCAGGGGTTTCAGAAGCGCCAGCAGTGACAGGACAGGGGTGTGGCTGTCACCCTGACAGGACGTGGGCGGAGGGAGGAGCCACAGCCTGTGCCCGGTGCCCTGTAATAAGCATCTCTTTTGCTTCTCCGAACAACTGTGTGGGGGAGATGTCGCCCCCGGTGTACAGAAAGAGAAACTGAGGCTCAGGCAGGCTAGTAGACGAGCCTGGGTAAGACAGTGCGGAAGGGGTGACAGCAGGACACTGCTGCTGATGGCCGGGCCATTACACGGACACACTGTGAAGCGTGGGATCGGGATCTCACCCACTGTGAGCTGGGGGGAGCATGCCCTGTCTCCCCGCCAGCCTGAATGGCTGAGCAGCTGGGGGCTGGCGGGGCCCCTCTTCCCCATGCAGGCTGGCGGGGCTTTTGTCATGGTGGCTGGCTTCTGAGAGGGTGAAGGATGGAAGCTACAAGCTCTTAGGGTCTGGGCTCAGAATCCTAGACTCTCACTCCAGAGGGTACCTCTCCTTGTGTCATCCAGGCCTCTTTATGTCACCCTGTGGGACAAAAACAAATGGTGATACTCTGGCTGTTGCTGTCACTGTGAGTGATCAGAGTCTTTTGTCTCTGACCCAGGAGGCTTGTGTCTTTCGCCAGCATCCATGAAACTGTGACAAGCTAACTTGGTGGCTTGCAAGTAGGATAAAGTCTTAGAGCTGCCGCATCTTGCTATGTGCCATTGTAGTCTTTACTGAGACCCTCTGTCCACTCGGTTAAACCCCCAGTGCGTTCTCCCCTCAGCCTTGCGTTGTCGCAGAAATTCGTTGAACAACTTTTCACCGAGGACCTTCTGTGCGCCCAGTGCCCTCTAAGGGCCAGAGATCCAGCAGTCAATGAGACAGACAGGCCCTCACCCTCTTGGGACTTACATTCTGTGAAGCACTCGTCTGTGCCATCAGCTTGCTCTCCTTGTTTTGTCTGTCTCTCTAGGGAACCTGAGCCTGAATTCACCACTGACATGTATTCTGGTCCCTCCTTTAAACTTGAGACCCAGCACTCCCTCCTCCAGGAAAGCAGATTTCTTCTCTGAATTTCCTCTCGTGTCAATACTGCCTACTCTGCTTCCGCTGACACTGAGCTTAGGTTCTGTTCCTGACTCTGCCCGCAACTCTGTGACCTTGGATGTGTCTCCTTTACTTTCCTAAGCCTCCCTCCACGTCCTCCTGTTTGCAGTGGGCACAGCGGTGTGTGCCCTGCTGCCCTCCCGGAGGCACCAGAGGAGACGGTGTGTGCCCCCCGCTGAGGCTCAGGGAGGGCTCGATGGAAAGGAGGAAAGCCAAGTGCTTCCGATTTCCAGCATTTCTCTGATTTCTGAGTCACCACTGCTCAGACCGCATGTCGTGCCTGCCCTACTTTTACACCCTGATTTCCACACGGTCCTCTCGGCCCATTCCTGCCCGAACACGGCACAAAAACGAACGACTCCTCACTGTGAGCATAGGGACATGGCTTCCTGCCCCAGCAGCAGCTCCAGACACTTCGTCACCAAGTCCATTAGAATAACACTAACTTTTGCTACCATAGCAACTGCTGCTGGTTGCGCAGCCACTGACTTTTGAAGCTCCTTAAAAATGTGCAAACCTTTTTGCATAAAGTGGCTTTACAACACCGAGACTCGTGGCTTCATTTCCTCTCAAGATTCTTCTTTAAAAAAATGTCACCTTTCCCCCCCTTAGGAGCATTTCACGATTAATCTTTTAAATGAACCATTTTAAAACAAAGTGTTGGCAATGGTTTCTTCATGCCCATGTAAGGGCAAATACAAATTAAAAATCAGAGGCTTAATTCTGTTGAAAATAACAGCAGATGTCCTCTCTTCCCTTTTTTTTTTTAAGTTTATTGAGGTGACAATTGTTAGTAAAGTTACATAGATTTCAGGTGTACAATTCTGTATTACATCATCTATAAATCCCATTGTGTGTTCACCACCCAGAGTCAGTTCTCCTTCCATCACCATATATTTGCCCCTTCCCTTTTTTTTTTTTTTAGAGCATTTACTTAGAAAACTTGTAAGTTGTCTCTCTGTCTCTTTGAAATGTGTTCACATCTTAAAGCCCAGTATGCCTCCTGTGGGCTTGGAGACCCCGGAATGACTTTCTCAAGGACCTGGGGACCATCTCTGCATTGTACTCACTGAGGAAGATTGTGCCCCATCTCCCCGTTTCTGTGGGAGGGTAGGGGCTTCCAAGTTGCAAAACTCCCTCTTATTCTAACCGTGTGAGAAGCGTAGTTTTCTTCTGGGTAAAGCGAGTTAGCTACCGCAGCTGGTCACCCCAAGTGCCCAGGAGGTTGGAGCAGAACAGTGCACAACAAGCCTTTTTGCTTGAGGACTAGCGGTAGCACTTGTCTGTCTCCAGCCGCATGTCACAGGTAGTGTCTGCTGGGGGTCTTTGCCGTCTCCCCAAATCGCCCGAGGTCTGGTTTGATGCTGATTCAATAGCAAACTTGTTTCCTTTCTCCTCCCTTTGTGGGGAGGCATTCGGGGTTGGGAGAGTTGTTTTTAATGGTCACTCCCCAGCGCCCGCCAGCACGAAACATTTAAAAGCAGCAGCGCTCATGGAGGACCTCGGCCTGAAGCTCTGTTAGAAGCTGGGAGGAGGGGTGGGGTCCCCCTCTCCCTTCGTTCTCGTTCACGTTCACGTGCACCTAGCGAAGGCCTTCCCCTGGTTCCCTGGGGAGGGTCCTCCGACCTCGGCCTCGGGAGGTGCCGCGCCCCTAACCAGGTCGCGGTGAGATGGTGGTGGTGGACGGGCTTTTCCTTTGCCTTTGTGGAAAAACATAGTATTAGCTGGTGGTCCAGACTCAATCCAGACCTGAGACGCTGACTCCGCAACACATCATAGGTCTGTCACAATTCCAGGGAGTGGCATTGACATTGTCTCCTGTGACGACACTCCTAGACGTCTCTGTATGTCATGGCCGTCGGTCGGTGTCCCTGAAAGGGTTTCTTTCAGGAAACCCATGTTCAGTTGACCTAAAACCAGCTACTGCTTCTGCCTGAGGAAGATCGGGGTGAATCCAGACAGTGGTTTCTGCTGCTTGGCTGTCGCCGACACGGACCTGCCGTGGAAGGGACGAGTGCGGGGTCGGTTTTGTTATTTACTCGCTGGTGACCATGAGTAGGTTATGTTGAACTTTTATGCCCTCCTCTCTTCATCTGGAAAACGGTGACAGCACATACGGCACAGGATTGCCTGTCGTTGCCTGCGTGTGGCCAGAAGACGTGGACATGGCGTGACCGTCTCCGTGTCACTCAGATCTCACCTTCTCAGAGAGGCCTTCCCTGACCATGTATTTCCTGCCTGGCCTCCAAGCCCCTCAGGTATTTCAGATGGAGCCTTTTCACACTGAGCTGATGGTCCATTCTGACTTACAAACATCTAATAGATGGAAAAAAGTCTGATCTGATAGAGCCTCATGTTTCAGGTTTCCCAAATCTCCCACTTTTCAAATGTCTCCTGCTGGGAGCATCTTTTCTCAATCTTTAGGAAACATGATAACCTAAAATATTAGAGGGGTTTCCCATGAGGACCGAGACCTCCAGACCGAAACAGGAACTGGAAACTCGAGCCAACAAGACCTTTACCCAAGGGACTGTTGACACCTGAGCTGCCCCAAGATACCAGCATTCAGACAGAAGGCAGAGAAGGGGCTGCAAGGAGCTTCCAAAGCAGGGTTCCTAAGCCATCCTGCTGTCATGGAAATTTGACGAGCTGTGACAGTAAGGAGCAAATGAAATGTAAAAAGCTGCTTCAGCCAGAACCACAGGCCTGTGAGATCTCCTCAGTGCAGCGGGTTTATCAGCAGAAATGAACACCTGGGCTGACGTCAGATCTGGGCCCAGACCGCAAGCTACAGGCCTGTCCAAAGCCTGGAGACATGGGGTTTGAGATGTTTTGAACATAAAGGATCCCATTCTAAATTCATCTAAATTCAAGCAGGAGAAGTCACTTGTAAGACACTCATATTAGGAAGCAAAAGAAATTTAAAAAGCTATAACACTGTGCGGGAATTTTAAACATTCACATTTCCTAAACTACTCTTTCTTCGAGAAACGACTTGCCTTTCAAAACCATATGGCAGGAGCACACTCAATGTATAATAAAATCCTTGGTTTTGGTAATTATGCTGAAGCTGGTACAGCGTGAAGTGATGCCACCTGACGGATCGTGAACACACAAGCGCCCCCATCAGCAGTAACTGGGAGCCATTATTTTTAACAATCGCTGGAGGCCCGAGAAGAATGAAGTAAATGCCAGCGGGTGCTCTTGGCCAGCTTATGGCTTAGAGGAGAACAAAGACGGGAGGAGGTGGAGGAAGAGGATAAAGACGAGAAAGTAATACAGAGAGGGAGTAGAATAAAATCTATTTTTATTTTCTTTTGATAAACATCATATTGCCAACAGGAGCTACTTTAAGTAGAGATTGGTTTTTAATGGAGCAGAGAGGATCTAAGTGAAGAGATGGTCGTCTGTTAGAGTGCCTCCTGCTGGTGGAATCCTCTTTTGGAGCTGGAGGTGCAAACACCAAGTTCATAGGGAGCAGAGGAGGGGAGGGGCCGATGGCAGTGGGTGAACGTTTGTATTTATAGAAGTTGTTCCTCCATTTTCCAGCCTCCTAGACCGCATGCACAGAGGAAAAAGAAATGCACTAGAGAGCCCTCTCTGAAGAAATTGCATGGGCCTGAGCCAAGACAATCCCATCTGCTATGTAGGAGTCCCCTTGTCGGTCACCAGCTGGTTCCCTGGTTGTCGCCCTCAGCTAATAAGGCCACCTGAATGCACAGAACTCTCTCTCAGCTTTCTGACGGCCTCAGTTTTGCATTTGAAGGGAAATCTAGGATCATTAAACATTTAAAGAAATCCTCCATCATGAAAGAGGGAGACCAAATAAACAGAAAAAATGACCTGAAAAAATAGATCAATTTTGGGGGAGCAAAGGGAAACTTTAAAAAAAAAACACACCTCAATTAGTATCCGCAGCGACTCTAGAAGATACATTTGTTAACCAAGAACAGGATGTCATGTAAAAGTAATGATTGGGGGAAAGAAAGCGTTTAAAAATTAAGAGTGATATTGCCAAAAGAACATTTAAAAGAAGAGCTGGAAGATAAATTTTAAAAAGTACTTAAGGAAGTTGGATAAGAAGACAAATGGAAAGAAAAGGTGAGCAAATCAATTGAAGAGGGTCAACATTGGAATCCCAGAAACAGGGAAAACAGAGGCAAGGAAGTGATTAAAGAAAAAATAAAACTCAAACCCAGGATTATTTAAATAAATCCATTACATGTTAACATATATGTTATTTTAATGAAAAAAAATTGACATTTTTTGAGATCTTTTTAATGTCTGGCTTAGAAGACAGTTGGCGTCTCTTATCTGCTTCTGCGTTCAGTGTGTTATGATTTCTTGTTTGGTATGAGGGAAAAATTTTTAACCTAGAATTTTATACCCAGCCAAACTGAAATAGGAAGGTGGGACTAAGACGTTTGCAGCCATGCAGGGACTCTGAAATGTTACTGCCTGCGAAGGTAATGGTTTGAGAATGTGCTGCAGCAAAGCAAGGGAGTAAGTCAAGGGAAGTGAAGACCTAGGATTTCAGGAAACAGGAATCATCTGAAAAATCAGTGAAGAGGAAGCCAGGGGGCTATTGTGTGGCGTGCTCTGTGAAAGAGGTTCTTGGGGGGGAAAAAGGGACTTGGTAGAATAGGTGGTGATATGCAGCACGTGAAAAAAGGAAATATCTATAATAGAAACGAGAGCATAATTATAAACTTCGGGAGAAGCAAACAGTTGTGAAAGAACTATTCTCCTTGGCTCCACAGTGACGGATTGTCCCGGAATCACAAGAATGCAACACTGCTTATTGATCTTCAGTGTTTAGCTGCATCCTATAGACAAAGCAAAGACAACTTAATTGTTGTTACCAAAGTGCGAGGGTGAAAGTACAGCTGGCAGAAATGGAAATACAGAAGGAAGGGGAAGAAGGCAAAGGGAAACAAGGGTTACCGGGCTTCTTACCTTGAAAAGGTGGAAATTTGATGGGACAGGAAATAGAGTGTTGGTTTATTGCTCACATTTACAAAAGTAACCAGAAGCAGAGCTCTAACTAGTGTTATGACCATATCGAGGCGTTGGAGAAGGGTGGAGGGCAGGGAGGGCTTTAGGTAGGCACATCCTCAACTAACACCGCAGAAACGCAGCCACGCAGTAAATCAACACGTCGAGAAATAGTGCTGGAAGCCAGTGACATGAAGGGAAGGGGCCAGATCCGCTAAAAACGTGGAAGTGGGAAGAGGAAAGCAGGAGATTGCTGCTTTTATGAACTGTGTGTTTTAAAAATTAATTCAAGGACATAAAAATAAATAAACAGATGTGTGTGGTCCAGGAACCAACATACGCGGTCAGATCGACTTAGTTCATCATTGTCTTATGTTTGTGATACTGAGGTTGGGGGAGGTAGGCATCAGAATCTCGTCTGTTCTCTTTCAACCTACGTATCAGTTTGGATCAGGATGCTCCAGAAGAGCCTCAGGGATCGTGCTATGCAAATGAACTCTTTTTCAAATAACATCTGTTTTTCATATTGAATCTATCTCTGTGGGAGGATTGACAAATGTTCTCTATTATCAACCATAACTTAATATACTTTCCGTGGAGGGCTGTGGAGGGTGCGGGTAGTCATGGGTGGAGTGGGAGAGAAGACAGTGTTCCCTTCGCCAGCAGCTGCAGTGCTGACCAGGCCTTGCCAAGGACAGGCTCCTAGAAAAGTCTTCATCTGTCGTCTGCCACCGTCTTGGTCAGTGCATTGGCAGCCCAGTCCAGATGCTAAGGAAAAATCAGTTCATCAAATCAAGCACAGGAAACAAAACAGATTTACCTGTATCTCCTGGTATTCCGAAGTGAGGAAAAGGCACGAAGAAAGTAGACTTTGAGAGCCCATCTAACCAAAGCAGGCAGACCCTAAGTCAGGCGACTGATGACCTTGAGAATAACCCACCTGGAGTACCAGATGTGTGAGCAGGAGGCCCACGTGCCACGGAGAGTCACGCTCTCTGCCTGAAGACATGTTTCGTGACCTGCCTGTAGACAGAGAGCAGAGAACGCTTCTAAACTGAACTTGTTCATCCTGGAGTTCATTCAACACTGGCTTATGTAAACCCAACGTAATACGATGTTGAGGAAGAAGCTAGAGAGAGGTTTCTGCGTCCCATTTGCATTTATCCGTGAGGTAGTCTCTCGGCTTCTGGGAGTTGATCCCTGTAACTCCTGGAAATGTGGAATTTTGGCAGTTACCCGATTTACATTTCCAGATGTGGATTTCTTGGAAGAAATGTAGTAGAACCTTTTGCACCACGTTGCTACATTGGTATCATGTCCAGCATCACAAGTCCCATCTTCTTCCCCGAAGGACAACTTGAAAACTCATTTCCCCACTTGCTTGGTGTCCAGGACACAGGACCACATCTCTACTAATCAGACTCATCTCCTTGAGGCTTTAATTTGAAAGAGAGAGAGCAAGCACGAGCCTCTGGGGGCTGTCCCTTCGGCTGGTGCAGGTGCTGCCAAGGCATCTGACTTCCGGGGTTGGAGCGTCCACAGTGGGGCAGTGGAGGTGGCCGCCGGGGAGGAGGGTCCATCACCGAGATGGCCAGTGGTGCGGTTTGGGCAGTGATCTCGGAATCTTAGCCTCAAGGCATGGCTTTCTCAACACTGATGAACCCCCTTTGCTGCCGAGTTGGCTTAACACAGTCTCTGTTGCCTGCAGCCAGGAACCCGGCTCAGTGTGGTGGTTTGTGCCGCTCAGAAGCAGCAAACTCCACACCACTCTGTCAGACGCCAGACGTGCGGTGCCCTCGTGTACTGACGCACTTTTTATTCGTCTGTACAGACATCATATGCGATTAAGCGGGGGTGGGAGAACTGGTCTCTTTTGGACACGAATGAAGTTTCAACCCCAGTTTTGGAGATAGCACCCCCAAATTTGATACGTCGACACTTTATTTGGTTTTCACACAGAACGCAAGCTTTTGCTGTGAATTACAACGGCAGGAATGGCTGACGATGTAATTATGATTGTACCTGTCAGTCATCTCATATTGTACGAAAAGTGGGTTTTTGTTCCTCATTGATCTTCTAGAGAGTGGGTGGGGTTTTCTGCTTGCATGGGATGGTGGAAGAAGTTAAGGTTTGGATATCTTAGAAAATGTTTTCATCGTGTTATTTCCAAGTGTACTTAAATCAAGTTGTCCTTTAAAAACTTCAGAAGAAATTCGGAGTCAATGTAAGAATGCACCAAGGTCTATTTACCAAAAGTCGAGTCAGTCCACATTTTCTGGCAGGATTATTTATACGTGACAGAAATGACAGTGGAAGGGTTCAGATCCAAAGACCGCAACTCGGTAGGATTTCTATTGTGGCAATTCCAGCTCAAAAGACACCAGAAAACCATTTTTCTGGCAGAAGACCATAATTTTACAGGAGTTGGTACGCTCTGGTACTCCAAACTGGCCAAGTGGGGCCCGAGCTTGCTCAGACCAGAGGGAACCCCCTTCGTTGTACCAACAGGAAATAGGCTTCTAGGGCAGCCCTCCCGTATGTGGTCACGGAAAACAGTGGGCAAGGGAGGTTTTCTCCGTGTACAGCATTTGGGGCATCCCAAGAAGTTTACCCCACGGGCAGGCTGCAGCCCTGGGGGTCCTAGTGTAGCAGGATGTGGCTTAACTGTTGATCCGAGACTGCACTTGTTGTTTTCCCTTTTCCCAACAGGGGTGTGTGTGTGTGTGTGTGTGTGTGTGTGTGTGTGAGTGTGAGACCGTTGTCCTGCCACCTTCCTGTATTGGGTGTTTTGGGGGTGGATAAATGTGTCCTTTAGTCACAGGTTGCATGATCAGTAGGAACCACGTCCAGCTCTGGCTGAGAGGAGTGCACGAGTATTTCTCCATGTGATGCATGTAGGACTGGTGCATTGTGTTAGATGGGTGTTTAAAACATCTGCGCTTGGGAGGAAGTGTGTGTGTGTGTGTGTGTGTATGTGCCCGGATGTGTGCACAAGCCGGGTGTTCCAGGGGCGGAATGTGGGGCTCTGTCCACTTCAGTTTCTGACTGTTCAGCAGTGTCCTGTGTCGTTGGTCGTGGTGGCTGAGCCTTTGGCCGCAAATGTGGGGCACATGACCCAGGCCCGGGCGTCTGCAGGAACCGGGCTTGCAGCACAGTGTTCATTTCAGAGATGAGCCTTCCACCCAAATAGGGCTTGTCTGAGTCCCAGGTGAGAAGGTTTGCAGCTGATGGGCAAGAGCGCGTTAGAAATGCGGCATCTTGGCCCTGCCCCAGCGCTGCCTTTGAACCAGACTCTGCGTTTTAATGACGTCTCCTGGGGGGGCTCAGTACGGGTTGAAGTGCCGTTCTGGGGCTCATCCCCAGCGCTGCGCTCTTGCCAGTTCAGGTGGGGCTTCTGGACCAGCAGGGCGAGGGCGGGCGTCGCCACAGCTGCTGCCACACGCACGGGAGGGGAGCGGGGGCGAGAGGGTCAGTGCCCAGAGTCCAGACTGTACTACAACTTTACACTAATTTCTGTCCTGCCTGCTCCCTGAGGAGTGACTTAACAAGATGGCTTTGCCAGGCTGTTGCTATGGCAGCAGGGCCTAGAGCGCTTCCACTTTCCCTGCAGTCCCTCCCGACTAGGCTCCCTGCCCCCCACCCAGGCCTGGTTTCTTTTAATTGAAGTTGAAAGCAAACACGTGGCAGTGGGAACAGTCTCAGTCAGTGCCTGAGACCTGCAGGGGCCCTGACGGCCTAACCCGGCGCCGACTTTGGATGGTTTGGGGTTATGCTCAGGTGAGTCCTGGATTCCGAGCACAGTTGCCTCTTCCCACAGACAGAAAAACAGCTGCTTTGACAGTCACGCGCTTTTCGTTTTCAAATATCTGTTCTTTTTGTTGTACATAGTAAAGAGTTAGCGAATGCACCCCAGGAAAAAAGCACTCGGTCTCTACAAGGTCACGCATGCATCGCACATTCAGTGGCTGCGCTGGGTAGGAGGCCTGAGAGGCACGTGGGGCTCAGCCCCCCCACTGTCTGCGGTCCTTCCCTCGCCCCTTCCCTTGCAGTTCCAGTGGTGGCCATTCGCCTCTGCAGCACAGCGTTTCTGAAGTGCTTTCAGAGGTATTCCTGGGGGAGACACAAACCCACAGTTGTCCTGTCCAAAGGAAATGCAAGCAGCAGGCACCCCTTAAAGGGATCCCCGTCCCTCAGGCTGCAGACCCGTTCCCTGACCTCTGGCGAGGCTTACTCATCTCATGGGTGTGGTAACTGTGGGCCAGAGAAGTCACATGAGGCGACACACTCTGACGGCAGAGGGTGACTAGATAGCTCTTATGGTTCTCCCACCACACTGAAAAAATGTAATGTTTTATCAGATTATAATGTAGTCAAGTGTGCACATCTTAGGAATACGGCTCAGTGAAGCTTCACGGATGTCTACACCCGGGTGACCACCACCTACCTCAGGACCGAGCATGGCCGGCACCTGGCAGGCTCCTCACGCGCCCTCCGGATCAACCCCCCACCGAAGATTGCTTTTGCCTGCGGTCTGTGGTGCTGAGGGTCCGCGGAGGAGCTGTTGTCATTGCCATTTTACACGAGCCATTTGTGACCCTTGTTACAAAGTAACAGCAGCAGCCGCAACACGTAACACATACTGACGCTTCCTCTGTGCTCTGTGCACACGCGTAGCTTGTGTAATACAGCTCTGCGAGGGCAAAGAATCTGTCTATCCGTCCATCTAAATATCTACCCATCCAGCCACCCGTCTACCATCTACCCACTTATTCATTCACTCTTCCATCCACCATTTATCCATCATCAGTCTATCTTTCCTTCCTTCCATCCATCCGTCCATCCATCTCTCTTACAGGGCTTTGACTTTGACAGGTCAGGGCTGATTAAGCAGAGCAGGCAGTTGGGAAGTGAGCCGGACGGACAGTAGGGCAGGGCAAGAACCAGGAACCCACTGTCCTGTTTTTCCAGAATTGAGAGTTTCCCAAGATGCGAAGACTTTCACTTTTAAAATCGGGAAGGTCCCGGCAGGCCAGGAGGTGGTCACCCCAGCGGGCAACCACAAGAACAGATAGGAGGCCGCCTCCAGGCGGGATGGTAGGGGTGTCCTAGAGGAGAAGCTGGCACCCTCCCTGGGAGCTGGACACACAGACCTGGCCTAGACGCTGAAGGGGTGCAGGGGACATGGAGCAGTCGCAGGCTGCACACCTAGGAGCCGAGCCTGCAGATAAGTGACAACCTGTAGGAGCTACTCCAGCACATAGTGCTGCCAGGTTCACTCCCCGCCCCCCGTACCCCCCACAGCCCTCCGTAGGTGGTCTCCTGAGGCCCACCCTAACCAGAAATACACAGGGAAGAGAATTCTGGGAAATGTGGTTCAGCTTAGGCAGGTGACACATTACAAAGCCAGCCTGTTTTACAGATGGGGAAGCTGAGCCTCAGGGAGGCGCGTTAACATGCCCAGGCCCACGCCTGTAGCAAGGGCCGTTCTGACAGCCTGGCTCCTGAGCCTCATCCTGTCTCAGGCTTTATTGCCCAGGCTGTGGGAGGTTGGCGGCCCCGGGCACAGTTCCAGCTCCAGATGTAGTGGCCGGGGTTTGGGGGAGAGCCCTAAGCACAGAGGCAAGTGGCAAGCAGTGGAGCCCTTAAGGGCAGGGGTCTGGTAGTGTGCTGACCCAGCTGTATAATGTCCGGCAAGTTCATTAACCTCTGCGGGCCTCAGTTTTCCCACATGCAAAATGGGTTCCTCATAGTACCTGCGTCACAGGGTTTTTGTGAGGATTAAGGGGGATGGTCCAAGGCCTCGGGGAAGCCAGTTACAGTCTGTGATTCTAGAGTTGTATAGATACGAGTACACAGTGCTCATCCTCGGAGGAAAAGCTTTTAGGGCTGGATGATGGCAAAGGAGCCCTCAGCTCAGAGCACTGACGTGGAGTGGGATGGCGGCCCCAGCTTCCCCACAGGGCCAGTTGGGACTAGGAGCAGCTCAGGCGTTGGGGTGAGGGCACAAGAGGGACGCACCTGAGTGCTCCGTGAAGGGTCTTGCTTGCCCTCACCTCGCTCCCCACAGCAGGCTTTCAGAGGAGGGTGGCCTGGTGGCCCTGGGTGAGTCAGCATCAGGACAGCCCAGGGGGAGTGGGAGAAACAGAGCAGCCACCTTGCAGCCCACTGTGCCGCGGGCGGTGGGGCCACTGCACCAGCTTCCCAGAGTTTGGTGCTAAATTTAGAACCCAGCATCTCAGTGAACTCAGGCTTTGTTTAGTCAGAGGCAAAATCTGGGGCTGCTGAAATTCACCTGTCACTATCCAGCTGGCAAGTGCCACTGCCGATGGGGGTGGCACAGGACGCTGACAGTGTCTGTGTCTGCACCCCGTTGTCCCTGGCCACTCCCTCTCTGTCCCCAGGCAGGGCTGTGCGAGCACCGTGCCAGGTCCCTGACTGTGGCCGTGGGACCAGAGAGCCTTGCACAGCTCTTGCCTTGGACTGGCAGACGGTGTTCTCGGGGCAGGCTCGGTTTCCAGCTATTCATCCAGGGGCTTGTGCTACCGTCTGAACTTAACACCGGGAGTACGGATTCCCCATGGGGGCTGTTGGGCCCTAGGGTCCTTGTCTGCTGGCTTCAAGGGGATCTGTTATTCCCCGAGCCAGGGCAGGGCCCTGAGTCACCGGGAGTTGGGCTGGGGATTATGGCATGCCTGCTGTTTTCTGGCTCCGAGCAAGGACCGAGGACACCGGAGCTGCTGTAATAATTCAGGGCAGTGCTTACAAACGAGGAGTTGCCACCCATTAATGGATCATGAAATGCACTTAGTAGATGGATCGTGACCTGCATTTAAGAAAAGGGAATAAAAGAGACGAAATCAGAGAATATTGAAAGGAGAAAAGGTAGATATCTGTTTCCTGAAACTTGTGTATGTAGTTTCAGGAAATGACAAGTTTGTAATGTAAAATGTTTGCTACGAAGGTGGAAGTCTGGAAGAATTTAAGAGACGATGGTCTAGAGCAGGGGTGTCCAAACTTGTTCTGCACGGATCTGATCTGTACGGGGGGTTGTGCGTGCGGCTGCGGCCTTGGCCCGGAGGGCGAGGTGGGGGCCCCGCAGAGGACGGGGCGTCACGGCCACTTGACCGTGAGCCTGGCTCGAGGGCGTGGTGCCTGCAGCTGGAGCGGCGGGTTCTGGAAGGACGTGGGGAGACCCTGAGCCCAGCTGTGCAGGGCAGAGTGGCAGCAGGCTGTGGTTTAGGAGGCAGCGGCCATGGTCAGATGCCCGAGGAGAAAGTGGCCTGACCTAGGACAGTGGCCCTGGGGAGTGAGGGAAGAGGAGAGGACACAGGGCCTGGCCATCTGGGGGGGACACATCCTGGGACGGCCCTAGTCTCCTTGGCACCTGGGGCAGTGCTGGGGCCAGAGCAGGTCATGGGGGTGTCACATGAGCCAGCAGGCAGGGGAGCAGGACAGAGCCCTGACTCCCACCCGGGTTTGGAGGTGGACGTGGGCCTCGGGTCCAAGGTGGGTCATGAGTTTCTGGTTGAAGCAAGGGGGGCATCTGTAGCAAGTGTCTCGCTTGAATTTTGAACCCCTGTGGGGAGTCACGGTACAGCCTGCTTTCATAACTGTCCCGGGCACCCGCAGAGAGGCAGCACGGGGTTCTGTGCACGCGCCAGGGGCCTGGGCATCTGGCAGGAAGACCTCTTACGTGCTACCTGGACTTTCCTGAGGCAACACACGGACTTTTGCGTGTGCTTCCCTCTCTTTCCACTGACAGGCACGGTCAGATGCAGTGAGGGCCGGGCCCTGGTGTTGGCGCCAGGTGGGCCCCTGCAGCTGGCTTCTGTTTCCATAACAACTGTCCTTAAAGGCAGGGAGAACTGCCCCAGCTCAGGGGCTGATTAGAACTCAGGGTCAGCCCTCCTTCCTCTACCATCGCGTCCCCCAGGCAGTGATGTATTCAGGATGAGACGGAATTTTCTCACAGGAAATGTAAGTGGGTGGGATATCAGAGGCTTGACCTAAGGATATTGTCCCCCATTCTCTCTGTCATTTGTACCTGCCACCACCAGCCACGACTGCAACTTCCTGTTTCCTTGTCAACAACCGCCAGAAAAGCAACTTCACTTCCTGTTGACACAGGAGTTCTGGAGAATAAAATATGTTTATTCTGGGGCAATATTCAGAACGGTGTGAAAAATTTGCTGAGGCTCCACTGTGTGACCCAGCAGTGGACTCGGGGTGTCTCAGCTCCGGCGGCGGGGACTGGGGAGCTTAGACAACAAACGTTTGTTTCTCACAGTTTGGAGGTTGGGATCGGAGATCAGGGTGCGGGCTGGTCTGGTTTCTAGCGAGGTCCCTTCCTGGCTTGCAGATGCGCCTTCTCTCTCATACGGCCTTTCCTGAGCGTGTGTCGCAAGCTCTCTGGTGTGTCTTCCGACGAGGGCACTGCTCCCTTCGTGCTGCCCCCACCCTCATGACCTTGTCTAACTGGAGCTACCTCCCGATGGCTGCAGATACCAGCACATGTGGGTTTGGGCTGCAGCATGAGCTGAGGGAGAACAAACCTTCAGTCCCTAACCTGGGCGTTACCCAAGTTGAACGTGGTCTCTCAGTGCCTGTATTTCCTAATACCCATCCATCTGCCCGCCCGTCCTCCCCGCCTTCCTTCCTTCCATTCATTCATCTGTTCATTCGTTCAACAATTTTTTTGAGCACTGACACTATTCAGTGTCCTAGGGATAGAGCAGTGAACACAACAGACAAAAACTCCCCGTGCCATGAAGCTTACCTTTTAGTGGCAAGAGATGGGCAGATGAATAAGCAAATATTCTATCATCAGTGGGTTTCAGAAGCAGTCAGCAAAGTTTCAATCGGGAGAACGAGAAGGGTGCTGGAGGGAGCGACCAGGGAAGGCCAGAGGGGAAGGGGCGTTGCGCAGAGGTGTTGTGTGAGAATGTGTCTTGCAGGTTTCCTGTTCCAGAGAGCGTAACTGACCCAGGGCCTCAGGTCCTGCACTTTGAAACCCAGAGCTGCTTTTGTGTAAAGGTCATGGCTCCCACTGACCTCTCCCGGGAGGCTGGACTCCCTGGTCAGCAGACTCTGGCTCAGGCCTTTTGCCCAAACTTCCTTAGACTATCCAGAACTCTAGGATGCATCCATGCTACTCTCTGTCCTTCCCGTGGGGTCAGACCTGCGTCACCACTGGACGGCAGCCTTCACCTGCTCCCTCCTTACTTCCTGTGCTAAAGGCATTTCCCCTAATTTAAAGCCTCACCTGATTCATCCTGTCTCAGCGTCTGCTTCTTCGAGGACCCGGAGTAATCTGGACTTGAAGACAGTTAGAGAGTCAGCCGTGTGGATTTTGAGGGAAGCGTGTTCCAGGCTGAGGGGACAGACTGAATGGTCCTGGGGCAAGAGTGTGCCTGGTTTGTGTTAGGTCTGGGTGGGGTTTTACCCCTTTGGCATGCGGATAGGTCAAGGTAGCCTGTCACTGGTCCCCGCATGCTGCCAGCACACGGAATCCTGGTCAGACAGGACTTTTGTACTCGCGTCCTAGCCACACCTTGGGTTGGTCAACACCAGGGCCTGGGCCAGTCCAGATTCCAGGGGAGGGGACACCATGCCTCCTGTCGGGAGGAGCGGCAAGATCACTGCAGCAGCAGCCTGGGTACAGGGAGGAGAACCACTGCAGCCAGTTCTGAGGACAGGAATCAGGTGACTCCGGCGCTTAGGACACAGAGCAAGTCCCCTGAGTAGTTGACCAAGGCCTCACGGAGGCAGACGTCTTTAGCCTTCCCCAGTGCTGGCCCAGACCTGACCCCCATCCTGACCCCCAGCTGCTGCCACCCTGTGGGCTTGTGGAGAACACAGCGCCACCTTTCCTGCGGGCCTGGGAACTCGGCCGAAATAGACCACGCGAGTCGTCCATTCGCACAATCTGTTGGGGGTGGAGGGAGTGGGAAGGGGTGGGCCAGCCTGTGGATACCACGCTGTGCCTGCTCTTACTGCCCCGCTCGTCACCAGCTCTTGCCGTGCCCCCGGCTGCAGCTTGCCACCAACTCAGGAGAGCAGTGTCCACTGTTGGAAGTGTGTCTCTCCTCATTAACTAATTTGCTGGGCTTTGCCACAGCCCTTGTTCATCTATAACCACGGCAACAACACAAAGAGCTGTCCATGGGCTTATTCTGGACCTAGAGGCTGGGTGGCTCAGGAGGCCTGGGCCTGAAGTTGGAGGACCTCGGTCCTGCACCTGTCGTGTGTGACGTCAAGCAGGGAACTGCCCCTCTGGGGCCTCCGTTTCCCTCACCGTGAGCTGTGGGTGTTGGGATCAGTGATCTCTGAGGACAGTTCCAGCCATGTCGTTCTATGAGTTGAAGGGTTGTGGGTATTGAGGCTTTAGAGGGGGAGGCCCTGCCCCCCGGGAGGCTGTGAGCTGGCTGCGCCGTGGGGAGCTGGCAGTGGTGTGTGGCTGCTACACTGGCAGACCCGCGTTCTGCTAATTTGGTGTCCTCACTATATAATTATCCTGCAATTCTCTGACTGAAGACTTTTTAAAAAAATTTCCTTCCCTGACTCCCACCAGTCATTGCCCAGATTCATGAATGGGGAAAGTGGGTGTTTGCAGGTTTTGCCGGAGAATAAGGGTGTTCCGCAACCTTCTCTGCATTTCCCGGCACCACCCCCAGCCCACGCTGGGGGTCAGCAGGGATCGGTAGGGCTTTCGGAACGGGAGGCTGTGGACTTTGGCCTTTCTGGGCCTCAGTTTTCTTGGAGTGTGGGCTTGCTCCCTGCTCTAAGCCTGTTTCCCTCTCTGTAAATGGGGTCCGGAATAGCTGTCTCACAGGGGTATCTCAGAGGCTTGAACGGCACACGGCCAGAGGACGACTGGCCTGGAGTCGGTCCTCGGCGACGGGCATTTAGCATGACTGTCGGCACGGGCAGAAGTCCCGGTGCACCGGGCGGGTCCTGCGCGGGGCTGGTGTGTTGTCTGCTGCTTGTGGGCTGGGGCGCCAGCCCTGTGGGACGTGGCCGGAGCTGACAGCTAACGGGCTGTCAGGCCCAGTCGGAGCTCTCCTGGGAGCTCCCCAGAGGCAGGTGCTGGTGCCACAGCGATGAGCCGCGTCCCCTGACGTGCCGCTGGCACTTCCTCCTGCCTTCCCCGGGGCCGGGTCAGCGGGCAGAGTGAGGCACGGCCGCTCCCTGCAGTCAGCGCTCAGAGTGGGTGCTCTTGCCTGTGTTTATATTTAAAACTTGATTTGTTTCTTATTTGACATGCTTATTGTTCTAACGCAAACAAGAGACTTACCATGCTTTGAACATATTGACCTACTACACAGGGCACCGTGTTGATTTTCAGATCTGGCAGGATGCCACCAGGGTTTAATTGTTACCTCCGGGGGCAGCATTGGGGGGTGGCTGAGGCCTTCACCTCTTTCTAGAGCAAATGAATGCTGGGATTGGCAAAGATGTTTGAGTTTGGGTTTAATTGAGGGCTCTTCTGTATATCTCGTATTTAAAAATTAAGAAAAACAAGGTGTGTTGCTTTGGAATTGGAAATAGATGTTCAAAATTTTAAAAGGCAGAGATAGAAAACGTGTTTCAGGAAGAGGTGCCCCTCCATTGTGCTGCTTGCCGTCTGCAGTGGGCTAATGTCCAGACTCCCCCGGGGGTGAATGGCTCTCAGCCTTGGTCCTCGTTTCACACGGGAGACGCACAGCATCTGTCTGGTCCTTTGCGTGTGACCTGGCACCTGCCGGTTTCAGCTCTAGTGTGTGTGGAGCCTTCCTTGGGCAACCCCCCATGTAAGGAGAGAAAGACAGACCAGGGTTCCTGGTGAAGGCCAGGCTGACTGCAGGCTTTGTGAACCCCAAAGTGGTGAGTACCCACCGTATATGTACAGGTGGACACTGGGGGACACACTGCGGTGCACACCCCTGTCCCCAACCCCACTCCAGAGGAAATCCGAGGGAGGGTCTGGTGGGAGGCGATGCCCCCTTTTCAGGGGCTAACTCAGCTGGAACCTGAAGGCGGTCTGGCCAGTGGTGATTCATTTCAAGGGGCCTCCGGAGCAGAGGGCCCGCGCCCTGCCTGTGCTTTTTAGTTCCCTCTGAGCGTCAGGGCCGCTGCCCCATTGCCCCGCGTTCGCAGCTTTGTAAAGCAGAGGTGGCAAGCCTGCATCCCGGCTGTGTGCAGGGTGGGCAGGACCACACAGTCGGGCCTCATCGGTGGGCCAGCTGTGTGGGGGTGCTGACTGCTCTGGTGGGGTCTCAGCCTTAGGATAACTCACCTGCCGCGAGTTAGTTGTGTGACCTGAGTGAGTGACCTTGCCTTGCTGAGCCTCAGTTTCCTTATCTGTAAAAGGGAGTCAAAGTACCTCACAGAAGTGAGAGAGGACCCCATTCCTTGAGATCAAGTGTGTAGGTGCCCGAGGAATGAGAATTCACCGTAGTGCTCAGAAGTCATGAGCGTGTGACGGGCAGTCAGGTGTGTGGGGTTCATAACCTGCCGCCCGTGTGGAAGCCAGAGCACTGCTCTCCGTCCCGGTGTCTCGGGGAGGGGCCTGGTGTCGTGGGTCTCACTCAGCCCCGTCACTTGCCTGCTGGGTGGCCTTGGGTGGCTTCCTTCCCCTCCCTGGGCCCCAGGCGAGGTGCCGACGTCCGGCCGCGCCCCTGCTGTCTCCTCTCCTTGTACGGGAGGACGGCTGTGTCCAGGGGAAGTCAGGGGCAGCCCTGCTCTCTGCCCAGCTCCCAGAGGAGGCTGCCTGTGTGCCCCGTCTGCTGCGTTCTCAGCCAGCCCGGCACTGAGGCCACTCGGCCACCGCCCTGGCGGTGGCTGCCCCACACCTGACTTGTTCCTGGATCACACTGACCTCAGAGCCCCTTCATGGAGCTGCTCACAGAACTGTGGGTCGGCTTTGGGATCCCCCATTTCTTGGGTCCATCACTCTGCCTGGCTCTTCGGGGGTTACACCCTGCTCTGGGCCCTCCCCCCGAGCACCCCACGGCCTCTGCCAGCCTCTTGCCTCCTGAGGGCCCAGCACCTCTTGTGCAGTTAGGCCCCCCACCCACACCATGCTGGGCTGCACCTTTGGAGTGGGTCAGCTGCCCCTGCTCCGCACTGCACACTGGCCCCAGGGCCAGCAATAGACATAAAAGAAGAAACCCAATGAGCCGGCTAATAGTGGAAATTAATAGTGGGAATTAATTGCTAAGAGCGTGCGGAGACCATGGCAACAGCGGTTGCATGGCAGAGGCAGAAACATGATTTCCTTTGTTAGGCTGGGCTCCAAAACGCTCTGTTTCTTTGTAAACAACTTGCACTAGCTTTGTGAAGAGACCATGGGCCACGGGTCTGAGGTCCTTCCTTGAGTAAAAAATACCAGCTTTGGCGTCAGCCTTGATCCTGAGCCCCACTGTAGCCACCTCTCCCTCGCTGTGTCAACTTGCGTGAGTCACTGGACTTCTCTGAGCCTCTTTCTCCATCTGTAACTTGGAGAGAACAGATCCCACTTTACAGAGCTTTTGAAGAGTCAACAAGGAGATGTATGTGACAAGACGCTCTTTGGGGCCGCTTGCCCGAGTTCGCTTCTGGCACCATCACCAATGAGCCATGTGACCTTAGGGCAAGTCATCACCCACTCTGAGCCTCAGTGTTCTCATCTGTAGAATGGGGATGATAATAACACCCATATCAAAGACCGCCGTGATCATTGAATGAGATAATGGCTATAAAGTGCTAAGCACACATAGCGAACGGGACATTGCACATTCAATCTAAGTTGTTACCCACAACCTCTGTGATGTGTTGACAGGGTTTAAGCTCGTCCATGATACAATTACTCATGTTTGTAGAGCGCTTATCATGTGCCAGGTGCTGTTCTGGTGCTTCGTGTGCGTCAGCTCACGTGACAGCCGTAGAAGTAGAGACTGGGATCGTGCCTGTCCTGCAGGTGACGTGTAGCATTCGTCACTGCGTGGTGCAGCTCTTTGAGTCGGCAGGTCGGGCCCAATCTCCCAGCACCCGCCGCTCCTCAGTGCGCTATGACTTGAGTGGTGTCTGCCCGAAGTGTCCCGTCCTGTCGTATCGGTCAAGGCCGTTTTTGACCCCACCTGCCCTGTGATTGTCCCCATCAGTTCCCCACCCCAGACCCCCAAACTGGAGACCCTCCCCCAGGAAATTAATGGCCAGTCATCAGGGACTGAGTCGTCAGTACCTCTCTTCCTATAGCTTCTCTTGGGGGAGGGATAGAAGCTTCTGGGAGGAGGTCCCTGGACGGCCGAGCGCAGATTCACAGCCTGCAGAGCTTTCCTGTGGGCAGGACCGTGTGTGCACCTCCCAGAGGAGAGCCCTCGCCTCTGCTGTTTCAGCCCAGCAATCCGGAAAGTCATGGCGCTCCAGCGGGGAGACGTCAGAGGGGACCCCGCTAAGGCGCATCGTGCTGCTCTGTCTCCTGGCCTCGTGTAATTTGAAAACATGTCCTGATGGTCTCGGTGTAAACAACTGGCAGTATTTGGCCACCACCATTTTCCATAACGTGAGCACGTCCTTTTTGTGTGACTGCAGTGGTTTCCAGCAGGTGAGGTCCTCAGGCTTAGCAGAGACTCAGCGGCAGGATATTTTGGTAGGTGGGTGTTACACAGCACCTGAACCGGCCTGTGGCCTGAAGGTCAGCCCACGGGGAGGGGGGTGGCGTGGGAAGGACAGCGGCTCCACGGCCAGTGCTTCACCACACCCTCCGAGGACCAGTGGCTCACATGGCCTCTGACAGACCCCAAGGCACGTGTCCTGTGACAGCTGATAGGGCCATCTCGACCCAGCTGTTTTCAGCCCAGAGGTGCCTCATGCGGCCGGCAGGCCTCCTGACCTGTTTACAGTGAGTTGTCTGAGCCCCCAGGCCTCAGTGCCCCCAACTGTGAAATGGGAGAACAGTGACTGCGCACTGCCTGGCGGGGATGTGAACAGAGGCGGCGGTGAACCACAGCGCACACCCAGGTAACCGCTGTCGCTCTGCTTCCCGTTTGCCAGGCCGGGCTCTCAAGGGGGGGCGCACGTCAGTGCCTGGGAGACGGAGGGTGGGAATCACTGGACATGCTGTCGGACTCCGCACATTTCTACAGTTCTCCTGTCAGAGAGCAGTGATTGTCAACTCCTCCACTTTGGACATTTGACCAGAATTTTTAAAAAAAAGTCCTTAGTAAAAGGAAAGAAAAGACAGACAAAAAAACCCAGGAATGGAAGTGTCTATAACGTGAGGCCACTGTGCTGGATACTTGCCCCAGCCATGGTCTGAGCTCCTCAGGTGGGGACACACGCCTTCTGTCATCTGGCCTGTCGCCTTCGCTGCACTGGGCTTATTTATTACTGGTGATGTGTTTTTGAGTGATTGCTGCTTACAATATGCTGCCACCACACATGTGTCAGTAACAAAGTGGCTAATGGGTGCCATCAATTTAAGGAAAACTTGAGAGAAATCCTGGCAACAGAAAACTTGAAATACCTTGAAATCTTTTTTTTTTTTTTTTTTTTAAGATTTTATTGGGGAAGGGGAACAGGACTTCATTGGGGAACAGTGTGTACTTCCAGGACTTTTTTCCAAGTCAAGTTGTTGTCCTTTCAGTCTTAGTTGTGGAGGGCGCAGCTCAGCTCCAGGTCCAGTTGCCGTTGCTAGTTGCAGGGGGCGCAGCCCACCATCCCTTGTGGGAGTCAAACCCGGCAACCTTGTTGTTGAGAGCCCACTGGCCCATGTGGGAATCGAACCGGCAGCCTTCGGAGTTAGGAACTTGGAGCTCCAACTGCCTGACCATTAGAGCTGATGGTCCAGCTAGGTCTTATTTTCGGGGAAACACAGTATGTTGTAACATTATCAAAACAATACAATTGTTTTGTGGTCCACCACACTGGAGGAAGGACCAATTTATATTCTGTCTACCTCCCCAAAAAACAACAAAAAAACGCCGACATCACCAACTTCTGTTGTTGTGGACTGAGGCTGTGAAAGAGTATGCAGACAAAACTATAGGAGAAAAGTATTTTGGAGACAAATCAGGCATTCTATTAATAAAAATATTACTTTTCTGATTTTTGTGAAGTTGGTAAACTTTTCCACCTTTAGACAGTTGTAACTTGCTGATGGTGACGGTCCTTGGTCTCAGAGAGTCTGCACCCTCAGAGCCCACCTGGGCCAGGGGTGCGAGTCCAGCAGTTTTAGCCGTAGAACTCTGTTGAAATGAAATTTTATGTATTCAACACAGGTGAGGTGGGGCTGGTCTGGAGGTGGTGAAAGGTGAGGGGCTCAGAGCCTCCTGCCCTGCTCGCTTAGTCTGGAGGTCTGGAGACAGCCCCGTCCCCCAGCCTTGTCCCCCAGGAACCTCCATGCAACCCCGTGTTCCATTGTCGAAGGGGATTCCAGTCTGAATGCTTTTTGGGATTGGAAGTGGGGAGAGAGTCTGAACATGACAGGAGGAAGATAATCGCTCAGGGTAACTCAAGGAGTCCTTTGCTTTCTCCTGGCCTCAGTTTCCCTGTTTGTCATCGGGAGGGTAGGTTTTCCTGACTGTTAGTCCGTAACTCCTCTAACACATGGCACAAGTGCCACCTAGTGGTGAGGAAGGGCTGTGGCAGCTGGAGAGAGGCAACGGTGAGGCAGTGGGCAGGTGACCCGCCGTCTGGCCAGGGCAACCTCTCTGCATCCAGGTGTGCAGAGGCGTGGTCAGAGACACCTCCCGTGGTTCTGCCACTGTCCCCTGTGTGATCTCGGCCACCTCCTTTCCGTCTCTGAGTCTCAGCTCCCCCATCTGCAACCTGAGGGGGTCAGACTGTCGTCATTCTTAACGGGGGAGCTGTGGACGGCCGTGGGGATTTTGTGCCTGAAATTTTAAGGAAATTTTGTGTGTAAGCAGTTTTGTGGGGTGAGGGTCTAGAACTCTGATTGCTTTGGGAAAGAGCGGTCTAGATGGACTCAGGGCACCCAGGGCTCAGGGATGCCAGAAGCTCCCCCTTGGGATGTGCACCCATTTAGACAACACAGATGGTTCACGTCTGGCAAATGCATTGGTTGGCCAGTGACGTAGAGGCACACTGAGGAAGCGAAGAAAAATGAAACGCAAAAGCCCCCAGCTACGTGCCAGTGACCAAGGAAAAGAGCGCGGCTTCCGGGGGCCCCAGGTCGGCAGCTGAGCTCTGGGACTCTGCAAACCTCTGGCAGCTGAGGCCGCTGTCCTGGGCTTCCCAGCTCCTGACGGCACCACTTGGTCCCTGGGCAACTTCAGAGACGGGGCTTGGCAGCTGGCAGAACGGGAGGACTCAGGTCCCCGACGTGCAGCCCCTTCGAGGCCACGGTGATGGGCCCTGGTCCCAGGTTGGTGCTCGACTCCCCTCGCCCCGAAGGGCCCAAGTGCTTTCAGAACCTCTCCCCAAAGGGGAAGAGGAAGAGGAAGAGGAAGAGGAAGGCCTGACCTGCCGAGGCTCCGCTCTGTGGTCGGCACCGCGCTAAGGACGTCACCGTACTTAGTGCATTGGACCCTGACAGCGGCCCCGGGAAGCAGGTGGTTCTGCTAGAGCTGCAGGCTCTGCGGGTCAGAAGTAGTAAGTGACTTGCCCAGGAAACTTGTCGGTGGCTGGGCAGGTCTTCCTCACGCCTCGCAGCCAGCACAGGCTGAGCTGTAAGGGTGGCCGAGGACGGGTCTCTGAAGGCGTCTCGTGCCTGCCCGAGCCTGGGCTGGTGGCACGGCAGCTCTTGTGCCTGCAGTTGCCCCCTGACTTGGCTGCCTGGATTCTCATTTCCTGTGGGGTGATGGTGACCGTGGGTTTGACCCGGACCCTCCCAGGTGCACCTTGCTCTGCTCCTTGCTCAATTGGGGGGTCCACCGGGCAGAAGTCCACACCTCTTCTCTGTTCCCTCCAGCGCCTTCCGGCTGCCCCTCCCTGCACCTGCCTGGGAGCCGGCTCTGTCTGTGCTCCCAGCCACCACTCACCTCGGCTCTGTCCCTGGGGTTTCCTGGACGTTTAGGAAACCCATCAGACAGTGGGATGTCATGCTTCTCTTTGTAGATGAGGCGCAGGGAACCCTGCTTTCCTGGCTAGAACGGGGCCTCCTTATCGCTTCACACCGCATCAGCAGACACCGAGCAGGCCCACCTGGCCCTGCCACGGCTTCCCCCTCCCCCCACGGGTGTAGTGAGGGAGACTCTCATCTGAGTGATGGTCGGAGCTCATGTGGTTTGCCAGCGAGGACCAGTCAGTGGGGAGCTGGCGTTTGACCCCACAGAGTCGGCCCCGGCCTGCCACTCACCAGGCTGTGCCGACTTGCTCGTCCGCCGTGTCCAGCGCTGTGCGTGACTTGGTGGCGTTGGCAGATTAGTAAATAGGCATGTTCATCCATGTCACGGCGGAGTGTAGTTGGTGGCTCTGACCTTGCAGGTGACAATGGTCTTTGGTTAGAGTTGCTGCAGTGGTTTCCAGTCCACCTGGAAGTATAATTGCACATCACTCACTGTATTCGTGAGGTTGTCATGTTATGTGCCGCCCTGAAATCTAGATAAAGTGTCTCCAGCAAATTCCAAACTCATCTATTAAGCCTGTTCAGTAAGGAAAGGAGCTGAGTCTATAATGATCTCTTTTCAGGAAGAGCCTTTCCTTTCTTCCTTTTCTTTATTGGAAGTTGCCTTTGGTTTCCAGTTCACTTCCTTCACTCTTATCCCTCAATTAATAACCCTTTCGCTGACACAGTTTGGAATCTCGGTCTCCACTTGGTCTGAGCGTCTGACTTTGGGGAGGTAGGGTGAGGCCAGATGCAGGTCAGAAAAACTGGAAAGAGGTTACGGTTTTGTTACACTCACAGTTCCCAGGGCAGAGCAGTCAGGGAGGCACAGGGGTCACTCATGAGGCAGAAGGAGAGGGGAACTGTGGGCAGGTGCCCTCATCGCGGTCCCCTAGGGAAGGGACGGGCCCGGTGGGTGGCTGGCTGTGTTTGAAAGCAGCGCTCCTTGAAATCACATTCACCATGACTGTTAGAGCACATGGTTTGGGGCGACCTAAAATCCACAGCTGTTTTGGGGTGAGCCGGGATTGACTTGGGAACAGCTAGTGACCACTTTATGGAAGGTAAAGGTCAACTGCAGAAATTAAAGTATGGTTAATATGCCCCTTGTACCTAGGAGCCTGCTGAGACAAAGCCGGGTTTCATGGTCGTGCCTTTGAGTCTGCCGTCTGGCCCTCTGGTCCCACACGATGCGTTGGGATGAGAAATTCAGACGGCTCCCGCAGATCTTCTCCAGGCTCGCACGGCTGGGCCGGCGGTCCCTGTGCCAGCCGCGGCTCACTGTGAGGCCTCAAGCGCCGTCTCTGCTGAGACGCCCAGGGCCAGCTTCCGTCTCCTGACAGTTCTCGACACCGCACACGCTTGTGAAGCAGGAAGGAAGATGGAACCCGGATTCCTAACCCAGGCTCTTGACCACACAGGTAAGGACTAGTATTTACTAAATGCACTCGAGTCCCCGTTGAAATCGGGGTGCCTGTGTGGTCTGCAGAGCAGGTGATGGGCGTTTCAGAAGTGGGAGGGGGTCACTCTTTAACACACGCGTCCCTCAAACATGTGCTGATGGACGGGTGGCTCTGGCGCTGCTGCTGAGACGGTGCTTAGGAGAAGCGGCAGGGCTTTGTGATGTCAGCTGGCTCCTCATTAGGACGGGAGCCCTGGAGCGCCAGGAGCTGAGGGGACGAGTCCCCAGGGAAGGCGCCGTCGCTGACGGGTGCTCAGGTGGAGAGAAGGTGATGCTGTGGGATGTTTCTCTGCCCGTCCCACCAGGGAGGGAAGCGTGTGGAGTGGCAGCACTGCACGGGGAAGAGAAGGAGACGATGCAGGTTCCTTCTGTGGGTCCCGGGGCTCAGTCCTGCCGGGGGTGTCCGGGAGGACGCATCTCAGGGTTTTCCAGCTGAGGCAAGACAGCTGGGATAATCCTCCCCCAGGGGGTTAACTCGCCAGCACAGGGGTGTTTGTAGCCCTGGGCGTGTACAGGAGCAAGAGGGGACGGGAGGTGGGCAGTGCCAGCGTCTGCTGCGGCTCGTGCTGCAGGACTGGTTTTCTGATTTTCTTGGTGGTTCATGATATTAGAGCACATTAGTATCTGGTAAGAGATTCTGTAGGTACTTTTGCAAGTTTTGGAGTATTCTGATGTTCCATTCTGCTTGCTAGACGGAATTGTATTGAATTAGAAGGAAACGTCTCATTTGGCCTGATGCTGGGACTTGGGAAAGACACCTGCGGGTCTGACTGTTGAATTCTTATGTTGCCGGTGACATGGGCCAAGTCCCTCGGGTCTGCCTGTGTTGAAATCACGTGATGCCGGTGACATTTTTGTCTTGTCTTACGAACTTAAGCCTCGAGTTAGGAGAAAATCGTAACCAGATGCCCGTTTGGTGTGGGAATTATGTCCCCATTTCTGTTTCTCTCTCCTGCCTCATTCAGTGCTGACCACTTAGTGTGCCTGTGTCCCCACAGCCTAGAGCTGTCTCCGGTTTTGTGTCCCAGGGCCCCAGCTCTGACTCAGCGCACAGCTGTGACTCAAACGGTGTGTCCCAGACACACGTTCAGGCAGGTGTGTGGCTTCAGCGGGAGCACAGAATGGAGCCGTCCTCAGAGCAGGCTGACAGCCCAGCTGGAACCAGCGTGAAGAAGCGTGGGGTCTGTGACATCCCTGCAGGGCAGGCCGGGTACAGGTTTATTATGCTTCCGAACATGTCCAGTGCAGGCGTGGCGTCCTGCTGGGCATAGCTGGCCTGCTGCCACTGGACAGAAGTTCTGAGCAATCATGCGTGCTGAAGAGAAGAGCCCCGGGCACGTTGCAGCTCAGGGGCCAAAGCAAACACTGGGCGTCTCAACCGAGTGCATTCCTGAGCTCATTAAACGGGGTGCAGTGAGCCCAACCGGATAGAGACAGGGAGGGGACAGAGGTCATGGCCCAGGGCACAGCCGGGCAGGGCAACCTGCTCTGAAAGGGGCTGGACTCTCGGCCACTTTCTTCTCCTCCACCTGTCTGCTTCCGCCCCTCGTGCAGCCTGTTTTACCCCTTAACCATGGGGCAAGTACGTCTGTGCCAGCTGTGGAGGCGGTGGCTGGTGGTTGAGAGTGGCCATTGGCGCTGTCCGTAGGGAACTCACTCACCGGCCAGCAGACAGGCTGTGGTGGAAGCAGTCAGCCGGCAGGAGAGCATTATGTGAGATACAAAGCAGATGTGACAGCGCCCAGCCAGAGAACTGGAAGGTCAGGGTTTCATAATCCGTGGGAGGCACCCGAAGCCCGAGGGATTACGGAAAGCACTGGGTGGGAACTCCGGGAACGCTGGCGTGGGATGCCCGGGAGAGATGGGCAGGGTGTGGCCACATCTCAGCAGTTCCTCTGCGTCCCTGCCGGCGCTGCCTCCCGCGCATGAGTGACCTTTGGTTTCTGGGCTGGTGAACAGTCAGTCGTTTTAAAGTCTGTGCGTGACTTGGCATTTGTGAGAGGTGTCGAAGGCTATGCCCACTCCCTTGGTTGTGCCCTTAGAAAGGGAGGGTGACGTAGGGGACATCGGATGGAAACAGAAATATCTAGGATCTAATACCAGTGAGCTGTGAAGCCTTGGACAAGTTGCTTCACCTCTCTGAATCTGTTTTTTTATTCCATAAAATGAGGATGGTGATACTTTCACTACTCAACTGGTCCCTAAGAAAATGTATTTTATTGCAAGTGGGGAAACTCGAGTCAAATAACACCTAAAAGTTAATTTTAGATGGTTTATATTTAGCGTTTCACTGATATGTACATTAGTGGTTTTTTAACATGTTTTGGTACAAAGTCATGGAGGCACAAGAAGAAGAAGAAGAAGAGAGGGGCACTGGAGAGGGTTTCCATTCTGGGGCCGCAGAGTTAGCGAGCCAAGGGGGCAACCTGTGTTTGACTTCGCGGAGAGAGGGTCCAGCTAAGATGAAATTGCGCAGGTGGCCCCCCAGACTCCTGGCTAGGGGTCCCCCTCCTGGTGTTGGTGATAGTTTAGTAACAAAAGCCACGTGCTGAGGCTGTGAGTTTGAGTTGGGTCAAAGCAGTACGTTGTCTTATGACTCAGCCAGGGAAGACGGCCGGCCTGGGGTGAGTTCTGGGTGTGGGGACAGACCAGTGCAGAAAGGCTTGGTGGGAAATCGAAGGGCCCAGGGGGGTCCCGGGCCTGGCACATGTGGCACAGCTGTGACCAGTGTCAGGAAACCAGCCATGTCATTGTCTCCCATTATCTACTTGGTGGCCTTTTGTTCTGGAAGGGACGTGGGAGCGGAGAATGGTGGAGCTCATTCTCCCGGCACAGTTTTATGAGTTGACATTCTGTTGCCTGGGTTGCTTTCCATGACCCTTACTGCCCCCAGGAAGGGTGGAGCCCCCACCCCCCATGTGTGCTGCTCAGGGTTGTTGAGAGAGAGGATTAAATGAAATCATGTAGAAAGAGGAGCTGAGTGCAGCCTCTCCCCGGACACGCATGTCACGACGCGCGTTATTCAGTTATTTAAAGAACGTGTTCAGTTTTACGTGAAGGAAAAGGCACCGGGCCCACTGCCCTGCCTTAATCCCCTCTAGCACCTCTGCCTGCACTGAGCAGCGGCCCGGCTGGTGTCTGCTGCCTTCTCTTCAAACCTCTGGCCCCTTGTTAGCTCCAATCAGACGTGCTTTCCTCAGGACGCAGGGCGTCCCGCTGCCAGCCCGGGGACAAGCCCTCAGTGAGCCTGCTGTCCCAGGTGCTGTGGTGGCCCTGGCCTCGCCCCTCCAGCCTCCTTCACACCAGGCCCCTGCGTCACAGCTTCCCGTCTGCATACCTGCTCCCTTACCGGCAGCCCCTGCCCCCCTCCTGCTCCTGGGAAGGGCTCCACCGCTGTCAGCTCACCTCAGGCCCCCGCAGAGGGAGTGAATGACCCCCTTCCCCTTCAGCGTGTGGTTCTGTATCAGCCATGGCTTCTCATTTCCTTGAGTTCAGAGACTGAATTCATTGCTTGATCCCCAAATCCAGAGCGGTCCCTGGCAATATAATGGTCTCCTCCGCGCCTGTTGGAGGAATTGAATCGTGATGAGAAAGCCCCATGGAGATGAGTTCACTGGAAAGGCTGTAGAAATACACGTCTGAAGCAATCTAAACACCCAAATGTGGACATCATCTAGCCTCGGGAAGCAGGATGAGAGGGGAGCGGGTGAAGCTGGGCCTGTGTACCTGTGGGGCCGTAGGTTTCCCTCAGGGTGTGGAGGAGAGGAAGGAAACGCCGTGCCTTTAGGCTCTCCGGGTTTCAGCACCCCAGAGCTCCGGTCTAGTGTCCAAGCTCCCGTCCGTGTTCACGGCGACCGAGGCCCCTGTGGAGAAAACAGGGCTGTGGGAGCCGTGAAACAGGACAGTGCTTTCATGGACCAAGAAAGGAGCCATTGCATTTGTCTTCCGTCACAGTCTGGGTCCTTGAGGGGTGCCGACGGGGCCCTGAGGTCCTGTGGTGGCTGAGTTACCAGGTTCCCCTGCCCTCAGGCTCGGGCCTCCTGTCTGCTCTGTAAACACCAGCTTTCTGATGTGCGTCATAAAGGCAATGTGATCGAGGGTCAGAGACAACGAGCCACGTCTGCGGGGTTTGGGCCGGTCTCACCCTGGGCTCTGTCTCCCATGAGTAAAGCCAGGGGCCTGGACCAAGCCGGAGCGGGTATTTGTCACCACAGCCTTCCGGAGAGGCTGGGCCCGGGCCCCGCACGCCGGGCCGCCCGTCCTCTCACGCCCCTGGAACCTTGACGGTCAAAGCGCTCACCTTGTCAAGCCCTGAGACCTGCTCTATTGCTCCTCTGGCCACAGCCCGGATGCCACTTGCTTTTCTGAGCCCTTGCTCCTTCACCTGAAGAGTTCGAGGCTGGAGCTGTATCTGCTCTTGGTCCCGGGGGAAGGGCTGGTTTCCAGGCCTGTGGCTCACCGGTGCCTCTCGACAGGACGCAGATGGAGGAGAAGCCCATCCAAGTCGCCCAGGCACCTTTTGGAGCATTAGCTGAAACAGCTGCCACCTGCTGGGCATCTCCTGGGCGTCTCCTGGGTCACTGTCGTGATTGTATTGTCCGTCAGTGATGCCAGCACCACAGCCGTTGAATTCTCTGTGCTTAGCGCCTTTCACAGCCGCCTTACTTAATCTGCCGCACACACTGTGACATAGGATCGTCAGGTGGTCACAGCCACTCTGCAGAAGTGGACAGTGACACCCCGAGAGGCTGCGTGACGTAGAGCCAGTAAATGACAAAGTCAGGATTGAAATCCAGGCCAATTAACTACAAACGCCGTTCTCTCCACTGTGCACCAAATATCTGTTTGCATCCTCGGAACAACCCTTTGAGGAGCCATTATAATCCCCGTTTTGCAGAAGAAGAGCTAAGGTTTAGAGAGTTTTGGAGACCCGTTGAAGGCTGCAGAACCAGCAAGGAGCTGACGTGGGATGTGTACCCCCATCGAAGCAAAAGCACTTTCCGTGCCTTTCAGTTCTCACGGCAATCCTGGGCGCGAGGTGTTAACGGTCTCTGTTTATAGATCAGGCACCAAGGCTCAGAGAGGTTCTGTAATTTCCTCAAGGCTCCACAGCCAGGAAATGAGTGGCAGGCAGAGGAGGGACCTCAAATGGATGCACTGCTTTATGGAAACCTATTCCTGAAATCCGGGGGATTTCTCTTTGGTTTCGTCCTGATGTAGAGAATCGTGTTATGGTCTCCACGGCGGAAGCCATGTCAACAGACTTGGGTTTCCAGTGACTCTGTCAGTCGGTGTGGAAGGTCAGCAGTCAGACGGGAGACCCCACGTGACGGGGGCCGTGGGTCTGGTCACTCCCAAGAGGCCACTTCCTGGAGGCCTCCAGGCCACAAAGCACAGTGGACACTTCCTGGCCTGGGGCCGCACCCCAGGACCAATCCCAGCTGGGGGAGGAGACTCGGTGGGGACCTTATGAATGGAATGTGGGTGTGAGCTCAGAGCAGAGCCAGGAGGAGCAGACCTGCAGGAGCTGTTGGTAAAGACTTTGCTAACTTTGGTTTATTTATTGATTTTAGAGTTCAAATTAATTTAAAATTGTCATTGATTTTTATTTTAAAAAGGCGAAGAATCTACTCCTTTCTGTAGCTCTCCAGGGCTGCATGTCTCCATTTCTGCACGCAGAGACAAATGTCAGAAGGCGAGAGTCAGGAGCAGACCAGAGCAGCTAAGGGGCGCAGACAGGCTTTGGGGTGAAGCGGGGGGCTGCAGAGAAGCTCAAGGGGACATTGATGCCAGGAAGTCAAATGTCAGCTTTCATCTCGTCCGTCCTGCAAAGGTTCATCAAAGCGTCCTCACCAGCCAGTCACATGCACTTATCACTTTTCCAGCCAGCTTTGCGACTCCAAGTGTTGGACGGAGAACTGATAAGGGCAGGTGATTGACACTCACGGCCTCCGGAAAGCCCGCCGGTGGAGGGGCACCCGGTGCTCCCGCTCTGGATTCCCGCGGACAGCAGGGGCGGGAGAAGGAGGACCCTGTGGTGGCATCGGCGTGTGTGGGGGGGCCGGGTCTGCTCCCCGCCCTGGGCGTGCAGCTCAGAGAGCTGCTGCTGGCACTTCACTTACTCAGAATTCTCTCTGGGGCGGGTTTAGCGTCTCCCCGAGGAGGACAGTGGTTGGGTGGCTGGCTGGAGGCTCTTATGCCTGAGGCTTCCTCATAATAGTTGCGAGGTGAAGAAAGAGGCGAAAGGGCTGTGGAATTTTAGGCCATCTTACTTTTAAAAAAAAGTGGAATTTCTGTCTGATTCAGGTGAACGTCCCATCCCAGACATTTTCCTCAGCAAATGACAGAAACTCATTCAACTCAGTTTTTAGGGACCTTATGTTTAGGCAGAGCGTTTCGAGACACTGTTCTTTCTATGTATTAAAGATGCTTATTTGCTGTGGTCTTGATTCAGAATGATGCTTTACGCTCATACGTGACTAAAGCAAACTCAGTGCATTCCTGTTGAATTGGCAAAGGACAGGAATCGAGTGACACATAAGTGGGTGTAACTACACCTGTGCATACGGACAAATTCACGGGTTGATATTCTCACAGCTACACATACTTGCATTTTCTGGAACGTGAACGTGAACTAACTAGCAGTGGGCTGCATCTCAACTGAACAGGTACTTTTTTTCCTCTTGCTATAGCTACGTATAATGATTTTCTTTAAAGAGTGAGTAGCGTTTTAAAGGTAAATTAAAATGCTACGTTCAAACCGTGGCTCTCCACCTTAGCTGCACGTTGGAATCATCTGGGCGTTTTGAATGATGACAGCAGCCTCCGGAAAGAGTAGGCTGGGGCCAGCGCAGAAGGAACGTGAGCTGGGGGCTGTCGCGTTGCCGTGGGCGTGCGAGCAGCCCGGCGGCCTGGCCCGGATGCCTGGGGCTGCCCCTAGAGCGTGAGGTCACAGCTGTGGGGCGGCACTGCCCCTGTGCCCAGGGGACCCCCGTGTACCTGTGCAATGTCCTCTGACGAGTGCGGCCATCTGAGTGCCTGTTTCCTGCCCTGACTACCCAGGGGTCCTTGTTCTCGTTAGGGCTCTGGAGACGTCTTCCACCTTTATTATGCCTCAGTTTCCTTTTATGTAAAATGGAACCTGGGACGGTGGGTGCGTGATGTCCCCTCAGAGCCCTTCCTGCTCTAAGAGGGGGCTGAGGTCCCTGGTTCTTTCACGAGGGTGCAATTCCTGAAGGTAGCTCAGTCCTGAGGGTCTCTGCTCCGGGTCCAAGAGTGCGGAGAGCGACCCCGGAGCCTGGGGGTGGGCAGGCAGCGGCTTCTGGGAGGGGCAGAGCTGGGGGGCAGGGTGCGCGGCGGGGGTGCCGGCGAAGAGCCCCCAACCTTCCGTGTGGCGTGTGGTCACGTGGCGAGACTGTAGGGCTCAGAACAACCAGAAAAACAGAGCACGTTTGCCGTCGAGTCTCCAAAGGTTGCGGTTTGTTTTCACAGTTGCTTCTAACTGTCTGCGCTATGAGCGTGTTTCCAGCTTTTGTTGACTTCATCGGTCCAGAGACACCTTGTGTTACCCTTTGGGGTGTAAGAATAGTAAGGATCAAGAGTATGGCTCACGATTATTTAGGGCTTCCTGGGACCATCTCTGTGCAAAGCCTTTACTTTTAAAATATTAACAACTTTTAATTCTGTCTTTTAACGATCCCACTCACAGCGTGGGCTAAGTGCCACCGCCGTCATCTCCGGTGTATAACTGGGGACACGGGCACACTGGGGCACAGTCAGCGTGTGAGCCCAGGACCGTCAGAGCCTGCCGGCGACGCTGAGCAGACCGGGGTACATGGCAGCGTCGCACCCCAATGTACAGGTGCAGTGCCAGGCTCAGCGGGGGAGCCGACCTTTCACCTACAAAACACCAGTCCTGAGAGGCAGGTTTTAGGGCCACAAGCGTGTTTCACATGAAGACACTGCAATCCAGAGCAGGTCACCTGCCCCAGGACACGCAGCTTAGAAATGGAAAGACTCAGTCCACCTTTTCCAGGTCCGGGGTCCGCGCTCCTTCTACTGCTCACCCTGCATGGACCGAACGGCAGGGCACGGGGAGGGCTTTGTTGACTCGAGTCACCCTGCATCCCTGGCACACGAAGGGGGCGGCTCACAAGGCGTGTTTGCTGAGTAAAAGCCCCCAGACCTGGGTGTGGAATCAGACAGCTCCGCCGTCCATGACACGCAGGCTTTAGGGAGTGAGGCGGGTGGAGGAGCAGAGCGCCTGGGTGCGCGTGTCCTGTTCCTCGGGACATCCCACCTTTTGCACCGGACTCCACGTCGGGGCAGCACTGATGCACCCCCCAGCATGTGGCAGAGGCCCCCTCAGCCCCAGGGGGTGAGGGCTCTGCTAGGCCGTGAGTCAGCAGGTCTCGTTTCAACCCACGCGATCCAGGGCTGCGCTCAGACTCAGTTTCCCCATTTGCAGAGTAGAGCTGCCCTTCCTGAGCCACGCAGCTCCTCCCCTGGCCTGGGTGTGTCCCCTGGCCTCAGTGCCGAGACCCAGCAAGGCCACCAGGCGCCCCCTTCTTTCCTGTCCTGGGCTGCTGCCTGATGGCCCATGAAAAGCAGGCTTACATGGAAACAGCCTGCGGCAGCGGATTTTGAAGTGAGTTAGCGATTCCAGGGCTTTCAGGGGAATGCAGGCTTGTCTGGAGCGCACAGAGCTGCCCGGGTTCGAGTCAAAGGAGGAGGAAGCCTGGGCTTTCTCAGGAGCCAGGCACGCAGCCTGGATATGAAAGCCCTGGACAGGAATGTCTTCATCTTTATGGATGCAGGAAGAAAGGGGGACAGCAGAGGCAGCGGCAGGAAATGCCCTTCGTCCTGGAGGCAGATCTGAGCAGCTCAGAGCTCAGACCCCTCCTGCCCCACCCTCACCCCGTCTAGGTGACTGGCTTGATTTGCATTTGGGTGAAGGACCCTCTCTTTTCCGCAGTCACTGGTACTCACTCATTCGAGGCTCGGAGAGAGCAGTGGGCAGTAACATGTTACTGCACCTTTCCCAGCTGCTTGCACGTCGTCTGCTTTATTCCGTCTGTACTTCTTTACTGAAGAGGAAACCAAAGCTCACAGGGGTCTCCATCCCCGCCCAGATCACAGGACGACGTGCCGGCTGCCTTCCCTGCCTGAGCACGGCGCGCCCCTCTGCTGCAGCACCCACCTCCCCGCAGGGGAAGGCAGCTGTGTGTCTGTCTGCCAGCGCCGGAGGAAGGCGCTTCAGGAGGGCCGGGCTCCAGCTTACCTCCAGAGGCTCAGCTTTTAGCGCAGAACCTGCAGCCCTGGGGCAGGTTGACGGTTAGGATCACTGAACAAATCCTGTGCCCTTTCCACGGCCCCACAATGCCAGGGAGTCTGATGACCAGAAAGAGCACCCCAGTGACAGGGCCACCTCGGCATCTGTCCCTCTGCACTTGGGCCCCAGCTGTACCTCCCTGAAGGAGGCTGGAACATGGAAGAAGCTCAGATGAAGCGACATCTGCTCAGGCTGCAGAGGCCGGGGCACAGCACCCAGTGGGACGTGCTGCTGCCCCTCCCCACCCCCCATTGTTTGCTCAGCAGACATTGCTGGGAGCCTCTTGGGCCTGGCAAGAAACTCAGCTGGGGACAGGGATGTGCAAAGTCGAGGGCTTTCCCTTCAAGGCCAGGAGAGTGGAACTAACCCCTGTGGACGGAAAAAGGGCCACCAGCTCAGGAGACAGAATAACCACACAGGACGGCGTGAGCATTAAAACTCCTAACTAAGGTGGCCCTGGGGGGAAGTCACATCCTTGGCCTGCAGCTTCCTTGATCAAGGTCAGTCTTTACCTTAAGTGAGCCTGTCTGTTGTCTTTTTGCATCTCAGACAACAAGCCCTTGGAATGTCAGAGTAATCCCTTTTTCCGGACCCCCCAGGGTCACAACCCACCACACCAAACAGGAAACTACAAAATCTCTCATTGTTACCTTGTTCCCCAAATACCACCTCTATGTGCTGTAAAATGCTGGTAACTATCCTGTACCCACCTATGTAAAAGAAGTGTGTGTCTCTCCACTTTGCTTTTTATCCAATCCCAGGGATTTCCCGCTTTGCTTTCTCCCAACCCCTTAATCTACAACCAGTGGATTTCATGTAACCTTCCTCCTTTGATTCTAATGTATAAAATAAGTTACAAAACGGCTGTTTTCTGGAGCATTTTCTCAATCGGTTGAGACTTTGCTTACCAGTAATTGTCAGATTGGCTCAAATAAACTTACAAGCTTTCTCTTAGGCTGGATGTTTTTTCCTTGACACCCCCAATCGAACCCTGTGTCCCTACCCAGTTGCCCTGCCGAGTCTGTTCTAGAAAACAGCTGAGCCTGCAAAAGAAAAAGCCCAAACCAGCCGCAGTGCAGTGTACCAGTCGGACACGAGAGGGTGGACACGTGAAGCCTTGTCTCTGTGAGGATTCTGGGACAGCACAGCCGGCTTTACTCAGGCCTGTCGTGAGGTATGTCACCGGAGCTCACAGACGTTTCAGAGCAGACATGTCTCTGCTCCGACACCTCAGTGTGGAGCTGGCACCTTCGTGTGGTGGGAACGTGATAGGGAACATGGTGCTATTTCTGGTCCATTCCTTCGTGCATTCACCCGTCCGCCCATTCAGTCACTTCATCGCTTGTGCAGCCATTGGTTCTGGAAGCACTCACTGAGCACCTCCTGTGAGCTGGTCCTCGCTGGGAGACTTAGCTCTCGGCACCACATTTTCCATGTGAGACGGGGATGACAGTAACACCTACCTTACAGTGTTTTGGGAAGGATTAACTAAGGGAATGCGTGTAAGTCCCTTGGCAGTGTCCTGGCTCCTCGGAAGCGCTCCGTAAGTGTTCCCTGCCGTCTTTGTCGTCATTATCCCGATCACTGACAGTGTGTAGCTCACTGATCTCACTTGCAAAGCTTTTCGGTTCCATTCGGCAGTGACTGAGCTGCTTCTGAGTGTCGGGTTTTGATAATCAGGAGGACGGAAGACTGTAATCCTGTCCTTCGGGCTTGCTGTTAGAGCAGGGCGACCACCCATGTGCACCGCCTGACCTCCAGGCACATGGTGGTGAACGTTCCAGGATCGAGGAATAAGCTGAGCTGAAGGGCTAGGGACACCCTTGGTCCCACTCTGAGTGGGGCTGCGACAGAAAATCTGCCTGGCTTCCTGGAGTGGCCGTATTGATGTGTCTCTGCTGATCTAGCGGCCGTACCGCCAAGCCACAGCTCGCCAGCGTGGCGGGGGTATTTTGGGAAGGTCTGTAACCGTTTCTCCTCTATGAGTGCAGGGAAAGCTTAACGCATGTCTCTCCCGACTTCCACTCTGCCTCCTGATGTACCAGACACCCTAATTGGATGTCAAGTACTCGCTTTCCTGCTGACGGAAGTGTCAGGTGCTAATAATATTCCATTATTGGGCTGACTGCTTGGGCAATTCGAACAGCCTCCTCACTGGTCTTCCTGCTGCAAATACTTTTCTTTACGACCTGTCCTCCACATGGCTACTTGGGAGTTGCCATTTCTCTGCTCAAAAGACTGTGTGATGTGGTCCGGGAACTAAGGGTTGGAGGGACCCACGTGGGGGAGTGTCTGTATCCTGTTCCCACATGTGTGGACTCGGGATTAGAGTTCTTGATCTTTGGGTGGAAGGAATGATGCCCACGGGCTGAGACAGAGCTCCGTGAAAGTCCCGATTGTGGCTGCTGCCGGTGCCTTGGGACTCCGCACTAACAGGGACAGAAGGAGCCCCCGGGGGCACTGGTGATTGACTGTCCTCATCAGGTGCTGTCACTCACAGGGGAGCACGGAAGCCGATGTTTGCGCCGCAGTGATGCCCTGGGACGTCTCTTGATGGTAAATGGGCAAACGTTGCAGCCACAGCCTGACAGGGGAAAATGAGCAGGGGCTCAGCCCACGGGGTCACCCCCAGGAGGAAACCGCCCAGATCGGAAGGGGGGCTCACCGAGAGAGGAGGGTGGTCTCAAAGGGTCAGAGGGAGGACATGAGCATCACATGTGACCTGGAGACAAGCTGTGAGGACAAAGCCATGGTTCTTCTTTTTGTAAGTTTCTGCCAGGAAAAGAGGCCCAGCAGGATGCGGAAGGAGCTGCCACCGAGGAGGAAAGCCAGGGACTGGGCAGAGCCAGAAGCCAAGAGGACAGAGATGCTCTGGCCGGCAGGTTCCCGTCACCACCTCGATGGCATGGCAAGGCTTGTCGGCGGGCGCAGGGCCCCTCGGCACTGCCTGCCCTGCCCTTGGTGCTCCCAGAATTCCAAGCTGCTTGTGTCTTGTCAGCGCCCACCGAGCTGTGTCAGTGGCGGTGTGGCAGCCTCCTGCCCGACGGGTGCCTTTGCTCCCTGGAGACCTACAGGCTCTCTCCTAATTCCTGTCGGAGGAACACGGGTGCGCACTTTTTTCACCCTCCCCACCTACACCTTGAAAACCTCTGCTGTGGAACAGCAGACTTTGCCTCCCACCCCAGACAGTTTCTGTGCCGATCTTCATTTGGAAATAATCACTACAAAGTGGATTCCTAGTCAGCGCCTCCTACATCTCTCTGTTACCTCCAGCTCATTCACAAATACCAAAATATTCATGTAAAAATATTTCTCCCATAGAGACAGTGTGCCTCGTGCCAGATTCCTTTGCGTAGTGCCATCGGAGGAGAGTTGACTATAGGCTTAATTATAATTTTCCTGAAACCTGACACCTCTCTGTCAGACGTGTAGTGAAAAGAACTCCGCGCGGGGACAGAAGAGGAGAGGACCGTGTAGCCTCCTCCTCCTCAAACTTGACACGAAGCAGGAGGAGAAGACACACCAGCAAAGCGTGCCGCTTCTGTTCAAATGAAGGAAGGATTGCATCTTCCGACCATAAATTTGAAAGGTGTCATCAGAGACAGAAGTTTCTAGAATTTAAAGCAGGGTTTCCGTCACTGCTGAGAAGCAGCATGTCTGCCATGCGTCTCACTCTGAAACCTCTATTTGGAGGGAGCAAATGGGAATAGGTGGGTGGGAAGCCCAGGAGAAAAGTGTGGAGTGTTTCCTCCAGACCAGTGGTTCTCTGTGGGGAGCTTTGTCCTTCAGGGGCGTAGGGCGCTGGCTTGCTGAGCCCGGCAGGGGGCCAGGTGCCTGTGTGGCACCAGGGGTTGTCCCTGCTTTCTCCCTCTGCTCCAGGCAGTGTACCGGGCCCCCCCTACCAGGTCAGTGGCCAGGGCACAGACTGGGGAGCCCCTGCCACCCTCTGGAGGGGGAGGGGACCGAAACCAAGAACCACTGGCTCCTGCACCTTGGGGCCTGCTCCCCCGGCTCCCCAGCTCCTCTGCTGGGTCCTTCTCTTGTTTGCGGTCAGAGCTGCTCCTGCAGCCCTCGGTTGTCTGCAGGACTAATGGCTGTCTGTGTATGGAGGACTGGGTTTGCTGGGCGGGGGGCGAGTTCAGCGTCCTCCTACCCTCCCCATTTGGACCTCTGGCTGGTTTTTGCGCAGTCAAAGGGGGAGGGAAGCCATCAGAAGTGCCCAGTGCGAGGTGGGGGACAGCAGCTGCCAAGTGTGAGGGGTGCGAGCAGGGAGAGGGAGGCCGTGCTGGGGCCCCTTCTGCTGGCTCACCGCGTTCCCACAGGAAGTGCCGGGTCCACCTCTACTCCCGCCCCGGGGGGTGTGGTGCGCCCCCTTTGAAAGGAGCCCCCGTTTGGGGAGGGAACGTGCCCTGGGGCTCATCCTTTCAGACCGCTGGGAGCTGTGCCAGTGTCAGTGGTGGCTCTGTTGTTACCTGCCTGTCGCCATGGCAGCGTGAGCACCGAGGGGCGTGGGGGGTGGGAGTGGGGGGCTTGCTGACAGCAGTCCGGTGCTGGCCGCCTTCTGTCACTTCATGCCCTGCGTCAGGGCCCAGAGAGCCGGGATGAAGCCCGCCTGCTGCTGGCAGAGCGAAGCTAGAGCGCCCCCGTGTGTCCTCGTAAAGCAGCGCCGCCTCCCTCGGTGGCGCAGTGGCGGGGCCGATGGGTTCTGGAGGCACCACAGCGCTGCCCGAGTGCCGCTCGCCGCGTGGTCTGTGGCCGAGCTGCCGGCACTGTCCGGCGGCCGCGAGGTCTGGACGCACCCCCAGCGGCGACACGCTTCCGCACATTTGCCCAGGTCTCCGGCCTTGCTGCCCGACCCCCCACAGGCCCAGCGCCTGCCCCGGTGGGTGCCCACACCCAGCGCGCGCTCTCTGTCCTGTGGCTGCACACTCGGACCCCTGCCTGGTCTTCTCCTGCCCCGGGCCAGGCCCTGCGATGGCCGGCTCCGGGCTAGTGTTGCAGGAAGGAAGGAATGGACGCTCACAAGGGCCAGTGCGGGGTTGCGTGTGCCACTGCGATTTATGAGAGGAAATAGGGGTTTGGCTTGCATCCCCGTTTCTGGCACAGAGCTCCTAAAACACTTGGAATTTCCTGAGTGCTGAGAGTGGAAAGGTGTCTTTTGTTATGGGGTGACATTTGGAATGCCCCTCGGTCACCTAAAGTTGGAGGCTGGTCACCAGAGCTCAGGGGAGGGGAGGGCACGGAGATTGGGTTCACTCACCAATGGGGGCGATTTCATCAATCGTGTTGTGTCACGAAGCCTCCAGAAAACCCCACACTGTGGAAGTGCCGGCACATGGGGGTGAGCTGGTCACTGCTGTCACCATAGGCGCCGGCAGACTGGAGCTTCTGGGTGTCGCCGTGACAGAGGCGGGCCCTGTCCTCTGTGGCCTCCAGGCAGTCGATGTAGGTGATGTTGGATCTGCCGGCGGTTTCTGCGTGCGGTGCGGGCCGGGGTCGTGTCTCGTGAAGCCCAAGAATGGACACACGGACCAGGAGAGGCCAAAAGTTTTAAAAAGAGGATAGTTTATTAGAGGCAGGAGAAGAGGTTGCAGCTCCCGAGCGGGAGGGGGTCCTGAATGGGGGGTGCCCCATGACTGAGGCAAAAGCTCTTACTTTTATACCTTCCCTTGCCTGTTTGGGGCAGGGGAACTTGTTTGAAGAAGGGAGCTGGCGCCTTCTAATGAAATTCGTCTACCAGGTTTCTGCTTGCCCATCCTAAAGGAATTAGCAAAGTAACCCACTCTTACCTGTCAGATCAGCTCCATTTGTCAGGCCAAAAGGAATTTTATGATTAACCTCAAGGCCTTGTTACATTATGTCCTGGAGCGAAGGAGTGAATTCAAAACCGGAAGTTTTAGGATATGGCTGTCTTGTTTATTCCCCCACCTCCCTGTCTACCTAGGGACACGCTAGCTTTCCTGTATCACAGTGAAGAGCTGCCCACTTCCCTTCGGGGCCGTGGCACGAGTCAGCCTCAGATGCAGGGCCTTTGCTTCACATCTGCTGCTCCAAACGGAGTGGCAAGGTCAGAGCAGGACAAGGGGCCCATGGAGAAAAGGGGTGCAGGGGCTCCCTCCCTGCCCAGAGAAGCAGCGCAGAGGAGACAGGGGGGCTCCCACCCACACCGGGCTGCCCTGGGGGCTGCAAACACAGCTGCATCTCCACACTCGGTCAGCTCCGTGCTCCCCAGTCCTGGAAATGTGCAAATCATGAATCTCCTCTAGGAGATGAGAAGGGATTCTAGACAAAAATATTTTAAAAACACCAGGTTCTCACAGGACCAGAAGCACCAGCTCCCATCTTCTAACTAGGTTAGCTGAACAAGGATGCTCCTTGGGGGGAACTGCTGGCACCAACTCTATTTCAGGCATTTTGGGGGAGCTCTGGTGACCATGAGCGAGACTGGATAGGGCGTCTATTTAGGGACATTTATTTTTGCCGAAATATTGGCTGGGTATTTTTATAAAGTTCTTTACATCTAAAAAGATAAAACCCATTTCCTCAGGAGGCTCTGGCATGGGTGGGAAGGAAGGTGGTGATCGTCCCACCAGCACGCGTGCTGCCTGGGTGTCTTCAGGACAGTGTTTTCATACGGCCGTGATGGAGGGGGCCGCAGACATGAGGTATGAAACAAAGGCTGTGATCCTGTGGTTTTCCCAACAGGACAAGATAGGATAAAGATAAGCGCTGGTCAAGTCTTACTGAGGAAAAAGAGAAAGGCCCCCAAATAGCCATCAGGAAGCCTAGGTAACAAATGAGACACGATCACAGACAAAGAAGGAAACTTGTAAATTTGCCTCTCAACTGGACAAATTTTTTAATTTTATTTTTTGTATTAGTTTCAGGTGTACAAAACAACATCATGATTAGACCTTTACACCCCTCACAAGTGATAACCCCCCAAGTCTCCTGCCCCTCTGACACCGTACGCAGCTGTTACAATACCCTATGCTGTACTTCACATCCTGTGCACGCTCACACACACACACACACACACACACACACACAATTACAGTTGATACTCAGTATCATTTTATATTAGTTTCGGGTGTACAGCGCAGTGGTTAGGCGTTTATATAACCTGTGAGGTGATCCCCCCATAAGTCCAGTTCCCGTCTGGCACCCTACATGGTCTTTACAACATTATTGATTATATTCCCCGTTCTGTATTTCACATCCCGTGACTATTTCCTGACGACCACTTTGTACTTTTTAATCCCTTCACCCTCTTACCAACCCCCTCCTATCTGGCAACCATCAGTTTTTTTCTCTGTATGAGTCTATTTCTGTTCTGTTTGTTCATTTATTTTGTTCTTTAGATTCCACATATAAGAGAGATATTTGTCTTTGTGAGTCTGACTTACTTCACTTAGCCTCTAGGTCCCTCCACGTTGTTGCAAATGGTAAGATTTCATTCTTTCGGCTGAGTAATGCTCCGTTGTAGAAATGCACCAAATTTGTTTATCTAATTGTCTATTGATGGGAATTTTGGTTGTTTCCATATCTTGGCTAGTGTGAATAGCGTTGCAGTGAACACAGAGATGCATGTATTTGTTCTAACTAGTGTTTTGGATTTCTTTGGATAAATATCCAGGAGTGGAACTGCTGGGTCATATGGTTCTATTTTTAATTTTTTGAGGCCCCTCCATACTGTTTTCCACAGTGGCTGCACCGATCAGCAATCCCACCAACAGGGCCTGAGGGTTCCCTTTTCTCCACATCCTCGCCAGCACTTGTTGTTTGTTGATTTGATGTTGTTGATTTATTGATGGCACCATTCTGACAGGAGTGAGGAGGGATCTCATTGTGGTTTTTATTTGTGTTTCTCTGATGATCAGTGACGTTGACCATCTTTTCATGTCTATTGGCCATCTGTGTGTCCTCTTTGGAGACAGGTCTCTTCGTGTTCTCTGCCCATTTTTTAATTGGGTTTTTTTTTTTTTTTTTTTTTGGTGTTGAGTTGCCTGGAAGCTAGGGTGGAGGGGGGCACTCATTTTGTAAACACTCTACTGCTGCGGCTTTGAATCACATGCAACAATCACTAAGTACTTTTGTTATAAAGGAGACAAAAATTGTTGGTGAGTGGCCTCCGGGGAAATCCTGGGAGTAAGTAGGAGAGGGGCTAAGGGACACCCACGTTTCCCTCCCTCTCCCCTCCCCCCTGCCCAGTCCCCCCAGGGTTACTGGCGCCCTCGCCGGCTCTTCTCGCCTCTCCTTCCCTCACTGGGGACAGACGTGAGATCTGAGGTGTTGGTTTTATGAAGGAAAGCCGAGGAGGGCAGAGCTAGGATAAGGAGAAAGGCTGCTCGGGTTCAGATCCCCCCGTCGGGCTGGGGACTGCAGTGCAGACTTTGGGAGGGTCCCCTCCCTGCCCCTGAGCCAACCATCGGTCACCAGCGTATCTGCACCCACCCTCGGGGGCTCTAAGAGACTCGAGCTACGTTGTGAAGCGAGTCGTGTCCAGAGCTGGGGACTGGGGGGCGGGCAGCCTGTGGGCAGCTGCAGGCAGGGACCTCCCCCCCCCCCATAGCCCCCTTCTTCCTCCCCAGCATACACACCCACACAGCCCTTTAGTGTCTTGTAGCCGCCAGTGGGCAGCAGCAGCGCTCGGCTGCAGAGCCCAAGAAGGAGCCAGAGGGCTGGGGCTACGCCCGAGACCAGCAAACCGGAACTGGGGACACTTCTTACCTTTCTTTCGTGCTTTTTCTCTGCCAAAAACTCCCTTGCTCCCATTGCAACTTGGAGGAACAAGGAGTGATTTGAAGAAACGGATGCAGAGGTTGTATTGACCACCGTTGAGGAAGTTTGGGGCCAGGCCCGAGGCCTATGCTAGGCGCCCCTGGCTGGCAGTGCCCTGTGCTGGCCAACCCGCAGCTGCGGGCGGGCAGCGTGTGACCCCTGCCTTTGCTTTTGGAGAAATGACACTAGCCCTGTCCTGGACTCACCAGTCCTTGTGTGGTGTGCGTCCCCAACAAGCACACCCCAGGGGTCTCTAGTGATCACGTGGGTGGGCCCTCCAGCTCCCAAGAAGTAAATAGACTCTGTGTAGCCACAGGCAGGAGTGGGAGACTGGTGGGAGAAGGCCTGCTTTTATCACAGGAAACTGTGGGAGATGGGAGTGGAAAATGGATGTAACGTTTTTTAATGTTTGCATTGATGCCTGGGGATGAGGTGCTGAGCCTGAGGTTTTGTAAGAAATGGTTGCCAAGCAGGGCTGAGTGATAGGTGTCTGCGTTTCTGCAGGGGCTTAAGGGCGAGGCAAGTCTACAGTTTTGCAGAAACCTCTGAGGAACCTGCAGTGGGAGGTTATGGTCCTGAAAATATGCACAAAATTGTTAAGAGTAAGGATCTGAGCATTTCCAGGAAACGATGGAAGAAGCACTTGCCGCCCTGTTTCTCCTCATCCCCCACGCTCAGCCTTCTCCAAGTTGCCCGCAGACACTGGCAGCAGTGGATGGCCAGGAGCCCCCGGCGTTCAGCACGTCGGACAGCGCCCCGCGCGTCCGTGCTGTCTGGGCTCTGTCAGCCGTCACCCCGGGGCCAGGAGAAAGGACTCGGATTGCAAAAGGGAGAGCTCAGTTTCTGATGCGCTTCTAGCTGCTTGCCCTGACTGCAGGAGGAAGAGGCGGAGTATCAAAGTCACCCCCAAGCTTCCTCCTGGATTTTGGGAGGTGGGCCCCAAACTCCTTAAAAATCTGACATTTATTGAGCCTTTATCACGTGCCGGGGCCCTTCGCTGATCGCCCTGCACGGGTGATTTTTTCGTTACAGCGCACCGTAACCTTGTGTGCCGTCAGCCTCGTTTTACAGATGATAAAACTAAAGTAAAAGAGGCTAACTGGCCCACGTGTAGACAACCACCAAGTGGTGTGTAGCTGCGTTCCTAAACTCCACACCAGGCGGCAGTCGTGGGCCGAGGTACCAGAGCAGAATCCTTCTGTGACGTAGCTCTGAACTTGAGGTCAGAGTTCGAATCAAAAAGCTTGTGCCGCTTTTACACATGTGCTCTTGGGCAAAATGACTTACCAGGTCTGAACTTCAGGCTCATATCTATCAACTTAGTAGAATAATGCTTCCTCTGCAGAAACGTGTGGGGAGGGTGGTCAGAGAGATCACGTATGTGGGGAGAAACTGCAAGAAAGGGGGAGCAGGTGACTGCAGGAGAAAGAGGATTGGCAGTGAACACTAGCTGCATGTGTGGGGGGCCGGGTCACAGAGCGGTGCTCAGAGCCAGGGTTCTGCGTTTTACAGAACTTTGTGGAGAGTGTTCACACATTGCCTATCATTTGATCCTTATAACAGTCAATTAAGGCCGAATTGGAGTCCTTATGTTACCTTAGCAAAATGATGCTTCCCGCCCACCCCCACCCCTTAGGCAGCGACCTAGTAGCAGAGCTAGGAGTCATGTCCAGGTCTCCTGCCTCCGTATCCTGTAATCCCTCCACCTTGACTGGTACATCGGCAAGAGCTTGGATTATGGAGCAATTCTAGCACTAAAGTATATTTAGAAAAGCCCACTATAAATACACATCAGGTTGAACCATATGAAACAGAATGGCTTGTTTTTGACCATTTTGACTTGTGAAACAGCAGCTCTGTATGTTAATTGATAAATGTTCATTGATGATATTTCATTTTGTTCCACAGAGAACTTAAAGCAATGTATAAAGATCCACAAGATGCCAGGTTTACAGATATTAGAAGTAGTTGAGAAAATAGAGGAAAAACAAAATTAAGAGGATAGCCAGAAGTAAGATGAATGCGAAATACGCACATTATCAAGTCCTAGAAACGTGCTCTGGGTCAGCAAGCACAATAAAGCATACCCCCAGCCCCTTTCTTAGGGATATGAGGAACTTTGCAGACGTTTGCAGGGGCCTGCCTCCCCTACTCCTTTGCCTAACTTTCCTACCAGGTCAAGTAGGAGGGACCAGGGAAGGGACCAGGAAAACTGCTCACTTCTCGGTGTGCGCTTTTCTGAAAATGGAAAAAATCCCGTTGGGGTTGCTGGGTTTTGAAGATAAAAACATGGTGCCTAGAGCAGCCAAAGTGGATGGGATTTCAAAATGCTGGGCACGTGTCAGCTCTTTTCAATCAGGACGGCTTTCCCTCCAACAAGCGTAGAAACCCTGAACGGCATCTGGTCTTTCTAGCATTCGGTGGTGTTGACACTTATTTTCTGTGATGCACAATAGGAGATAAATTCTCAAATTGCAGTGAATTAGGTCTTGGTTGGTCTGCACCCACTGGGTCAGTATTCAATTATGTCTTTTAAGCGTCTCTCCAGCTCGGTTCTGCCTTAACCTCCAGCTTTGGTGGCTCTGATTCTCTTCTTCGCTTAGAGGCTCCGACCTCTAATCCCGAATTCTAGGTATCTCTTTGTCCTGGACGCCCACCGTGGGGTAGACGCTCAGTATATATTTAATGGTGAATAAATGAATGAACGAATGAATGAATGAGTGGGCAAGTAATGCCAGTGTTTTAGTCAGGTTTACCTTATTATAAGTAATAGAAATTCATTAAGCTACCATAAACAAAACCATGCTAGTTTATTGGAAGGCTTCTAGGGTTCATAGACCCCAAAGGGAGCTGAAGCTCAGAATAGAGGGGATTCTCTCCATCTCTCCTTTCTCCTCTCGGTACGGCTGCTCCGTTCTTCTCGCTGTGCACACCAGCGTTTCTGCTTCTCTGCACGGGGGGACTGCCCACCATGGTAGTGTTATCTCCAGAGTTCCTGACACTTCAGCTCCTGCACGGCCGGAGTGACTGGTGTTTCTGTCTCAATTTCAGATTCCACCCAAGGTCGAGTGAGCTGTGCACGTGGCGCAGGTCAGATGGTACAAACGCGTCGCCAGAAGCTGAACACTGTGTGTGTGTGGGGGTACATGTCAGAGAGGCTGGCGGGACCCTCAAGTCACCCGCTCGTCTCCGAATGCTCATGGTCAAGCCAGGTCTTCTCTCTCGGCGTCAGTTTCCTCATCTGTTAGTTGGGGCACATGTTTCCTTGAAGGGACATCTGATGCTTCAAGGAAGGCAGTGGGGCAAAAGCGTACACGTTAACACTGTCTTAGCTTATAAAACCCTGGAAAGTAGCAATGAGAGGGAATGAGCAGTGCGGTCGAGGACGAGGAAGAGCAAGTACGAGGGGCACAGGGTTGGTAGCCGCGGCCTGAGTCTGTGGGAGCCGTGTCATCTACTGCACCCCACCCAAGACAGGCCACGGGGGGAGAAGGGGAACAGCGGCGTCCCTCTGCCTCCTCCTGTCGGTCAGCATTCGCTCTTGAAAAGATGAACTCCCCACACTTGTGGCTGAGTGACCTCGTGTCTCCAGCCAGCAGCTGGTTTCTCCTTCCTGGTCAGCGAAACCAGCTATGAGGCTTGGCCGTCTGTGGCAGTGACAGCGACAGTAGTGGCTCTGGGCCAGGTGCAGACCTCGCGAAGGCCGCTTGGGCACGAAAGCGAGGTGAATAACCAGCACCTGCAGGGCAGGTAAACACGGCTGTGCAAACCTGCGTGATGCATGAGGTGACTGTCATATAATATACGGGCTGCTGTCAGCCGGCCTGGGCACCGCAGTCTTGTACACCCTCTGCTCTTGACGTGCAAAGTGTAAGATGAGCGCAGCACAGCAGCCGTTCACGCGAGCCCCGCACATGGAGCTGGCCTACGAGAGTGAGGTGAGGGTCTGATTCTGCCTGCACACGAGGCAGGCAGATGATGGCATGTCCATCATTGCAGAAGTTTCGGTGGGGAGGGCCGCGGTGAGGAAATGGTTACAGACAACCCGACCAGGAGCTCCTGCACACAGAGTGCTATCTGTTTAGGTGGGCTAGGTATTTCAGACCCTGGAAAACAACTTGGATGCCTCACCTCCACCCTGCTGTCTCCTTGGGAGCTGGGGATAGTTGATTAGCTGATTAGATCTTAGCGCAGGGCAGGAGGTGGTCACTGCTTTCAAGTGAAGGGAGAGAAGCATCTCCTGGACACACCTCTCGCTTCTCTCCCTCCCTTCGTGGACTTAGATGTGTGCGATTGGCACCGCACACAACAGAAGAAGATAACGCAGTGATCCATCCACAGCCCCTTCCCGCTTTCCTTTTTCTCTGCCTCCCTACCTCCATCTTTTCCTTCATCCTACTTCCCAGTTTGCACACTTGTGATGAGGGAGGTAAGACAGTATCCCCACCTCGGGCTCAGAGTTCTGGGCAGGAGGCCCACCCAGGAGCGTCCTGGGCGTGCTAATCTGTTCAGCAGCGTCTCTGGCCTCCAACCGCTAGACCATAGTAGCATTGTCCCCTGTTGGGACCATCAGAGATGTCTCCAGATGTGGCCACACGCCTGTGGCAGCATCGCCCCGGTTGATCACCAGTGCTCTAGGAGAGTGACCATGTAGAAATACGTCAGGAACAACAGCTGCATGGCGGCGTGGGTCTGGCCCTAACTTACAGGCCATTCATACTGTGCTTCGGTAAGATGCCCCAGTTCGTACGTGACTCGAGCTTTTAGGATTCGTGGCCAACACACAGACACGAGTGCTAGTGGCTGCTTGTACTTTTCAGGAAGGGGAGAAAAAAGGAGAAGCACACAGTGAAAATCGAGGGCTCGTGAGTCTGGTTGAGGGCAGACGGTCCAGATGCCCTCAGGACCGTTTAGTTATTAACAGCTCTTACCAAGTGGATGTGGACACAGGCAAAGGAGCAGCTCTTCAGTGCGTTAAAGAGAGAGCCACACGACATCCGTTCTTCTTGGCAGCTCAGGAAATCCGCACACACACACGACACCTTTTAGTTACTTTGCAAACTATTGTCAGTGCCAGTTAACGCTAACTGGGGTGGTAACAAGACACTGCATAGGCGTTTTCTAAACCCTTAGCTGAGACTTGGACGCCTGATTTACCCTGTGTAGTGAACGTGGTGCGTTCATAGCAGTTATCTTCACTGAGACACTAAACGTGATGACTTGCCCATTCGGAATAGCCGGTCCTTCACACAAATGTGTAATATCAGGGCCCCTCGTGTCACTCAGCGCCCGCACCCGGCAGTCACGACCTTCACACTGGCCTTTCTCTAGACAGTCATTGGGGTCGGGTCTCGTTTCATCACCACTTGCCAATGCATTAGCTGCATGACACTGTCCCAAACTAGCACGGCCACACCAGGCGGCATCGTAATGCGCACAGAAGCATTTGTTCCAGGTGAACCTCCCAAGAATGCTTTTTAAAAGCACCTTTTAGACTCAACCATGCTTTCTACGTCAGAGCTTAGCTTTTATTTTTGGAATCCTAGAGTCCCTATAGAAGTTAGCTGCAAACTATAGTTTTAATAACCCATTGACTTAAGACTCTGGAATGTGTATCAGAATATGTTATAGAATATGAATCTGAAATTTAAAACCTGGAACTTTGGTTTAATTTCCAAACATTCCAAAGCCGCCTTTTGTTTGTTTAAATCCATTGTTGATTCTCGTAAAGTTTCACCAACTAAATGGCACCCTGCAAAATGTATGTGTTGGTACCTCACATGTATCATGCGTTTTCTCTAGTATTATATCCTTGTCTCAAGCTGACGGTGTAGTTGTGCTCAAAGACGTACCACAGTCCACGTAATGGAGCTATTTAGATACTTCTAGTATGTCAATGAAAAAATAGATTACAATCCTCAACAGTAAGTATTTACAATTTTTCTTAGTGAAATCTGAATTATGCAAGTTACCATTCCTCAAGTTGAGATTGTCATGACTGTCCTGTAACATCGTTAGCAAACACCCAGTATTTTATGCACACATAACTTGAAAAAATAATTTTTTTTTAAAGATTTTATTGGGGAAAGGGAACAGGACTTTATTGGGGAACAGTGTGTACTTCCAGGCCTTTTTTCCAAGTCAAGTTGTTGTCCTTTCAGTCTTAGTTGTGGAGGGCGCAGCTCAGCTCCAGGTCCAGTTGCCGTTTTTCTAGTTGCAGGGGGCGCAGCCCACCATCCCTTGCGGGACTCTAGGAGTTGAACTGGCAACCTTGTGGTTGAGAGCCCACTGGCCCATGTGGGAATTGAACCGGCAGCCTTTGGAGTTAGGAGCATGGAGCTCCAACCACCTGAGCCACCGGGCCGGGCCCCGAAAAAATAATTTTCAGTTACACAAGTATTATAGTTTGTCTCCTTTTTTTTTTTTTTTTTTAAGGCAGAGCACGAAAAGGAGCATCGATGCTATGCGAGTGAGTTCCTTTCTTCTGCCCCTGCTGCTCGGGTTCCCCCAGGGCTCTGCCATCTGCAGCTGACTGGGACGCAAGGGTGGCTGGATGTCCCTCCTGGGTCCTGTTACCACCTCGATGAGTATTAGTACGCGCTGGTGTCTCCGAGCTCAAGGGTAGAGCAGTAAGTATCAAATGAGCCAACTGGAAGATTCCCGCTTGTTTCTGAAACTCAAGAGGTCTGTGACTCAGATTTCATCCAGACGCCCTGATTCTGTGGACGGTTCCAAATCTTACCCTTAGGTTCTCCCCTAGACCCTCGGGACAAATTTTGTTAACAAAAAGACAATGGGACTCGTTTGAGCATGTTTTTTCCCCACTTGTGTCTTCAGGGAAGGGAGGGCAATACTGTTTGCAGATCCTGAGGCGAGACTGTGAGGGTGGAGGAGAGAATGGTGGTGGATGAGAAGTGACAAGGGGCCTGGCCAGCGTGACTCTCAGCGTGGGTCACTTCTCCTTGGCAGAGAAAAGACCTACAAGTCCGCGCTCCCACACTGGCACTTGCTCCCTCCCGGAGGGAAACCTTAGTGGGCGTGGCTCTGTGGAGCGCGGTGGGAAGCCGGGCGTGCGTGGGGCTTGGCCGGACGGGGGCGCAGCAGCGTGATGGCCGGTGAGCGGGAGGCTCCAAGGGCGCCCTGAACCCGAACGCGGTGCGCTGTTTGAGACCTTTAGGGAACGGCGCTGGGGGAGCTCGTGCCTGAGATGGGCTTTCTTGTCTTTTTTAATGAGGACTAGAATCCGTTAATTTGATTTAGAAAAGTAAAGAAATGGGATATTTTTACATGCAAAGGAGGTGTGGTGGACGCCCTAGGGTGTCGGGGCCCCTCTGAGCGGAGCGGGACGGAGGGGCCCTCCCCAGCCAGCGGGGCCGTGCACGCACGCGCAGAGGGCGCGAGAGGCGGCCCCGCTCCCCGGCCTCCCGCGCCCTGGGCCCCGCCCCCTGGAAGCGCCCAATCAGCTCCCGCCACGTGAGCCCCGGCGCAGCCCCCAGGTGTGGCTGCCCAGCTGGGGAGGCGCGTACCGGAGCCGCCGCTGCCGGAGGGACCGCCATGGGCGACGCGGCCCCGCGCTTTGCGTCCGTACCGTCGCTGCTGCTGCCGCTGCTGCTGCTGCTGCTGCTTCGGGCCGAGCGGCCGGAGGGCACCGAGCTCACCTTCGAGCTGCCGGACAGCGCCAAGCAGTGCTTCCACGAGGACGTGGAGCGGGGCGTCAGGTTCTCCCTGGACTACCAGGTGGGGTCTCGCCCCCCCTCCAGGTGTCGCCTGGCAGCCACCGGCTGGGTGCCGGGGATGGGGATGCCCAGGGCCGGTCCTGCATCCCCGCGAGCTGGCCAGAATGACCCCTGCAGGCCCCCGAACTCCAGGGAGTGCCGCCTCAGGTTAGCTGGACACGCGCACTTTATCCGCGCGTGTCCTCAAAAGGGGCAGCCAGAGGAAGTGGGTTCTTGGTTTGATTTCCCCCCTCCCTCCCGCGTTTAAAGTCATTGTTGGGGTGACTGCAGAAGGGATTGGAAGGGGACTTTGGAGAGCACCGCCTGGGAGCCTGGCAGTGTCCTGGCAGGGAGTGGTGTTGTGGCCACAAGATGTGGCTGTTGCCACGGGGCGCAGAAAAGCTCCCTGCGCCTGTACCCCTGGCTCCTTTGGGAGACCTCGGGGTGCACAGCTTCAGGAATGGGTCCTGGGTGAGGGATCTGCCCCTAAGGGTTAAGCGGTTACATCTAGGGTTGGGGCGGGGCTGAGTGGGAATCACACCCGGAGAGCCGGCTGCGTGTGGACAGGTTCCGGCTGGTATTCCAGACGTGAGGTGGCACCAGCAGCGGGAGTGGGGGCTGGCCAGTTGACGGGCCCTCTCTGGCCAGAGCCATTGAAAGATGCTTACGCATGTATGATGGTCTCTGAGTCCCTGATATGGCCTCTTTCACGTGTCTGTGGATAACGTATTAATAGACATTGTGGCTTGGTTAGTGGGGCAACCTCGGTACAATTACCCAAAAGAACCCCAACCAACCAACCAACAAAACCCCAAACAAACCAAAGATGATTGTGAGGCTGGAGGGGCCTGAGAGGTTCTGGCCACTGCTCGGTCAGGAACCACTGTTGGGGTGTTTGGTGTGGGTTTAAATGCCTCCCGCATGGGGAAGCTCACTGCTACCATAGCAACCGACCACCTGGGCAGAGGCAAGGCTACAGTTTGGAAACAGCTGGAGGCCATTGACTGTGTCCTTCCATGGACCTTAGATCTACCCTTAAGCACCTGAGTGATTTTGCCCCATGTGGGTGTTTTGTAAGTTTACAGCGAGTTTGAACGAAATGATCCCCAGGACTCGCCCACATCGACAGTCACTGATTCTGTGAATGCTTAGGCTGTATTTGCCTTTTCCTTGCATTCCATTAAATGTTAACATCTACTAGACCCGCTCACCAGTTGACTTAATGCGTGACCTCAGTTTCCTGTTCTGTAAAATGGGAAGGATGCGGCTGATTACACACTTGCAGAGCAAAAGCTTTGGAGTCAGGAAGACATGGACTCGAATCTTAGCCCTGTGCCCCTCAAGTAGTCTGACCACGGCCGCTTCACCGTCCCTCTCTCAGCCTCGCTGTCATCCTCTGTGAAATCCGAGTGTCGTAGCACTTGCCTTAGAAGGTTGTGAAGTTTAGTGAGATGCAAAGGAATGTTTGGGAGGTCCGGTCGCAGGACACTCACTGCTACCATCCATGTCTGGTAACATAGATGGCGTGTGTCTTTTGTGGTTGTCAGGTCATCTCTGGAGGCCACTACGACGTGGACTGCTCTGTGGAGGACCCTCTGGGCAACACCGTCTACCGGGAAACCCGGAAGCAGTACGACAGCTTCACGTACCGGGCTGACGTCCAGGGTGTTTATCAGTTTTGCTTCAGTAATGAGTTTTCCACCTTCTCTCACAAGACCGTCTACTTCGACTTGCAGGTGGGCGACGAGCCCCCTCTTCTCCCGGACATGGAGAACAGGGTCACGGCTCTCACTCAGGTGAGCGCGCGTCACCAGTGACAGTCCTGGCGGGACCCCCCCGGCCTCTTCTCCCTCGACTCTCCTGTCCCCGCCTCGCCTAGGGAGCAGTCCCGTCCCCCAGCTCCCCGTCTGCAGTCTGTGTGGCTTCGCCCCCTCCACGGTGTCCGGACCTCCCCGCCATTCTCGCACTGGGGCCCTGCTGGGCTGTCCGCTGGCATCATGCCTGCGTCCCCGTCCTTCTCATTGTGTCCCTGTCAGAGAACCTGTAGCCTGCGCCTACTTGTGCGATATCCAAAAGACTAAGTCCCACTGTTGTGTGGTTTATTAGGGTGACACGAGCTGCTAGAATGCATAAACCCCAAATATCAGTGGCTTAACATGTAGTACTTTTCTCACGCAACTAATGGTCTAGAGAGTGGAGATAGAGGGGGCAGCTCTTCTCTGTAGGCTCACTCAGGAATCCAGGCGCTCTGTTTTCTTGCCATCTTTCTGCTGTCACTTAGGGCTCCTGAGCCTTCTGCCTCCGGCCACCAAAGGAAGGAGAGTATGAGAAGGAGCCACCTGCTTGTTAAAAACCCTGGCCCAGAAGTGACACACATCACTTGCACTCATACCCCCTGGGTGCGAGAGAGCCGTGTGTCCAGCCTGCGTGAAAGGAGGGCTGCCAGGCTCAGTCTCCACTGGGCAGGCATCTCCTGGAACAAGTCCAGTTCGCACTGCGTAGAGAAAAGGGGACGTTTTTGGAGGACCCATGGTCATCTTTGTGACCCATGGCTCTCCAGGCAAATCGTAATGGGCCTCAGCCTCCTTTCTCAGGCTTCCCTCGCGCTGCTGAAGCCCCGCCCTCCTCTCTCACGTGGGCGCTGCTCTTTCCCTGTGTCTGGGGCGCGGCTCAGAATAGGAGCTCACTGCATATTTGTCAGGTGACTGAGTGGCAGGGCCCAGAGATTCCGGCAAGACAGGAGTGGCCACCCACAGCCAGAGACCTGCGTATCCAGTGAGGCCAGGTCACCTCCTGGTCTGCCCCCCAGGTGGCCCCATGCCCCGTTCCCTGCGGCTTTGACCGTGGGCTCATGTGCTCCGTTTCCCACCTGCCTGGCAGTTGGCGGTTAGTGCTTTGCATACATGGTCCAGTGTGGCAACCACTGCCTACATTGGCTATTAATTCAACTTAAATTAAAACTTTGCTTCCTCAGTTGCTGTATGGCAACATGTGTAGTGCTTAATAGTCACAGGTGACTCACGCAGGTGTAGAAAGTTCCGTTGGCAGCGAGCTTGGCGGCGTGACTTCCGACCGCGGATTGGCCAGGGTGTATTTCGTGTGTAAGGTCTTTTGCAGCCTGTACTCTTGAGAGTTGTGTTGGTCGCCATGAAATGCATCTGATTTGAAGATTTTGTGAGCCTCCAGAAGCGGAGCGGCAGCGCTTTCCGCTGTAGCCAGTGGAACACCCGTCGTGGGGAAAAGGCTTCACAGAGGAGCTGCCATGGTGGCTCAGGAGTGGAGTGGGATTTTGTTGCAGGAAAGGGGTTTGTACCGTCTCCGGTCCAGCCTCAAAAGAGGCATTTCCTTCCACTCTGAGCCCGCTACCTGGACCGGGGATCCGTCCGTTTCTGACTCCCAGACCTGGTGGTGCCAGGTGATAGGAGACGAGCGCGGACGGCACTGGCCCTGCCGTCAGGCAGGGGCACCGTGTGGAATACGACCTGCAGCCACTTAGCCACAGGACGCTGGAGCAGAGCCGTGAGGTCAGGGGGAGCCTCTCAGGGGAGGGTCCCATTGACTCTCCCTGGAGAGAAAGGGATGCCTTCTCAGGGAGAGTTTGTGCTTCACAGTGAAAATGTGGGCAGTGACGGAGGACTGTGGCTCCGGAGGAGGAGTTGAGAACACCCAGTGAGGCGGGAGAATAGCAGGTGCAGCAGACTGTGGCTTGCTTCGCACCCCTTCCTTTTGCTCAGCACGGTACTCTGTCCCCAGATGTCCCCCAGCACAGTGCTGGGCCAGAGGCCACGTTGTCGGGCACCAGAAGCAATACTGGGGAGAGAACAGGATCCAGAGTGACCCGGGCCCAGGCCGGCGCTTCCGGCCAGAGGGCCTTGGCGTCAGCCTGCATTCCAGGATGAGCAGAGGACGTGGGGCAAGGCCAGGCTCGGGTCTGGGCAGACCTGCGTGGAGGCGGCAGGCTCCTGGCAGGCCAGGCCCGGGGCTGCCTCGGGGGGCTCAGGACATGGAAGGTTTTCCAGACTCTGCCTTGAGGCCAGCTCGTGCTTCCCTGCCTTTGCTTTCTGGAAGAATTCCCAGAAGCCCGTCCTCCTGTCCCGAGGCCCTGTGAGGTGAGGACCAAAGGCCTGCGCGTCGGGTGCACGGATTGGGATGTTGTAGAAACGGAGGAAGGAAGGAGACAGGTCACGTGTCTGCAGAGACCAAGTGTCATGGTGACCAGAAACCCCTGAGGCTCCAGGACGCCGGAAACCTGCCAGGCGGGGTGGTCACACGCTAGGTGACCTGGGGCCTGTGACCCTGGATCTTTGGAGCAGTTGGGTTCTGCTGGCCTCCTGGGGGCCAGGAAGCGGGCGGGAGCGATTGCCTAACGGAAGGTGTGTGGTAACAGGCCGGAGAGGGAGGGGTCTTAGCTGACACGACGGAGGCCCTGGTGGCTGCGGAGGCAGCATGCCTCCGGGCATCTGGATCTTGGTGACGTTTTGTTCTGCCGTCTCCCATGGGGCCTGTGCCTCATCCTGAAGGTGTCTGCAGGTTTTAGACGCCAGGGAAGCTGTACAGTACCACCTGTCACCCCACAACCCTCGGACACCTGGCTTCTTTCCCTGTCGCTGATCTGATCGGAGAGCAGAGTCCACTGAGTTTCTGGGTGGGTGGACAGAGGGAAGCTCAGAGAATGGAATTCCAGCCTGGAAAACCAAATGAGTCCTTCCCTGATGTTTAAAAAGAAAGTTTTGTGTATTACTGTGTAACACGGGCTGCGTGATGGAGTCTGGACCCTTGAGACCGTCATACTGAGCTGTCACCGACCGCGTCTCCTTCCCCACGTCCCCGCTCCCAAGCTGCCCTGCTCCCCCCGTTCCCCCTGCTGCAAGGAATCCCTCCCTCGTGCCTGCCCCCCAATCAGGGCTCTTGCAGCCCCACAGCAGGATTTGAAGCTCCCCTGGGTGTCCCCCACTCGGTACTCCCCCCTTTCACATCTTTTTCACATCACACTGATTACGTTCACCTTCTTGAGTGTTTTGGACCCAGGCCTGTGTCTGACTGATTCATCTGTCAGTTTCCTGGGCCTGGCACAATCCTGGTCCACAAGGAGACATTTAGCAAGGGTACATTACAGTGAACACATTAGTGGAAGTTTGGGCTTCAGAGACCCAGCATGATTTGAAATTCTTGCAGTCTTGTTTTTCCAGGTCTCTCTCCGGAGTCCCCAGCCGCACCTCAGTAACCGTGATCGGGGTTCCCAGGGCTGATTGACAGGGGTATGGAACTACCTGCCGAATCGCCCTGTGTTGTGGTTGTAGGAACATCAGGGAGTGTTCTAGAAATGCCATGTCCTGAGGTCAGGTTCACACAGGTGTCACAGGCGCCTTTCTAGTGACAATGGACGCACAGGGCCTGAACTCCGATCCTGGTTCTGCCACCTACTCGCTGTGGCTCTGGGCCAGGCTCTCCACCGCTTTGCGCCGTGGTACGTGCTTGTGCGGTTGGGCCACTCCTGTAGCACAGACGCCTGTCCCCGTGTGCCTGCGCGGCTCTGGCCGTGGTCCTTGCGCGGGGGCAGCAGTGTGACCAGTCTTCTCTTCCCACCCAGATGGAGTCTGCCTGCGTGACCATTCACGAGGCTCTGCGGACGGTGGTGGATTCGCAGACGCATTACCGCCTCCACGAGGCCCAGGACCGGACCCGGGCCGAGGACCTGCACAGCCGGGTCTCTTACTGGTCTCTTGGCGAGACCATCGCCCTGTTTGTGGTCAGTGTCAGCCAGGTGCTGCTGCTCAAAAGCTTCTTCACGGAAAAGCGGCCCGTCAACCGGGCGGCCCCCTCCTAGTGGGCGGTGTCCCGTGTCGGGGTCCCTCGCACCCTGGGATGGGACGGAGCAGCTCTCGAGGTCACCGGCCCCTGTGGGGCTGTGGGTGCCACCCCGGGGAGGCAGACGGGGCAGACTGTGCGCTCACCTCTGCTTCCACTCGCACGCTTCAGCCTTGTTCCCCAGCTTCGATTCCTGCAACCCTGCCATCGCTGCTCAACGCTGCTTAATGTTTACAGGAGGAGGGTGGGGACGAGTCCTTGGGGGGCCGAGGGCCGCGCCTGGCTCCCCCAGCCTGTGTGTGTCTGGTCCCGTGTGCACGGTGGCCTCGCCTCCCACGGAGCTCTGTACTGAGATGGCTTTGCAGAAGTTCCCCCCGCCCAGTGACAGAGCTGTCGGCCTGCACATGCGAACAAAGTGGTGACGGGTGCCCGTGGGCAACTGTGTGTTTCCTCGGATGCAAACTGTGGCTAATAAAGACTGAACCTGAGTGCTGTGGGGACGTGTGCCTTTCTTGTTTGTGAGAGGGGCTCATGGCCTAGTCGGGAGCATGGCTGTGTGTGCGAATGACCAGACGGTAACACAGCTGTGACGCCGTACAGATGTGGGTGCTGGGTCTGCACAGGGGTGGGGGTGTAGTGCCCTCCTGGTTGACGGACAGCAGTGAAATGGGGAGCTGGTGTTTTGTGGTCTGTGTGCAGAGGTCACTGTCAGCAGCGGAGTCATTTCTTCCGTATGTGGGGACTGAGAGCAGGACATGGGAAGCTTCGGCCGGCCGTGGTGGCTGGAAGTGCCGAGTGCCACGTCCAGGTAGCCCCTGTGGGCTCTGGGGAACTGTTGTCAGACCGTGTGAGTCCTGGTCAGAACCCCGTGCTCCACGTGCCCAGGTGCTGCTGGCTCCTGTCTGTGGCCCTGGTGAAGAACCCCCTCAGCTCTGGCAGGCAGGATGCATCCCACCCGTGAGATAGTGCACTTACCACTTAATGTTTCACTTATCACATATACTCACACATATATCACATATTACATTTCTTATATATTTCCTTTACATCCTAATCCCTGGTGGTCCAACATTAAACGGACACAGGTTCACGCAGGTGTGTGCAGTCGGGCCGGCACGCCCAGTGACAGGTGCGTCAGGTGCAGAGGTTCCTCATGAGGAGAGCGTCAGAATGGAGGCTTCCGCCCCTTCTTTCTGTCCCTCCAGTCGTGTGACTCCCATCTTTTGTGGCCCCTGTCGTCCTGTCATCGGGTGTCCCATCGTCTGCCACCCCATTCTGGTTCTTGGGCCCCCCTCAACTTGCCTGTTCTTACAGTCCTTGCACGACCAAGATGAGAAGAAATGCCAACACTTTTACTGGGACTTTGGTTTCAGGGGAGGAGAGACTCAGGCAGGGGAGATGGGGTGTAATGGGGAGCGAGACTCGGACGGGGGCCGAGAGACTCAGTAGTAGAGACTCAAGGAAAGACTCGGGAGAGAGACTGGGGAGTAGAGACAGACTCACAGTGGAGAGACTGGGCGGCTTATAGAGGGAGAGTCAGTGCAGGACAGACGGAGGGAACGGAGGGCGCAGACCCGCGGTGGAGACTCAGAGAACGGGGAGCGAGTGGGGAGGTGATGGGTGGGGAGTTGGGGTGAAATACTCGGAGAGACAGGGAGGAAACTGAGGGGGAATAACTCATGTAGAGACTCGTGTGGGGGAGACAAGGGAGAGACTGAGGGCAGAGAAACTCAGGGGCGAGTCTCAGATATGTTTGGGGGTGACACACTCGACGTAGCAACTAGGAGAGATGTGGGGAAGACACTTGAGGGAGAGCCTGGAGATTTCGGGGGGAGACGAGTGGGAGGAGCCTGAGTGGAGAGAGCGTGAGGACTCAGGAGGGTGGTAGAGACGTAGTACCTCGGTTTTCCACGTCTCCATTGACGCACATTTTGGTTTACGACGCCGTAAACCCGGAAGTAAATGCTTCGGTTTTCAGTCACGACTCAGAAGTTGAACATGTCACACGGCTTCCGCTGAGGGCAGGATCCTGAGGCCTCACTGTGGGCTGTTTCCCAACGTTTCAGACCTCGTGGATCACGTTCGCAAACCGAGGTACCACTGTGTAGAGACTGGGGTTAGAGACTGGGGGGGGGGGGGTCAGATATACTGGGAGGGAGACACGGGGGGCAGATTCACATAGAGACCCAGGGGAGACACTCAAGGGAGACATGGAGGGGAGAGACTCAGCTACAGAGACTGGGGGAGAGGGAAACAGGAGAGATGCAGAGTGGGGAGAGAGTCAGAGGGGAGAGATGCCCACGTCCTCAGGTGACACGCTTGAGGGGGAACCTGGGAGTTTACTGAGGGGGGCGACCCTCAGAGAGAGACTCAGGGTGGGGGAGACAAAGGCGAGTCTCGGGAGAGAGAGTCAGAGGCTGTGGGGACAGAGCCAGGAGTGCAGTTTCCGGGCTCTCGGCCTCACGTGGAAAGGTGCTCACTCGGGTAGTAAGTGGCCATCAGCTGTGGCTAGTTGGCCGTCAGCTGTAACCAGTGAGCCATTGGCTGCTAATATAACCGCCGTGGCTACGCCAGCAGCAGATGGGGGCCAGCAAGGAGATGGTGGCTGAGCCTGCAAGCGCGGATTGCAGTTAGCAAGTGGGGTTGGTTGGTTGGCAGAGAAGCGGACGGCAGGTTACAGATTGTGTGGCTCCTGCTTCCTGTGTCTCCAACCCAGCCGCCAGCGAGACCATAGTGGTGACTCCCCCATCTATGGCTCCGTGGGTGTTCCTTTTTGGCGTCACCATGTCCTGCGTTCTTATGTGGGGAGAGGGAGCTGAGACCCCGCATGACACCCTGCATGACAAAGGGAGAGAGACCTGGGTGGGGATATAGGCTCAGCGATAGAGACGGGGGTGGGGTGGGGTGGACTCAGACAGGAGAGACTCCGGTATACTCAGGGGTGAGGCTCTCGAGGGAGAGAATTGGGGACACACTAAAGCCAAATTCTGCTCGTTTGGGTTTTGTGAACCTTTGAGAGATTTTAGGAACGTCTGCTGCATGAGCCAGGGTAAGCCGTTTATAAGGAAAAGTCACTGGAAGCGCTGGGCAGACTAAAGGTGAGAGCCAGTTGGATGGACACTCACATACGGCTGTGCCTCCACGCAGGGAGCAGGAGGGCTCAACAAAGAAACAGTGGCTCCTGCCGGGTTCTCCATCTGTGAGAAAGCTGCCCCTCCAGCCTACACCCTGAAGGTAAACAATTCGGTTTCTCCCCATTCGGTCCCTTGTGCTTTTCGAGCTGCTGGTCCAGTGCTGGAGCTCAGAGCAGGTGAGTCCATCAGTGAGTAAGTCCGTGTGTGGGCCCTTTAAGGGGAGCACCTAGTAGTGGCCCTCGTCCCACTCAGCCACAATCTCTGCTGGTTGTCACAGCCGGAAGTTACAGGGATTTCTCTCCCGGCACTGGAACCCTGGGCTGCGGAGGGGCTGGGACCCCTCCCTCCTCGGGGGCGAGGGCCCTCCACAGCTGAGATGTCCCTCGCGATTTTTAATGGTCACACGTGGGTGTGGGGCCAGCCTGTTCTGTGTCTCTGTCCCTCCTACCAGTGTCAAGGTGGCTTCTCCTGTATGTCTGTCGTTCGTAGTTGTAGGACTTCGGTTCAGTTATACTTCAGACGATTCTCAATAATCATGGTTCTGTGGTTTAGTTGTAATCGACATGGTCCTGAGAGGAGGTGAGCACAGCGTTTACTCCACCATATTGACTGGAAAATCCATCTGCCCATGTTTTAATTGGATTGGTTGTTTTGTTGTGTTGTTGTTGAATTTTTTTTATATTTTTTGCTTATTAGCCCCTTGGAAGGATGATTTGCAAATATCTTTCCCATTCAGTTGGTTATTGTTTGTTTTGTTGATTGTTTATTGTGCTGAAGCTTTTGAGTTTGTAGTGTAATTCATTTATTTTTGCTTTTCCTTACCTTTGGGGGTAAGTTCCCAAAAACCTCTCAGACCCACGCAGGTCCCTAAGTTTAGTACTTGTGTTTTATGTGTTTTATTGTTTCATGTCGTATATTCAAGTGACTAATCCATTTTGAGTTAATTTTTGTATGTGATGTCAGATGGCAGTCTAGTTTCATGCTTTTGCAGTTGGTTTTCCAGTGCTCCCAATACCGTTTATAGAAGAGGTTTTCCTTTTCCCCGTTGACTCTGGCGGTAATCAATTGCCCACATACATGTGGGTTTATTTCTGGCTTCTCAATGCTGTTCTGTTGGTCTCTGTTTCTGCCAGTATGATATTGTTTTGATAACTGTAGCTTTGTATTGTAATTTGAAATGAGGGAGTGTGATACCTCCGGCTTGGTTCTTTTTTCTCAAGATTCGTTTGGCCTCAGGGTCTCTTGGTCCAAAAGAATTGGAGGATTTTTTTGTTCTATTTCTGTGAAAAATGCCATTGGTGTTTTGGTAGGGATTGCATTGAATCTAGATTGCTTTGGGCGGTATGGACTTTGTTCCTTTCTGCTGCGAGGGGGAAGTGGGGCACTGCTCCTGCCCCTTTTACACCCCAGGCTGTAGTGTGAGGGCTGCAGCCTGACTTCTCGCACTGACCAGAGCTGCAGCGGGCGCCAGACTGCGCTGCGGCCACCGTTCTGGCCCCTACTACTCATTCCATTACCCCACTTTCTGATGTGCTAGTACCTGAATGTTGCAGGGGTGTTCGTGTGCTGGGCAGGGGGTCCTTTGTTGAATCAGAATTGTCCCACTTGTAAATTTAAGGGAGGGAGAAACAGTGGAGTCTTATCACTCAGCCATGATGCTGACGTCATCCCCCAAAATATTTTGACGCAAGTCCCAAACATCATGTCATTTCATCCCGACGCCTTTCATCTTTTTGGACTTTTTAAAAACGTAAATAAAAATGCCATTAGCACATGTAACTGAGAGCATAAACACTCTTCCTCACTCAGCAGTGTCTGTGTACAGTTGGGTTGCTTGATTCAGACTCCAAAATGGTTCCCTACAGTGTTTGCTTGTTGGGTCTGCCCTCCATACTTCCTGCAAATGGAAGTTAGTTCTAGAGGCTTATTTATATGCAGGCTCATTGTATATGTATTAGGTAAAAATAAAACTAGTTCACCTGTGATTTCCCTGGGTCACTGCTATGGATGAGGCTAATTTCAAAAGTGAGTCTCTTTCAAGAAAAATAGAAGTCAGTCTTGGTGTTGGTGGTACAAGTCTTGGCACAACCCCTGTAGGTGTCTCTGGCTGACAGAGGTTTGGAAAACCTCCCAGGGGATTGAACAGGTGGTCCTCATGGAGGAGAGGGGCTGCCTGTGCTGACGCGGCCCCCATTCTTGCAGGGAAGGCGGCCCAGGCCCTGAACCGTCAGCACAGCCAGCGCATCCAGGAGCTGGAGCAAGAGGCCGAGCGTGTGCGGGCCAAGCTGAGTGAAGGCCAGCAACAACTGCGGGAGCTGGAGGGCAAGGAGCCCCAGGATGCTGGCGAGCGGTCCCAGCTCCAGGAGTTCCGCAGGAGGGTTGCTGCCGCCCAGAGCCAGGTGCAGAGTCAGGACCCGGGGGTGGTAGCTGCGGCCGCCGAGGCTGGGGTCCCGGGAGCAAGACAGGTGGGCTCTGGGGCCCAAGCTCACAATGGAACCTGTGAGTGCCAAGGCCCTCGTGCCCAGATGGCTGGTGGTGCTGATGCCCTCCTGACCTTCCAGGGTGAGGCTGGAGTTTTATCAAAGCTGGCAGTACCAGGGGTTAAACACAGCATTGGCAGGGACGTGGGTCCTGCCTGACAACCATCTGGGAGAGCAAGGAGGACAGTCAGCCCTTCCTCGTGCAGCCCTCCCTCCGTTCAGCTCCCCAGGCACTTACCTGTCCATCCATCTTCCCTCTGTCTGTCTCCCCATCAGTCCATGTAATCTACCTGTTTATCCCTTTAGCAGTTGATGTGACCAAGTGTCCATTTATCCATCTCTCCTTTCATCTTTCTATTCCTTTTTATCGATCCATGAATTGTCGGTCCATCCTGGTTTTTACCTTTACATGATCCCATCCATCTTTCTGTCTACCCATCCTTCCATCTGTCCGTCCATCTTTCTCATTCCTTTTCTCAGTTCAGGTGTCCAGGAGAGAATATATTAGCATGGTCAGGAACATGGGCTCTGGGGCCTGACTGCCTGGGTTTCAATCCTACTTTTTGATAGGCTTGTTAGGATCATTTAACATACCCAGAGCACTTGGTGTGTGCCTAGTATGTAGTGTCAGCTTACCTCCCATAAGTAGTCTTGATATATATATATATATATATATTTTTTTTTTTTTAATGAACTTTTTTTTTTTTATTGGGGGATATTGGGGACCAAACTGTGTTTCTCCAGGGCCCATCAGCTCCAAGTGGTTGTCCTTCAATCTAGTTGGGAGGGCGCAGCTAAGCTCTATGTCCAGTCGCCGTTTTCAATGTTTAGTTGCAGGGGGCACAGCCCACCATCCTATATAGGAATTGAACTGACGACCTTGTTGTTAAGAGATCCCTCTCTAACCAACTGAGCCATCCGGCCGCCCCAGTGTTGACATTTTTATCCGTCCGTCATCTACCCTCCTGCTTTCCCGTCTGTCGCCCCGTCTCTCTATCCATTCATCGTTCCTCGGCCCGCCTGCCCTTGCGTGCCCAACACTGGGCCCGACTGGCAGCGCCCTGCGCCCGCCCAGCTGAGGCTGTGTTCGCCCCAGGTGCTGAAGGAGAAGAAACAGGCGACGGAGCGGCTGGTGTCGCTGTCGGCCCAGAGTGAGAAGCGGCTGCAGGAGCTCGAGAGGAGCGTGCAGCTCATGCGACAGCAGCAAGGGCAGCTGCAGAGGCGGCTTCGCGAAGAGACAGAGCAGAAGCGGCGCCTGGAGACGGAAGTGAACAAGCGACAGCACCGCGTCAAGGTCTGTGTCCTATCCTGGGCCTACCACTCACAGCCACTGTCACTTGGCCTCCCTGAGTTTTTCTTACTTGCAAATGAGGAGAGTTATAGGAAAGTCAGGGCCAGGCAGGGTGAGAGTTCAGGGCCAAGCATGTCACCTCGTAGGAGCTGGATCAACGTTTGCTTCCATTTGCTGGCAGACTCGGGCGGGCGGCAGGGCTGGGAACACCGTGCAGAGCGTCTTGGGAGCGGGCAGGCAGGCACTCCGCTGGCCCTGGGGATTACTGGCGGGCTCCGGTGGGTCGCCGGCACGCCCAGCCCGCCCCCAGCCTCTGGCCCCGCCCCCAGCCTCTGGCCCCGCCCCCAGCCTCTGGCCCCGCCCCCTCGCCCTGACCCCTCCCCCTTCACCCTCAGGAGCTGGAGCTGAAGCATGAACAGCAGCAGAAGATCCTAAAGATTAAGACCGCAGAGATCGCAGCGTTCCAGAGGAAGCGGCGCAGCGGCAGCAGCGGCTCTGTGGTCAGCCTGGAGCAGCAGCAGGTGGGCCTGGGCCGCCGCACTGCCAGCTGCGCCCACAGCCTGGCCGGGCAGCCCTGGCCGTCGGCTGGCTCAGCTGCTGGGCTCACCATTCTCCCCAGCTGGCGGCTGAGGCGCCTCCCTGCCTCTCCTTCTTTCCCTCAGAAGATCGAGGAGCAGAAGAAGTGGCTGGACCAGGAGATGGAGAAGGTCCTGCGGCAGCGGCGGGCGCTGGAGGAGCTGGGGGAGGAGCTCCGCAAGCGCGAGGCCATCCTGGCCAAGAAGGAGGCCCTGATGCAGGAGAAGACCGGGCTGGAGAGCAAGCGCCTGCAGTCCAGCCAGGTGAGGTCCTGCCAGGTGAGCGTCTGCGGGGTGACGTCCCTGCCTGGTAAAGCGCTCCTGCTGGGCTACAAGAACTCGGGGCTGTAGGATGTGTGTGACGCAGGTGCTGAGGTCTGGGTAGAAACTCCAGGTATCCATCCCTCAGTGCTGTTCACCTCAGGAGCTTCTGCTCTGAGCCTGTGCAGGCGGGACGAGGACTGGCAGGTGCGATGGGCGGAGACAGCCTTCCCGGCACTGGAGGCGGGCAGAGCTGCCCCCCCACCCCCAGAACCCCCCAGGTCTTCCGGGCTTCACCACTCCCTCGCGAGTAGGACCCTACTGAGCCAGTTTCCTGCTGTCAAATGGAGTCATAACGTTGCTCTGAGGATTCGAGGGGTGGGGGGCGCCTGTGAAACTCGGGTGCTTGGGCCGGATCCCCACGGGGTTCCAGACCCACCTCTGCTGTCGTGGAGCACGCCGACGTGCAGGAGCGTTCAGGGTGCTGCTGCATTCGCCAAATGTCCCCTGGCCATTAGCGCCCTCACTTCCCCATCTTATGCTCCAGGAAGGGCCCTTTTGGGTTTGGCCACTAATTTCCTGTCATTCCCATCACAAATCCCAGCCGTCGTCTCAGTGACAGGCTACCACCGCCCCGCTCTACTCTGGCCCTTGTCAGGAGTGCTTTGTCCGTCTGTCTGGACCATGCTTCCCGGCCGTCTGTTGGGGCTTCCACTCCTGAGCCAGGCCTCCCTATCGAGCGGGCTCCCGGATTATAGGATTCTCGTGGGAAGGGCCTCTGGTCTCCTTAGCACCCACGGGTGGGCTGTTGCCCTGTGATGGTGCCCTCCCACCCCCAGGCCCTCAACGAGGACATCGTGCGAGTGTCCAGCCGGCTGGAGCAGCTGGAGCAGGAGCTGTCCGAGAAGAGCGGGCAGCTGCGGCCGGGCAGTGCTCAGAGCCAGCGCCAGCTCCGTGGGGAGATCGACACCCTGCGCCGGGAGGACTCGCTGCTGAAGCAGCGCCTGGACATGGACGGCAAGCTGCGGCAGGGCGGCCTCCTGTCCCCCGAGGTACGCCCGCTGTCCGTCTGCTGGCATCCTCTTGCTCTGGTCTTGCTGCTTTGGGACACGAGTCCCTCCTGTCAGCCCAGAGAGGACTGGACTGGCCCCCCCCTCTAGCTCCCTTGTCTGGGCCTCTCAGTGCCCTTCCAGCTGGAACCTGGACTCGCTGTGCGTCCTGCGCTGCATTGCCCGCTGGCCCACATGAGTCGGCTCCCCACGTGGGAACGAGTGTCGGGGCCACACCAGTGTGCCTCCCGTGAGCAGCGCAGGAAGCCTGTTACGTGCCTCACCCAGCAGAGCCTCTGGTGGCTCAGGGGCCACGTCGCCAGGACTTGCCTTCGGTGCAGGTCACTCGGATGCCCTGAGCTTCAGAAAGCAGCCTCTGAGCAGAGCCCCAGCTGCCCCACCTGTGATGGAAGCGTCCCTGTCCCTGCCATAGTGGGCAGGGGCACCTGTCTGGACGTGCTGCTGTGTGCTCAGGATGAGGGGATACTTAGTGCTCAGTTGTGGCTGTGTGTGCGCCGAGGTCCTAGTCGATGAGGGAAGGGGTGCCTGGTGGTGCAAGGAGCCGGGGCCCTCCTCCACGCATGCCCATGTCCACACAGGAGGAGCGGACGCTGTTCCAGCTGGACGAGGCCATCGAGGCCCTGGACGCGGCCATCGACTACAAGAACAAGGCCATCACGTGCCGCCAGCGGGTGCTGCAGGCCTCGGCCTCCTTGCTGTCCCAGTGCGAGATGAACCTCATGGCCAAGCTCAGCTACCTCTCAGCTACCTCTCGTCCTCGGAGACCAGAGCCCTTCTCTGCAAGTATTTCGACAAGGTGGGTCACGGGCCCACAAGCCTTTGCGTCTTCCTCTTGCAGTATGTCGGGGGGAGGGGTCGGAGGGCAGCTCCAGAGAAAAAGGAAAAAATAATAACTTTTTCTTTTTTTAACTAACAAAGCTCCTAGAAGTATTAACTGAGAAAAGTTTCTCAGTTATCCAAACTGAAAGCATCGTGTGTTATTTGATATTTGCAACACTTTGGCAATTAGATAAATAAATCAGTTTATATGTGCAATATTTAAATGTGAAAAAATTAAATATGTTTTCAGAGGTAGAAAAAGTCATATTTTCTTCCATTTCCCAGTATAGGTTCATGTATAGATACTAAAAGGTGGAAACACAGTTGTAGAAATCTTTCAACGGATAGGAGAACATGCTAATAACATTAAAATTATGAAAATAATACAACAAAATGATGGGTGTAAAACTTATATTTGATTTTTAACTGGTAAAAATCAGAAAACTTTCATATGCCATTTAAATGTTTTAGTGTGTCTTTGATTTGTAGTTCCTAAGACAAAAAGAAATAAATAACTTAGAAAAATTGTAAAAAAAAGTTTATGTAGTAAAGGACATTGCATTCATAAAAGGGACTTGTGGTATAATTTTACAAGGGTGTTTTCATGCTCTCAGAAGTTCCTAGTGAAACCAATGACTACTTACATGAAATATCAAAGGACTGAGGCTAATAAATACTTGACCAGAAGTGATGCTTATTTTAAAAATCTCTCTCTTTTTTTCCCTCTCTCGGACTTTCTTACCAAGGATGCTGTCTTATCAAGAACGCGTTGAGGACATAAAATGAATTGCAGAAAGAAGACTCATATTTCAACACATTATAGAATCCTTTATGAACGTAATTTTTAGAAGAAAAATGTTGAATTAAAAACATAAGTTTAAGGGGTGGGGGATGGGAGATGAGAGTAAAGGGGATCAAATATATGGTGATGGAAGGAGAAATGACTCTGGGTGGTGAACACACAATGGGATTTATAGATGATGTAACACAGAATTGTACCCCTGAAATCTACGTAATTTTATTAACAATTGTCACCCCAATAAATTAAAAAAAAAAAGTTTTCAGTTGCTTGAGGATTTGAACCTAAATTGTTTATAATGAATATTTTCTGTACCTGTAAATAAAAGCCAGAACACATCATTTCATTTCTCGAAATGCCATTTCGAGTTTCGTTTCGTTTCATTTCGAGTTTCATCTCTAGCTTTCATTTCGAGTTTCATCTCATTTCCAGTTTCATCTCGTTTCATCTCTAGCTTTCATCTCATTTCTAGTTTCATCTCTAGCTTTCATTTCCAGTTTCATCTCGTTTCATCTCTAGCTTTCATTTCGAGTTTCATCTCTAGCTTTCATTTCCAGTTTCATCTAGCTTTCATTTCGAGTTTCATCTCATCTCCAGTTTCATCTCGAGTTTCATCTCTAGCTTTCATTTCCAGTTTCATCTCCAGGTTCATCTCTATCTTTCATTTCCAGTTTCATCTCCAGCTTTCATCTCATTTCTAGTCATCTCTAGCTTTCATTTCGAGTTTCATCTCTAGCTTTCACCTCGTTTCATCTCTAGCTTTCATTTCCAGTTTCATCTAGCTTTCATTTCGAGTTTCATCTCATCTCCAGTTTCATCTCGAGTTTCATCTCTAGCTTTCATTTCCAGTTTCATCTCCAGCTTTCATCTCATTTCTAGTCATCTCTAGCTTTCATTTCGAGTTTCATCTCTAGCTTTCATTTCCAGTTTCATCTCGAGTTTCATCTCTAGTTTCATCTCCAGTTTCTCATCTCCAGTTTCATCTCTAGCTTTCATTTCGAGTTTCATCTCTAGCTTTCATCTCATTTCATCTCTAGCTTTCATTTCGAGTTTCATCTCTAGCTTTCATTTCCAGTTTCATCTCCAGCTTTCATCTCATTTCTAGTCATCTCTAGCTTTCATTTCGAGTTTCATCTCTAGCTTTCACCTCGTTTCATCTCTAGCTTTCATTTCCAGTTTCATCTAGCTTTCATTTCGAGTTTCATCTCATCTCCAGTTTCATCTCGAGTTTCATCTCTAGCTTTCATTTCCAGTTTCATCTCCAGCTTTCATCTCATTTCTAGTCATCTCTAGCTTTCATTTCGAGTTTCATCTCTAGCTTTCATTTCCAGTTTCATCTCGAGTTTCATCTCTAGTTTCATCTCCAGTTTCATCTCTAGCTTTCATTTCGAGTTTCATCTCTAGCTTTCATCTCATTTCATCTCTAGCTTTCATTTCGAGTTTCATCTCTAGCTTTCACCTCGTTTCATCTCTAGCTTTCATTTCCAGTTTCATCTAGCTTTCATTTCGAGTTTCATCTCATCTCCAGTTTCATCTCGAGTTTCATCTCTAGCTTTCATTTCCAGTTTCATCTCCAGGTTCATCTCTAGCTTTCATTTCCAGTTTCATCTCATCTCCAGTTTCATCTCTAGTTTCATCTCTAGCTTTCATTTCGAGTTTCATCTCGAGTTTCATCTCGAGTGTCATCTCTAGCTTTCATTTCCAGTTTCATCTCCAGCTTTCATCTCATTTCTAGTTTCATCTCTAGCTTTCATTTCCAGTTTCATCTCGAGTTTCATCTCTAGTTTCATCTCCAGTTTCATCTCTAGCTTTCATTTCGAGTTTCATCTCTAGCTTTCATCTCGAGTTTCATCTCTAGCTTTCATTTCCAGTGTCATCTCCAGCTTTCATCTCATTTCTAGTCATCTCTAGCTTTCATTTCGAGTTTCATCTCTAGTTTCATCTCCAGTTTCTCATCTCGAGTTTCATCTCTAGCTTTCATTTCGAGTTTCATCTCATCTCCAGTTTCATCTGAGTTTCATCTCTAGCTTTCATCTCGAGTTTCATCTCGAGTGTCATCTCTAGCTTTCATTTTGAGTTTCATCTCATTTCTAGTTTCATCTCTAGCTTTCATTTCGAGTTTCATCTCTAGCTTTCATTTCGAGTTTCATCTCTAGCTTTCATTTCTAGTTTCATCTCATCTCGAGTTTCATCTCTAGCTTTCATTTTGAGTTTCATCTCATCTCCAGTTTCATCTCTAGCTTTCATTTCCAGTTTCATCTCCAGCTTTCATTTCAAGTTTCTCTAGCTTCATCTTTTTCGATCTTAGTTGTGGGGGCACAGTTCCAATGTTGTCAATAGGTTATTTTTGTCAGTTTCAGAAGGGCCCAGAGTCGAACCTGGCTTCGCTCCAACAAACTGAGCCACTGGGAGGACGGGAGGGAGCTGGGGAGCCGGAGCCACCCGGGAGCCCAGGAACTGGGCCACCTGGGAGCTCCGGGCAGCTCAGCAAGGGAAGGTGCCGTGTTCAATTTTAGTCGCAGGGGGCACACACAATACGCCCCCTACTGGATTGAACCCGGCATCCCTGTGGTTAGAGCTCTCTCTCTAACCACTTGAGCCATCCGGGAGCTCAGCTCAAGGTGCTGAGTTCAACCTTATTCGCAGGGGGCACGGCACACAAACCATCCCCTGCGGAAGTCGAACCAGCAACCTTGTGGTTGAGAGCCCGCGCTCTAACCGACTGAGCCATCCGGCCGCTCAGAAGCTCACACCTCAAGGTGCGGTGTTCAATCTTAGATGCAGGGGGCGCGCGGTACAAAAACCATCACTAGCGGGAGTCGAACCGGCAACATTGTGGTTGAGAGCCCGCGCTCTAACTACTTGAGCCACCCAGGAGCTCGGCTGCAGCTCAGCTCAAGGTGCTGTGTTCAACCTTAGTCGCAGGTGGCGCGGCACAAAAACCATCTCCTGCGGGAGTCGAACCAGCAATATTGTGGTTGAGAGCCCGTGCTCTAACCGACTGAGACACCCGGCCGCTCGGAAGCTCACACCTCAAGGTGCGGTGTTCAATCTTAGATGCAGGGGGCGCGCGGTACAAAAACCATCACTAGCGGGAGTTGAACCAGCAACATTGTGGCTGAAAGCCCGCGCTCTAACTACTTGAGCCACCCAGGAGCTCGGCTGCAGCTCAGCTCAAGGTGCTGTGTTCAACCTTAGTCGCAGGTGGCGCTGCACAAAAACCATCTCCTGCGGGAGTCGAACCTGCAATATTGTGGTTGAGAGCCCGCGCTCTAACCGACTGAGCCACCCAGCCACTCGGAAGCTCACATCTCAAGGTGCGGTGTTCAATCTTAGATGCAGGGGGCGCGCGGTACAAAAACCATCTCTCACAGGAGTCGAACCAACAACCTTGGGGTTGAGAACCCACGCTCTAATCTACTGAGCCACTCAGGAGCTCTGCATCAGTGCACCTCAAAGTGCTGTGTTCAATCTTAGTTGCAGCCAAATGAGCCCTCCGAATGCCTGGGAGTCAGCTGCAGCTCGTCTTCATTCTAGTTGCCGAGGGTGCAGCTCGCTGGCCTATGTGGAAAGCGATCCGGCAGCCCTGTGGCCCAGAGCTTGGGCTCTCACCAACTGAGCCACCTGACTGCCCTGCCTCTCCATTATTTTTAATTCAATCTTTCCATCAATATTAAAAAAATAACAAACACACTAGGGATAAGAAATCTACATTATATTAGAGGCTTAACTTTATTAGATGTGGAAGACACTTTTTGGAAGTCACTGATTGAAATGAGATGCTAGAGTAGTTTTTAAAAGGCGGGGAAGAAGAATAAAGGAGTCTTTTGCATAAAAAGGGTAAAATCTGAGCATGTTCAAAGCAAATGGGAATAAGTCAGTAAAGAGAGACAGGAGGGGGATATCGGGAAAAATATTGTATAGTGATTGCAGAGGGTCCCTGGAACAGTGAGAAGAGGTGGGACCCAAGGCACAAGTAGCAGATGACGCTTGTCTGGGAGAAGGGGCTGGTTTTGTGGCTGGAATGAGGCGATTCACATCAGATGGTTCTTATTTCTCTGTCCAGGAGGGGACGTCCCCTGCTGAGAATGGGGAAGGATCATGGAGAGAGAAGTTCAAGGACTGAAGAGCCCAGAGAAAGTTTGAGAAAGTCCTGTAGAGAGTGAGTGAGATGACAGCAGACGTGAAGGATTGCTTGACGCAGAAGCTCGTCCAGCAGGGCAGGGCCCTGCCCTGCCCTGCCCGCGACACACTTATAGTAAAAAACAAGACACTCAAAACAGACCGTCCATGTGTAGCAGAAGTGAACGCCCATGTGTGGCGGAAGTAGTGCTATGGGTGGCGGAAGTGGACACTTATATGTGTGGCGGAAGTTGACGCTGTTATGTATGGTTGATAATCATGTATAGAAACATGTATATCCTAAATTCTTTGAATTTCTGGAATTTGGCTGCAACCCTCCAAACTGAACTTACCTAGCTTATACAAGAGAGACCTCACTTGAGGACCCCACTGGAAATGAGAATGAACCATTTAAACTGACTGATTCTCAGGACTAAATAATTGGCTGAATGAAATATGGAGCAACATACCAACTTAGATTCTGGAATGTGAAAGTTTAAAGTTTCAAAGGAGGTACTGAGGGGAACCATAGTTTTGCCTGTTGAAATTTTGATTGTAAGATGGATATAGAGAAAGAAGATTCAGAAAGAAACTTTGACCCTCCTCATTGCCTGCCTAACACATTCAAATGAAAACCCTCCAGGAAAGAAATCTTAACAAGTTCACGTAATCTGAGTCAGTGTGGTGGAGCCCTGTCAGTTAGATACCAGCCGTGTCCCATTATTTCTGAGATGCCTGCCATTTGCTAACACTCTTCCTCAATTACTTATAAGTCTCCCATTCTCACTTCTGAAATCCAACACCCTTCACCCTTCTGTATTGTTCAAGATGTCATTTATACTCAAAGTTGGAATTTTCATGCTCATGTGAATCCCCAATCTACATGTACTGGATTTTTCCTCTGTTAGAATCTGTCTCTGTTAATTTGATTAACACAGCAAGTGGAAGGAAAACCATTACTGCTTTTGTTTCTTCAGTGCCCACCCCCCCGGCCCCATGTGGAGTGTGAGCTGAGGGAAGGAGGACTAAGGCGGTTGCCGGAATGAAGCCAGTCTGAAGATTGGTGGCTCAAAGCCTCCACAGCTCTGCCGCCTCCCACAACTTCTAAGAAGTCGTTTTCAATCAAAGGTCATTCTTTTTGAGCACAGGGTTCCATGTTAGTAAAACTTAGTAAACCCTGATTTCACAGATGGAGAGTCTGCGTAGTTTTCACCAGTGATGTGGTCAGAGGAGCATCTGATGTGGTCACAAAGCTCACTCTGACCTCTGGGGGCAGGATGAATTGAAAAGGGAAAAAGTGGTTGAAATGTTCCAGGCAGAAGTGAACTAAAGCAGGAACTACACGGATGGAGGATGAGAAATGGATGTAAGATGTAGTCTGTAAACAAAATGGGCAGGATGGACCGACTGCCTATGCCGGAGGGGAGGGAAAAGAAAAATTAAGGATGACTCCCAGGTCTCTAACGGGTCACATGGGTAATCATTTCTGTCTCTCTCCAATGTGGCCTCAGCCAAACCGTGCGTAAGTCCTCATCTACCCACTAATCATTCAGATGGCTCAACCCCGACCACCCCAAATTTCTATTATTATGTATAGATCACTGGCTTTCTCTTCCCTGATGGGCTCAGTGGGTTTCCTCGACCATGCCCCTGTGTTCCCTAACACTGCAATGTGTTAAACATTGTAGACATTTTCTACCTGATAAGCTGTAGGCATCTGAGACTCCACAGTGTTTCTTGAAGGCCTTTTATTTCGAGCTGAACCCTTCTCTGAGGGACTGGTCACCTCAGACACCGCCCCGAAAAGAAGCTTCTTAGGAGACTGAATACTCTGGATGGGAGAATGTTCTCTTCGGTCTGTAAGTCAAAAACAGTGACAACATTTAAATCTTTTTCAAATTCTGCCCGCCCAACAATAAGGCAGCCAATTCATACAAAAAAAACAATAAGTTTTGAGAGCAACGGCGGGGGGATTCCCACCTAATTATGTCATCAACTCAATGGATACAATAATTAATGACATACAAAGAGGTATCACTTACCACCTGGGACACCTGAGCGTAGGATATAATCCCATGGTGGAAATTACAGGTAAATTCCTCTTGCATGACAGGTTGTAAGAATCCAAAGGGGTGACTCTGATGACCGAGGGCATAATTGCCCTGAATCTCCAATACAGTGGTACCTCGATTTTCGAACGTAATCCATTCTGGAAGACCGTTCGAGTTCTGAAACAGGGCAGGGCAGGGCAAACAGCCGACAGCTACACCTCAGGATCCTGCACTCAGCGGAAGCCGCGTGACATGTTCGACTTCTGAGGCGTGTTCGAAAACCGAAGCATTTACTTCCGGGTTTATGGCGTTCATGAACCGAAATGTTCATCAACGGAGACGTTCAAAAACCGAGGTACCACTGTATACATCCCCGTTCTGATTCTCTAACGTCAAGAAACAAGATGTTCAATTTCATACTCCCTTTCCCCAAAACACCTCCTGCCAAGTTAGCGTGGCCTTCTGAAGACAGGTAGGCACATATGTTACCTGACTTGTCCTGCTGGAATGAGTGAACTCTTTGCACACTTCGAGACTTCTGCTGAGATACAGAAGAGAAGGAACCGGAATTTGTCCTGCTGAACAACAATTGCTTGATTCGAGGACTTCTTCTCAAACCTATTTCTACAAAACCAGAATCACAGTCACCAAGGAGACATGCAAGCCTGACATTTTCCCATGTGTGAAATGGGTAAAATGTATGTGACACTACATACAAGATGGAAATGTGACAAAGCTAAGAGGGGGATGATATTGGTCCCAAAGAGGTGCAAAAACCCACGAACTCAATAGACTGTGAGCTCTAGACCGTCTCAGCAACTGCCGCTGTTAAGCATGCTGCAGGGTCAAAACAGTGTGTATAGTCTAGGGCCTTTTGTAAAAAATTTTAAAATTACAAACAACACCTGTAAGAGTGGCGTTAAAGTGAAAATGTTAGGAGAGTATTTCTGAGTTCTGGGGTTATGTAAAAATTTTCTTCTGCAGAAATTCTCTCAGGACACTGTGCTCACACCCATTCAACAGTCACTGTTTACTTGTGCACTGAGGGCCAGAGCTGTCACCACGTCTGAGTGTATGCTTAGGGTACCTTAGGGTATGCTGAGTGACAACAAACACCCATACAGAAAGGTTTTCACAGAAAACAGGTGAAACTCGAAAAACCCCAACCCTTTCCCCCCCCAAAAAAAAGTAGGTGATGCTACCTCCTTTTTCTGGGGACTCTTCCACAGTATCAATATCAGGACCAGGGTCAGAGGACCTTGAGGCAGGAAAAAAACCAGGATTATTAATGAATTCTTTTTTTTTCTACATCAATCATTTATTCTGATTCTTCTGAATGGCAGTAGAGAGAAACCACTTACAGAGATGAAGCTCAAAAATGACCAACCTTCCACTGCACTAGTATTTCACATGTATATTGGTATATATTTGGAAATGCTGAACAAAACTTTTCAGCCAAGTAGGGCTATACTCTTTCACCCTAGTACTGCATGTAGACTCTGCCAGAGTTAAAAATACCAAATAAGACCATCTTTATAAGGAGCAATTTGTCCACTGTTTTTCCCTTACCCCCTTACCCCCGTACCCAAAGGGGCTGCCTTCCTATTCCTTTATCCCGCCCCCTCCAGCAAGGTGTAACCAGTCCTGGGCCAAGGCTGCCACCTGGCGGTTAGTGCAGGAATTGTTTAACCCAACATACCTGCCAATCACTCCCTCATCACCTCGCCCCTCTTCAAAACCACACTCTCCTTTCGTCCAATTCCTGCCCATTTACCTCCGTAAAATCTTTTCTTCTTCTTGTCTGCTGTTAATCCCAACTGAGTGGGGAAAAAATATTTTATGTGTGGCGTTCCACTTACAGAAAAATCATGAATCTGAAGTAACACTTGTAGCTAAAGAAACCAGCCACCGCGAGGCCACTCAATATACAATACAGCCTCGGAGACCCCACCTCTACAGACATCGTTAGAGCGCCTGTTATTCATCCAAAGCCTTCGAGGAACATCCGCGCTGAGAAGGACCTTGAAGGTCAATGCCAGGCTAACTGCTTCATTTCCCAGCTGAAGAAACAGGCCCGTGAGAAGGACAGGAGGCAGTCGCCTGCCCAGCAGCACGGTGAGCTCATGGCAGAGCCCGGATTAAGGCCTAGAACTCTCCCTTCCAAAGCCAGTACTTGTCAGCTACACCATGTGCTCCAGTCTCCTCAGGGGTGCTTTTTTCTCAACCAACATTCAAGCAAAGTAATTTTCAGTGGTTTTATATTTTCCTTCATTAATTTTGTTGATATGATGAATCTCATGATAGCAGGGCCCATAATTAAATCTCCTCAAGGCCTCCCACGCCTAACAGGGCCAAGCAGACTTCATAAGTACTTATCGACTGTTTTTGATCTAATATTAATTAGTGTTCTTATTGCAAATGTAGAGTACTTTCACCTTATCTTGCATTGGACGCGCTTTTATCTGCTTAAAAACCTAACTGCCATTTTACAACACTGTTTCTATGGAAAACTGTTACCAGTAGTCATCATATTATAACCTTCTGGAACACAACCCATTCAGAAATGTGGGACTTCTTGTCAAGGGTTCCTGTCTACCTGATCAGTCTTGACCAACAAGTATGAAAAACAGGGAATAGCATGGAGTAAAAACAGCACCCAAGTTTGAAGAAACTGGTAATTTTAGTACCCGTTACATTATAATCACAAAACATGAAGCAAGCTCAGTTTTCTCCCCCACAAAATCCTCCTCGACTTTAAGCTCAGGTCAGATACGTGTAAACATTTTATAAAGTACAGATATCAATAATGACTACATGTATTATTAACAGTAGTAATTTATATTCTAGGTCCTGTGCCTAATCACTTCACATCCACTGTGTCCTGTAATTCTTCCAGCTCTAGTTTACAGATGAGAAAAACCAAGGCTTAGGAAGTTAAGAAGCTTGTGGGAGGCCACAGCTAAGACTGGAAGAACCCAGGATTCAAGCTTAGATCTGAAACCTTCCAGAATCGGTGCTCCTAACAGGTGGGCGATAACGCAGGGCCAACTTTATAGGAAAAAAGGAACTACCCCCCTCGGGGTTCTGAAGTCATTGAAGCATGAAGGCAACTCAACCAACCTCGCTTTTTTCAGGGTACATAGCTAACTCCACAGTGAAATATCTGGGCGCAGAGAATAAGGGAGACCTGGGTCTTTCCCGGCTTTAGTGGGCCAAGTCTCAGCGTCCTAAAAGTCTTCCGCCCTCTGGGCTCGCTCAATCTGGGGAGACTGGGGAGTGGCGGGGGGCTGCCCTGCAGCCCGGGAGGCGCTCGATCGTGGTTCGCACCAAGGAGTAAATCCGAGAGCCTGGGAGACCGTTCATCCCAGCCCGCTGGACAGAGCAGCACCGCCGCACTAGACGTCTCCCAAGTCCTGCCTGCTTCTTGGACGGCAGGCCGCCCTCCCGAGGAGGAGCCGGGTTCGCGCACCGGGAGGGCGGGCTCCGCGCCTTCGCGTTCACACGTCAGTTACCGCAACCACCACAGCCGCCGGGGTTCGGCTAACGCGTGCGGGGCCGCAGCGGACAACGGCGCCACCGGCCGCCCCGCGTCTGGCCTCCGCCTCTGGGGACTGAGGCCGACGCTCCCTCGCGGGCACCGCTCAGGGCGCGCGGGAAGGCGCCTGGACCGCGGCCACGGGGACGGCCGCGCGGGCTGCGCACGTCCCGCCGGAACCTCCCGCGGCGGCGCGCGGCGCGAGGCGGGGCCACGAGCTCCTTCCGGCAGAAGAGGCGGGACCCGGCCGCGCCTCCGTGCCGTGCGCAGCGCGGGCGGGCGGCCGCCTGTCAGGAATCCTCGGCCAACACGCGTCACAGAGACGCGGCTTCGCACCTGCCCAGGTCGCAGAGCGCCACTGGGGCGAGCGCTCGCCCACCTACCTGTCAGCAGTGAAACGATGACAACTTTTTTTTTTTTTTTTGGAAAGCAGTTTTACATCAGAATTAAGTGTAGTACGTACGCCTTCTAATACCTACAGATTCCCCTAATTGCAACAGCAGACATGCTTCTCCTGAGGCTTCGTATTCGGCGCCGCTGAAAACCCTGGCCATTCTCTGTGCAGCCAGTGGAGGGTCTCAAAGGCGGAGGGAGGACGCACCCTGGCGGGGGACTCGGGCCGAGAGCCAGGGCAGTGGGCTCCTGGGAGCGGCTTTCTGCCTCCCAGATCCCAGGCTGAGTGCTGGACACGCCGGCCGCCCGAACACACCAAGACTGACTCATTTGGCCTGTCTGACAGTTCCCTGCAAAGTGCCACTCACGAGGTTTGTCTCTATTTGACCTGACTCGGAACTCACCCGGGACAAACAACCTCTTCCCAGGGAGCATTTACTAAAAAAATCAGCAACTGTAAACATCCGCGCTGCCTGAGGTGGTGATGACACGTGGGGCGAACAGCAAGCTGACCAACAACAGTTTAAATGGGAAAACTGGGGAATGTCCGCAGGGCACTCTGCAAACCTCTGAACATTTCGGGGAACCTGGGAGTCCAGGTACATTAGGGTCGTGTGTATGCCAAGGATGGACCCAAGAAGGGTCTACACTGTCACCTTTGGCTGACCTTGAGCCTCTGGGAAATGAGGAAGGAGAGCGGTAAGCTTCCCGGCTGAGGACTGAAGGCATGAGCCAACACACACGTAGGGCCCTACGCAAAGGCTGGGCAACTGAACGGTTCCAGGCATTTAATTTAAGGAAACCTCTGGCCAATTGTTAGCTGACCAAGCAGAGACTTCAGGGGCTACACGTTATGGAATACAGTTTAAAGAATTAGTTCCAGAAAGTCACAAAACAAACGGAAGCCGTAGCGACAAACCCTGGCTTGGGTGTCTGATTGTCAGAATTGCCTCATGATTTAAATGGTCCAGTTGTCCACAAAACAATGAGAACAGCAAAGAAACAAAGTATGGCCCATACACAAGATAAATAAAAATAAAAAATAAAACCAGTCAATAGGTAACATCCCCGAGGAGGTCCAGACCAAATTAAAGAACTAAAAGGAAGTATGACACTGATGACCTGCCATATAGACAATATCAAAAACGAGACAGAAATCATAAAAATAACAAAAATAGAACTTTAAAGTTGAAAAAGAAGATATCTAAATTGTAAACATATACTAAAAAATATGATACCTATAACATATAATATCTAAAATGAAAAATTCATTAGAGGGGCTCAGCAGCAGATTTGAGGTGGCAGAAGAATGTACACATTTGAGGACAGGTTATTATCCAGTCTGAGGGACAGGAAGGAAAAAGAACGAAGAAAAATTCTCTCATATTATCTACGGGACACCATCAAGCATAACGACATACACACACTGGGAGTCGCAGAAAGAGAGGAGAGGGAAAGAGGCAGAAAGAATATCTGAAGATAGGCTGGCTGAAAATCTCCCAAGCTTGATGCAAGACATGACACATCCAAGCTCAATAACCCCAAGTCGGATAAAGGGTCAAAGTGATCCACACCCAGACAAATCGTAAGCTGTCAGAAATCAAAGAGAAAGAATCTGGAGAGAAGCAAGGGCAGCGATTCAGCACATATAAGGGGTTCTAACAACCAGGGACGTGCTCATGAGTGAGAGGCACTGATCTTCGGTGAGGGGAGGGTGGGTACCAACCAGCTACCACCCCCCTCTACTCAGCCCCACTGCAGCTGTGGGGAGCCAGGCCCACATTCCGGGGGGCAGCTGGCTGGCAATAGGGCAGACAGTGGGGACCTTGTGACTGAATATATTTTTTAAAATGTATTTTATGACATTATGTTAGTTTCCGGTGTACAACAGTGATCGGGCATTTATATACCTTACGCAGTGATCACCCTGACACCACACATAGTTGTCGTCCATATTTGGGGTTGTGCACTTTGGTTACTCTGGTGGACCCTGTGGGGCCAGTGCAGACACTTCCCTTGGTTCCCCCACCCCCACCCCCCGCTGCATCTATCAGAAGATTTAAAGGGATAGAAACACCTTTCTGTTTTTTCCTTTTTGGAGCCAGATATTTATGGAAATATTTGTCAGGTCACTGGCCAATCATAGAGCCAACAGAATGCAAACTTCAGTGACCACACACAAGGAGTACACGCTTTGCAAAAATAGTTTGAAAAAGGCATAAGCGGACAGCCACAGACCTCAATAAGCCAAGATCAGCAGCAATCCCTCAGGAGTGGGAGAATCTGATTTTCAGAGTTATCACATCATTATACTCACAGTATCTAATTCTCAACAAAAAATGACAGAGCACACAAAGAAACAGAAAAGTATGACCCTTTCATAAGAAAAAAACGAAACACAGGTTTTCTCGGCAGAAAGCATCCCTTAGAAAGCTCAGACATTGGTATCACTGGCCCCCTGTTTCTTGGTTACTCTGAAATGTACCTTTGGTCCTCTGGCAGTTGTCAAGTTTATACTCCAGACCTTCCACAGTTGACACCGAGTGGCTTCTAAGCAACCCCCGCTTTACCGATCTCTTGGAAGGAGACATTTCTTCAAAAAGATTTCTGCGAGCTTTGGTCACTTCTGAAAGCATTAATACATGAAAGAGAAAGAAAGCCCAATATTAGCAGTAATAAATGACATATTTGGGAAAAGAACGTATCCAAAACACAGAAGCTGCTTCAGGAAACTGTCTGCAGGCTGACTACCCAATGGACACAAACAGGATTTCCTTAAATATTATACTCACGTGGTACCTTAAAACTATTTACTCTTACAAATTCCACTCAAACCCAACTTTTCAGGAGCACAAGGGAGGCCCACATCACTCAATCAGAAGCTTTACTCATTGTGAAATGAATGTAATTCTTAAGTGCAAGCCTGGCTAACACAGTTCATGGTCCTTTTAATACATCCCCGTGTTATGCCTTTTCTCATTTTGGACCTTTTTGCTGCTTTGTATTCAGCTCAGCATCAAGTAGAGAGAAACTTGTTCTCTGCAGTTTCGCAGATTTCATTCTTCTTCTGAGTACTCTACTAACTTTCTGGGTTATTTTCAATTCTCTTCCTGACTCCACAGCTGAAAGCTGTGACCATCTAGATTCAAAGTTAGGAAAAATAGCTGAAGAGTCAAGAAACACCTGACAGAGCTAGCAGGATGGCACCTTCATCTTAAGATGGCCTGGTGGGGGCTACTCAAAAATTCACCAAGGGTAAAGTCTTCTAAGAGCTAGTCTTTTAAATAAAAACCAAGTAAAGTAGGATCCGCACACTGGGAGGAGCCCTTATGTCTTCCCGTCAGTGACACACACATTACCGGTAACGGCAACAGTAACACACCAAAGTTTCAAAACATGTTTCTCTATCTCCACATAAAAGTTACCTGCCTTAGGCTGTCTGTGAAACTGATTTATGACCTGACAGCTAAATTTGATTTGTTACTTTGTGTTTTTCCCAGGTTTCTGAAAAGTTTATTAGCTACAGAAAATTACAAAAAAAACACAATAAGCAAAGTCATGGTTAAAATTCAGCTACTGTCAACATGTGTTTTCTCCCTCCACCCCTCTCTCTCCATTCATGCGATTTCCCACCCCCTCGGCTCTGCAGAGGCAAGTGCAGACACCACAACTCTCCAGCTCCCTTTGCTGCGGCATCTGCATCCTAAGAAACAACAGCCTCTCAGCTAGCATTAGCCATGTTCACATTTGTCTTACTGGCTCAATAGCCTTTACAGCTTTTTTCTTTTTCAATTTTAGATCCTGTAGGGGGTCACGTAGTACCTTTAGCTGCCACACTTAAACTCATTTCATTGAGACCAGTTTCACTGCCTTTCCCCCCACTTTTTGGCCTTTCACGATAATGGTGTTTGTTAAAAAGATTTCAGGCCAGGTAATTCGCAGAAAGCAATATTTTGAGACCACGTGAATACCTTGTTCTCCCAGCCACGGTATTTGGACCTATTTCATTAACCAACAACTATATAAAACTACAATTTATAACTGTGTGCTGCTGCTTAAACTCATGCAATCAAAATATATTTCTCGTTCTAGTCAACAGTTACGCACACCGAGAAAACAAACTATACCTTGCACTGTATCTTTCACTGGGGCTGGAGGCTGCTGAAGTGTAGGGCGAGAGCTCCCCTGAAAACGGAGAAAACCCAACAAGAAAACAGGCATTCATTTAAAGCAAAAGAATAAAAACCCACATGAAACCCTTTGACCCTTGCAGTTCCACTAAGGCATCCATAACAGAAACAGCTGTAAAATGCACAAAAGTAGAGATGTGTTCCAAGAACACTGAAGGCTGCACTGTAATAATACGAAATAAAAAACACCCTAAGGGGCTGCTTCCCTCTCTTGGGTCAGCCACGTGTACTTTCTTTTACTAATAAACTTCTTGCTGTCTTATTGCAGCACAAAACCGCCCCCCTAAATTTCCACAAAGAATGAAACAGACAAGACAAATTATGATTCACCTACCCAGTGCAGACATTAAAAGAATTAGGAAGTATAGGAAGGAAGGAAGACCTACATATACAAACAGAAAGAGGTCCATGATGGGGAAAATGTAAAAAAAAAAAAAAAGACAAAAAAACCCCCAGAATAATAAGGATAGTGGGTTAACCATTTGTAATGTTTAATTGCATGTGTGTGCAGAAGGTATATCTAAACCTTTGGTGTGGACTATTGGTATATAAAGGACCTGGGAATATACACAACCAATTGTCATCAGTGAATACTTCTGAAGAATGGAGAGGGGAAACTCTAACTTTCAACTTCACATAATTTCAATTTTTTAATGATGATTATGTATAACTTTTATAACTAACAAAATTAAGGGAAAACCCATATAACCTAATCAGAGGATGGCTATACTCTTAGGAACATTTCTGTATGAAATTGCTACTTACTTGCTATTATCTTAGAGGACTCAAGAGTCTAAAATCCAGACACATCAACAATGGAATTGTTTTTAAAGATTTTTTTGGTTTGATTTTTCAATTATGCCACTGTAGTATCTGATGAATGAACTACCATATAGGGTCAGAAACTTATCAAATGATGTTCTTTATTAACCAAAATCAAATCCTGATCTCAGTAAATCTACTTTTAAAGCAGTAAACTTTCTTGGCTGACCTGAAACAAAAGTTTCAATTCTTGGAGAACTAACTTTAGAAGCATTAATCATTATAACAGTGATGAATGACTGCAAATCAATGTAAGGTCTGGGGCGAGAGGAGATCTGACACCCTTTGATGGTCCACTTTTGGATTCCCTCCTCTCCAGTCAGAATTCCAAGATACATAAGGTTTGCATCTTATCCAACTTATTAAGGTCTCCTGAGAAAGCGACACCACTTACTCTTTAAAAGAAACCCACTTCCAATTCCAAAGGACAGCTATAAATCTCAAGAAAGAGAGCAAACCATTACTGTAATGATGAATCTTCTAAAGCTAGTTCTCACAGAATTTTAACTCTTCTCAATAATTTTGGCAGTTCAAAAGTTTCAACGCATTCTTCATCTCTTCCTTCCTTAGCAAGACAAAAACCTCAAGTCCTTATATCCACGGCCACAAAAACAATTGCCATCTGGCTTCATGGCAGCCCCCCCACCCCCGCTTTTTTAAAAACTTGTTATTGAAATAAAACATACATACTGAAAAGCACTTTCTGGTATGCAGCCAAAGTTCTTTATGATTGTACATTACTTTTCAATGACCTCTTTGCTTCTGTTAGTGACTATTTTATGAGATTTCTTGTCCACATTAAAGATTTTTAATCAACTGACTCATTCCCAACTTTTGCTTGCTGTTCTCTTTCTAATTACCTCTAACTGTCACACTTTGGGGTAAAAAGGTTAATCTTCAACATATTTATATTTCTTCATTCCTTGGATTACAGTCGTATACACATTCATAAAAATATCTAATTTTATTTCTGTGTGCTCTACTGTCCATTTCCCGAATGTTGACACACTGCCTTTCATTCTTATTTATTATGTTACTTGTGCCAGAAGGAACAACTCTGGTAGTACCATTTCTTATCTCGGAAATGACTTACGTTTTTTGGAATTTATCATTGTGTATGCTGTGAAGTTGGAATCTAATTTTTAATCTTTTTTCTTCTGGGTAGCCAATTGTCACATCACCATTTACTGATTAGTCTATCCTTTTTTTAAAAAAAATAAATTTTATTGGGGAATAATGGAGGACAGTGTGTTTCTCTAGGGCCCATCAGCTCTAAGCTGTTGTCCTTCAATCTAGTTGTGGAGGGTGCAGCTCAGCTCCAAGTCCAGTTGCCGTTTTCAATCTTTAGTTGCAGGGGGCGCAGCCCACCATCCCACGTGGGAATTGAACCGGCCACCTTGTTGCTGAGAGCCTGTGCTCTAACCAACTGAGCCACACGCAGCCCCTATATCATTCATTTTTAGTCTTATCTTTATTACTGCTTTCCTTCTTTATTCTGTGGGTTTACTCTCTTGTATTATTTTCTGGGTTAAACTCTTAGCTAACTGGTTTTTAATTTTTCTTCTTTAAAAGATAGCTTAAGTCTACAAATTTTCCATGGTCAACTGCACTCCGTACATACAAAATGGAAAATTGCAGAAATGAACAATTCATCCGTTTTTGCATTGCATGCTGTTCCGCGTAGTGAGATGAAACCTTGCAGTCCTGCCTGGGACGGGAAGCACCATGGTAACTGAAATCATGGAGAGTGAAACCACGGAAAAGGGGGTGGCTACTGTTCTGTGGGGACAGAGCCAGGAGTACAGTTTCCAGGCTCTCAGCCTCACGGGCCAAGTTCCTGGCTCAGGTAGTAAATGGCCATCAGCTGTGGCTAGTTGGCCGTCACCTGTAACCAGTGAGCCATTGGCCACTAATATAATTGCTGTGCCTACGCTAGCAGCAAAATGAGGGCTAGCAAGCAGATGGGGGCTGAGCCTGCAAGCGCGGATTGCAGTTAGCAAGTGGGGTCGGTTGGTTGGCAGAGAAGCGGACGGCAGGTTGCAGATCACGTGGATCGTGCTTCCTGTGTCTCCAACCCAGCCGCCAGCAAGACTATAGTGGTGACTCCCCCATCTATGGCTCCGTGGGTGTTCTTTATGGCCTTGCCATGTCCTGCGTTTTTATGCGGGGAGCGGGACTAGGGACCCCAGAAGAGTCCCCGCATGATACTCTGCATGACACATGGCGCAGCGAGCAGGGTATGGTGCCCGCCAAAGCTCTCCGAAGGGCGGTGGAGCAGTTTGTGCGTATGAACACTCAGTCTCAGGAAGACCAGGAGGAGCAGCTGCCGGAGAGCTGGACCCCCGTGGAGGCGTGGGAAGACGTGGACGGTTCCCCAACCAGCAGAGGCTGGAGAAAGCGCAGGTCGTTGTGGTTGTGGCTGTGTGGGCTGGGAAGTGCTTGCTGAGGCAGCACAGGTGCGGGACTTGTGGTCCCAGGAGGAAACACTTGCTGAGTCCTCGGTGGGAGATGCGGGTGAGGTCCAGGTCGTCCCTCACCCCCAGGTTGGGGAGGACTTGGAGCCCTCGCCCTGCGGAGAGGGCACACGTTGTGAGGCTAACACACAGCCCTGGCGAATGACTGTGGACTGTGGGGAACGGGCTCCCCCCCCAATTTAATGGACCGCTTAACTGTTTGCTTGGGAACGTACCACCATGTAGTGGAACTGGAGGGGGTTTGCTTTTGTGTCTTGACCGGCCGCTGTCGAGAGTATGTGAGAAACCCTGGCTGTGCGCAGAGAGAGTGGCAGTGCCCTGAGAGGCCCTGGCTGTGCCCGGGGACATTGGTGCTACCCTAAGAAGCCCAGGAAGCCTGGCTGTGTCCAGGATATTGCATTCACCTTCAGGCTGCTTGCACAGGGCCCCTTGATGAAGACACTTGTCGCGTAGATTGTGAGGTGAGACCCTGTAGGGGTGGAGGGTGGGGACAGAGCCAGGAGTGCAGTTTCCAGGCTCTCGCCCTCACGTGGAAAGGGGCTCACTCGGGTAGTAGATGGCCATCAACTATGATTGCATGGCCGTCACCTGTAACCAGTGAGCCACTGGCCACTAATATAAGTGCCGTGGCTGCGCTAGCAGCATATGGGGGCCAGCAAGGAGATGGTGGCTGAGCCTGCAAGCGCGGATTGCAGTTAGCAAGTGGGGTTGGTTGGCAGAGAAGTGGACGGCAGGTTGCGGATCGTGTGGCTCCTGCTTCCTGTGTCTCCAACCCAGCCGCCAGCGAGACTATAGTGGTGACTCCCCTATCTAGGGCTCCGTGGGTGTTCCTTTTTGGCGTCACCATGTCCTGCGTTCTTATGTGGGGAGCGGGACCAGAGACCCCGCATGACACCCTGCATGACAAAGGGAGAGAGACCTGGGTGGGGATATAGGCTCAGCGATAGAGACGGGGGTGGGGTGGGGTGGACTCAGACAGGAGAGACTCCGATATACTCAGGGGTGAGGCTCTCGAGGGAGAGAGACTCAGAAATAGAGATTGGGGGCATAGAGGAAAGATGGGAGAGAGACTGGGGGGTAGAGACAGACTTGGGGGAGGGATTCTAGGGAGAGACTGAGAAATAGACTGGGGGGAGATACTCAAGGGAGAGTCTGAAGGGAGAGAGTCAGAGGGAGAGAGACCTGGGGGCTTTCGGCCCAGAGATAGAGACTAGGGGGGAAAAACTCAGGGGGGGAGAGACTCAGGAGAGACTCAGTGGAGAGACAGTGGGGGAGATAATGGGTGGAGAGACGGGGAGAGACGGGGTGGGGATAATGGGGAGAGAGAGACTTGCAGGATGGAGACTGAAAGATACAGAGGCCGGGAGCAGAGACGCCGGGGGGTGCTTCAGAGGGGGAGGCTAATGGGGTAGACTCAGAGGAACAGACTCGGGGACAGAGGGGGAGGGAAAGAGGACTCAGACTGATAAAGCAAAAATGTAGACTCAGCAGGACGGCGACCCCAGGAAGCCTGGAAACAAATACGCTGAGCTGTGTGGTGTAGCAGCCATTAGACAGTGCATGTGCCCCGTGCAAAGTATTTTCTGTGCGTTATAGAAATGAGACACGTCATCGATACACTGAGAAGCAGGGCAGGGACCTCCTGTTGGAGAAGAGAGTTGTCCAGAGGGCAGGTGGAGTTATGATAACCCGTGTGCTTGTATTGGGATTGAAGGTATCAAGTGATGGCTTTAACAGAAATATAAAAAGATACACAGAAGTGTGTGTAGGAGTATGGACATGTGTAGATGTTTAAATGTGTACGTGTAGAAATCTGAACATACATCCTTCCGTATATGTTATATATGGAAGTGGCTAAGTACTATATACGTACGTCTCTACAGACATATGTATACATACCTACCTATATTTTCTGCGTTTTAAGGAGAAAACCCAGAAGCAGTGACTCCCAGTATTGATAACTACACCTACCAGACGTGGTTTAAACAGACCATTAAAAAGTATAAGCCACAGTTCTGGAAAGAAAAGGTTGATTCCATGGCTGAGGAACAGCGTGTTGTGCCAGAAAGTAGGGAGAGGCTCACAGAAATAAGGAGACCTGTCAATAGGACGTAGCAGCAGATCGAAGGGTCATGTCACCACCATGATAACTGAAGACACTAATGTCTTTGAATAAAATAAGGGCCCATAAGTCCATACCAATACTATCAAATAAGTAACAGAGATGAAAGGGGGAAGACAAATTCTTCCTTCCAGTAGAATGACAACGATTCAATATGGAAGGAATCGTGGAGTTACATAAATCACCATTTTGCAACCATCACAGTATGAACTGGTCTATGTAAGACTCGTCAACAGGGCTAAAATCGGGACGTTTAGATAAGAACAGAGTAAACACACTTTGCAAGTATCGCCCTACGAGTTCCATACTACTTACAGCTGGGCAGTGGACGAGCTCGGCAGACAATACCTTACCTTTCACCATTCGTCCCAACCGGCAGGACTGTTGGGACAAAGCCCCGTGTTCCTCTTGCTTCCATGCACTCAGAGGAGCAGCACATAATTTATAGGCAATTCCTGCGAAGGGTGTGTCACCCAGGTGGAGTCCTGACAAAGGTCGGTACAAGCACCTGGAGTACCTTCCTACAAAGGAACTGGCCTCTGTGTCTCAGGTCACTCAGGAATAACACAGGCTGACTCCTCGGGTGACAGGACAGATTGGACAGCTGTGCCAGGTTTGAGAGCTGGAACGTGAAAGCCTCTGGAAGCCATGGCTGCAGTCCTGGCAACCCCAGGGTGGGAGGGTTGCCAGGTCATCGTGCATGACATAAGGGGCTTGATTGCGACCACAGTCTGCTTCTGTAAGAACCTCCGCCTGTACTTAGGAAGTCAACTCCGAAATATCTGGGGTTAAGTCAGGACAGTGACTAGAACTTACTCTCAAAGGGTTTAAAATATTAACATGGACGGAAAGAGAAAGAGCGTGACTGATAGGGAAAGTGTTATGTTCTAGTGAATTTTAATGTTATTTTTTTTTAAAACAGTTAAATGTGAATAAAATTAATTTTCAGTGAAGTCACAGGCAGAAGGGAGTTATCTGTACTCTTCTGGCACGTTTTCTGTACATTTGAAGTCTTATCAAAATGTGTTCGTAGCAAAAGGAAAACAGAGAGGCAGGGAGCATGTGCAGAGAGCTAAGTCTCCACAAGGTCACGAAATAAACCTAACAAGAATCTGTTCGTGAGAATTTCAGTTCTAGTCTTGATTCTCATAAACTAAGAATTGGATCAGTGGGGGCCACACCCCCTCCCAGGATGGGGAGAATGACAAGGATGCCAGTTCTCCCCACTGGAATCTAAAAGTCCACGCTGTTCCACGTGGCAGTGTCACACCCTCTGTGACCTTGCAGCACTGCTGCTGTCTCAGCCGCCCTTGTGAAAACGAGCAGCCGCTCACACATGACCTGTCCAGGCCCCGGGGCCGCGACTGCCCCATGTGTTTCCTGAGAAACACTGTGTCTTGAGAGGAGACACGACCAGCTGGTGGTGTCAGGAGAGGGCGTGTGGACCCAGGCAGGCGAGAAGCCTGTCTATGTGAGACTAAAGTGGGGGCGTCCATCCGAAGGGAAGATCGCTCCAAACTGTTCTCGTGCCCCTTACCTTGCTGTTTCTTTTCCAGCACCCAACATGCCGCACAGTTTATCAATCATGTTTGCTGTCTGTTCACTCCGCCTGCCCACCCATCACAGAACGCAATTCCCTGAGCTCAGGGAACTCGGTTTGGTTGAGTTTATACCCAGTGTGTAAAATGGTGCTTTATCAATATGTCACTGAATTTGTGAGTAAGGTGCACACGTGTGTACACACACGCACACACACACACACACACACAGTAGCTGGAGGGACAGGTTAAGAAAATGATCATTGTCTCTGGGTGACGGGAGTGGGAGAACATTTTACAGACTTTGTCCCCCTCGAGTTTCCCTATTAGTGAATACATGGCCTATTCCCCCCACCCCCGCCGCACCCCGAAATCTTAAAATAGAGTTAGATTCCTATCGACTGTGTCGGTTAAGAAAGTTACAAGGAATTATGTCCATATGATCCCAGTTTTCAAAGAAGTGAGGACGATCAAAGAGGCATAAAAAAGCAAAAGCCCTAAGTATGGCCCAGTAGTTCCAATGGGCTGTGTGCACGTGGAGAAAGGACTGAAAACAGCTGGTGTCTGCTGTGCGTCCTGCTACCTGAACAGTCTAGGGGGCCAGCGCCAGCCCTGGAAATGGCAGCGTAAGGCTGTGCGGTCACAAAAAGCAGGCCCACATGACACCACAAAAGGAAACCAGTACAAGTCCAGTAACCAACCCAAAGAAATGGAAACCTACCATCTGCCTGACAAATAATTTAAAATCATCACTTAAAAGGAGCTTAATGAGATAGATCTATAAATGAATCAGGAAGACAATGCAGGAACAACATAAATTGAATAAAGAAATACAACTCATACAAATGGGCCAAGGACCTGAATAGATGTTCGTCCCGAGAAGATGTACGGATGTTGGATACACATCTCTACTCACCGGGAAAGTGCCAATCAAAGCCCCAGGAGGTACCACCTCGGGCTGTCAGAATGGCTGGCCTCCACAAGCTATAGAAAACAAGTGCTGGCGAGGACGTGCAGAAAAAGGAACCCTCGTGCACTGTAGGGAGGATTGCAAACCAGTGCAGCCACAATGGAAAACATTATAGAGAAGTACGGAAAAATTAAAAATGAATGACTGTATGACCCAGCAATTCCACTCCTGGGTATTTTTCTGAAGAAATCCAAAACACTAATTTGTAAAAATACACGCACCCCTATGTTTACTGCAGTGTTGCTAGTAATAGGCAAGATATGGGAGCACGCTAAGTGTCCATCGATGGATGAATGGATAAAGAAGAAGTGGTACATACAGGTTTTTCACTCCAAATTCGCCCTTTTGCAAATCAAAGTTACCCTTTTGCAAATCGAATTCATCTTTTTGCAGATCAAATTTTTCCACAAAAACGTTTTCTTAATCTTTGCAATAAAAATCCAGTGTTAAGTTATTGTTAAAATTAAACATTTTATTGCATGTATTTAATAATAAACATAAAATACTTATATTTAACATTAGAAATACTTATTTACTTATACATAGCTTCATTTATAATGGTTCTCCTGCCAAGCTCATGGTAATTTCATATACATATTTATAAAATAATTATGACAATCTGTAGGAGTAATAGTTGCAACAGGATGACTAATAACATGTACTGTTCATGGTTTGATGAATCAGCCAAAATATTTCTTGCGCAGAACTTAATTTTTGAAAACCAAAGTTAATACACCAGCTATGATTGAAAGTTAATACACCAGCTCGTGGGATTGTGCTAACAGTTAAGAGGATGAAATGTTTCTCTAATTGCAGCAGTAAACATTCAGGGAATGGTGTGGCATGCAGTAATTGCACATTCTACAGCTACTTCAAATATTTTTTGCGAATTTCTTCGGAGATTATTGCAGAAATTGGATGAAGATAATCTGCAGGACATGTGGTTGGTTTTGGACAATATAAGCCTCCACAAAACCCAGGAAGTACATGATCTTGTTGGTCAGACAAGCCACACTTTATTATTTCTACCACCATACGCTTCAATGATGAACCCCATTGAAGAAGGTTTTTCAAAAATTAAGTTCTGCATTATGCTAAGTGAAATAAGTCAGAGGGAGAAAGGTAAATACCACTTATATGTGGGATCTAAAGAGTAGAATAAATGAACAAACTAATCAGAGACAGTCTCGAATACATAGGAAAATCTGAAGGTTGCTAGATGGGACGGGGGTGGAGATGGGGGAGAAAGATGGTGGAGAGGGGATTAGAAAGCACAATCGGGACTACAAGATTGCCACGGGGATACAAAAGACAGTTTGGGGAATATATTCAATAATGTTGTAAAGGTTTTGTAGAGTGTCAGATGGGCACTTGTCTTATTAGGGAGACCAATTCATGGACGGTTTAGATGCCTGACCATTGCGCTGTACACCTGAAGCTGAAGCTGAATAATACTGAATGCTAACTATATATCTATAGTCACAGGATGTGGAGTACAGCATAGGGAATAGCCAGTGGAACGGTAACAGCTACATACGATGTCAGAGGGGTAGTAGATTAGAGGAAGGAGTTATCACTTAGTGAGGGATGTAAATGTCTAACTATTACATTGTTTTATACATCTGACACTAATAATAAAAATAAAAATTGGGGGGAATTTCAAGATGGCGACAGCTGAGCACGTCCCCAGGAGTGGGGCTGTTCTGAGCACAGGGCCTGCGCAGCTTCACAGCTCGCCCAGGAAGCCAGCCCCGGTGTGTACGTACGTGCACGACCTAGGTTGAGATGTAAAATTCTTTCTTACGATGGCTCACAGGCAGAGAAGTGGGCTGTGTGCCGAGATTCCCATGAAAGGGTGGCTGTGGGGTAGCGGTGCGGAAGGGTCTGCACTCAGACACTCCCACTCCGGCCTGCCCACCGCCACCCTGCCAGCCGGCTCCACTTGCCCAGTTCCTGCTGTGCTGGTGCCCAGTCAGTTATGCCCAGGTCCAGTATTTCAGCTCTCTTATCTCTAGCTGTCCCTCCCTGGTTTACCGAGTCTGGGGAACACCCTTTCTGGGAGCCCCTTGGGGATTGCCTTGGACACTGCTTATAATTACATGCTAAGGCTTTTCTTATTTCCAACCTAGATGTTTCTCCTCAGCATTAGTTTATTTATTCCTTCTTAGAAATTCCACCTGGATGTCCCTTGTGTGCTTGAGACTCATTTTCTACCTCATCTTTCCATGCCCCTCCAAATCTGCCTGTGTCCCTATATTTATTACTTTGGCCAGTGCCACTACCTTCTGTTTACTCAGTTGTCCAAACTTAAAACTGTGGGATTATTCTTCATTCTTCCATCCTTCCTTCTCCTCCACCTCATGTCCCCTGCGTTGCCAAGTCTTGTCGGTCTGGCCTCCCACATAACTGCTTTGAGTCTGTTCTCTCTTCTCCAAGTCTAGCAGAGTCTGACTCCTTCGCAGGGCATGAAAGCCCTTCACTCTGGTCTTTGCCGCATTCTCATCCTCAGCTCCCATCCTACCCACACCGACCCCTGCTCCAGCCATGTATCTGTTCCCCTAAGTTCTTGGACTTCTCAACTGCGAGCAATAGTCCCTTTCTCTGACTCCTGCTGTCCTGGAGACACTTGGCAATGTGGTGGAGATGGCATAACTCTAGTTATCACACTGACTGGGAGTTGCTTCCAGCAGCTACCAGCAGGTGGGGTCAGAGAGGGTAAATATGCTGCAGTGTGAGACAGTCTCTCAAAGAGAGACGGTCCCACGCAGAACTGCAGGTGGCCACCCTGCTGAGAAACAGCACGCGCTGCTCCCCGCCTCTGTCCTTCGTACCTGCCCCCCCCTCCTCCACCTGGGGAACTCCTACATATTCTTTGAGTTCCAGTTTTTAAAATGCCACATTCTCACTGAAGGGATATAAATGTCTAATCATTATGTTGTTTTGTACACCGGAAACTAACATTAAAAAAAAAAAATTTTAAAAACCCACCACATTCTCTTTGGAAAAAAAAATTAGGCTCTGTGCAAGAAATATTTTGGCTGATCCATCAAACCATGGACGTTTAGTAGATGTTATTAATCATTCCATATTACTCTTACAGATTGTCATAATTATTTTATGAATATGTATATGAAATTACTACCATGAGCAGCAGTAGGAGAACCATTATAAATGAAGCCGTGTAAGTAAATAACTATTTCTGATGTTACATATAAGTATTCTATGTGTATTACTAAAACATGCAATAAAATGTTTAATTTTAACAATAACTTAACATTGGATTTATTTTGATTAACAAAGATTAAGAAAACATTTTTGTGGAAAAATTTGATCTGCAAAAGGATGAATCTGATTTGCAAAAAGGTGGCTTTGGAGTGCAAAACCTGTACATACAATGGAATATCACTCAGCCATAAAAAAGAATGAAATCTTACCACTTGTGACCACATGGATGGACCTGGAGGGTATGATGCTCCATAGAAAAAGTCAGACAGAGAAAAACAAATATGATGATTTCACTTATATGTGGAATCTGAAAAAAGAAAAAAATCCAAGATCATAAATACAGAGAACAAACTGACGGTTGCCAGATGGGAGGGAGTTTGGGGGGCTGGGTGAAAAAGGGGGAGGGATTAAGAAGTACACATTGGTAGTTACGAAATAGTCATGGCACAGAGAAAAGTACAGCACAGAGAAATGGTCAATAACATTGCAAAACTACGTATGCTGCCAGGTGGGTACTAGACTAACGGGGGGATCACTGTGTAACTTATATAAACGTCTAACCACTATGCTGTTCACCTGAAACTAATGTGAAATAATACTGAATGCCAACTGTAATTGAAAAATAAAATAACTTCCACAGAAAAAGGTGTAGAAAGAACATATGACATATTTCAAGATACTGTCAGGATTAAGACTGTCAATGAATTATGCGTAGGTATAGAAGGAATGTATCTCAACGTAATACAGACTATATATGACAAGGCCATAACTAACATCATTTCCAGGGATAAAAGGTTAACACCTTTTTTCTCTAAATCAGGAACAAGACAAGGTCACACACACCAGTTTTTCAGTATAGCGCAAAGTGATATTCAGAGCAATTAGGAAAAAGCAGGAAAGGCATTCAGTACAAAAGGAAGGAATTAAATTGTTTGCAGATGGCATGATGTTATACATAGAAAACCCCGAACAGTCCACCACAAAGTTGGGTTACAATTACTAAGCAGATTCAGTCATGCTGCAGCCTGGAGTCTCAGGGTAACCAGATTCTCGGGCATCGTGTGGAGGGTGAAGGGCTGCCTAGAAATGATCAGTTATCTCAACATTGACTTCATTTCAAACCTTACACATCGTGTCCTGTGCGAGTTTAAAAATACAGCTACAGGAAGACGTGAGAGTCCTTAACTCCAGCGCTGTGTGTCCTGGGGAGTCATTCCCTCACCCACCAAGTGTTCCCTGGTTTGCTGCAGTGTCCAGGGCTACGTCCCAGTCTGGGGATCCAGGGACATGAGACCGCCCTATGTGTGGGCAGTGCCGAGGAGGTGAGAGAAGGCCGAGCCCAGCAGCTCTGCCTGGCTCCTAGCCATTGGTTACTGCTAATGTCACTTAGTCTATGGGTTTCCCTGTTCTGGACAGTGCATATGAATGAAATCATAATGCGTGGCCTTTTGAGACTGTGTGTTTGTTTTGCTTAGCGTGTCACACTGAAGCATGTATCACCATCTCATGTCCTTTTGTGGTGGGACGTTATTGCAATATGTGTATATGGCACTTTTTGTGTCTCTGTTGACCGTTGATGGACATGGGGGCTGTTTCCACCTTTGCTGAATAATGAAGCTAGCCGCGTTCATGTACACAGTTTTTTAAACACCTGTTTTCGCATCTCCTGGGTACACACCCAGGAGTGGAACTGCTGGATATATGGCAATCCTCTGTTTAACTTTTTGAGGAACCCTCAACTGTTTTCCACAGTAGCTGCACGAATTTACATTCCTACCAGCAGTGTATGAGGGTACCAAGGTGTCTACCTTCTCATCCACACTCGTTTCCTTTCCATTTTAAAAAAAACGACTGGTCTGGGCATCCATGTCAGTGTGAGGGAGCGTCTGCCGCACTGCGGTTTGCGTTTACCCTTCCCTCAGATCAGCTTCGGCTGATCAGCTTTTTCTGGGCTTGCCGTCTATTCGGATGTCTCGGGGGCAATATCTATTCAAGTCCTTTGCCCATTTGGGGGCAAACTTGGTGTGGCTCTTTGCTATTGTATCGTGAGTTATTCATGGATTCTGGATGCTACATCCTAAAGACGGACAGTGTTTACAACCCATAATCCTATGGACAATCTCCCATTTCTGGAAGGGTAGGTTGGTCAGATCTAGAATTCTCGTTCAGATTCAGCTGTCTGTCTCAACTAAGCATGCTCCTGGTTGCTACTTTATTCCTTGTTTTTGTGAAGGAATGGACTTTGGAGTTCCCTTCTCTCACTTTTGACGACATCAGCTCTCACTAGTCTTTCTTATGTGCCTCTCTGTTCCTGGACCTGCGCTGAGCAGGAGAATATAGTATTGAAGGAGACAGATGTGGTCCCTAACCTCACAGGTCTTGCTGTCTTGTGTTTTCCCTATGAAGTAAAAATCTGTTCCTTTCCCTGACTTATATTCTCCACAGATAAAAGCTTTGGGCTGTTGAAGTCTGGATTCTAACTCAGGCGTGGTCACCTGAGGCCAATCGTCCCACCACCCTGGGTACTGACTGAGGATGCTCACATCATTTTTCCTTGGGAAACAGAGTTACTCCATGTATTAGAATTTATCATTCCACTGCTCCGAAAAATCAGCCTGCTCACCTTCAGAAATGTCGGCCTAGGCTTCATGGGGGACTTGTTATCTCACTAGTCTGCCTATATCGGGTCTTTTCTCCATATATAGGGAATCAAGTTGATAAGCCTAGTTTGACTTCCCAGTGTGAGCAAGAAGATAAAGCGGTAACAGAGGAAGGGGGAATTCTCAAAGGCACCTATCCAGGTGAGGGCCAGGTCACCTTGAGTGCTTGTGAGGAACAGCTCTGGACTGAGTCAGGAGCTGGGAGTATTACAGGAAGAAATGTCAATCATAGCAGAAAAAAATATTAAGAAAACAGTCCCATTTATAGATGCATCAAAAAAATAAAATATTTTGGAATAAATTTAACCAAGGAAGTAAAAGACCTCTGGCTCAGAATATTAGAAGACACTGAAGAGAGAAATTAAAGAAGATGCAAATAAATGGAAACATACACCATGCTCATGGATAGGAAGAATTCATATAGTTAACATGTCCACATTACCCAAAGCAAACTATAGATTCAATGCACTCCCTGTCAAAATACCAATGGCATTTTTTTCCACAGAATTAAAACAAATAATGCTAATATTTATATGGAACCATAAAAGACCCCGAATACCTACGGAAATCCTGAGAAAGAAGAACAAAGTTGGAGGTATCACGCTACCTGATATCAAACTATACTACAAGGCTATAGTCATCAAAACAGCATGGTACTGGCAGAAAAACAGACACATAGATCAATGGAACAGAGTACAGAGCCCAGAAATAAACCCACGCCTATATGGTCATTTAATCTATGACAATGGAAGCAAGAATTTACAATGGGGTAAAGACAGTCTATTTAATAAATGGTGCTTGGGAAACTGGATACATGCAAAAAAATGAAACAGGACTGCTTTCTTATGCCACATACAAGAATAAACTCAAAATGGATTAAAGACTTAAATGTAAGACCTGAAAGCATAAAACTCCTAGAATAAAATACAGGGAGTAAACTCTCAGACATTACCCTTAGTAATATTTTTACTGATATATCTCTCTGGGCAAAGGAAACAAAAGAAAAAAATAAACAAACGGGACTACATCAAACTAAAAGGGTTTTCCACAGCAAAGGAAGCCATCCACAAAATGTAAAGACATCTTACTGAATGGGAGAAGATATTCACCAATGATACATCCAAAAATGAAAATATATCAAAATTTGTGGGATGCAGCAAAACAGTTCAAAAATGGACGTTCATAGTGATAAATGCCTACCTCAAACAAAAACAGTCTCAAATTACTACACTTACACCTCAAAAAATAGAAAAATAACACAGGAAGCCCAAAGTTAGTACAAGAAAGGAAATAAAGACTGGAGCAGAAATAAACAAGAGACTAAAAATACCATAGAAAAGATCAATGAAACTAAGAGCTAGTTCTTTGAAGAGATAAACAAAAATTGATAAGCCGTTAGCTAGACTCAACAAGAAAGAAATGGAGAGGAGTCAGATAAATATACTCAAAATTAAAGAGGAGATATTACAACTGATGCCACAGATAAACAAAGGATTAAAAGAGTACTACAAACAATTATATGTCAACGAGCTGGACAACCTAGAAGAAATGGATAAAGTCCTAGAAACATATAACCTTCCAAACTGAATTGTGATGAAACAGAAAATCTGAGCAGACCCACCACTAGTATGGAGACTGACACAGTAATAAAAATGCCTCCCTGCGACCAAAAGTCCAGGACTAGACGGCTTCTGTGGTGAGTCACCAAAGAGGAATTAATACCAGTTCTTTTCAAGGTCTTCTAAAAACATAGAAGAGGGAAAAACTCTTCCAAACTCATTTTATGGGGCAGGCTTTACCTGATTTGAAAAAAAAAAAAAACCCAAAAAGCAAAAAAACAAAACTAAGGATGCCACAGAAAATTACAGGCCAATACCCCTGATGAACATAGATGCAAAAATCGTCAACAAAATATTAGCAAACCGATTTCAACAATATAGTAAAAGGATCACACAGCATGATCCAGTGGGATTTCTTCATGGGATGCAAGGTTGGTTTAGTATCCACAAATCAATTAACGTGATACACCGCATAAACAAAATGAAGGATAAAAATCATATGGTCATGTCAATAGATGCAGAAAAAGCATTTGACAAAATTCAACATCTATTTATGATAACACTCTCAGCAAAGTGAGTCTATAGGGAACATAATAAAAGCCATATATGACTAACACAAAGCTAACATCATACTCAGCGGGGAAAAGCTGAGAGCTTTTCCTCTCTCCCACAGTTCCTTTATGTATAACATTAGTACAGTTGATGTGTTTGCTAATTTGAGAGCTTGTATGTGGCTTCTGCTGCTCTAGATTCTTAGAAAGCAAAGAGATGTGTTGTGACAAGTCCTTATCATAGTCACAGAGTATGTTCTGATAAATTTAAGACTAACTTATGTTTTACACACTCAGTTAGGCAAGAAGAAGAAAGAAAAGGCATCCAAACTGTAAAGGATGAAGTATAACTGTCACTATTTGCAGATGACTTGGTATTATATACAGAAAACCCTGAAGACTCCACAAAAAAAACTGTCATAACTAATCACCTAATTCTGTAAAGTTGCAGAATACAAAGTTCAGTATGCAAAAATCTGTTGAATCTCTATACACTAATAACAGACTATCAGAAACAGAAATAAACAATCCCATTTACAATTGCATCCAAAAGAATAAAATTCCTAGAAATCAATTAAACGAAAGAGGTGAAAGGCCTGTGTATTGAAAACTGCAGGACATTAATGAAAGAAATTGAAGAAGACAATACAAAAAAATGGAAAGGTATTTCATGATCATGGATGGGAAGAAGCAATATGTTTAAAACATCCAATCCACCTAAAGCAATCTACAGATTCAATGCAATCCCTATCAAAATTCCAATGGCATTTTCAAAGAAACAGAAAAAGTAATACTAAAATTTGTAATGAACCACAAAAACACCTGACTACCTAAAGAATCTTTAGAAGAACAAAGCTGGAGGCACCATGTTCCATGGTTTGAACTATACTACGAAGCTACGGTCATCAAAACAGCATGGTAGTGGCATAAAAAGAAACACAGATCAATGAAACAGAACAGAGCCCAGAAATGAGACCATGCATACATGGTCATTAAATTTACAACAAAGAAGCACAGACTATGCAATGGGGAAAGAACAGTCTCTTCAATAAGTGATGCTGGGGAAACTGGGCAGCCACGTGCAAAAAACCCAAAACTTGACGACCCTCTGACACCATACGCAAAATTAACTCAAACTGGATTAAAGACTTGAACGTAAGACTCGACACCATAAAACTCCTAGAAGAAAACATAGGTGGTAAGCTCTTAGGCATCAGTCTTGGCGATAATGTTTTGAATCTGACACCAAATGTAAAAGCAAAAATAAGTAAGTGAGACCACATCATACTACAAAGCTTCTGCACAGCAAAAGAAACAATCAACAAAAGGAAAAAGAAACCTACTGAATGGGAGAAAATATTTGCAAATCACATGTATGATAAAGGGCTATTATTCAAAATATAAAAAGTGCTCATACAACTCAACAAAAAAAAATCAAACAGTCCAATTAAAAAATGGGCAGAGGATCTAAAAAGACATTTTTCCAAGAGAACAGGTTCATGAAAAGATGGCTCAGCATCATTAATCATCAGGGAAATGCAAATCAAAACCACTATGAGACACCACCTCACACCTGTTAGAAATATTATCAAGAAAATTATTATTAACAAGTGTGGGCAAGGAAGGGAAGTAAAAGGACCCCTCCGTGCACTGCTGGTGGGAGGTAAACTGGTGCAGGCACTGTGGAAAACAGTATGAAGTTTCCTTAACAAATAACTTCTTTAAAAAGAAAAAATAAATAAGTAGAAGTACCATATGACTCTTTAATTCCAATTCTGGGTATTTCTCTGAAAAGAACAAAAACAGTAACTCTAAAAGATAGCTGCACCCCCACGTTCACTGCAGTTATTTACAATACCCAAGATATGGAAACAACCTATGGTAAGTGTCCACTGATGGATGAATGCATAAAGAAATCGTTATACACACACACACACAACGGAACATTATTTTTCAGCCATACAAAGAATGACATTTTACCATTTGTGACAGTATGGATGGGCCTAGAAGACATTACGCTAAATGAAATAAGTCAGACAGAGACAGACAGGTACAGTATGATCTCACTTGTACGTATGTGGAATAAAAATGTGTAGTAATAAAACTCACCGAAGCAGAGAACAGATCGGTTGTTGCCAGAGGCGGGGTGGGAGTGGGGGGTAGGAGAAATGGGCCAAGGGGGTTACAAGGTTAAAAAAATGCAATTGATGTAAAACAGAAATTTTGAATCGTGTGCAAAACACTGACTTCATATGCATGTCCCTACACAACGCGTGTTTGGAGATAGGCTAGTATATACGACAGAGGTTATGCTGCAGATACTATGTATAAAAACAGATATGTGCCCATTATTTCTAAAATAACAAAAATATCGCATTCTAAATCTTTCAGATGAAACCATATTCTTAGAAATTTGCCTGAAACTGTGAAATCTAAAGTCAGGAAAGCCACGTGTGACTTCCCCAGCCCGGCCTGCTCAGCAGGCACAGAAGACCGGTTCCGCGGTTGCAATGTGGTCTTGCAGCTGTGTGGATGGAATTCCCGGTTTTCTGTACCTGCTGAGCGGGCCGGGCTGGGGAAGTCACACGTGTCTTCATCTCTAAAAGCCACGAAACACAGATACGCTCGTTCCACTATCATACACTTCCTTTCTCAGGCTGACCTAGAGAACAATAAACAAGCTAATATTCCAAAGCACAAAGGACATTGTAAAGAAGTGTAAATTTTCTGTTGTCTGTTCACCATACATTGAGTTTGTCCCCTAACCACTCGACTACATAATGAGAATTATTCATAGGCGATTATTCATGGTCTTGCATCTACTGGGGGGAAATAATCAGTTTCCTGATTCATAACAGCAGCCCGAGGTGCTTTGAAGTTGAATGTTCCCACTTTGTAACAGACAACACGTATTTGAAGGATTCTGCAAACAGTCCTAACATTTGCTCTTTGAAAAAAGCAAAAATAAATAAATGAAACAAAGAAGCAAGCAGGACGACATCAAACTAAAGGCTTCTGCACAGCAAACAGAACCACCAACAAAATGCAAGGCCGCCTCTATGGACTGGAGCGAGTACATGTGAACCACACAAGTGATGAGGGGTCGACGTCCCGAATCTGTCAGGAATGTCCAGTGCTTTGCTCCCTGGTCATCGCCTGGGCTGCCCTTCCCAGGAGGCCAGGTCCGGCAGGAAGCAATTCGTGGGTATACGTCCCACCCCGCCTCCTGCTCCAGTAAAGCTTCTGAGCCTGGGTCCTATGAGACCGGTGAGCGCCACCTAGTACCCCTTGTCTCAGGATACCAGGGACGCCTTGGGATACAGAGGTGGGATCCCCCTGGGGAGTCAGACCTGCCCTGGGCCTGGGAGGGAGTCAGCCCCACACCAGAGCCCTGCAGGCTGGGCGTGCCCCGTCTTCACGTGAAATCCAGCTGTCAGGACACAAGGCAGGGCTGGCAGCCCCACTCACGCTCAGCCACTCTTGACCCTGAGATCAGGCTTCCTCCGGCACCGGCATTAAACCCAAAATGGTGGCATCACAAGTGCTGCAGGAAGCCCAGAAAACGCACATCCTTCCGAACCCACGTCACTCCTTTTCTTCCTGACCTGCCGAAACACTACCGCCCTCTGAAACCTGTACTGTGACACTTCTTCACCACTGACTTGTCCATCACACGTTTACTAGGCAATGACTGTGCCCTGCATGTCCTCAGGGTGGATGGGTTTTGCTGACACAGGACCTAGAGTTGTGACAAAGGCAGTGAGCCTGTGGACAAGGCACTCTCAGTGTAAAATGTCCCCAACCTTTTCCATTGTTCCGGTTGTAAGGTCAAATCTATAAAAATTCAACTGGATCATTTGCAGGTGACAGAGTGGACATAACAGGTAGCATAAGTGTTCCCTGATTTACTATATGAAAATGTCCTACGTCTGAATTGGCATGTGGCATGAAAATGATGGACGTGATGTTAAAATGAGATATAGAAGCAATCTGAAGATTATTGTGGAATTCCATTCGCCTAACACTAACAGGAGAATCTCTTTAGAGTGGCTATGAAATCTCCCTTGAGTATAAGTATTATCAGAAAAAACCAGAAGTACGCAACACGAAATAATGCCTCAGGCTGATTACCCTAGTAGACGTTGATGCTAAAATGAATAAAAGTCACGGTGAACAGACACTGAACATTGACAAGTAAAGGTCTCCTTCCTCACTGCGTCACACCCGATATCTTACCCACAAGCCACCTGCGCTCCATCATTTTTTCCTCTCAATCAAAGGAACTAAATAAAATAAAATAAAGAGCAGTGTGATCATTAGAAAGTGAGTCTCAGGGCAGGATTCATGTCAAGACAGGCCGGTAAACTTAGAGCCGTTCCGTGGGCATCACGTATGGCCCAGGCGCAGCCCCTGTCCTATTGGGCCCCCATGTCCCCCAAAACTGTGCTTTCAGGGTTTCTACCTTGGCTCCCCACTCTGTCTGTCCCCCTCCCCCAGCGTCCCCCGGAGAGACAGTCCTCCTGTAGGGCCACAGCCAATCTCTCCCTTGCTTTCATTTTCCACATCTGTCCACAGATATTTCTAGAAGTTATCGGTTGCACACCCAGACCCTGTTTGCACCCCAGATTCTCCCGATTGTGAATCATTAACTCGGAAAGGCCAGCTGCCACCCCACATGCCCAGGGTGACACACAGAACCTTCCCTGAGAAAAACCATCCACAAGCCGTTTCCTGTGGCCAGTCTCCTCTTGCCATGACTCCTGTCTGTCCCCTAGGAACCCAGGCTCTGCATTCTGATGTCACAGGCCAGTGATACTTCACAGAAACCCTTCCAGTTCTCACGTTTCTTCCCTACCCATACCCGGCCGCAAGGCAACCCCACCTGCTGCCCTGGATCCAAATTCCATCAGTGGACTGGGTTGCCAACAGGATCTGTGCAAACCTGATCTCAAACTGGAGGCCAAACGCCCACCTGCCCACTTACCACGCAGGTGATGTCCGACTCAACCCATAGTGACCAGGACCGAGGTTGCACTAAGCCCTTCCCAGATAATCCAAACTCACGGGTAGCACGGATATTCTGTCTGACCCTGAGTGTCACTCTGGACACCCTGTCTCCCTGCTCTTATACCAACCGTCCATCCACCCTCCTGAATCCACCTAAAGACCCTCAACGTCCAATAATTCCTTGTCACATTTCAAGTTCCCTAGAAAAATGACATTTCTGCAGAGCTTCCTTTCTCGATGCAGCAACGAACATGGTAATACTATATTTTTCTCTATTTTAAAAAAATGTTTTACACATGTGTGTTATTATCCACTGCTTTCATAGTTTTCCCTGACTACATTAGGTGCTCCTTGAAGAGAAGACTAACATGAGCTGCGTTTCACACGGAGGTGTTTGTCTATTGCTTTGTAGGTAGTGAGGACTCAGATTTATGTATTGAAAGCATCAATCATTCAAACTCCAAAAACTTACTTAAAAGTAATTCAGGTAAATTCACAGCTATAGGTATATACTAATACATTTTTTGAGTGGTATTCTGCAACAAATAATTAATTGCTACGGTCTGAATTTGTTTTTCTGTAATCCAATTATGAATTTAGGCAATTAAAAAAAAAAGCCCTCCTTTCTGTGTAGAGGCACTGTTTTCAGAAAGGTGGAGCATAAATCTCATCTCATTCCAGGTGTCCTGGCCCCATTTTTAATACTACCCCTCTCAGTACCCAAAATGTCCAAATTTGAAGCATAAACATTATGCTTATTTATAGAGGACCTGCTACATGCCAAGCTGAGTATTAAAATCCATGATCCAGAAAAGAAACGTAAGGTCACTGCCACTGTTTATTCTTGGTGAGAAAAAGAGCTAATAAACGGACTGATGAATTCTTACTATAATATCAGGTAGAATTAAGTGCTGTGATGAACAATAGGGCAGAGAGAGAGAGAAATTCACTAGAGTACCATGAGGAGATTTGGGAAGGACGGACTGATGACACAGGTGAGCAGACAGCTGAATACAAGGAAAGACCCAGCACGTTCTGGAGAAACAATTGTCCCAAGGAGGGACGATCTGAACAGGTCAGGAAAGAGTATTGCTTCCTCCTCCGAGTGATGTTGGCGAAAAAAACCAAACACTGGCCTGTTATCCCAGGAAATCTTCACGTACCAAAAAAAACATGATACCTTGAATAGCACCCAACAAATATGTCCACCTCTGATTTAACTTTCCAAAAGAGATTGTCTTATTGTAAGAGGACAAGCTGCTGGCTTAGAGATTTTACGAAAGGAAAGAGGCACAAAGGGACACTCCTGTCGATATGGGTTCTGCACTCACTGGAACAGGCTGGCTTGGCGTCCAGGCAGATAAAGCCCCCCAGGGCTGCAGAGACTGCCGGGGTTGGGTCACTGGCACCCATCAGTCAGTGACAATATTGCTAGTGTAAAGGAAGCATAGAATTGTCCCTGTGATAGAATTACATGTTAAAAATATGCAAGTGTATACATTCCAATTAGGAATAAGACAGGCTTAGATGGCTACACACCAAAAAATATATATTAAAGATTGGAAGGGAATAAATGAAGTAGGAGGATGGAAAAGTGGATTTTACAATTGATTAGGCATATGTGTCTTACTGAAATGCTTCATGGTCTGTGGACTTCTGTGTATGAAATTATTTGACCAAATATAGTTAAAAAAAAAAAAGCGTGCACTGCACTAAAACATGAAAATTTCAAGTGATTCACTTCTGCCATAGCTTACAGTAATTTTTAAGCTGATTTTCAATATTTTTACTTTTTTGGGTGCCATTGTATATTCTGAGTGACATTTTTAGTATTGTATACATTTTTCATACTTTAAAAATAAATTAAGAGATAACACATATAAGAACAAAATAAACAGACAAAACAAACAAACTCATAGACACAGAGAACGAGCTGATGGTGGCCTGATGGGACGGGGGTTGAGGGAGCGGGTGAAAAAGGGGCAGGGGGTAAGAAGTACAAATCGGCAGTTATAAAAACAGTCACGGGCTGCAAAGTACAGCACGGGGAGTATAGTAAATAATATTGTAATAACTGTGTATGGTGCCGGCGGGTACTAGACTAATGGAGGGATCACTCTGTAACTTATATACATGTGTAATCTCTATGCTGCACACCTGAAACCATCATAATATTGAATGTCAACCGTAATTGAAAAGTAAATTAAGAGAAATTTTTAAGCAATAAAATAAAGATTCATTAACAAATATTCCATAGAAGCTGTTACTTGATCTTTGCAAACCCCCGTGAGTTCAGTGTATGGTGACCCCCGTCTGTGGCTCATGGACAATTCAGAATGATTACTTCATTGCTCATCTCTCCCACACGTGCTTAACATTCAGGTCTCTGGGAATGTCACAACTCCCCAGGGTCTGAGGGACCACCGAGGACGAGAAGCCCGTCCTCGAGTTCTTTTGGAGGCTGTGGTTTGCAAGAAACACACCGGGGGTGCTTTTGAACTGTGGGAAGTGGGCACGTTGCAGACCAAGGGGCTTGGGCGCGGGGCAGCAGGGAGCATCAGAGTTTATTCTGTGAGAACTCTAACTTTTTTTTTTTTTTTAACTCTAACTTTTTCAACGATAAGTTCAGATGAAGGCCCTTCGTGTCACATGAGGGCTTCTCAGGCTTTGCAGGACGGTGGGGTTACATGGGGAGGCTACAAAGCCCTGGGGCCCCGGCAGGATGAACTGATCTGTGTGTTAGGGGCGGGGACCGGGACTTTAAATTCGCCCCCGGTGACTTAATTGGAAAGCTAACGGCACCTGCCAGTGCTTCACGCTCTGGAGAAAGGTGAGTTTATGGCAATGACTGAAGAAAGAAGTGCTTACACTGCTTCTCTGTAGTCCCCTGGGGCTTGAAGACGAAATGCACAGGTCAGAGAGAATGCCGGGGTGAGTCTGCCCAATGCAGAGACAGGCCCTGTGTGTGAGCTGTGCTGACAGAGTGACGTGACGTCGGGCGGTCTCACGGGCCAGCCCCCAGACTGCGTTACGTCATCCATGGTGTATGATTGTCGTTTGTTTTAGCATATTTCAGTGGGTGCAACAAACGATTTTGGAGCCTGCACATGACGTCTCGCCTCTGTTCCTCTACACAGCCTCGAGGACGGTGCTGGCATCTAGAGAGTCCCCGGTAAGCCTGTCGGGTGACTGGCTGTAGAGACCCCGAACTCGGACTCCAGCTACACAAGTCATGCTCTCCTAACATTCTGTGTCTCCACTGTAGCTCAGAGTGGGGAAGTATTAAACGACTGTAAAGAAGTAGCAGGGGAGACGGAGCAATTTAAAGCAAACCATCATCCTTTAAAAACTGTATATGAACAAACCTTTCTTTCATCTTTGCAAAATTCATATCATCCTTTTTTCTCCTTGAATTCATTTTGCGAGTTCCCTTGCTATATATTTTTAGCCTAATTGTACATTTTTATGTTTACTGATTACCCCAACCAAACTCTCTCTCTCAAAATTATGAATATAAAAGAATTGGATTTTTGCATCATTTCCTATCACCAGAAGGCTCCGAGTGTTAAAAACTCCTTCTGGATTGAGTCATCAGTACAATTCATCACCAGCACACATTTGCACAGAGCACCACAAAATACTGACGAATACTTATTAAACACTGTAGTATTTAAGGTACTGATGGTTGCTTCAACAAACCCCCAAATCCCAGTGGCCCGCCACCATCGAAGTCTACCTGTGGTTCACTTGCCAGGCTCCTCTCATCATCTTAGCAGAATCCAGCTCGAGGGAAGGGAGAAGAAAGCTTGAAAAGACACGACTCCTTCTTAAAAGCCTTGGCCCGGAGCTTGCACACACTGCGACTGCTCACTTTCTGTTGGTGACACGTAACCACGTGGTCATCTATGCACGAGGTGGCTGGGTGAGCAGTGGCTTCCGAGGGACAACTTCAAACGGGAGGCTGCGGCATGGGAAGCGCAGGTTTTGTCAGGCAGACGTACAAACAAAGCATCACACGTGCCAAGTAGAACATACAAAGCAAGAGTGGGTGGAAAACATGTCTCTTAATGGGAGGGGTGGCTTTCAAAATGTTATATTCTGTTGAGGCATTTTACTTGTTGCTACTAAAATGTGACATAATTTAGCATCTACTCTACCCATTTTCCATTCCTGTGGATATAAATACAGACAAACCTTGTTCTCAGAAATATGTAGGTGGGAATAGAAATTGTTACGGAATTGTCACTCAATTCTGGGAACTTCTGAGTTATATGCCAAAAATGGTATCTTTATCTGTTATTAAAGTTGTTTTTTAAATTAATACTCAGCTGATCACTTAATTAGGTCCTCTAGCAATGCTGTTGAAATCAAATAATTTGAAACCATCTTTTATGCAAATGGATGTTACCCATTCATTACAGTTATTCCTTATTTAAATTTCTGGGACATATGACTAAAAAGACTTTCCCAATGTGTATTAAATGACAATTAAGTATACCTATCACATCTTCACTTACGGGCACCTTATTTAATCATAAAGTGTTGGGGAAATTGAAATTTTAATTTTAATATCACTTCGCCAATACAATGTTATTTTACAAAATGTCTCCGTCATTTTACTGCTTTATACATATTTTTATTTTGGTGGAAACGTGGCTTATTAAGTTCATGGAAAATGTCTGCCACCTAACGCAGTTAGCAAAACCAGCCTTTGATGGCAAGCCAGCCAGTCCCATCGGCTTACTTTCTTTATTGAATAATATTAGAAAGAACCAACTTTATTTTCCAATGTGTTTTTGAAGAATATTATTTTAAAAGAACCATTAAGAAATAACGTAAGGAGCACAGCTTGTAGGATATGTTACTAAAAGCAATCATTACCGAAGTGATAGGTACCTAAAATAATATTACTCTATGTAGTCCTGTGCAATGTCAAGTGTAGTTAAAATATTGATATTTGCAAAGGTCGGCCTATGAAACATGGTGTTTGGAAAATGTGTATGTGGTTGTGTATTACTGAACACTGGCATTTAGCTTTTTGAAATAATTCAATAAGAATCATGTATAAAAATCAGGAATGATTAATTACATTAGATATCACAATCACATTTTCCTACATATTTAACTGAAGTGTAAAAATGAATCAGGCTGACAGCTATCATATAATTTTGTTTTTTGTAAAAAGGAGATAGAAAAATATTAAACATTTTATGAAATGAAATAAGGTAATGCTAGACTCTAACAGGAATAACTATTTTGCGAGGTGACGTGTTAAAATAGGCTTTAACTGTCTTATTGAAGGAAGCACCCCAGGATCTGAAAGATCACAGAAGTTTCTACCTGCAGGATTGAATCAGTGTATGCTTCAGAATTCTGGGGCTCAGGAAGCGTTCTCATCACGCCTGAATGAATCAACATCGCTGAGCCGTATAGGTCCTTGGGGTATGGACGTACCTGAAAGCAACCGCTGAGCTGTAAGTATTGGGAGGGGAACATGTTTTCTGGGGCTCTTTTTTCTCGTCTCAAAAGGTCCTCCCTGAAGAGTGATGCTTTATGCGACAATATTTGGGGTATGGGAGAGGTGAAGCCCCTCAGGCTAATTACTCCACCGTATACCCCAAATTCAGAGCAGCCAACCGCAGGCCAGGCAGCCAGGGTCCCCTGACTCCCGTCTCCCTCACACCACCACCTCCAGGAGCTGCAGCCGACCCCAGACGAGCCTGGGGTGCCTCAGCCAATTATCACAGGGGTGGTCCCCAAAGACTGTATTTGACACTGTCTCTGGGTGGTGCCCCAGGGAGCTTTACAGCTCGGAGCAAAGCACAGTAAGACAGTAGGATTAGGGAAGACTGAAGGCGCCTCTTTCCTGTTTGTCAAGGAAGCTGGGAAGGGGTATCATTGCCACCTGCTCTCAGGCGGACTTGGGAACGGCCACGGTGGAGGCATCTAGGAATGGCTGCCCCTGAAACCCTCTCAGCCGGGGTGTCCTTGCAAAGTCTCCTTCTTTCTGTGGCTCCTCTTCTTCCTCCTTGCAGGACAAGAGGAAAACGTCGTTATAACTAAAAGGTCAATGATACAGACCAAGGATGGAAAAGGTCTCCTTACAGAGACTGAAGTCTTAGAAATCGGTTCTGAGGGATCTGAACCTGGTTTCCTTACATACAGTTGACCTCATGGAGCTGTCCCAGCTTAACAAACAAGTTAAAACTATTAAACATAATTTCCAGTACACTGTAACTTCTGAATTCCTGTATCACACAGACAAATGCAGTAATTAAAAAGGCTATGTTTCACTCAGTCAAGGAGACCTGACTTTTCTTTTTTTCTCCCCTTTCTTCTGCCTTCCCACCCCCTCCGGTTCAAGCCGCTGTTTCTCAGTCTAGTTGTGTAGGACGCAGCTCCCTGGCCCATGTTGGTGTTCGGAGTCCTGCGCTCCCGGGGCTGGGGCCCTTGGTCGCCGCTCAGAGCAGTTCCCAGCAGCGCTCCCGTGAGCTCCCGACCGCTCCTGGCGGCACACAGCAGCCCATAGCAGCACTCAGCAGCCTGCAGCCGCGCACGGCAGCCCAGCTCCAGGGAGAGCCGTTGTTCACAGTCTTAGCTGTAGAGGGCGCAGCTCACTGGCCCCTGTGGGAATCCAGCCGGGGATGGCGCTCCAACCACCTGAGTTACTGGACCGGCCCGGATACCTGACTTTTCTGATCTTAAAGAGCAGTGCTAGTATAATTTCCTTCTTAAACATGACAAACAAGTAACAATTTCACAACAGGAAGACATTTGTAACATGCACTAAGCTTTTGCTTTCGTTAGCCAAACAAACATCAGATGAATGTGCTTTCCCACCATGCTTCATTTTGAAAACTCACAATTTTGTTCACTCTTGCTCTGCAAGGTTTGTATCTTGTATTCTTAATGTTTTCAAAGCCTTCTTTATTTTAGGGCAATCGGATGCTCTCTGGCTGAGATTCCCACTCAAGGCAATTCCCACCGTCACCACCGGGTGGCAGCATCCCCCAGTCGTGGGTGAGCTCTAAGGAGGGGTGGAAACCGGGTGGGTGTGTAACCTGGGGGCCCTAGCAAACGGGGCTGAGCCGAGGCCAAGCACACACTAGCCCCACGCCCCGAGAGGAGAAACACGCACAGCGGACAGAAGCTAAGAAACGCCTGTCTGGTTTTCTGCTCACTTCAGCGGAACGGGATAAAGGTGAAAAGGTTCTCCAGAGCCGTCAGGAGGGAGCAGGTGATCGTAGGACGGTCCCTGGTTTCCCCCTGTGGGGAAGCTCTGCGCCATCAGCACCTGACCCACTCATTGGGTGACTTTGGTCTGGAGTGATGGCTGAATGTCACCGTTTCTCAGCACTGGGGTGCCCCGCGTGGGAGGCCAGACTCGGTGATTCATCAGAGCCCTTGGGAGAGGACATGGGAGCACTAGTGATGCCACAGCCAGGCTGACCTGGCCCCACCTTGCTGGAGCCACTTGCCATCGCTGAGGGCTGACAAACACTTTCATTTGCCTGCTTCTTTCACTGCTTTAAAGGACAACATGTGCTGTGTGATTACAAAGTCGGCTCAGACTCTCTGACTCCCACGTCACAGCTGCCCACCCCTTCCGGCCCCACAGCTCGCCGGCTCTTGAAGCTGAGAGAGAGAAGAACCTCGCACCACGGTCAAGAGGTGGCCCACTGGCCAGGAAGTGGGGTGAGTTTTCTGTCCTCAGCGTCCCTCTCTATAACATTATTTGCACTGTGTCCCGAGTTGCAGCTACTGTCCTCAGCACCACCCGCGGCACCAGGGCCTGGACCTGTGCACTTTCGTGAAAGGACTCGGCAGCTGCGGACGTGAAGGTCCCCCCAACCTCCGGGCAGCCCTCAGCAACGGGAGGGGCAGGAAGAGACAGACACCAAGGCCAAGTGCAGCTCGGGGAGGCGTGGACTCGCTGTTCCAACTCTTCAGTCAAGGATGAAGTGACAGGTCTCGTGAGCACTGATCCGGGAAGGGACTTCATGTTAGGAGGGCCCCAAGCTGGCTGGACCCCCAGCCTTTCCTCTACGATCTCTTACTAGGGGGGAAAAAAAGGCTGCTGCTAGCCCTAGCATCTCTTGGCTGAGAGCAGTACCTGCAGGGAGCTGCCATCTGCTGACGCCCACGGGAAAACCCTGTGCCAGGACACAGAGCTGAGCTGCTGTGGCAAGGGGACGGGCCACCCTGCCCCTGCCAGCACCTACCCCACGGGGCTGCAGGCCTGCCCCCAGCTGCTGGAGGCTCGTGTGCTCTGTCTCTGCTTTGCACGGCTCCTCTGGATACCCAGCTATGTCGGCTCAGAAGGTGACTAGCTGTACCCCCCACCCCTCGCCTCCCGGCTGCAAGTCCTTACATCACTCGAACTTCTACATGGGGTGAAACCTGACAGCTAGCTCTGTGCACTCTCTACGCCTCTCTTTAGTCATATGGCAAACAGCACAATGAATGAATAGTACCTACCAACAAGGACTGTTGTGAGGATGGAATAATTCAGGTAAGGTAACAGGCACAAAATAAGCACTTACTGTACATTAAGAGAGTCCACTTTTCCAATTATGTGATGTACTCATGGTAACAGTTAGAGTGAGTTAAATCGCTAAAGAAGACTCACAGGAACTCATATGACTATTAACCAGTGTCCTCCAGAGGAACAGAACCCCTAGGATGTGGGTATACATATATATGGAAAGAGATTTAGTCTAAGGGGTTGGCTCATGCTACTATGGAGGCTGGCAAGTCCACGTCTGCAGAGTGGCGTCTGCCAGAGAATTCCCTCTTACTCAGGGAGGCTGCTCCGTCTGTTCTAGTCAGGCCATCAACTGATTGGGCGAGGCCCACCCCCACTAGGGAGAGCAATCTGCTTTCCTCAAAGTCCACTGTTTTCAAGGTTACACTCATCCAAAAACACCCTCTAAGTCGACACATAAAATTAACCATCATAATGACACTGCTTACAAATCTACAGTGTGTTGCGGGAAAAGGATACAGTACAGCAGGGGTTGGACTAAACTGCCTGTTTTGATAGAGTCCAAGAGCTAAGCGCAGCCTTTACATTTTTGTTTTTTTAAATTTATTTATTGTAGCCTTTACATTTTTAAATGTAATAAGGACTACTGGCTTTTCAACAAGAACAACTGCTCCAGGAGTTGAGCATGTTGCCTTTGGCCTGCAAACCCCACTATTTGCTGTCTGGATTTTGCAGAAACAGTTGCCAATATCTGTCAGAACGCAATGGCATTACAGGAAAGCTGTGCCTCACAGCCCAAGGCTGCCTTGCAGCAAGAGCTGGGGAGAGGAGGCGTGAACTGGATCCGTCCCCCTCTGTACAGGCTGCACCCCACTGGCTCTCTCAGACAGGGCACCACCGCTTGTCCACGGAACATGCCGGAACTATGGAGCATGGAATCAAGTCTCGACCAGGGTTTATTACACTCTGCTGCTCCCCTAGGCACCTTCTTGCTGCATAACCAGCTCCAAAGACAGAGCCCTGGAGGCTCTCACGGGGACCAGGCACAAACACTAATCTTGTTATCAATAAACAATGCTGACAAGCTGCACACACCTCCCTCTGACGCCTCGGACCCATGCTCATAAGGCAGCTAGCTAGTAATCAGAGCCTTTCATGCCTTGCCCGGGGGTCGGTGTCCTGCAAGGGCCCCAGTGAAACAGCTCAGGACAATTTCAGATCTGCTGGAATTAACCCTCACCGCTCAGCAGTGGTCCCTTTTCCTGTCCCCACAGAACAAACCTGCGGCTCACTATTATAAAGTAAAAACACCTTCTATCACCACACAGGTGAAGACGGAACCCTGCCAGCACCCAGGAGCTCCTGGGGTGTCATTCTGCTCCATGGCAGCCCCCCGTCTCGGCCTGAAGTTTACGGTCATCACTGCTTGCTCTGACATCTGCTTTCGCCACCCACGTACGCCTCTTCATGCTTCTATTATAGTTCAGGGGAGTCTGTTTTCAATCTTCATATAACGAGAACAGTAACTTTTCTACTTTCTTTCGCTCATGTTAGGTTTTAAAGGTTCATCTGCATCATTACTGCAGAGTATACCACCGTCAAAGCACACCTGAATGTACTCACCCCCTTTACTATTTGATAGACATGGGAGTCTTTCTAGAATGTAACTCCCACATCCCCACGTGGTGACTGGGCCATGTGTCTCCTGGCTCTGGTTGTGTCTGCGGCTGGGACGGCCAACAGACTGACTCATCTTCCAGTTGGCAACTGAGAGTTCCTCAAAATTACACACGGGGAGGCAAGTTTGCAAACAGATTTTGCCTGTGAAGTCTGATGGTGACTGGAGCCGTTCTCAGATCCACAGGCCGGCATTCTAGTCGGGCTTCTCTCACTCTTGTGGGAAGCCCATGGGGGGTGGGTCCCCACATTCAGAGGCCTGCAGAGTCCTCCTCCTCTGGCACAAAGGTGGGGCCACACATTGAGAAGGGGTCCTTCTTTGTACCCCTCCTGCCACTACACTAACTGTGTTGAGAATATTTCAAACATACAGCGAAGAATAGACAATATAATACCCGTGCACCTACGACTGCAGTTTTATCCAACTTCAGCGAATGACTGTTCAACCGAGCTGTATCCAGAGAAATGGAGATGCCTGTTCATCGGAGGCCGTACCTCCCTTTCTCCAAGAGGTAGGTATTTTGATGAATTCGGGCATCATTCTCATGCGTATGGCTTTCTGCCCTCCCTACATATTTATATATTCATCAGTATTATAAAGCACTCTGTTAGAAGCTTTCAAGCTCCATTAGTGGAATAATATTTCTGATAAAGTTGGACTTATTCCTCTTTAACTGCCCCCCATTTTCTGTTTCCTCTTTTTTTTTTTCCTTTTCAGTTGATTTTGATTTGGAAGCTATAGATCGTATTTCTGTTCTTTTAGTGCCCTTACCCTTCATTTTTAAAAAGTGCATATTTAACCACACGTTTAAAAAATAAAGACTGCATTTTCACTCCTCCCCCAGTCCTCGACAAGGGACTGGTGCGGTTCAACACCCACTCAACACATATCACTTTTTGCTATGATTATTTATAATTTTGGTTTCCATCTACACGGTGCATCTTTTAGTAATGACGGATCCAGGACTTACGGTCTGCCAGTACAGAAAAGGCTTTTCTTGAGGAGCAACGGGGAGGCACTGCTTTCAAACATCCCTTCTCAGTTCAAGGTTTTCTGGCACTCGGTGCCAAATCTTCTAAGCCAACTGATGTCCTCGTGAGTTCCTATAGATAAAACCATTATAGGGAATCAATGAGCTCCTGCATTTTCCATTAGGACTCAGCCATCACGCCCCAGGTGCAGTACAGCCAGGCGAACCAGGAGATAACGGATGGGGTGAGGCGAGGGGAACCAGACGGCGTTTGCAAAGTCAGAAAGCACTACTCAGGGTTCAGGCAAAGAAAACCTTCATTTTCTGAGCGATTATTTCCCTGTCTGATCCTCGGTTTCCTCATCTGTAAACCAAGGCCACTGGAACGGATGTCCTATACATCTCTTTCAGAACTAATCTCCTGTGGCCTTTACCGAACATTCAGCCAAATAAAAGCACTGCGTCCGAATGTCTTCTTCAGCCTTGTGTTTTATTAGCAAGTTTTAGTTTGCGTTTTAAGAAAAGAATGTCTTTCATTTGCCTGGGGCCTGTTGAAAGCTACATATCATGGATGAGAACGTGTGTGTGTGTGTGTGTGTGTGTGTGTATGTGTGTATGTGGGGACAGGGCCTTAGTCCAGCTGCTCCAAACAGCCAGCCGTGTGACTGGTCTGAGCCCCACTGCCCTTAACTGTAAAACCAGCCACAGGACACACAAGAAATGGTAACCTTAGTTGCTCCTGGAGAGATAAACTAATTAGCTGGGGACGCGTTTTAGGAAACTGTCTGCTGAGTCTGAATGAGAGCTGTACTCGATTGGGCTGGTACTGTCCACTGTACCCACGTACCTTTTATAGCCTGTGTATCTGACACACACATACGCGTATACCACCTACTCATTCAACAAATACACGCTTCAAAAGTCCATCACCTAGGGGGTTTATACATCTCCTTCCAGAACCAAAGCCTACTATTGTATTCCCGGCCTACAGTCTGTATCTGAGAACGGCTGCCAGTGTCCCCTTCATTTAGCACTCTCCTGATTTTATACACCAGACTTAATTACAGCTCTACAGAAACTAAGGAACACGACACAGAAAGCATCCCATTCTAATTCAGGCCATTAATGAGTGTGAAGAGTCCCGGTTCTGTCCATCAGAATGAAGCCTCCGCTTCTTGTTGCTGGCAGTACAGAGCACGGTGGCACTGGCATCTAAATGCAGTTCCTTAATTGGGAGATCGCTGGCAGGGGCAGCAGTGACGTGCCCCGCAAAGGAAAGCCACCGCCTCCCAGAAAGCCAGGACGCCAGGTAGAATCGTCACTGTGATCGCACGGAAACGGGCTTAGTTAATATAATGAATTCCATCCCCGACTTCATTTAACAGGAAATGCCTGCTTGTTGGGACCTAGGAAGTGATGCCTGGTGATGCCGCATAGATGTTTAAGCTTCAGACTGGGGGGAAATGGAAGAGACCCTATTTATATGTTCCCACAGATACATATGCCTGAGTGCGTGCACCCAGGATAAAGGGGAAAGGAAAGCTTGCAAGTCGGCAGCAACACCCCAGAAGCTACGGTTTGCAAGAGCTAAGATCTAAATTATAATTTCCCGAGTCTGCCATGATAAATTTCCAGAAGCACGTCCTGCCTTTTTAAAGCGGAATGTGTTGACGGGAAGCTCGCACCTTTACCACAAGCTGCTTTGACCCCTGACCTCCAAGCGTCCTCTGTGTATTTATCTTTCTGATTTGAAACTTGCGTGCCGGAGACATGCTCCTTGCACCAGCAAAGAGATTCATCACTTAATGCCGGCAGGAAGCAGCAGTCTCAGAGAGGCTGGGCCACTTACCTGCGGTCACACAGCCAGCAGGGCCGAAGCAGGAACTGGAAGCCTTTGGATTCATTTGATGCTCCCCAAGAGCTGCCCACTCTGGCAGGTGAGTATGTGATCTTCCCAAGCAGGGGAGACACCTGGGCCGCCATTAAAGGTACATTGCTCTGCGAAGAGGCTGGGCGACCAACAGAAATGCAGCACACAAGTGGGCCTGTCACGGCTTCTGGATTTGATCACTTGAGTCTTTTTGTCCCTTTTAACAAGCACAAGGGTCAGAGAAGGGCTGGAGTTGCAGACCGGGCTCCCCAAATGCACCAGCAAGGCAATCATTCTGCAACATGGGCGGCTCTACCTGGAGCCGTGACTCATCCCAGGATGACCCACCAAGGTGCTCTGCTGAGCCCAGTGCAGGGGCTGCTCCTCCACGCAGATAACCAAGAAGCTCTGAATGATTCTGGCAACGCACTTCCTGATTGGACCGATCATCTTCTCAAAATAGACGCAGGACGGGAAGAGGGGAGGCTGCCATCCAGGTAAGGAGCCCGTGTCTGGCCCCCGTTCAGCTGCGCGGCTGGCGTGGTCGCTGAGCGGAGCTCCTGCCCCGGGTGCTGGAGGACGTGGCAGGGGCTGCGCAGTCCTGCTCCAGCAGTGATGCCGCTATCTGCTGAGGACAGAGAGACATGCAAGCCTTGGGTGGCGCCGATGCCAGCAGTGCCCGGGGGAGGACGCCCTAACCCTCCGCTGTGCTGACTGCGGTGAGTGGCAGGTCTGAGCCAGGCCCACAACGGCGCACAGCGGGCCGTTTCCGGTTCTCAGGGCATGTGCCTGAGATGGTGTGTGGCTGTCCAGCACCCAGCTACCAGCTTTCACCTCTCTGTCACTGGATGCTGTCTCAGGGGCTTATTTAATCAGATCTTGCCCTCCCTAGTGGAGAGAGAACACAGGCTAGGCTATTTATATGCCACCCCCCAATGTGAATTATAGGGGAGAAACAAAAGTACTGAGAAAGTTGGGGTGCATCTGTTTCCCCGCCTTCCTCTTCTCCTGTATGCAACCCCACAGCCCCCCAGTAAATGCTCTTCCCATTCCAGCTAGGCAGACTCAGGGTCTGGGACGGCACGCAGGGGGCCATCATGCACATTATGATTCTTTTGGACTGAATCACGCCTTTAATCTTTCTATTTCTGCTCCTCTGGTGCATAATAGATGCTAAGTCGTTTGTGTTGAATAAATGAGTGAATAAACAGTAAGTGCAGAGAAGTGACTAGGTGACAAGCGATGTGATGCAGCCAGGAACAAAAGTGTGACAGTGGAGGGAAGAGGGCAGAAGTGGGAGGCCAATCAGGCAGAGGCTTGAGTGGAAGTGGGTGTGAGCTGCCCAGTGGGCAGATACGGGTTAGAGCAGGGCGGGCCTGGACAAGGGGATGAGAATGAGACAGCACGGCCGAGGGCCAGGACATACTGCAAGTCCGCAGGCACCGTGTGGCCTCCCTGGGCCAGTCATCACCACGGCAGAAACGTTTACTGAGGACCTACTGTGTGCCTTTGTGTGCCTATGGAGGTCTGGTTGGGGTGGGCTGGGGGAGTTACCTGGAGGACACCAATCACAACAGCTCGATCCGGAACACACTGCCTGCTCCAAGAGGGGTGCATGCACGCCAGCATCCGGGGGGTCCCAAAGGGGTTTAGAGCTTGAGCATGTCCAATCCATGATGAAAATGCAGCTTCCTAGCACAGTGAAGAAAACTAAGTCATGTTTCAATAATGGGGCGCTGTTCGGGGCATACGGAGTCAGTCTCTGAGGCTGCTCGTGTCAGAATGGCTTAACCCACGTCTGGGTCCTCACTCAGTCGTGGAATACCCGGCGAGCGTTCAGGACGGGCCTCACCTGGGGAAGCAGCGACAAGAGCAAGCAGAACAGGGCCGGGAAAGTACAGCATAAGTGGGAGGAGGCAAGAGCTGCCCTTTTGCTGGAATGGGGCCAGGCACACCCCAAGACAACGGGCACCTCTGGGGGGCCATGGCTGGGGGCGGAGGGGTCTGAGTGTATCAAAGCCGTACGCAACGCAGTGTGCCCCGACAGGGCAAGAAACATTACATTACAATTACAGGCCTGTATGCTGAGAACAATGACCAGAGGACAGCCTGCGGGGTTTCATAAACAGAGGTAACGTAGTGGCAGGAAAACTTCTCTTTCTCTGTATCTCTCTCCTCTCTTTTTTTTTATTGGTGGCAAGGTAATATTTTAAAAGAAAATTTTATAGAAACAACTAGCAATTCTTATTATCCCTTCTACTCCACACCCTCCAACCCCTGTCCACAGCCAGGGGTGTTTGCTTCGGTTGCAATGGTAACATACACGATTCCTTTTGTAGGTTTTAAATGTAGCGCACCGTAGACCTGTTTCTCTTCCAGATATCACATCAGTTTCATTTTGGTGGCTGAAGAACACATCATGTAAGTCAGTGTACCACACCTTTCAAAATCCTTCTCTTAACACCAGAAATTATTTTCTTTTTACAAATCAGTCTTAACATTCCCAGTTCAGCCCAGATTTTGGCAGCTGGCCTTGAAATGTAAAGCATCTGGTGAGTTTCTTGCCTGACACATTTGGGAAGGAGAGCCTGGTTGGTGATAGGACATGCTTCGTGGCCAAAAGCCCTGGCCAGCTAGGGTCAGCTGACCAGTATCAGAGACTGCCACCTGCCAGCTCTGTGCTCTCTTCCCAGAGGCCATTAGTCTCATCTTACTGGGAGAGAATCACTTCCCGGACGAGAGGCTGTTTCCTGCGGCTTCATGGGACAGTTAAGAGATCTGCAAGCATCTTTGGCAGTTTGACCTTTGAGGCAAATATGGGGGCGGGGGCAGGAAAACCTATTATGGAAATAACTCGAGACACAGAAGGAAGTTAGAACAGAACGTGGGAGAAATAAGAATCGAATCCTATGCTCAACTGCCACAAGTTCGCTTGGTAGGATGGCCTGGGGCATGGTGGCTGGCTCACAGCAACTTTGAAGGCTTACTGTCTTCGCTTACGGGATGCCCAGTCTCCAAGAATGTGCAACCCCCACATCCATACAGTAAAAGAAGCCATTCACGTACAGTGTGGCCCCCTTCCACTCAGCTTCCTCACCCACCCCCACCCTCCAACGAGGTGGCTTGTGACACTAGCTGACACTGAGGTCTTTCCCAGGGACTGGGGAAAGCCTCCACCTTCCCAGGAAATCGTAGGGTTTCCCTGTAGGCAAACAGCTGCCAGGCACCACTTGCACAGGTAACGCATCAGCCCACGGCCTGGCCCTCCCGCACGCAGCAATGACCGGCTCCCAAAGGGGCAGATGCACTGTCCAAGTTCAATTCCTGCTGGGGGCGGCTTCTGTCTCTTCTGCCCACTGCAGACAGAAGGAATGGGGTTGCAAACACGTCTGGGTCCACACAGTTCAGCTACATCTCCTTAACATGAACAAGAACGCAACATACACAGGTCAGGAAACTGGAGACCTAAGCATCTGTTACATGGCACATCGGTTCCAGGCATTAGTGCAGGATGAGTCTGAGGAACGGCCACTTACAATCCCCTCTGAGCAGCGCAGTATTTCTCGGCCAGGGGCAGGCTTCCACCACCCGTAGCACTTGGGAAACACATGAGTCCTGCAGACAGGTTTCTCTTCCAAACCTGCAAGGCTTCCTGCTGCGATGACAGCCTGGTGTCCGGCTCTGGACGGTGACTCCCCTGGAAGGGCTTCTCCCTCCGCAGGCCTCCCTGGCCCCTTCTCATCGGGCTGCAGCCGGTGTGGGGAGAAATTCTCTACTCGCTAACGCAGGACCAGGGCCCCCTTTTTAGTGTCTTTTCCCTGCGAGGTGGGTTACTCCATCTTCTACATGGCATGGAATTCCGCCCCACCCCCGTCAGAGGTATGGAGACAAGCACACACACAGGGCCGATGGGAAAGAGGCCCGGCTGAGAGCAGACAGGAGCCATTTGGTTTGATGTTCTGGCTTAAAAGCAGGCTCCTGGCAGATAGAAATGCATGTCTCGAAAATGCTTGCAGGAACTGGAAAAGTAGCTACTTCTCAAGGATTTTGAACACTGGTTTGGCAGCACACTCGATGCGGTTTATCTGCACTTTCCATGAAATCATGTTTTAGTAAACAAGGATACACTTTGGTCCAGTTGAGGAATTAGCCTAGACAGTAACCTAAGTTAGTGTCACCCCAGCAATGAGGTCTTCCTGTCATGCTAAGTGCAAAAGCAGGACTGGGAAGGGTAGACTCACTCACGCAATTCTGCTTGGAGCTGAAGGGTGGGAAAGCTCAGAGTTGTTTACGGGAAGCCTGACTGTACTGCTAACATACAGCTCCATTTAAAGTATAAATGGCGGATTTCAGAGATAAAGAAACTTAAAGATCATCTTGCCCAGGTTCCTCATTTTGCCAGTGAGGACTGGAATCAAGAAGTTGCAGTGAGTTGCCCAAAGTCACACAGAAAAGCGGGAAACAGACAGCTTTCATTGGCTCAGTTGCTGTGGGAGAGTGAGCGCCGGGTGGAGCGACCCCACACAAACCTCCCCTCCAAGCAGCAGGAACTGTTTTCCTCCAGTGAAAAGCATGAGTAGTCCTGGGACGGGGAAGGACAGGCAGCCCCTGGGAGAACGGGGAGCACGCGTGCCCAGACGCAGCTGCCTGGAGAGCCCAGCCAGCTTGTGCGCTGCAGGAGCAGGTTCCCTCACTTCTCTCAGGCCAGCAGCAGGCCAGCTCACTGGGGGTCTCAGCTAACAAGATGGGCACACACTGAGCACCAGCCAACATTTAAGAGGTCTAGATGGCAGCAGACTAGGACACTGAACTTGCCCCCTCCAATAAGCAAACCCAATACACCCGTATATACAAGGTCTGGCAATTAACTTTGAGAACTAATCCTGGAAAAAGTACTGTATCCCTCATTGCTGAATATCACTACGGTCCCCTTCGAAAGACTCCCCTTGGGAAGCTCTGCATCGACGCCAACACCTAGTCCACCCTTCAAAGCCATTTTGGATTTCTTTCTGGAACGGCCATCAGACCTGTCATTGTATTACCCTTGATGTCCTGAATGTCATCCAAATGTCTTCCTTTCAATATTTCCTTTATCTTTGGGTAAAGAAAGAAGTCACTGGGGGCCAGATCAGGTGAGTAGGGAGGGTGTTCCAATACAGTTATTTGTTTCCTGGCTAAAAACTCCCCCACAGACAGTGCCGTATGAGCTGATGCATTGTCGTGATGCAAGAGCCATGAATTGTTGGCGAAAAGTTCAGGTCGTCTAACGTTTTCATGCAGCCTTTTCAGCACTTCCAAATAGTAAACTTGGTTAACTGTTTGTCCACTTGGTACAAATTAATAATGAATAATCCCTGATATCAAAAAAGGTTAGCAACAGCGTTGCAACACGTTTGCGAATGTAAATTGCCAGATTTCGTAGACAGCCATTAGTCCTGCAGACAACAGAGGGCTGAATGAACAGTTCTGACAGCAAACAAGAGAAAGAGACCCAGCAGAGGAGCTGGGGAGCCCCACGCGGGAGCCCCAGGGAATGGCAGGAACTCTCCAGGGTGGAGGAGCCAATGGTGCTTGGTTTCAGTCCCCTCCCCCTCCAGAGGGCGGCAGGGGCTCTAATGGCGGGGAGGGGGTTGGCCTACCTGCAAGGTCACTGCAGTGCCATTTCTGGACACATCCCGGAGCCCACTTTGGCCCGGACAAAGGGAGCAAGCAGGACCACCGGGCACTGCCACACACACCTGGACCCGCTCCAGCTCGGGGGGGGCCAGTGCCTGGCTGGGCTCCTACCGGCTCACAGCCCACACAGAACCCGCTTCCACATCAGGCCACTTCTCCAAGAATGGCAGTGACAGCTATTTCGTCTAATTCATATAAACAAAGACAGAAAGTCAAACAAAATGAAAAGAAGGAAGAGTATCTCTCAAATGAGGGAACGAGAAAAATCCCCAGGGAAAACCCTAACAAAATGGAGAGAAGTAATTTGCCTGATAAAGAATTCAAAGGAACAGTCATAAGGATCCTCACCAAACTTGGGAGTGGAACAGAGGAACTTAGGAGACCTTCACCAATGAGAACCTGTAGGAGAGAACGCATGGACAGAAGGAAGAGACAACCTGCTGAGTGGGAGAAAACGTTCCCAAATGATACATCCCATAAGGGGTTAATATCCAAACTATGTAAGGAACTCATTCAACATGAAAACAAAACAAAACAAAAACACGAACAATCTGATTAAAAATGGGCAGAAGACGTGAAAAGACATTTGGAGAAAAGACATTTCTCCAAAGAGGACACACACATGGCCAATAGACATGAAAAGATGGTCAACATCACTAACCATCAGAGAAATGCAAATAAAAACCACAATGAGGTTCCACCTCCCTCCTGTCAGAACGGCTCATCAATAAATCAAAAAACCAAGTGTTGGCGAGGATGTGGAGAAAAGGGAACCCTCGTGCACTGTTGGTGGGATTGTAAACTGGTGCAGCCACTATGGAAAAACATTTCAGAGGTTCCTCAAAAAAATAAAAACACAGCTGCCATATGACCCAGCAATTCCACTCCTGGAATTCCAAAGAAATCCGAAACACTAATTCTAAAAGATATATGAACCCCTATGTTCACTGCACATTATTTATAACAGCCAAGACATGGAAGCAACCTAAGTGTCCATCGATGGATGAATGGATAAATAAGTAGTACATTTGTACAATGGAATATTACTCAGCCATAAAAATCAATGAAATCTTGCCATTTGCAACAAGCCTAGAAGGTGTTATACTCAATGAAATCAGTCAGACTAAGACAAATTACGTATGATTTCACTTATATGTAAAATCTAAAAAACAAAACAAATGAATAAAGAGAATAGAGACAGACCCACAGATAACAGAGACCAAGCTGGTGGTACTAAAGGCAAATGGATTTAAAAACTTGGGTGAGGAGCTCTGGGAAAGTCAAGCTGTCAACACATCACCCTGATTAGGCAGTATTTAAAGTTCCCAGTCAGAACAGGTTCGTTTTTAGAGGTTGACGCCAGCCACTTCCAGGCAGCGTGGAGGGACCGAGATCTAACCCAGGGTGGGCTCAGACCACAGGCAGCAAACGCTGCCACCACCACCACCACCACCACCACTGGCCTGGCATCTGGGCTGCGCACCGGGAGCCACCAGCCTGTCCCAGGGAAGGGCTTTGTTCCCGCCAAGGTAGGCTCCTTGACTCGGTGGCGGTGGTTCTCTTGAAATGGTATCCCATGGGTGTAACACTGCACTATTTGTAACGAGGGGACCTGGGGTGCCACTCAGGCAGGATCTGTGGAGAGATGGTGGCACACAGGCAACCGCTGCGTTTCAGCCCCACTGCCATGGACAGGGTGACTGGCCAAAGGCCTCCTGTCCTGACCCATGGATCGAATTTGACTTTCGGAAACCCACCCCAGTTCCGTTGGCCTTGAAGGGGCTGGTGTGTGTGTGTGTGTACGCGTATGTTTGGGAAGGGCGCGGTCACGTGAACGCCAGTCTCTCCAATCTGGGTACCAATTAAGCGGAGTCCACCCAAGAGGGAAAATCAATGAAGGAAGTGCCCACCTTGCCCCGGCCTTACAAAGGACTGCGGAGTCGGAGGCAAGGGAAGCAGCAGTCGAGCGCACCCGGGAAAGAGAGGCGAGGACACAGCGCGTCCCTGCTCAGCCACTGGGGGCCGCAGTCACCTTCAGCGAAGGGAGTGGGGAGACGCGAACCCGGCTGGCGGCTCTGGCCGCTGCTCCCTCCAGCGCGCAGCCTCGCTAGCTCTGCCCCCAGCGCTGCAGCCGCGACCCGGGACCGCGCGGACGTGGCTTTCCCCGAGCTCTGGCGGCGCCCCGCTCTCACTCTCCAGCGAGGCACCCCCTTGGCGCGCCCGCCGCGCCCCTCCCCGGGCCCGCCCCTCCGTCCCCAGGGCGCACGCAGTCACTGCCGGTGCGCCCTGCCCGCCCGCCTGCCTGCGCGCCCGGGCAGGCGACCATGGGGAGGCCGAGCTCGGCTCTGCGCCGCCGGCTCCTCGGCCCGCCCTGCTCACTGCCCCCAAGCCCGTGACGCGGCGGCGGCGGCCGAGACACAAAGCCCAAGGCTGGGGCCGCCCGGGGGCTGAGGCCACATCCCGGGGTCGCCGCAAGCACCGGCGCCATGAGAGCCTGTGCCGGCTGCCCGATGCCCCGGAGGTGCCTGCGCGCCCGCCCGGGCCGCCTTGCGCCCGCGGCGTCGCGCAGGTGAGGGCAGACCCCGAGCGGGGGCAGAGCCGCGCCGCCCCAGCCCCGGTGAGCAGCTCGGCACCGAACCGGCTGCCCGGGAGGCGGGGACCGGTGGGCTCCGAAGGCTTCCCGAGGCGCGGCAGCCGAGGCCGTGCGGACCACGGCTGGAGAGCGGCGGGAGACCCGGGGAGGCACTGACCCTGCGCCGGGGGAGTCTCGGAGGTAACTTCGGAAGCCGGGCTGGGTGAGGGGCGGGAGCGCACGCGTGCGTGTGTGCCAGTGCGCGGTGTGGGCGCTGGTGCCCGCGGCCGGGTCGGAATTCACCGAAGTCCTCTCGGCTTCGGAGCACTGCGGGCCACCGGGCCCTCTCTGCTGCGCTCCGGGCGGTGGTGGGAAAGGGTGTGGGGTGCTGGGCTTGGCCAAACCAGGTGGAGAGATCAGGGGTTCTGGAAGAGAAACAGAAGAAAAGGACCATGCAGTTTGGGGCAAGTTTTCATGGCTGAAAATTCACTTTTAGAAAGCGGTATCTTGAGGGTTAAGTGTATCAGCTGTGTGTGTAAGAGGCCTGGCGTATCATCAGGCACAGAGGAAGATGGAAAGCTGGACAAACCCGGGCGGGCCCACCACTGCATCCAGTTCTTCAACCGAGATTTCCATGCACGTTGGCGTGGAATGGGAGTGTGGTTCTTCCTGACACGGGAGCTTCAACTTTACCCTCCAGAAAGCAGGCCTGGCCTGGCTGCGCCATCTGGCTTGGGCACCCCACCTGCCTGCCACCCTCCAGAGCCATCACTTGCCTGCCGTCCAGGAGGCCAGGGCTTGCGGTGGCATCTGAGTAGCTTCCCTGTGCCTGTGCTCATCCCAGCCTGGCAGTCCACACGGGACGACGGTGTGATGGTTATGCTCAGGCACTCTTCTTGGGGGGAGCAAGTTCGGTTTGCTGAAGACTGACGATGGGGTCTCTGCTGTAACTAGGTTTCTCTGGAGCATGGGCGTCGTCGTGGGGGGTGGTAGAGTCCGTGCTGCCGCCGTCAGGGCTGTGGCTGGGAGCTTTACTGCTGGGCTGGGCTCTGATTTTGTGCATGCCATGGAGAGCTGCCAAGAGGAGTCTGCAGCAGTGCGTGTGGCCGGCTGTGCACCCCTTTCTCCAGCAGACAAGCTGCCGCCGCCACCACCCCCTCTCCCGGATGGAGACGGTGGGTAAGTGCCCCTCCTTCCTTCCCTTTTCTGTGACCACCGGCATCTAGGAGCCCGCCCTGCAGGTAGGAGCCAGCAGACTGCTGTGGTCACATGGTGCTTCCAACGAGCCTGGCAGCAGTATTTGGGGTGCTATTGAAATAAGACGAGGGGGTCAGGGAGAATAGGCTGCCTGGGCCCCCAGGACAGCTGTACAATCCCCTTTAATGGGCTTTTTTCTTGTTTATCAGACGAAGGTGGAGCAGGAACTGGAGGGCAGTTCACAGAAAGAGCAAATGTAGAGCTTTTCTACGGTTGCTGGAGCCTGGAGGGAAAACATTAAATGTCTGATAAATAAACTGATTTTATTGTGTTGGAGAGATTTGGATAGATCTGGGGCCAAGTGACAGTAAATGTCAGTTGCTAGGGAAAGAAGACATCAGTTTATTTGCATTTCTGATGAGTTTGGTGAGGAAGTGTCGGCGGCACTTAATACTTGGAAGACAGACAAAGGTTTCTTTGTCCATGGGGGTCCTTTTTGAATTTTACATATATAATGCCATTTTTCCCTGGCCAATGCTAGGTGCAAAATTGATGTGATTTTCCAGCTTCTAAAAGCCTTTGTATTTATTAACTCTTTGATACTCCCTCTGAAACACCCATACTCCTGTGAGGTTAAGGTGTCTGCCTGCCCCTATCCACAGCCAGCAGAACTGGTCTGGGGCTTTTCTCCCACAGGATCCCGAAGTAAGCTCTTTCCTGAATCTGGACAAATGGGAAGCAGAGACCAGTGTTGCGGCGATGGCTTTGTGCCTGCTGGGCAGGCATCTGACGACCAGGAGAAGGAAGGGGAGGCCCAGCTCTCCGCTCCGGCCACGTGCTCACGTGTCTTCTCAAGCTGGGACAATGTCCCAGGTGCCTCTGTGAGGATACTGCTAAAGCCCACTCATTAGCTTTTCCCACTGACATGAGGATCATGGGTTTTTGGAGCTTACCTGCAGGCTCGGTGTAAATGAACGGAAAAAAAAGAGAAGAGGGGTATGGAGTTCAGAGACAGGCAGAGGCAGTTGGCAAGCAGCCTCAGGCGTGCTTCTAATTCATTACGGGATCTTGGTAAGTTACCAGCTGTTCTGCACATTTATTTTCACCTGTATAAAATGAGAAAGCATCAGAACAGATGATTATTTTTTTCCTCTTCTCTCTCTCTTTTAAGAGTTGAACCCTTTAAATTAAATATTATATGAAAGTTAAGTATATGAAACAGGTTAGAGTGAGGGAGGGGCACGGCAGCCTGCTTACTCCCATGTGACTTCTGAAGCCCCCTTTTGGAATCCCTAATGACTCCCCAGAACACAGTTTGAAAATCACCGGAAGGCTTCAGTATAGAATATGGCATATTCCTCTGTGTCTGAAGTGAAATATTATGGCTGCCTAGTTCTGTTACAATGTGTCACGTGCCTAGCTCTGTGTTACAATGTGTCACATGCCTAGTTCTGTGTTACAACGTGTCACGTACTTTCACTTGCATCTGATCCTTCTTGGTGGCTGGCTAAACCACTGCACCGTGAGCTCCCAGAGGACCATAACCTTTTCAGCCCTAAATCTCCAAACCTCACACAGTACCCAGCTCATAAGTAGGTGCTTAGTAAATACTTGCTGAATGGATGAGGAAATGAGGAGGGAGTAAAGTTATTTTGACCGGATAAGGACAGATGGGTGGATCCACTACAGGGTGACTGTCAGGAGGGCAGGGACTTTGGTTTATTTGTTGCTCTTGCCAGTGCCCAGAATACTGCCTGGCACGGGCAGAACTTGGCTCACTGTAAGGAAACCTGGTTAAAGTTGTTAACTGGGGACTGGGCTGCTCCAAGAGGTCACAAGTGACATATGTGTAGTGGTTATTCACTGTCATGAAGATTCTGGGTCTCCTGGGCACATGCAAGGTTGCGCTTCCCTGATCACCAGAAGGCAGGTATGGCTGTGTGCCTCGCCTGGCTGGAGGAATATGCCTGGGAGCTCCGAGATTAGCGGGTGCCTCACCATGCTCTCCCTTTCCTCTTCTCCAGCGACGGTGGCTGCTATCTCAGTCCGGGAAGGGGTGTGGAGCAGGGCCCCAGCTGACTTGTACTGGAAAAGAAACATACCATTGGTATTTGAAGCCCCTGGAATCTGGGGGCTGCTTGTTGCTGCAGCATAACACAGCCGGTCCTAACCGAGGCGACATTCAGGGCTGACGATAATGCTGGCTTTGGAGCAGAACCTTCCCAGACAGCAGTGCTGTGCGGGAAGGCCAGGGGTTGCTCAGACCCAGGGTTTCATGGGGATCAGGACCCAGGTGTGATCGCTACATTGAGGCAAGTGGTTGTCAGTTGTGCTGGTTGGAGAGCTCATTTGGTAGTATATCCTGGCCAGCCTTTTAGAGAAGGACCCATGATAACCAAAAGCCTGATATATAAGCCATAAAACACTGGTTTAATAGTTTAGTGGGAAGAAAGTGAATCTGATAAATGCGTTCACTGATCAGAGAGAAATACCTATTAGAAGCCAGGTAATAAAAAGAAACTGCTTGGTGAGCTTGGACTTAAAGTTAGGACAGTTTGTGGGATGAGCTGAGGGCCAGTGTCCCGTGGCTATGACGTGCTGACGTATCCTTCTTCACCTGCGCAATGGACTACGGACTTAACGCAGTGCATCATTTAATACCGTCCCTAGAGCGTGATTTGTTGAACACAATTGCTGTATGATTTTTCGGGCACTCTGAGCGCTCTGCCATGCCCTCAGCCAATGAGAGCTTCCACGACAGCTGTTCAGCTGTTCCTACTGCTCTGCTGTGAGAACAGCACGTCGCAAAAGCTCGCAGCCGATGAGCCCTCGGCCGCCATCTCTACCTTGAGCATCTTCCCCAGCGTGCACGCCATCTGTGCCCCTTCTTCCTGCCATTCCCTTCTTCTTCTGGCGAGCAGTTTGACGTCCAGTGGCTGATGTGCAGTGCCCAGTACACTGCAGCCTCTGTGGATGACACTGGGGTTTGGAGGAAGAAGTTTTACGCAGGATGCCCAACGTGCAAGTTTTATGGTGACTTCAGGAGACTTCAGTAAACACAGCTGCGAAAATAAACCAAAAAGGTTAGCAGACCAATAGGGACTGGCGGATCCGGGGGCACAAGGGCTTCAGAACATTGGGGAAGCCCGGAGGCCCAGCAAACAGTTCTGAGAAGCCAACCAAGGGAAACAAGGAATGGGGCCTGTCTACAGAGTTAAGCTGAAGAAAACGGGACGTCGTTTGTCAGTGTGGGGGTGAGCGGGGGTGGGGACTGCCGTGGGCTCTTCCTTTGTGTCCCCGTTGCTATGGGAACACTTTGGCTGTGTTCTGACTGACCCTTTGCTGGTCTGCTTCTCCCACTACCCTGCGGGCCCTGGAGGAATGGGACAGCGCCACGATCGTTTGTCCTGGTGACTAGCACAGGGTCTGCCACACGTTGGGCAGTTCAATAAAAGCTGTCAAGTGAAGGAGGGAATGAATGACGCGCTGGATGATTCAGGCTTAGGGACGGGGAGGGCGGCCGGCTCTACAGCTGCCACAGGAAGGAAACAAATCGAATGATTCAGTCCCCACAACCTCGGTCTGAGTCAACGGTACGGAGAAGACTTTAGCCGAAAGATGGCGTCTAGAGTGAGGGCAGGGCTTCTGTTCTTTTCTGTCCTGGAGTACAGGGACCCTCACCTCAACAAGCACATGAGCCACTGGGAATTATTGAAAGAAGGCCCGTGGGTCACCAGCACCGAGGTGTCCAGACCAGAATTCCCAAGCAGCTGTCAGCACGTCAGCCATGCTGGAGCCTTGTGGGGGTCTTTATGATGCAGAGTCCAGGCCTGAGCTTCAGTCTGTCCCGTGTTTTACAAGTGCTGTTGTGAGCTACAGGAGGAAGGGGATATTCTGTCAGCCGTGTCCCCATCAACAGGAAGGAGCGGGCGCCATAGCTGGGTCCCGGAGTGGATGCTTGCAGATCTGGGATGGAAGAACCATCTTCAAATCCTGGAAGAGCTGCCCTTTCCAAAGGGGTTCGAGTTCTGTGTGTCCTGGGCTAGGGCGGGCCCTGCAGGTGGACGAACAGCCTCCTGGGACTGTGGAAAAGGTGACTTCTCTGTGTGAGGCCATCACGCCCAGCTGGCGCAGGTCAGGCTGCCACGAGCTCTGAGAATGTGGGCAGGGATGTGACAGTGTGGCCTTCCGCGTTTCTAGGACCCTGGGATGTACTTGAGAAGGACAGTACGGGACAGTCCTATGCACATCGCCCGTTACCATTACCCACGGCTGCCAGGCAGGAGAGGGTCCGACTGACGGGCGGAACAAACCAGGTCTTGTGTTGTCAACTGGGCAAAGCATTTGCCCTCCAAGGACTGAGGCCCTTCCCGCTGTGTCTATGTAGATACGAGAATGGATGTGGACATGGTGCCTTATGTTACTTAGCAAAAGAGACTTGGCAGGGGGGACTAAGGATTCTGAAGCGGGGAGTTATGCTGGGTTATCTGCCGGGCTCATGGAGTCACAAGAGTCTATGAACAGGGAAGAGGAGGCAGGAGAGTCACAGCAGGAGATGTGACCACAGGAGCAGAGGCCGGACGGTGTAACCGCTGGGGCCAGCAGCCTCCGGGAACTGGGCAATGCCAGGACACGGACTCTCCCCTACAGCCTCTGGGAGGAAAGCCACCCAGCTACACACTGACAGGAGCCCAGTAAAACCCACGCTGGACTCCTGACCGCTAGAACTCCTAGACGGTAAATCTGCCTTGTTCTGAGCCAATGTGTTTGTGGAAATTTGTTACAGCAGCAGCAGGAAACAAATGCGACACAACCTCTGTAATGACCAGCAATTGCCACCTCAGTGTGGGGAGGGAAGGGAACTTGGCAGAAGCAGAGGCGTAACTGTATCTGGCTTCTTCTGGGCCCAGGACATGCCCTGGACAATCCGATCAGATTTTCACTTCGGTCAGGTCAGTGTTTCTTGAATCCTAAAACTCGACCCTCTCTAAACTGAGCCCAAGGGTTCCATGGACCCCAGTTTGGGAAACACAACGACATTTCAACACTGTCCCAAAAGCACACCAGGCACAGAGATCACATAGTCATCCCCGGTTACAAGGTGACCACACACTGGATCTAGAATATGCATTTAGATTTTTCACTGAAATGACAACAAATGAAAACAAAACATAGAAAAACGGCTTACCTCTGAGAACATGTGGAAGGAGGGTCTGAAGAACTTTCTTCAAAGAAGAATGAACCAGAGGATTCTTATGCTGTTAGGCAACACTGTGGCTTCCCTGGCTAAAATAAAGGAAAATGAAATAAAAATGTATCTGTATCTCTCCATTCCAGCTGCCGGCATCTGGTGGGGGGGGGGCCTCAGCATTTCCTGGGAGGTCAAAGGTCAGGAGGCATGTTGACCTTCACGTGGAGGGAGGACAAGTCAGTGAGCTCTGACCTTCCATTATTATTACTTCACTCTCAAAGGGAACACGAGCAATGCCTCAGCATTAGGTAGGAAGCGAGTTTTCGAGACATTTTGATAAAGTCATCATTCCAGAGCTAAACATTGCATCAGAGATAATGTACTAAGTAGTATTTCTTCGCATATTTGTAAAGTACCTTGATTAACCAACCCCGCACGCCAGTCAGGCTTCTGTCTCAGGGCCTTTGCACGTGCTGTTCCCTCTGCCTGGGACACCCGCCTTCGTCCTCAAGGAGGGAGGGTAGGTACATGATTTGCTCCACTACCTATTTGGGAACTTCGTTCAAATGTCATCTTTCCCATGGGGACTTCTCTGATCATCTGATTTAAAATGGCACTCCCCACCCGCCCCTGTACTTTCCACCCTCCTCCTCTATTTTTCTCCACAGCACTTGCTGCCATCTAATATACTCTACATTTTATTTATTTTGCTTATCATCTGTCTCCCCACCTAGAATATAAGCTCGTGAGGGTGGGGTTTTTTTGTCGGCTTTATATTCTGCTATATTTCCACTAGCTAAAACAGTGCAATGCCTTTTACAAAGTATTTTTGAATGAATAAATAGATGTCTCATTTTACCCTGTTAGTCATCTCCGAAGTGAAAGAATGGGTACCTTCCTTTTCTAGACGAGAAAACCAAACATCAGAGACAATAACTGACTTCCCCAAGTTTCCATTGCTGGCATTTGCCTGCCAATCCTCTCTTTATTTTTTATTAGAAAATCACAAATTCAGAATATTTAAGTAACATAGACTTGAAAGGGAAGAAAAAACCACCCAGGAACAATTACTATTAACATTTTGGTGTACAGACAATTTGACATATTACAACATACCATTTAGTAGCACGCTTTTTCACTTAAGAATATGACATTAAAGATCAAACATGTCAATAAATATATTTCTGCAACATGATTTATTAACACTGCATGGTATTTCATCATCTCGATGGACTACAGTTTTATATAAGCACTTGGGTGCAAAGGTTACTGCTGATTTTTCCTTCTTATAAGAGGATGTATTTTTTAGCACTTCCTTTACACACATCTGATTATTTCCTTTAGATAAACACTTAGAAGTGTGGCTATGGTTTATTTTAAAAATATGCATATTTTAAGTTTTACTGTGGATGACTTCCTGTAGTAGTCACATGAATTTGCATGTCTCCAGTACAGACACGTGCTGTACACACACACACGCGTCCCACGGCAGATTCACTCAGACCCCAGAGATTGTGAGCTGATATCTCTCCTTTGCTCTTTTAAGCCTAGGCTTGGCTTTAAGCAGATTTAGCTTCAGGTCATGCTTCTCACTCTCAGAGGAATTTCTCATTTTCCTCATTTCTCCAGAATACACTGAAGAGTGGTAGTGCCTCCTTCCCTCGGCTGCTGTCCACATTTCACATAAAGCCGGGCGCATAGTAGGTGGTCAGGCTACAGTGGCCCTCCCGCATCCTCCCCCTGGCGTGAGACTGGACAGTAATCCTCCCACGGCATCACAGGCCTGGTGTGTGGCTGACTGGGGCTCCTACCCCACACTGGGCCCCGGATACCTCATACCACGTGTCTGGACTGTCCAGTCGCTTTTCCTCTCAGGTCCTGTCTCCTCACCCGTGAACGGGGAGTGCCCTCCCCACCCCAGAGCTGGTGGTGTGGTCGTGCGGCGGGCGGCGCTGCGCTCTGCAGGCTGGGTCCCGTCACACTGTTACAGAGCCTAGAAACCCGCCGTCTCACCGAGCCCCCCGCCCCTCATCCCTCCATGGTTCTCACCGCCGTGTTGTAGAAAATCTGCATGGCGTTTCTCTGCGATGACTAGCCATCATGTGCACACATCCACATATCACGCATGTATCTATCTGTGCATCCGTTCACACAGGGGCTTGGGGGGGCATGGGCCCACCCCCGGCCATTCAGAAACCCCCCAATTTCAGCTTTAAGAAAAAAATGACTCAGGTTTAGCATGTCACTGTTTCCTTGACCCACTTCAGGACACAATGGACTGTGGTTTTCCAAATTCTTTTCTGACCTGGGATTAGTAACTGTCCAGCCTTGCACAGTAGATGAAGCAGCAGAGAAAGGCCTCAGGGCAGAGGCCTGGCTTCTCCCGGGAGGCACCCAGGCTGCAGATCCTGTCTGACCCACACCTGTCAGCCAGCAGCAAATGTGCAGGAGGCCCGTGCCCGTGTGAAGAACTCACGGAGAGCACCTGAGAAAGTGCTTCGTGTCACGGAAACCATCAAGTACAGTGTGCCGGAGCTGACGCTGCTCTTCCCTTCACTGCGCTCATTCCACGGCCTTTGCTCTGGTTTCTGCGCTGTCTACTTACTTAGAGGGCAAGGGTGACAGACTGTCCTTGCCTCTTGGAATGGAGTGCCTGCCCCCAGACGGCATGATGGCTGGGCCGGGCCGCGCTGCACGGGATGTGGGTTCCCGGTGACTTGTACTGGGCAGGGACACAACCTCTCAGGGCTTCGCTACCTTTTCTACACAAGAAAATCCAAACCATGGTGTCTGTGTGTCCCTGTGGGTTTTCGGGAGTGCACGCCAGTGTGTACAGCAGCCCATCGCGACACTGCCCTCAGGACGCAGACAGCCATTGCCGGCAACAGCTGGCATTTAACCCAAAGAGGAGACACTGGTGCCCTCGAAAGCGGGCCGGGCCTGCGTGGACTGAGTCAGCTCCGAAATTGAGAGAGTCGGCCATCCACATGCCTCTGCTAAGCCGGGTGTGACCGGGGACACTAACCACGTGTGATTGGATGCTTCCTCGTAAATCTCAGGACCTGGGTCCATGTTTACCAATAATGAGCTTTGCTTTCTCTTAAGAAATTCTGTTACACTTTTGGTTTGATGTTTTTGTTTCCATCCAAGATTCATTAATGTAGCTTTGTCTTTCCATCCAAAGGAAGGCTTATTATTGTTTGGTGATTACCAAGTAGGAATTGTAGGAATTTTAGAAAAGATGGGAAGTCAAAAAGAAAACATAAAAGTTACCTATAAAAAGTAAGAACAGTGGTTGAATGGGAAGGGGGATGGGAACATTCTAGATCTCTGTAACTGGTTTTCTTTACTACACATTTGTCAAAACTTCGGCAAATGCACACTTAAGGTCTGTGTACTCCAATGTCTGTAAATCTTTCATTAAAGGAAAAACTATAAACAATGATTGAAGTTGCGGTAATGATATGTGTGCACAATGAAATGTGTAGGGGGAAGTGTACATGTGTCTGCAATTGGCTTTGAAGTGCTTTAAAACATATGGTTGATGAAGGATCGATAGATAGGTGATGAAGCAAACAGAGCACCATGTTAATGGCAGATCCAGATGGTGGGTATACGAGTGCCCGCCACAGAAGTCGTTCAACTTTGCTCTGTGTTTGAAAATTTGCATGATATAATATTGAGGGACAGATTACTAATTCAGAAAAAAAAATCCGTATTTACAATCCAAATGTAAGCAGCGTTAACATTATTTTCTTTCATTTTCATGTCCAAGAATATATAATTTTATATAATTAAGATCTCATTACATATACAGATTTATTTTCATATCTTTTCATTCAATATTGTATCACAGCTTTCCTGAGTCATAAAAAGGCTTCACTGTGTAGTTGTTAGATTAAGGTATAATTTACATATGGTAAAAATCATACATTTTAGCATACAGTTCCATGAGTTTTGGCAAGTGCATAGTCAGGGAATCACCACCCCAATGAAACAATTCTGTCATCCCTGAAAATTTCTCTGCGTCCCTTTGTAGTCAGCTCCTTGCCTCACATCCAGCCCCTGGCAACCACGGATCTGATTTCCAGAATGTCACTAAGATGGAATCGTGTAGTACGTAGACTTCTGACTCTGGCTTCTTTCACTCGTCACAGTACACGTGAGATGGGTCCACGCTGGGGCCTGTCCTACTGAGCGTATGTCCCTTTTCATTGATGAGGAGTATTCCACTGGAAGGATGCACCTCGATACAACTGTCATGTCTGTAAGAAGTCATGTGTATCGTAACATGCTTCGTCTACGTGCTCCGCTCCTAGGGAACTATTTCAGAGGTTTCACTTTTTCACTATTACAGATGCCATCACAGTGAATATCTGTATGTAGAAATCGTTGTCATTGATCATTTATTGAAGGTAGAGTCCTAGGAAAGGAATTGTTATAAATATTCTTTAAAGATCCTAGTATACTTTAAATGATTACAAAGTCTTTCCTTGCATGTCTTCATGTGGCTTGTAAGCTTGACTTAAAACTCCACCGATGTTTATAATCCTCTTCCCCTCTCTTTTTCGATGTTGTCACTGTAGAACTGACTGGAAGTTTCCGTGTACTCAGCGGGCCTCTGCAATCCTACAGCATGGAGGCTGGTCAGGACACCTCCCTCTTCCTGGTGAAGATCTTGGAGGAACTGGACAGCAAGCAGAACACCGTTTCCTACCAGGACCTGTGCAAATCCCTGTGTGCCCGCTTCGACCTGTCGCAGCTCGCCAAGCTGAGAAGCGTGCTCTTCTACACAGCTTGCCTCGATCCCAACTTCCCAGCCACGTTGTTCAAAGACAAGATGAAATGTACCGTGAATAACCAGCAATCAAAGAAAATCATGGTGGCAGCAGACATCGTGACAATATTCAACCTGATCCAAATGAATGGCGGTGCCGCCAAGGAGAAGCTGCCCACTGGCCGGCAGAAAGTACACAAGAAGGAGGCGTCCTTCGAATCGTGCAGGTCGGACGTGGAGACCTGCGACGTGGCCGAGTGTGAGCCCCTCAACTGTGAGCTGGGCGAGCGGCCCTTCGGCCGGGGCTATCCCGCCCGGCAGGATTCCAAGTGCCGGAAGATGGACTGCAAGGACTGCCCGCAGTTCGTGCCCGCCTCCGAGCCCAACTTCCTGCTGGGCGTCAGCAAAGAGGCGAAAGCCCGCGCCGCGTCCCTGGACCGGCTGCAGGCGCTGGCCCCGTACTCGGTCGCCAGCCCTCAGCCCTGCGAGATGCAGAGGACCTACTTTCCCATGAACATCGAGAACGAGTCCGTCTCGGACCAGGACTCGCTGCCTATCACGCAGGGCATCAAGGACACATTCATCTCCCATGACGAGCCCTTCGTGGTCCAGGCCTGCGTCCAGAAAAGGACCATCTTCAAAGAGGACTTTCACAATCTGATGAGCGTGTCCCCCGGCTTGGTCAGCCCCACTAACAAGGCAGAGGGGGAGCCAGGGGAGCCCCAGGGCCGGAAGGAACCCCACAAGACACCCTTCTTCAATCACAGCTTTGAAATGCCCTACAACAGCCAGTATCTGAGCCCCGTGTACTCCCCTGTCCCTGACAAAAGGCGGGCAAAGCATGAAAGCTTAGATGACCTTCAAGCCTCCACATATTTTGGACCCACGCCCGTGATGGGGACCCAGGAAGCCAGGCGCTGTCCAGGAAGGCCTGGCAAGCAGACCCCCTGGCCGGCCAAAAGCTGGAGCCTAAATACGGAAGAAGTCCCTGACTTTGAACGGTCCTTTTTCAGCAGGAATCCTTCCGAGGAGAAGCTACGCTATCCAAACTCCAGCAGCCACACACCCGCCTTCCCCACCCCGGACCGGCACCCGGCCTACCTCACGCCAAAGGACCAACCGCCAATGCTTCCTGTTGGCTACACAGCAAAACCCAACGGGCTCAAACCTAAAGAGATCTCGTCCCCCGCTGACCTGGAGAAGCATGAGCCCGTCAAAAAGTTCAAAGACAAGAGTATCGGCTGCAGCAGCGGGCAGCTGAGCTCGGACACCAGCAGCGTGGGCACCCAGACCGAGCGGCACGCGCTGGAGCCCAAGAAATGCAAAGACGTGTGTGGCTCGGGGCAAGGCAAGTACGCAGACAGGCACACCGCGAAGCAGTCGGACGACGACTCGGAGGTTGTCAGCGACGACATCAGTGACATTTTCCGATTCCTTGACGATATGAGTATCAGTGGCTCGACGGGAGTGATCCAGTCGTCCTGCTATAACAGCACAGGGTCCTTGTCTCAGCTCCACAAGTCGGACTGCGACAGCTCCCCGGAGCGCAACCTAAGCCAAATTGCCAATGGGCTTCCTGGCAGCAAGGGAGAAAAGGGCAACAGGCCTGAAACCAGCCACCGCTCGGAAGAGGAGTTGAAGACCAGTGTGTGCAAACTGGTGCTCAGGATTGGTGAGATTGAACGGAAGCTCGAGTCACTATCGGGGGTCCGCGAGGAAATCTCCCAGGTGTTGGGCAAACTAAATAAATTGGACCAGAAAATGCAGCAGCCTGAGAAGGTGAGTGTGCAGATGGACCTGAATTCCCTGACCAGTGAGGCTCCGTCTGATGACAGCGCCTCTCCCCGTATGTTCCGTGCACACAGCAGCTCCCGCGGACCCACAATGGACAGCAGCACCCACTGGTGCTGCTCTGATGCCAGCGGGAGCAATAGTGAAAGCCTCCGAGTCAAGGCCTTAAAGAAAAGCCTCTTCACCAGGCCGTCCTCGAGGTCGCTGACTGAGGAGAACAGCGCCACAGAGTCCAAAATCGCCAGCATCTCCAACTCGCCCAGGGACTGGCGCACGGTCACATACACCGGCCGCGCGAGCCTCGGCGAGGAGGAGACCAAAGACAGAGGCCCTGGCGACAGCAAGGACTGGCATCGGAAGTCGAAAGAGGTAACTCTGCATAAGCTCACATTACGCACAGTGTGGGGCTGCTCCCACCTCGAAGGTCACGGGACACGAGAGCGAGGCCGCCCTTCCAGACATGGCAGGTCTCCCGTAGACCAGGCCGCACAGCGCAGGCGGGTAGCTGGTCAGCTGTGAGGGGCTCATGTCATGGTGCTTCCGGCTGGAGAGAGGGCAGCTGGGGGACCAGGTCGCCATCGAGCAGGGATTGTGGCAGAGCGGGCACGTGCCTTCCTGTCCGTACTGAGACAGCAGGGTGCAGGCAGAGGAGCGGAGGGGACGGCGGGGAAGCGTGCGGGCTCATGGTCCTGTTCATGGACCTGTTGCCTGAGAGGTGTCCCTTCTTAGCAGGTATGTTTGCATTACCATGTTTCCCCGAAAATAAGACCTAGCCGGACCATCAGCTCTAGTACGTCTTTGGAGCCAAAATTAATACAAGACCCGGTCTTATTTTAATATAAGACCCGCTCTTATATAATATAATACAATACAATACAATACTGGGTCTTATATTAATTTTGGCTTCAAAAGACGCATTAGAGCTGATGGTCCGGCTAGGTCTTGTTTTCGGGGAAACACGGTATAAGATCAATAGATGACGAGTGAGAAAGCACAGTAAATATGGAAATTACGACCGTTCCACCACCCAGGGGCGGTCGTAAGGACGTGTCTTCCTTTGGTAGTTCCTTTCCCCCACGGTTGTATGTTCTGCTCTTTTCCCGTGAGCCTGAGTGTTTTTGTATCATCATAACTGACACCCCCATCGGTTCTAGGGGGGGGGGCACACACATACACCCAGTTCTCTCTCATCTCGTCCCCCACAGTGTGGAGCACTGTGTCGGGGGTCATGTGGCTGCTCTTCTTCATTCTAACTGGGTCCCGAGGGAACCCTTTCTGGCCGAAGGGGTACAATTTCACTTCGTTGCTTATCTCATTCCCTTCCTGGCATCTGAAGGTCAGTGCACAGACCAGGGTCTCCCAAGGCTCAGAGGGCCCGGTCCTCAGACAGGAGGGAAGGTGGTGTGGGCTGCAGACACGCACGCCAGGAAAGGAGGCTGGGTTCACCCCATGGTGCCAAGAAAAAGCTTGGGACACCGGGCTCTAAGGGAGTTTTCAGGGTCCAAAGTCGGGGAACAGAGTAGTTTTAAGAGTGAGATTTTTTCTGACCCCAAAGAAACCTCTGGCGTCTGTGCTGGCCACAGCTCTGTCCTGCAGACACTTACAACATGGTGCTGAGATAAAGCAGAGGGCAGTACCTGAGGGGGCTCACGTGGTCCTCTCCTCAAGCCGTTATCACTGGCCCTGAGCTGTTAGCTCTGCCAGATTTCTGGTGCCTTAGGGGTAGTTAGCATTGAAAAGTGGCCATTTAGAAGAGTGAACTGTTAGGCACATCTATAGAAATACCAAGTTAAGCTGAAGTAGCCATGCTTCAACCTATAAACAGCAGAGCCTTGTGAAACCAGCAGAAACTGCCAGAAGCTTAAGAGTCACTTGAAGTACCTAGCCCAGAGTTGCTGATGTTTGGCCCGAGTCACCCTCCTTGGTCACCTGTGTGACCCCATTCCTGCCTCTCTCCCTCCCAGAAGGTGGACGACTCTGGCCACCTCTGGGCGGATCTGTGGTGTGATGAGCCCTGCCCACCCTCTCAGCTGCGGTCCCACTTCTCAAACTGCTCCCGGCCAGTCCCCTCCCCGACGTCTACTCACGTGTCAACCGGGCTTTTCTATTCCTTCAAAGCCAGTGTCCCCTTCGCATGCTGGGGTCGCCATTCTAGCAATTCCCTGAGCTTCCAGGCCTCTCTGAGCTTTGCCCTCTCACACCCGCTGGCCCTGTGGATTTGTCTTCTCTGTTTCTTGCATCTCTACGTCCCTTTCCTTTAAATCCTACTCCCCCAACCATGTGGTCCAAGCCCTTATGACATCCCACCTGGGATTTGGGGCACATTTATAACTGGTCTCTCCACTTACATCTGGCACCTTCCACCCCCCTCACAGGTACCCCCCCCCAGTCCTAAAGCTGCACTGTGGGTGTGTGGTGTGTCCTGTTCTGGATAATTCCTTGGCTGCTATTTGCTTCAGCCAAACGTTTCAAACCCCTGAACCAGGCCTTCGAAGCCCAGGGACCATCCGGTCTGTCTCCTCAGTAGGACGGCTCTCGTTCCCCGAGACGGGGCTGCTGAGCCCCACCTGGCCCGTCTGCCTCAGGCTCTCCATGCGCGTTCATTCACTCAGGCAGTACTAACGGCCAGCTGCCAGGCCGGGCCCTAACCCTCTGGCCAACCTTTCTCGCGGGATCCGGCCGTGGAGACGACTTGTCCCCTCTCCACGCTGACCTGGCCCTGTGTTCCCCTCGAGGCCGTTGCACTCATCAGCCTCTGCAGTCTCCCGGGATCACTGCTGGTCTCACCTGTCGCCCTCAATCCTTTGGTTTAGATACAGTAGATTCGAACTCGGGTTTAAAAATCCACTGTGTACACGCACTGCCTGCCAAGTTAGGCCGCGCGCTCCTCTGCGTGGGAGGGGGAGGTGGGTGTGGCCGGCAGGACGTGAGGACAGGCTCAAGTCCTGGCTCTGCCACCTCCTGGCTGTGTGACACTGGGTCAGGCCCCTAACGCCTCCATCCCGGGGATAACAGTCGTTAGGACCGGGAACGTTATCGAGAGACAATGCAGCGCAGCACCGAGCACAGCGGGGGACGGCGGACTGGAACCAAGACGCCGGGGCTGCGGTGCTGTTATTGGCGTGTGCCCCGCCCCCGGTTCCCTGCGCCCCACGTCAGGGCCGCTCTGCGCGAGCTGGGTGGTGGTGACGAGCACACGCAGTAAAATCAGGGAAGCCTTAGAACATACTTGGGTTTGGTGAGTTCAGAAATAAGAGGCAACCTCACTTTCTTGTCTGGGTTTGGCAGAGCCACCCTGCTCCGTGGGCACCAGTGTCAGTAGTCGGGGGTTTCGGAAGCGCTGAATGTGCCGAATCTGGGCAACGGCCCACGGGTGCCGGTGGGCGGGCCGGTGCGGCCGTCCCCAGCCCACGTGTGGGGCACGCACATGCGCACGCGAACACACACACACCCCTGCTCGACACGCGCTCACACAAATCCTCACTCACTTTCCTCCTCTTACGTATCAGCGCTCACCGACACTCACTTCCCGTCCGTCCCTTCTCTTTCCATCGCGCACACACGCAGCTTTCTGCTGTGTTTCACGTACACGACCTCTTGTCGTGGTACGGGTCCCTCTGACAAACACCATGGGGCTTCCCCTTGCTGGAGCAATTCTGTTGGTGGGGGCGCGGTGAAAAGGCGTCCCCTTCCTACCTCCACACTGTTGTCCCGACTGTCCCCTCATCTCCAAGGCCACGCAGACGCCCCTGGAAATCAGGAGGGGCTCCCGACAGGCACGCTCCGGCTTGACTTCTTTGTCCCAGAGAAGCAGCGTGCTGCCAGCACGCTCCAGGTAGAAGCTGGAAAAGAAAGAGGGGCAGTAGTGGTGAAGCTAACGCTCTCGGGAGCCAGAGGCAGAGGCTCCACTCCCGGCCCGGCCCTTGGCAGCCTGCGCCCGGTGTCCCCGAGTCTGCCTGAGGCCGGTAGGGCAGTGGGGGTGTGAGGGCCTGACACCATCCTGGCTGCCTGGACGGAAACACTAGCCCATCAGGACTGTCACCTCCTCACCTGTTCCTAGACAATGTCCCCAGTACAGGTACACTTTCTATCCGTTTGTGAATGGCACTCTGCTCTCTGGAAGTGTATGGGGCCTCGAGCTAGAGAGCGGGCGGCCGGCCTCCTGGGGGTGCGGGAGACCCCTGGCCTCGGGGCCGCCTCCCTGCCCTCCTCTGTGCCCTCTGCAGGCGGACAGACAGTACGACGTGCCCCCGCACCACCGAGCACACAAGCAGCCCAAAGACAGCTTCCTGGTGGAACAGGTGTTCAGCCCGCACCCCTACCCCGCCTCCCTCAAAGCCCACCTGAAGAACAACCCTCTGTACACGGACATGCGGCTGACCGAGCTGGCCGAGGTGAAGCGGGGCCAGCCCTCCTGGACCATCGAGGAGTTTGCCCGGAACGCGGGCGACAAGGGCAAGCTGGCCGCCCTGGACCTGCAGGTGAGCCTCTGGCGTACTGGGGTAGAGGGGGTGGGGGGGTGCCGGCCACACAGGCGGACACAGGAGAGACCACGCTGGCCTGTGCCCTCTGACCCACCAAGGAATTCTGAACCTTAATGAATCAGAGCCAAGAGTTAACAAGGGGGTGCTGTCTTGTCACTTGTTTGTGAACGCTGAGTGGTGGCCGAGCCCCAGGGGTCTGGCGACCGGGACCATGGACTTTCTAACAATGCGTTTAAGACTCTGTGCTGAGCACAGGCTCTCACTGTGCTCACAAGACCTGAGGCAAACGGTTCCATGAAACACACGCTGATTTCTCCTTCCACATGTAGCACGTGGCATAAGCAATTGTGGGAGCCAAGCTATGGACTGTTTCCATACGGAGTAGTCCCAGGTAAGAGCCACCCCAAGCTCTGTGACATGGCTGTGCCCGGAGGGCGTGCTTTCGGGTCCCCCCGGTGGGGCTGGGCTGTGGGCACACCTGCATTGTGGTGGCAGCGCCACCGGGTTGGGGCCATGCGCACTGCGTCTCTCTGTGTGTCTGTGTCACCACAGGGGTACAGGAAGCACCTGTCCCCAGCTGTGGGCTTAGCGTTGGGGGCAGTGAGAGCACAGTCCCCAGGGGCCAGAAGGACCACACCACTTAAAGGGCAGCTGGAGAAATGCCCGTGGGTTGCTGTGGAATGGGCCCCCGAAATGGCCTCTCTATAGCAAGGAGGGCGTGGGGGGTGCTGTGGGCTGCAGAGCAAGCCCAGGTTCACAGCCGCGGCGGTGTCACCCGGGACAGACACTGCACCTGCCGCAGCTGCAGGTCCCTCACCTGCTGACCGGGCACAATGACATGTAACTCGCAGAGTCACTGAGCACTGAAAGTGATGGATTCAAGCGCCTGGCGTCAAGCATGCCGGGAAGGGGCGTCGGGGGCTGACGAAATGCCGCAGAGCCCCCCAGCTCAGCAGGCTTGCGGGCGGGGGCACGGGGCCTGGGGGGCAGGGCTCCCGCTGGTCATCTCCGTGGAGGCCCCGAGAAGCCCAGTACCTTGCCTGAGCTCGGCCCAGTCCACGTCCATCCTGGGCCAGCCCACAACCGGCCTCTCCACCATCGCACTGTCCTGTTGCTGAGAGTGTCGTGTAGCGTCAGGTCTCCAAAATGACGTCACTGACATTTGTGTATACTGGGCCCCAAATAACAGCAATTGTGGGTGGTGGTAGCAGACACTCCTCGCTCCTTACCTCCTGTATGTTATGTCCCTGTGTGGGCTGCGTGTCACTTGTCCCTTCAGGCCCCTTCCTGTCCTGTCATCGTCCTGCCGGCAAGGATTGCATTCTCCTGCAGGTGGGTCCCTGTGCAGCTTGGCCACAGTGTCCCACGGAGCTCCGCTCCCCGGAGGGTAGGATGCCACGAGCAGCTGGCGAGTCAGAAAGGACCTGGAGGTGTGAAAGGTTCGAGTGGGAATAACCAGCATCTCGCCAGTATCATGGTGACCTCCAAAGGGTCAGGTTGACTGAATGAGTCACAGACTGAGAAACAGTTTTTTAAAGTTTGGGGATTTAAAGTTCAGGGGAAGGAGGGTGGGAGGTTTGGCCCCTACAGATGCAAGCGATTGTTATCAACATAAACAAAATTATAAAGAGTAAAAGGAGATCTTCAGATCAGAGAGCTTCAGGTGACATCACTTAAAATTCAAGGGAAGGTGGGGCCAGTGGCATGGTATATGGGGAGACAGCAGGCCTGGCGCCGTTGTGCGGTGTTAGCGGGGCTTCCAGAGCTCCGAGAAGGCGGGGAGGCGCCCCCCATCTGTTTCCAGAGACTCAGGTGCTGTCTTAAGGCGGCTGCAGTGTCCGCACCCCCTTCACAGGGCCCCTGGGTCCGTGGTGCCACCTGTGGGCATAGGGGGAGGTGCGGCCGTTTCATTTCCAACGTTGGGACCTGAGCCCAGCGAGTGTGCTCGCCTGGGTCCCTAGAAACCTCGGTATCACCGCTCTGCTACTTGGTGTCTTTAGAGCTTGCAGTTACTGAAAAACCTAATTAAAAATATTTTATTTCACAGGCTGAATCCCAGCCTATAAAGTGTGTACAGCTATGAAGGAAGCCAATTTTCTTCTTTCTGAGCAGGAGCAAGAAGACAAATCTGATGTTTGGTTTACACACCATTTCCCTCTGGGGCCAGCCGGGGAAGACAGGTAGTTGTTCCCACCTCCATGGCCAGGGCCTGGCTGCCACCTGTACCCCACCTTCGTGTCTGCGCTGCCACCACCGTCTTGGGTCCATCTCTCCCCTCTACAGTGTCCATTAAATTGCCCAGAGGGTCAGACAATGCCTAGTGCCCATGGAGGGCAGAGCTTTGGGGGGCGGGGCTGTGGCTCAAACGTAAGGACACACATTCCGACAGCCAGAGCTGGGCCGTAGCAGAACAGCTCGGGGCAGGTCAGGGGGACGGGGCTCTGCAGACCTCAGATGATGCTGAGGTAGGAGTTTCCTGCAGAGCTTGGACAGAGCTCCCTATACTCCCTCGAAGGACATTCCAGAATGGGGGTGTCCTGTTTCTCAGGAGGGGCATTCTGGGGGGCCAGCACTGCCTTCTACCCTTCCAGATAACATGAAAAACTGGACAACAGTCTTTACACATTATATCTCAGTGAGGAAGGGGGCATGGGAGAATTTCGGTGAGCCCAAAGTCCCATTCTCTTTCCATGATGCCATTTGTATAGCATATACTAGAATGGGGGTGGCAAACTCTTGGTGGCAAGGGTGACACAGTAAATGCTTCAGTACTTATTGGAGTTGAAGTCTGGGTCATAACTGCTCTGCCACTGTCACAAAAAGGAGCTCTAGACAATTTGCAAATGACTAAAATGTTATTTTTGGACACTGAGATTTGACTTTCATATAATTTTCACGTATCACAAAATATTCTTTGATTTTTTTTTCCCCCCCAGCCTGTTAAAAACATACATGTACCTCTTAGCCCGTGCGCCCGTACAGCCAGGTAGCAGGTGGGTTTGGACCACGGCTGTGGTCCTTGACCCCTGTCCCAGGAGACAGTTAGCAACGAGAACAGGAAGGGAGCCAGAGGCGTCCCGGGAGGCAGCAGAGGCTTACTCAGGGGGTTACGGACGGGACCTTTGGCGGTGGTGAGGGCAGGGTTCAGAGCACGTGAAGTGCCCAAGGACCAGCTCCCATGCGAGACTCCTGCTGCCCTTGGATCTGAAGGTCAAGGGAAGGGGGCTGTTTCTGGAACCTTCTGAGACCCACAGCTCTCGGTGCCTGATGGGAACTGAGCTGCTGCCCCTGAGCAGAGCTGCAGCCCATCAGTGAGCGGGGTCCCGGGAGGAAACACCCCATCCCCACTGAGCGAACCCACCTGGGAGCCTCGTGATGCCTCCCTGTGTGCCAGTCTCCTGGCGCTGCAAAGCAGGCGGAAACGAGCAGAGACCAGATCTGAAAGACAGGCAGAGAATAGCCAGCATGGGTTAGAATCATCAATATTCCACCAGTAACATGGTATGACGAAGTTTGGGGAGAGTATGTTTTGTGACTGTGTGTGTGTGTGTGTGAGATTTTTAACATGCCCGTATCTATGAGCATTTAACAATCCAAGAAAATCTTTGAAATGTGTGTTTCAAAGATCTCGGTGACCTCACTTGGTACGGCCATGTGCTGTTGCTTTTATGTGACACATCTAATTAAATGCTTGCCATAAAATGAGCACACTGCCTTTCTTTATGGAAATAGATGATAGCCGTCCACGGGGAAAGGGACACACAGGCCAGGCAGGTTAAATACAGTATTCCTCCCGCACACCGTTCCTCAGTCCCAGGGAGCCCGGGAGACAGATGTGGTGGGGGCCTCCCTCTGGGGGTGCTGCACCTGGCGTGGGGACAGTCGACCATGCAGCTGTACACCTTGGCTCTGAGCCGTGGCCCCACCTGCTCGGACAGGTGTTTGACATGGAACTATTTTTCGTTTTGTTTGAACTGCTTATTTGGGAGGTGCCTTTTAATTTTCAGTAGGCGCTTTTCTGAGGCCCGCAGACTGAATCAGAGCGATGTGCCAGCCCTGCTCCATGCAGACGGCTCCGTTCTGAGGGACCGTCCGTGGAGAATACTCGTCCGTGACTTCTGCTTCTCCCGCTGTGGGGCCAGCCCATTCTTGCTCGTTTGCCCTTGCGTTTCAGCTTCGTGTATCTCGGCCCTGTTTTGCTTGCTCGTAGACGAGACCCATGGATCCGCTGGGTCACAATATCATGGCGTTTGTAGTGAGGGGTGGGCAGATGCGACCTGGGCCATGTGGGAGCCTGAGCCCGTCGCAGCCCGTCTCAGGCGGGGCTGGCGGGCAGTGCTGCCCGCGCGGTCATCTAACTGCCAGCTGCTGACCACCCTTAGGTGCTTCTGGAGTGACGATGGTCGGAATGTCTTCGAGCTGGTATTTCTAACATCTTCCTCTTCACTTTTAGACGCAAGAATCTTTAAATCCAAACAACCTGGAATACTGGATGGAAGACATTTATACTCCCGGCTACGACTCACTACTGAAACGTAAAGAAGCCGAGTTCAGAAGAGCCAAGGTCTGCAAGATGGCAGCTCTCATCGCTGCCGCCGCCTGCACCGTCATCCTCGTCATCGTCGTGCCCATCTGCACAATGAAATCGTGAGCCATGGATGCCGCGTGCGTGCAGCTCGGGACAGCCGGTGTCCTGCCCAGTAGTTTAGACTCGTGCGGCGGTGTGGCGACCGTTTGTTGAAACAGATGAAACTCGGGGGGCGTTTCTGCAAATGGTCTTCAGCAAGTACGCATTCTAGCGAGAAACCTGTGTATCTGTGAGCTTTGACTTCATGACACTCGGACGCACGTTTAGAAGTGCAACAGCTTTTCCTACCAAGAGAATGTGACGAACAAGCAGTGATACAAACGGAATTCCAAACAAAACAAAACAAAAAAAAAAAAAGAAGAAAAAGAGGAAGGAATATCAATCCCATCCTTTCCATTTTGGTGAAGTTTCCTGGTGGGGAATACATTATACAGAAGATATTTAATACAGGCCTTTTGGGGAGAAGCTAAGGGAGACAGCAGGACGAGAAGAAAAAGGATGCATTCCATTTTCCTAGCGTTCTTAGACCTTGGCAGGTGAAGTAAGAGGGCGGGTGTTACTTGTCTGCTGACTTGTATCAAGGGCTACTGACTTTTCGCTCTTGCCCTTCTGTCATTACGATCGTCATTGCAGATCTTCGTGGAAACACTTTGGACCTTCTTCGTTGTACCCAGGGTGGGGAGGAGCGGAGCTGCCGAACCAGCCATGGGTGAAGCGTGCTCTCTCTGCACCACAGGCCAAGGCATTCAGGCCGGGAGACCTTCTTATTCCCACCCCAAGGGGTGGGAGAGCTGCTTGCTAACAGTGTAAGGTCAATATTTGGAAATCATGCCCCCCCCAAAAAAAAGGCCTCCCCCTTCTTGCTTTGGTGTGTGGCTCCATTCCTAACCTTCCATCTCCTGGGGGAACCAGATATTCTGCTTCTCGCTCGTGAGCTGGAGTTCGGAACTTGCCCTTGTGCCTTGAGGAGCAGAGACGATGGCTACACTTTGACATTCTAACTGTAAACCACGGTTTCCGTGCACCACGAATGGCAGCCATTTCCAGTGAGAGCTTGTCAGGAATATGACGAAGGCACTGAGGTCCTCAGCAGGCCCAGCTCACTCCAGAGTTCTGAATACTTGTCAGCAGTGCAAAAAATATTCTCTATTTAACCGTTTATCTATCTACAGGTCTATCGAAACACCGACTTTTGGTTTATCGTCTTCTCTGTTAAATAACTTGACAGCAAGATTTCTCCAGTGTACAGGAAGCCATTGTAATTTCATCCGAGTTTGTTCTCCACTTGTTGAATGCTGTTTTGACATAACTGGGCTGAAAGAATCCTTTTCAGCATTTGATTCTAACGTCACGTTACAGGAGAAAGAAAACTGACTGACAGAAACTAGCTACCTTAATTCTTCTGAGAACAAGGTGGGATATAAATAAACATTGGTAGTAAGAATAATCACTCTGGATGATGTAATAAATTCCTGAAAGAGGTTCGGGAAGCATCTCAGATTCTAAAGCAATAGAAGCCCAGCATCCACCCCCAAAAACGTCCAAATAATGCTTAGCTTGCTGTGTCTCATTCATTCTTGTTCACCGTAAGGCGTAGTCTGAACATTCCATGCTGTTAACAGTAAGGGATGGATGCTTTCATCTGTAGTGAACCTTTATTTTTAGAGGTCTTCATAATATCTATTTCATTCTCATGTTTATGTGTAGATTTTCAACTAGGTGACTGAAACTTACGCCTTAGTATGGAAAACAGGATTTATAATTAAAAATGAAAAAAAAAAGACACATATATTACTGTCTGTTGTAAGAATTTTAGTCTTTCGGTGCTCAGTTTGGGGTTGGGCACATTAAATAAGGTAGTTATTTTCTTTTCTTTTCGCACCACAGGGGTTACTAGATTACCACCCTTGGGAGTTGGGCGCTGCCATTCCAAGCCTCCCCCCGGGCAACCTGTCGCCACTGTCTCCCCTTTACCACGGACTAGGGTCTGACGGCATCAGAGACAGGTAGTTCCCAAGCTCTTGCCCTATGGTGTGCAGAGAAGTGGAGACACGCTGACCCAGGAGAAGAAAACCCTTGTCAAATCCCAACTGGACACCTCACTGGTGAGCTGGGACCATAGGGAAGGACCAAACCACTACTGCCACTGCCCTTGGGTGACTGTTCCTAATGGGCCCTGTTTGCGCCATGTGCCTAGCTACCTAGGCCGGGTGTCACTATGCGCCCTGCCACGCGTGGCTGTGAAGGGACCCTGTAGAATCTTTTCTGCCCCTCTCATAGCTGGGGAGGTAATCAGATAAATTTAGTTCTGCTCTAAGTCCAGAATAGCTTTTAAATCAGCTCATCTTTGCCACATACAGGAAACGTCCAGACCTGGTAATACCCCTGGAAACCAGACAATGACGGCCCAAAGGCGAGATGGTTTCCTCTGGAAAGGGGTCTCCTCTGCCTGATGGCTCTGAGTCTGGTGTCAAGTTATGGACCTTTGCCATGGCTGAAGCTGATGGATGGCTGGGGTCTTGGGATCTGGAGAGGGTGAAGTTCATGGTTGGGTTCTCTCTCTCCACTGACCCCAAGCTGGTTACAGCCTTCTTTCCCTGGACCCCAGACTCTCTGTAGCTCCTCGTGCCTCTATTTGCAGAATGGGGCAAGCCCGGAGTGTGGCTGGGAAGGAGACATCGGCCCTTCTCTCTAAAATTCACCTCTCATCTCCTGCTGCTGTGAGCTCCCTGCAGTGACATAGGGACTGGCCTATCCTCTGTCCTGCGTGCCATTGTCCACCACACTCTTAGGCATTTTCACAGAAAGTGTAATTTCTTGTGCCTGAGCCTAAAATCACTACACTATCAAAATTCACCTCATTTCTCAAAAAATGAACAATCAGATGTTCTTATTTAAGGGATTACTTTGAAATCAGATACCTTTAGCCAAGGATTAGATTCAGAATCATTGCATCCTCTTTTCTAGTCTGAATTTGCTTTGAACTCAGCCTTGCAGAAAAGCAAAAATATTTCCCAGCTCATGATTTTCAGATATTTTATACCAAGTACCCCCTTCTTTAAATTGCAAATACAATTAAGCAAATCACACTTATATCACCCAGGACTAGCTATTCACAAATTGCTAGTATTTTAGAGCATGCGGCTACGTGACTGCTATCTGCAAGGCTAGTTTAATAGATGTGCTAAAACCCACTGTTTTGAATGTGCCATAAATTCTCATACCCGTACTGGAATCTAGGCAGTGCTGTTTTGTTTACAGTTTATCAATACGAGAGCAATGGCTCTTCATTTTTTTTTTTTTTAACAAAAATAGCTCTGCCAACAGTGACTGATTCTAAGTTGTGAATGTTGAAAAATTAGTGAATGTTGAAATTCAACATGCTTCATCTTATAACCAATCTGCAACAATATTGTGGTCAATTGTGTGAATACCAAATCAGTATATACTGTATATTATACTTCGGAAATTTGTACTTACAGGCAAAGAGACTAGCACTTGTTGATAGGGTTGGGGAAAAGGGTACTGGATATTTCTTAACCATGAGAAATGCAACAAACTTCCTTATTTATGCCTTATGAATAAAAGGGTGTGAAATGTAAGGTGAAGTTTCTGCGTGAGGCTCGAAAGGAACAGGTGTCCGTGAAGGCAGTGACTTGTCCTTTCTGTGTTTGTCCTGTACAGCCCAGCACACTCTTGGTGCTTGATCAATGTTATATACTACCGATAACTAAGCACATTTTTAGATCTTTTTTTAAATGGCTTGTGTAAAATTTGGTTAATGTACAACGGTTGGTTTGAAGCTATCATGTAAAATCTGCCTCTCCAAATATAATCAAAAATAAACTCAAACGTTATATCTTGCAGTGGGATTTTATTCTACGGATACGTTACAGTGCTCAGTTTTATGCACAAATCCTAAGTACCCAGCAGCTTGATGAGGTTTCACATGTTGAACACATCCAGGTAATCAGCATCGACATCAAAACCCACAGCACTGGGGCGCCCCAGAAGCCTCCTGCACACCCCTTCCAGTTCCAACCTTGCAAAGAAATATGAGTTTTCTGACTTCTCAGGGCACACGCTAGTTTGGCCTGTTTTATGCTCAATGTAAATGCACTGATGCATTATGTCACCTTTTGTGTCCGTTGCTCAATGTGGTGTTGTGGAAAATATCCAGGCTGTTGTGTGGGGCTGTAGTTATCGCATTCTTTCTGCACTGACTGGCTGTGAATACAGCACAACTGGTCTATCCCTCCTTCCGCTGACAGGCATTTGAGTAGCATCCGGTCTGGGCTATGCAAATCGCCGTGTCTTCAGGCGTGTCTGTGTGTATTTCTGCCCTGGGTGTACCTCGGAGAAAAACTCCTGAATCGCGAGACAGGCATACGTTTGTCTGAGTAGACGCTGCCCAAGCTTTCCAGCGCGGCTGTGCCATCTCCACGGCCGTGGGCAGTGCACGGGAGTGCCTGCCACACATACATGACAGACACTGTTTTGCATCCCGTGACATGCATTTTCACTCTCTTAGTGGTGTCCTTTCGATCGATGCAAGTTCTTTATTTTAGTATAGAAATGTATCCCTTTCTTCCATTATGATTGGCATTTTGAGTCCTGTGTAAGAATAATCTCTACAGGCTCCACGGTGAGTCAAGAAGATGCTATTTCTTCTAGAAGCTTTGTTGTTTTACTTTCCGTGGTTAGATCTGTACCCCTGGGATTGGTATTTATACCTGGTGTGAGGTCGGGGGCTAAGATATGTTATTTGCAGCGTCACTGATTACAGAGATCACCGTTCCCCTTTGCCATGTCTGATGGATGCATATATGCTTTCCTGGACTTTTTCTCCATTTGTCGATTCACCTGTTCTTGTGTAAACACAACATCAACAGAATGTTTTCATCCCAGACACATTAAGTCATCCCTCACTGTGGAGTACAGGACTAATAGCTGACTTGGGCAGAAGCCTTAGCACATTTCTCGCTTGTGAAACCATATCACGGAGTATGTGAAAGAGAGAATTCACCCAGCTTCTTGTATCTCATTCTGCCATTCACAAATGTCACTGAGTCCCTTCCCTGAGTCATTAAAGAAAACTGATTAGACACGAGTCACAGCACATTGCAGAAAGCGATACCTATCCTGACACCTAAACACAGAAAGAAGTCTGACGAGATTTCAGAGAATGACCGGGTAGCTCTGCGACACCGGGGATAAGAATGCTTTTTAGTTTCACAATGAAATATTAATTCAGGCCCACAGATCCAAAGTATGCATATAGATCGAGGGGACCTGGATTGAACTTTGCCTAAGTGCTCTGAAAAAAGTGAATTAAGAAAAACATTATGTACTTAACTGTAGGAAATAATGTTTATCCTTTCTAAGAGGACAAATCAATATGCAATATGTTGTTGTAAGGCCTTTTCACCTGTCATTAATTTAGATTTCTCCTCCCAAGTACTAGCAAAAGTCAGTATTGGGTTAACTTACTTTCCAATCGCATGGACTCTTTTAAAAAAGCACACACTATTCTTAGTGCTTGAGAATTCAGACTTTGCAATAGCTCCCAGTAGCTTTCTCCATGGGGAGCCTGACTTACCGAGATTTTGCTGTCCCTGGATTTGGTTTATGTCTTGACTGGGCCTAGTGCTGGACAGCACGGGTACACGTGACCTCACACGGAAGTGATGCTGCCACGTGAAAAGTAAACCGCTCTCTGCAAAGGGGAAGAGAACCTCGGATTCCTGGCTGGAGCCAGGTACTGCACTGCCACCCATGCAAACATTGTCTCTCCTATCTCCACCCTGACTTCAGCTCATAGCAGCTTTTGAGAATTTCCTCAAAGAACCAATAAATTCTGGACATGAAATTACTGTTCAAAACCAGCAGTGCGAGTGTGGTTTAATTGCAAACAGTTTCCTTCCATTTGTCAAGGAAAGCACTTAATAAATTACGCCCAATAAGTTACTGAGTGGTCACCCTGCTAACAGAAGAAATATGCATGGTGTCTTCATGCTGGTGACTTCCTGTCGTGTTCTACATTTTAATGATTCTTGCATAATTTCAGAAGCTTCGTGAGGCAGCCTTTCCGAGCGCATTTTCCCTGTCGGATACGTAGGATGCCTCAGCGGTCTCAGTGACATTAGTAAAGTTCAGGTTTACTGTTAGTGATGTACATGTGACCCATATTCTTCTTTCTGACCAATCTGTTTCCTACCCTTTGGTTTATTCATTCATTTAGTCAACTGACGTTTATCAGGCAGCTTGGATGTGCGGGGCAGTAGCTGGTGGCTGAAATGCTGTCCCCTGAAGCAAAAACGTCTTGTACGTACTAGATAGATCCTCAAGACTTGTTGAGTGGAGGAGTGAATGAATGCAAGTTCTAGGCCTGATGTCTCAGAACTTCCATTCTAATGAATGTGCAGACAGCAATGAAAGAAGCAAGCAAAATGATTTTCAACGGCAGTCGGTGTAAGGGAGGAAGGCTTCCACCTTGGAGAGGAGCACTGAGTGAGTCAGAGCAGCCAGGACGGCTTCCCAGAGGATGCGGTGTCTGGACAGCCGAGGAAGCGCATTTCTGGCAGAGGGAACATGCAGTGCATGGACGAAGGCCACGTGGTCTGAATCTGGTGAACTAGACTAGGGGACGCAGTCCGCGGGGCGATGGGTGAAGTAGGCCGAGGAGAGGTGACGCAGGGTCTCGTAGGTGACAGTAAGGAGGTCAGCTTTTGGGAAGCCTTTGGGAGGTTGCAAGCAGGGAGATGATAAAATCCACAATGAGATTTTGATTTATAATTTGAAGCAAGCACTCTGGCTGCCGTGTGGAGAGTGAATGGAGGGAAGCAGGAAATGGATTTGCTGGGGTGTAGACAAGCAAAGAATGGATCTGTTGAGGAAGAAAGCGTGTGCGTGCGTGTGTGTGTGTGTGTGTGTGTGTGTGTGTGTGTGTGTGTCGGGGGGCGACCCTTCTGCCTCTCGGTGGCACTGCTAACGCGAGGCAGCTCTGTGGTGGGCGTGGCGTGGAGTGTGGGGAAGCGTCCCCACTGTGTGTGGGACGTGTGCTCGCTGATTAGTCACGTGTGACTCAGGGAGTGTCACACAGGGAATGCCTGGGCATTCCTCTCGCCTCTTCAAAGACCAAAGGTGGTGGTCCCAACCCAGCCCGTGGGCGCCCTGTCCAGGTGGAGATGTGCAAAAGTCCACAGCAGTCTAAACCCGGGCACAGCAGTGGCACCGAGGCCAGAGGCGTGGGGTGGAGTTGCCTGGAGGAGAGGATGGTGGCAGCTGTGGAAGGGGCAACACGTTCTAGCACATCCCTGATCGCCTGGAGACAGCTGCACAGGACGCCCCCGTGTGAGGACTGGTGAGGACGAGGAGGACCGGGGCGGGGAGCTCAGGGCTCTGTGGGGGTGGGGGGCTTCTCAGAGTCATAACACGAGACAATGAGCATCGAGCCCTAGCACGCACTGCCTATGTGGTCCCCACAACAACCACCCGATAAGGCAGGGGCTCCTTGGAGCCCCATTTTCCAGGTGATGAAACTGAGGTGTAGAGAAGGGGTGTGACTGGCCCCAGCTGGTCAGTGGCTGAGCCAGGCGGCCCACCTCCAGCCACCGCACAGCCCACTGCTACCCCAGACCGAAGGGGGGAGGACGGCACCAGAACAGGGGGGGCCTTGAGGGGATGCAGCTGAAGTGGGCACAGAGGACCCCACAGAAGCCGTGAGGGTGTGTAATTTAAGGCCCCTGAGGTGCAGTGATGAAGATTAACCTGTAAATGAAGAGGAGAGGGTGCGGCTAAGGGAGAGCGGTGCTGTCCAGGGACAGTTTCTTCTGGAAGCAAAGACTGGCCTGGCTACAGGTCCGGGGGCAGAAGCCGCAGCAGAGGGAAAGCCTAGTGGTTTGGCGAGAGGGGCAGGCCCAGGGGAGGGCTCAGCTTGGCGGGAAGAAAGAGAAGCGAGGAGAAGTGAACACGTCCCAGCACCAGTCCTGGCAATCTGCCATTCTTGTCTCATTGACTTATTTACCGAGATACAAGTGATCTCATTTGACAGGTGAGGAAATTTAAGATCAGAACAGGGTGAGGGACCCGTCCAAGTTCACACAGCAGGGAGGTGAGTGGGCTGGAACCAGACTCCAGAGCCTGTGTGCCCCCTGCCCATTTACTGCTGGGACGAGAGGGCAATGGCACGAGAACGCTGGGAGTGGACGGGCCAGGGACGTGAGGGAGTTTCTCATGTGCTGAGAGAGGCAGAGAGCGGTGAAGAGAGAAGCAGCTGGTGGGGAGTTCAGTGGCAGCGAGGGGGGCAGGCCTGGCCGGTGGCGCTCAGGCAGCCGATCAGGTGGCCTCCTGGGCCCCGGTCAGCCCCAGGTGGCTGCAAACGGGCTCAGGGCCCCGCCAGGAATGAGGCCACAGGCTGGGACACTGCCTCCCTGAGGAATTAAGAGGCCTTGTTTTTCTCCTCTGCACTGTGGCCAGGATGAGTGTGTGTGTCTGTGTGTGTGTGTGTGTGCATGTGTGTGTCAGTGTGAGCACATGTAAGGTGTTTGTGTGTGTGTGTGTGTCAGTGTGAGGGCTGGGCTGTGTGGGCATGTGCTGGACCAGGGGGAAGGGCGAAGCTCGCCTGTGTGTGCGGCTGGAATGCAAACACATCCCTCTGAAATAAATCACTGTGTGCAGAGCTGGCTCCATGACTCGGGCCGGCTGTGCACTACGTGACCGGCTTCCAGAAGCCCTGGGCTCTGGATGCCCAGCTTGGTCCATGGAGTCCCTGAGGGTGGTCCCAGGCCTCTGGGCACAAGGACGTGCCTGTGCAGGGGGCACCTTCAGGTGGGAACTGACGTGTCATAGAGTCACAAACACCTGCCATCACAGTGGGGGCGTCCTGGCCCAAAGTGCACCCGTTTTCTGCAAATCTGAGTCTACGTGGGAAAACCAGCTGCACAGTTAGACCTTCATTTCTTTTGTTACTGAACAGCAAGTGGCAGGAATTGAATCAGAGACAGAGAGAGAGGGAGAGGGAGAGGGCACACAGTTCCGCACCGGAAGTGTCATTCGGCCAAACATGTTGCATGTTCTTAGCCTTTTCTTGTTTGCCTGCAAAACTGATGCATTTCATTCATTCATTCATTCATGCACGCACGCATGTATCCTTGAACCCATACAATGCTCCAGGGGCGATGCTAGCTGCGGGAGGGAGCCATGAGCATTCAGATGCGGGCCCAGCCTCATGCTAAGTCTGTCAGGAGAGACACGCATGGAGGGAGCCCATGGCACATGCGTGATGTGTGTAGGAGACGGACAGTGCACTGATCTTATCACAGAGGCTGGAACTTACTTCTGGGAGCGGACGGGGAGGCAGATTACAAGGGCTTTCAAAGAAGCACTTCTTGGGAGTGAGAACCAGCTTTGTGACCTCCCTCCTGCCCCCTGCCTACCCCATGGTGAGACACTGTACCATTCAGGAGGCCACGCCTGCAGGGAAAAGCCTCTGAGGCCCCGTTCCCCACAAGTGGCACTACAACGAGCCCCAGTCCCAATGGACACACAGGTATCAGGCCCCCAGGCCCCAGGGCTGTGACTCCCTCATTCAAGAGCCCTGGGACTCAGTGACCACACCTATGACGCCCCTTCCTGCAGCCAACCACACGGGTCCAGAGCCCGCTGAGAAGAGTGGACTCCCCCAAGGAGCCGAGGCGGCCCAAGCACCAGCCTCTGCGAAGTGGGTCCTGCTGTTACTGCCAGCCGAGAGCACGGCCGAGGAGACGGACGTCACCCAAAGTTCCACAGGGGGAGATCTGGGGTTTCAACCCAGGCGTTCCGGGATCAGAGTTCACGTTCATAGACTGCTATGTTACCTTCCAAGCGGAATCTAACCTGGCCTCCCAGGTCACGACAGAGAGCTCTTCACCTTGTCACTGAGTTGCTGCAAGACGCTGTACCTTGAGATCTCACGATGTAAAGACACTGTGCTAGGCCTTTATCGACAGTATGATCAGTTCCACCCATGTTTAGAAACTGCCGACTATCCTAGCCAGGGTTCTCGAAGCTGAGAACACAGAGGGAAAGCGCACGCCCATATTCCTGCTCTAGTTATAATTTAGTAGGAGACGCATGATACACAGAGAAGCCAGAGAATATATAACGCCAGGCAGTGACAAATGACACTGGTCTCTCTTGCGACTCACCCACCTTTAAGAAGTGGGTGTTATTATAACCGTTTTATAGCTGTGGCACTGAGGCTGAGGGACACTAGTAAATATACCTGAAGTCCCAGGGAGCAAGTCTGAGCTTGGACTTGATTTTGGATTTCAATCGAGCTCCGTCCACCTCCCAACCATCACACACAGGCCTCTGTCAAAGACGGAAGTAATGCTTTTGTCTGTTCCTCCCTCCTCTGTTTTGTCCCCACCATCCCTGCTAAAGAGGGGGGAGAGGGAAAGTACAGACTCTGAGGGCTGGGGACGATCCCCTGGGGTTCCCTCCTGCGGTCACTGGCCACTGTCCTGTCCGGGGAGGGGCCGTCCTCACACTGGGCAGAACCACCTGAGAGAGAATGTCGTGCAGACAAGGGCGTCAGTCAGGAAGAGCGCGCCTCTGACATCAGCGCTCCTTTCGTTCCTGTTCTCTCTCCTCCTCTGGTGCTGACAAATGTGTTCGTGTAAAGACAAGACAAGCAGTTTGTCACAGCCGTGTCTGCCCTCGTGGCCTCTTCAAGAACGGCCGCCATTAGCGTTAACCGGTTATTCCCACAGCTGCTTGTGGGGTCTGTCCTTGTCCAAGGGTCCCCAGGCTGGGCCCCTGGACTGGAGCACACCCCGCGTGCCCCTGATGGGGGAGAAGGCGGCAGCACGCTCGCCGAGCGCCCATGTCGGGAAGCTTGGCATTCTCCCATCTCCTCCCAGGGATGCCCCACATCCTGGGAGATGGGATTCCCTCCCTCTGCGGGTGATCTCACTGGGAGGTCTGCCGGCTGAGGGGACACAGCTCGTGGGGAGCGGAGCTGCGATCTGACCCAGTGGCCACACTAACCTCCTGCACCCAGTTACCCGATGTTCACACGTGTGTTCTCAGGGCGTACACATGTGTGCTGTCCTGTGAGTCCTCAAACCCTAACTCCTGTCCTGTGGCGCTGTCCTCACCAAGGCGAGCGGAACCCGTCATCTGATCGGGCAGGCGTTTGAGTCCCAGATCCCATCAGCTCTGAGCGAGGCCCTTCCCAAACTCCCTGGGGTCCACACAGTGCAAAGCTTCCCGCGAACAGGAGGCGGTGAGAAAGTGGGAAAGACTTAACAAAATTCAACCGCATGACACAAATTCATTTCCTGCCACGCTGCTGCCCTTAGAGAGAGGACACTGAGTAGCTGTGCCACGAAAACTAGCAAGTGCTGGAAAGGAGGGATGGACCTCTTTGTGGCTAGCACTTTCGTTACTCGTCCTCAGGAACACAGTTGCCAAAGCGGCCTGAAGACTGTCTACATTGTTTCAGTGTATTCATATTCAATAGGTCAAACATTGCCCTTGTATCCACTGCCGATTTGCACAGTCAGTCAAAGCAAAGGAACCCCAGCTGAACTGTCCCACGTCCCCAATTAACGTGGTTTTAATTCTGAGACCAATAGGATCATAGCGAATTTCAATGAACTGTCCCAAGGTTTTCATTTGCGTTTGCTGGGAAGTCTGGTGAGCGGAATGAGTGGGCTGTGGCTGAAGCCTGGCGATTGCTTCATCAGGCAAACATTCTGGTTGCCATAGCGCTTGTTGGAGCAGGGTCTGAAGTGTGTGTCACCTTATCTGTGCTAACGAAGAATGCAGGCAACAGCAACAGACACCGGCTTTGGACGGATCGCAGGCTTCCCTGGAGCCGGTGATTTGTAAATCTCCATCTTTACCAGGTCTAAAACTGACCAAAAACGACATGATCTTATTTTCGTGTAGTACCTTCGTACCTAGGAACTCTCACTTCTCCTCATGGGATCCATTGTAGGAATAAAGTAGACGGATCTTTGTTCTTTTCGATTCCAAATTTCTGGGTTAGCCTAAAATCACAACAGTTCAGCCAGATAGGAGGACATGCCCCAATTACTGGCATAAGCACAGAATTACCTAGATTGATTTATTCACGCAGCGATGACATGCTGTTTGCTTTCTCTGGGTCAGGCACAGCAGACAGACAGGAAAGAGCTTGGATGGCCCTGCCCTCCAGGAGCTCTCCGTCTAGTGAAAGCGCTTGTTACGGGAACTGTGCAGAGGGTGTTACCCTCACCTCTGCTTTTCCATATTGCCTCTTGGAACGTAACGCCCCCGAAAGGCACGGTTCTGTCCTGTTCCCAGATCTATCCCTAAACGTAGGGCACAGCCCGGCACCCAGTGGACATACAGACAACATCAGCTGGATGGGTCAGTGATGGGTTGCCCCGCTCTGTGGAGAATCGACTGAAGAAAGCCTGGGAGTTCAGGAGAAAGACCCCATATGGAAAGGCGTTCATGGAGGACACACGTGAAGGCGCTAAGTGATACGTGACACCATTTCTCTGTGCTGGGCATTGAGGCGGGTGCTCAGGCACCGCAGCAAACATGCCTCCTGCCCTCGAGGGGCTCTCGGCTCACATGTGTGTGACAGACACAAGGAGCGTGGCTGGCATGAGGGCCAGTGCGCAGGGCCGAGGGAATGCACAGAAGGACACCTAGCCCGGTCTCGAGGGATTCAGGAGGACGTCCTTCTGGGAGCAACGGAAGGGAGACATCGGGAAAGCCAAGGCCTGTCCCGGGCTGGAGGGGACATGGGAGGGAATCAAGCTGTGAGAGTCGGCTGGCATTCTTAGGGGACGACCTTGTGTGCTGGGCCCGTGAGCTCGGGTGTGACTCGCCAGGTGAGGGGGACCCCGCGATGGCTGCTGAGTGTCACCATGCTGGCACTCTGGGTGGCACAGAGTGACAGCCACGCTGGGGCCTGGACAGAACACCTAGGCGCCCGGGCCTGTGCGATCTCACATCATACTCCTGCCACACTGCTGGGCGCGTGTCCCGACTCACAGGAGCAGGCTCGTGCGTTAGGAGGAAACTCCGGCCAAGCATGTCGCAACCCTGCCCTCACGCTGCTCCTCCCGGACCGTCTCCAGCGCGGGCACTGTCCAGCTTCTGCTCAGACGTCTCCAGGGACAGAGAGCGCACTCCCGAGGGAGCGCAGTCCATCCTCAACCCCTGAGTGCTAGACAGTCCCACTTACACAGAATCAGAGTCTGTCGCTGTAACGTGGACACAGTTGTCCCACAGGACACATCCCACGGCTGATGAAGGAGAAGCTAAGCATCGCTAGCTGTCCCTTGGGGAAACAGGGTTTGGTTCTTGTGATGGTTAACTGTACGTGCCAGCTTCCCTGGGCATGGGGTGCCCAGACGCTTGGCCAGACATTACTCTGGGGTGTCTGTGGGGGCGTTTAGAACGAGAGTGACATTCGAGTCAGCAGACTGCGCCCAGCAGCCCGCCCTCCCTAAGGTGGGTGGGCCTCGGCCACTCAGGCGAAAGCTCGGACAGAACAAAAAGGGCAGCCTCTCCCAGGAGTGAGAGGGAGCTCTTCCTGCCCAAATGCCTTCAGCTGGGACATCGGTCTTCTCCTGCCTTTGGACTTGAACTGAATCATCAGCTCTTCTGGGGTCTGAAGCCTGCCAGCTTTCGGACGAGAACTTATCCCACTCGCTCTCCTGGGTCTCTAGCTCTGATGCTGATTTTCAGCCACTCAGCCTCCATATTTGCAAGAGCTAATTCCTCATTATAAATCAACCGATAAATGTCTACATGCAGCCACAGTAAGACCCCAGACAGCCTGTAAGATTGGTCTGTAATCCCCATTTTCCAAGGGGAAACTTGGACGTGGGCAGGAGTTTGCTCAAAGTCCCACAACTAAGTAAGTGACATAAATGAAAATCTAAATACCTGACACAAATGAAAAATGATTTTAAGCCTCTGCTCTCCTGCTGGGTTCTACACCACCTCTGATCGTAAGCACGCAACGCAAATCTTAAACACCAGGTGCTGTAAACAAGTCCTCCTACCTGAGTCCTAAAGGAACAGTGCGAGGTGGGGTTGGGCCCTGTTCCCATCCTGTCACTTTCCTTCAATGCAACGACATGGCCTTGTAGTATCGCAGTTCTGTAGATCAGAAAACCAAAGGTGAACAGTGAGCAAATGTCAGACGATGGCAGGAAATGTCACAACACTGGTCTGTCCGTTTCCACACCACACACACGCCACTGCACTTACACACCATGTGGGCGTCTTCAGAATCCAATCCTGTTTACTCGTTAAAGCCACTGACAGCTCCTACTTGTTGCTGCATCTCCCCACACCTATTCCTACGGACCTGACTGTAGGACTTCACTTTCTTTAGGGTGAGATTGAAAATGTCCGACTTGAGCAGCTTTTACAGTTTTGCCACTGGCACATTTTGGTCAGTCAGCAGCGAAACACAAGCACGTGAGGACTGAAGAGTGCGAGTTCCTCCCTCTGAGTTTCCCTTGCCCCTTGGAAAGATGCAGGAACAAGTTTCCTAATGACTGGGGAAAACTTTGTAGCTAAATGATGACCAGAGAAACACAACTTTTATTCTGGTTCTTGACACTCAAGGTCATACTTTATCTTGCAGTTTCCATGAGGGGCTCCTGCCATCAGCTCATTCTGACACAGGTCACAAGTACTGGTCATCTAGTCCCTCCCTGGACACCAGTCTCCTAAGCGGGCGATGCCAAGGGAGCAATGCCGACATACTGGGCATCGTAGAGCTGGGGCCGTGCAGGCAGATGTGACCAGAGGAGAGGAACTGCCCTCTTCTCCAGTCAACCTGCCCTCTAGCTGACACAATTAGTGCACAAGTATCATCCCACACAGACACTGAGGCCACACTGTAGGGGACGGTCGGGGCCAGGGTCTGCCCTCAACTGTGCCCCCAAATTCTGCGACCTGGAGAAGTCTCTTCCTTCCTCAGGACCTCAGTTTCTCCATTAGAAACAAACATACAAACAAACAACAATGAAACCCTCAAGATGACTTACCCTGGCAATCAGTAAGTTCTCTGCATTCTTGTATTCCAGGGTGCTATGACTGAATATCTAGGGATATTTTAAGTCCCTCCAGAATTAAGGACTTAAATCACATACCATCTTAAGGAGACTGTGTGGTCTCATGTGAGACTCATATTTTCTAGTCATCGGGCTTGGGAAGAGAAATATCATTCTCTCACAATATCCCCAAGGAACACAGCTGCCAAGGTGTGTATCTGCAGTCTCTACCAGGGATGCCCCCGTGTCGTTTCTCGCCAGTTTCCTCACAGTACTAAGACGGAAGGGGTTCTTGTGCACACACCTGAATTGAAGAAAGGTCAATATGGACGCTACTTCAATTCAGAAGCACTTTTCTTTTGTCCTGACTTGAATTTAATTTCCAAACCACAATGTTACAGACTTAAATAGTAATTCCAGAGGTGCCAGGGAAGAGTAAAAATAGAAGCCAGAATGGTAGAGGGGACCATCATAGGGCAAGTGGCAGCTGATTTATTAACAGACAGAAAAGAAAATTGATTTATAAATGATCTTGGGGGGCTAAAGACTGCTGCCTACATTTTTAAATTAATGTTTAATTATATATGAAATTCTTAATTATACATGGAATCCTTAATTACACAAGCGATACAGGAATACATTTTCGTTTTTAAAACAATAAAACTCTGCTGATAAAGCTGAAGTCTCTGAGCAGCCCTCATCCTTCTCTCCATTCTGAGTTCCTGTTTGGTGCATAAATTAATACTTTAGGATCATTTTCCTTGTTTTTACATAACTTTACATATAGATTGAGAGATCCATAAAAATTTAGAAGTGTTATTTAGAAGTATATTTTTCATTATTGACTTTTTAAGTGCATAGATAGTTTCATTCTGCAACTTATTTTCCTTTGAACATGACTGCAATGAACATTTTTATACCTGCCTCTTTGTGCACATGTGGGCCACAGGTGAACTGCTTTCCAAAAGCAGCTGTTACTTTATACTTCCACCATTTCCAATTTAAGTGTCAACACTTTATATTTCCAAACTCTTTTGGTTTTGCCATTCTATGGGTGCAATATGGTATCTTATTGTTTTAATTTGTATTTCTTTCATTACTAGGGAATTGGGTATCTTTTCATGTTTCTTCTTCTGTTATTTACTACATATTATATGATAATTTTCCAATGGGTTATTTGTGTTTTTTTCTCATTGGTTTTTGGGAGTACCAAATTTTCTTCTAGTATTTGTTACAAATGTATTTTGCCAGGGTACACACAACATGCCCCTTTCCCTTAATATTTTAGTGTGTTGTTCCCAAAAATAAGGATATTCTTTTATGTAAGCACAGTACTGATATTAAATTCAAGAAATTTATATTGAGGCTATAATTGTACCTAATCTGCCATCCATATTCCTTTTACGTATGTCCCAGTAATATTTTAATAACATTTTATGTTCTTAATAGCATTCCTCCCCTCTAGTACATACAGGGGGGTCTCCCCAAGCCCTTCTTCTCTTCCATCTTCCAAAACAAGTGCCCCGGCCCTCTCATTTCAGAAGTCCATTGAGAACCAATGGGGGCAGTCAAGCGGAGCTGGGAGGAGGACAGAGGCCCTGGCTTTGCACGATGACCTCAAGGTCTTTGTCCCTGAGCTCTCGGGGTCCTGGGGTCCACACACTCCCTTTTATTCTCATGCCTACCCTTCCTCCAGTGACCTGGCCTGGACATAAAGTCAAATCAGAGACAAACGACCCAAAAACTGCTATCTGAGCATCTCTTGGTCAGCCTCCCCCACCCAGGCCCCTCTGGCAGAGCCTGACTCCTCACAAAGGGAGGTGCAGCCACAGAAAAGGGGAGGATTCCTGGGCCCAAGGGGCTCTGCTCTCTAGGGATATTTTGGTCTCACTGCACACTTGCTCTGCATGGAAAACTCACCCTGGGGTGCTGCCTCTCCCCAGGGAGCAAGGCCAGAGGTGTTGAGGGGCGAGTGGGGCCCAGAGCCCCTGACTGTGGCCATTACCTAGGAGGGGTGCTGGGGAGTGGGCCACGCCCCCCACCTCCTGCTGCCCTGGTGGGAGAAGAAGCTGCGCGCGACTGGCCACTGCCATTCACACGTCTAACGAGCGGGGGCAGGGGCAGAGGGGCTGGGAGACCAGGCTGTGCCAAAGGTGTGCGCCACGTACGTGAGACTGATGCGTCCACTGTCTAAATATATCCCCCAGCACAACTGCCCCTTGCCGATGCAGGAACTACACGATAATAAAGGCAGCTCACCCGGGCTGCTGGCCCACGGGTCTGTCATCCGACAGGTAGCATCTCGGTTGTCCAGGGGCTGATTCCCTCCCCTGCTGGTCCAGTCCCAGCGCTTCCACTCACTGACTGTGCCGGATTTACCTTACTGGTAAAACAAAAGGGGAAAAATGGGGCTTAATACTCACTGCCAGTCGCACACTTTATGACTCTAAGAAATCATCTGGGTAGTCGACGGCACGGCTGGGAATACGGAGTTTCCGTTTCCAAGAGCTGTGTTTAGAGTCTGTCTTGCTTGCCGCAACGCATGTCAAACAAATGACTTCCTGCACCAAGCCATTCAACTTCCATGTTTGTAATTACACAATTTCATCCACACAGTCTAAAATCAACTAAGCAACCCCATCAGATGCACGGAACGGTCACATGGCTGAATAAATACCAACTCTTACCTGCCAGTGAAGAAAACTCACTCTAATGAGCAAAGAGAAAACATGGGTTATTTTTCATCCATCCGTCTACACTGTGGGAAGGGCGAGGGAAAGCGTGTCTGGCCGCTGCCCTGGCGGATGGCAGGCACTAACGAGCAAACGCTGTCAGGACACATTATCCCCGCCGCCCTCGGCTCCTCTCCACCCACCAGCCTCATGTCCCTCTTGCTGACTGTGGAATGGAGAGGGAGGAGGGGGAAGAGCCTGGCAGGGAGAAACTCCAGAATCAGGTCCTTACAGACCCAGGGATACAGAAGGAAAGGGGCTTCTCCTCTCCCAGCTCAAATCTGAAAAGTCTCAGGGAAGGACTGTGAGTGGCCCACCTGGAAGCCATATGCCTCCCTACTGGACCATTTGTTCAAGGAGTGGGATGTGATTGGCTCACTTGGGTCATGTGTCTGCGCCTAGGGGGGATGGGCGGGGCTCTGCTACTACAGGAAGGGGAGTGGCACCCACATGGCCACTGGGGGGAATTTGTGACTGGACAGGAAGGAACTGAAACACCTATTGCTCTTATCTGGCCAACTGAGATACACAGGAGAGAATTATGTCTTTTAACTCCATGGGGGGGGCGGACAACAGAAAGAACCCTCGTATAGATAAAGTGAAGTGTCAGGACTAAAATAAGCAGTTACTGAGACTTGAGGAAAGGACTTTAAAAGGAGCACATGCAAATTAAAATAAATCTCTGCCATTTTGTATATATTAAATTGGGGGAAGCTTTTTTTTTTTTTTTTTTAATGATAATACCCAATTTTGGCCAGGTTCCAGAGAAACAGATACTATTGTACATTTGCTAGAGGGGCTATAAACTGGAACAGGACTCGACAACATGTACGTACAGCCACTAAAGCACTTGGCTTTTCTGAATCAGAAATCTGGCTTCAAGGACTTTCCACTTAGGAATGAAACTAGAAGGCAAACAGAGATGCCCGCTGAGCTCTGATTTCTGCTGAGGAATTGTGAGGACCAGCGAGCGCCACGTCTCGTTTATCTTTGTGTCCCCAACACAGTCTCATCAGGCATGACACGGAGTTGGGACTTTAAAGTTCGTTAAAATAATAAATGAAAAGGCATGTCCTCAAAGGGATCATTTTAAAATTAACCACGCAAGATCCTTTCAATGCGTGAGGATGTTACCATTAAAAATAGGAACTATGAGAACAATACCGAATGTGGGAGGAGACTCACCGTACAGCTCTAGGAGGAAGAAAAGAAACTAGAGCGCATGTGACATTTTCTCTGAGCTCTGATTATACGTATGTAAAATTGATGTACATGGAGTGGAAAGGTAATAGAGGAAAACAAGCAATTACTAGTTGAGGTGAATTCTCTCTTATAGAGTCTCTTAATATTTATGCAGTAACATGTTTTAAATTAATTGATATGTTTGTGAAAACCTGTTACGGCAGAATGGCCAACAGGGCCCATCTGGATGGCAACCGGGCCCTGTGAGCCTGCCAAGAGGGAATTCTCTGCTCATTTCCCCGTCCTGGCCCTTGGAAGACCTTAGCCATGGAAGCTCCCAGAACAATCCTGCCTGTGCTCGACTGTCCACACGAGGGGGACGTACACAGACTCACAAACGCAGCAGTGGGCAGGCAGGCGTGTGGAAGTGTGCAAAGCAGCATGAACCACAGACACACATTTTCTTGTGATACTGGGATTCACGATAAGAAGTATATACATATTTGGCCTTTGTCTCCATTCCTCTTAAACCCTCATAAATTCCTAAGCCACGAGGAGCACGAGGAGCTTCTCTTGTTCTAAGGGACGACACTACGAAGACTCCTGGGTGGGGGTCATCCCCAGAAACACCAGGCCAAGATTAGAAGCCTGCAGTTTGCAGCGCTGTCCCCACCCCCCATGCTGGGGGGGTGGAAGGGATGGAAATGGAGGGAGTGAGGGATCGCCCCAGGAGGAAGCCTCCGTAACAACCCAGAGAGGAGAGGTTTGGAGGGCTGCTGGGCCGGTGAGCACACGGAGGTGCCGGGGGACGGCGTGCCCCCCGCTTTGTCCCCCCATCAGGAAGTCAGCTGTTTTCCCGAGCTCTGTGCGCCACTCGAGCCAAACAGTGGAACCCGAGAAGGAAGGTATTTGTAGCTGATGAGTCGGAAGCACAGGTGACGACCTGGACCAGCGACTGACGTCTGCAGTTGGGGGCGGGGGGCAGTCTTGTGGGACCGAGCCCTTAACCGGTGGGACCTGAGGCTACCTCTGGGTGGACAGACAGTGTCAGAATGGAGTTCAGTGGATCGTAGGACACCCAGCTGGTGTCACAGGGAACACCCACACATTTGGTGACCAGAAGTGTCAGAAGCGAGGTGATCTGTGTGAGCAGTAAAGGAGAAAGACGCAGAAGGAGTATTGGGTTTTTCCAATACACTTGCACACGAGCCATCGTACGCAGACTGGCTGCGTAATATGCGAGGCCTGCTGCCAAATGAGAATTTGGGGCACCGTGTTAAACAATTCCTACGGACTTCAGGATGGCGGCAGCGGAACAGTGAACCCCATGCGGGGACCTTCTGGGGGCACGAAGTCAGCCCTGGCTGTAGAGACAGGATGCCAGCCATCTCGTGAATGTGGGTGCGCTCTTACTAGAGGGGTGCAACCTTGAGCAAACCAGCCATGGCTCTCTCTGCGCCCCATCTCACTGCCTGTCTCTTCCTCCCTCCGATTCCGACTCCGTATTGGACTCTGCAGCCAGAGGCAGGGCTGCTGTGTCACTGGCCTGTGTGGCACCGCGAGGCCTGCTCGTGTGGTACAGCTCAGCCTCCGAGGGACCGTGCCTTACAATCACCGTCTTCAGACTCAGCCTGACGCACGCTCCTAACTTCCCATTAAAATGCTCATAAAAAGATGGAAAGGAGCAAATTCACAACAGCGGGGACATTGTGGACAATAATCCACCACACGGCAGAATCCAGGGACATGATCACGGCACAGGGTGTCAGGTGGCCGCCACGGATCCCCTCAGCACAGACTGGGGCTCTGTGTCACGGGGCCGCAGCCATTGCAGACTCCGCGTTTCCTCAGCCTCCGGCCACACTGGCTCTACCCCGCATCCCAGGGGACGGCTGAGGCTGATTCTCTCGGAAATTCTGCAGCCGAGTTTCTCCTTCCAGGCCACCCACAGCCCTCTCATCCTTCATCACTCTCGTAAGGCCACTGTCCCCACTTCTCTGTCCTCACTGCCGTGGGCAGCCACTCTCTGACCCAGCGTCCCAACGCTTCCCTGTGTCTGTACAATTCCAGGCCCTTCTCACCTGTCTTCTCTGAGCCCCTGACCGTCCCCTCTCCCCTCAACACACCCAGGAAGCCCCCCCGGGCAGATTGCCATCTCCCCACTCGCTCACCCCACTCCAGCGTCCACTGGGCAGAAAGGGGAGGCCAGGCTGCGCTCGCCAGAACCCACGGATCGCTGTGCTCGGCTCCCAGGCGCCTGCACTGAGCGACTGAGGAGAGAGACGTCAGCCAGCAGCGTCTTCAGACACGTCCTGCCCCGGGGTCCCCAGGCCACGGCACCAGGCGGCATCCGAAGCCCAGCCTGGCCTTCCGTCCTCTCTGCTGCTTTACTGCTCACTCCCACCACGCGACGCCCGCCCCACAGGCAGGACGGGACTCGGATGGGGTCTGAGAACCGTGGCCTCTGTCCTCAGGGCCTGAGCTGACCACAGGCCCCCACGTGCCCTTGACAGCTTATGACCCAGGCTGGTCATACACTCTGAAGGACCTGGCCTGTTCCCAACGCCGTGGTTCCCTAGGCCAAGCCTCCTACCCCAAAGTCTATTCAGATAAGCAGCTCCGGTCCTGACTTCCCTCCCCACCTGCTGCTCTCCCGGGCCCGGGCCGTGGGATGGAGCGTCCTGGCTCGCGGGAGCATCCGGGGCTGCACGGCTGCCCATGTGCACTGCCTGGGCGGTTAGAGAAGGACCTGGGAGCATTCACACGCACGCTAGGATCCACACCGATACTGTTTACATTAACACGACTGGATTATTTCAGATCACTTTCACCCCAAAAGGCAAAGGCGCAAACACCTTTATTACGTCTTTCAGGAACTGCCTACCAGTTCATTTATTTGAACGGCAGACTGTTCCTCAACTAGACCCGTTCTCAGGACAGTGGGGAAATCAGACCACACGTCAGGACGACAGACTCTCAGCGAACGGGCGAAGCCGCCTCCTTTCCAAGCGGCCGTCTGCCCGTCACGGCCGCGGGACCTCGCGGTGCCCACCAGCCGGAACTGTTTCATCCCAACCAAGCCCTGCCTCGCAAGACCCCCCCCAACCACTCGCAGCTCCTACAAAGGTCCACGCCTGACACTCTATCAGGGGCACTGCCTTCCTTTGCGGCTCTAGGGAATGAACTTGACTTTATCCGATCAACAGAGGATTTGTGTGGTCATTTTGAAGAGTCAGTGGTTGTTAGTTTTGAGAGCTGCCGGCGTCTTTGGAGTTCAGTGTTCACTCTGTTTTAAGATGAAGCCTCCCTGGGATCGGTGTTTCTGTAACCCAACAGCCGGCTCCTCTCAGGCCCAGTGCTGAGTCCAGACTTCCTGTTGGAACCTCACACAGGACCTCCGGCCCCTCTGAGGCTGTCACCACCCGGCTATGTCGTCACCAGCCCCTCCGCCACGCTGGGCATTCATGCACTCACCCAACAAATATGTACTGAACGATTTCCGCAGACTAGACATTACCTTACACCCGTTCCTTCCACTACCAGGCTCCTCCTCAGATGTCCTGTTTATCGGGACATTTGGCAGCCTGACGTTTTCTGTGTTTCAGTTCTTGCTGTCGTCCCACGGTCCTCCACTCGTGTCCCCGCGTGCCCACGCCTATGCGGTGCCCGGGACACTGCGTGCCCTGGGGGTCCCCACTGCGGAGAGGCCCTCACGTGTGTGACTGACCCCTGCGTGGGCTCCTCTCCCCCGTGGAGGCTGCACCAAAAGCACTTTGCCAAGAAAACATCTGCCACTGGGAGTGAAAGCTCCGAGTCTACCTTGCTGCTTTTGGCTGGCTTCTTCAGAAGCAGACCCAGAGACAAAAATGTGTTTATTAAGCAGGAGCTGGCCCCACTTACCCGGCTCGGAGGGAGCGGGACGAGCGGGTCGCCCTGTTCCCAGGAGAAACCGACACAGGCAGAGGCGGTGTGTTTCTCAGCCAAGCAAAACCGTGAGTGCGTCAGGAGGGCAGTGCGCCCCCCTCCCGGATCTGGGGCTGGTCCTGGTCAGGGAGACAGGTGGCTGCCACCTGAAGCGGTTTTCCTGTGGGGCAGGCAGCCAGCCACTGCAGTGAGCACAGAGCCAGGTTCAAGAAAGGTGGGCGGTGTATGAGTCAGCTCAGGCGGCTGTAACAAACACCAACGACCGGGCTGCTTAACTGAGATACGATTCACAGCCTGGAGGCTGGAAATCCCAGACCAAGGGGTCGGCATGTTTGATTTCTCCTGACGCCTCTGTCTTGCAGACGGCCGCCTGTCCTTTTGTCCTTACCAGGGCTTCTCTCTGTGTGCGCCCCTGGGGTCTCTCCCTGTATGTCCCAATCTGTATGTCTTATCAGGACACCAGTCAGATTGGACCGGGGCCCACGCTAAGGGCCACATTCTACCTTAATGACCAAGTAGTCACACTCTACGGTACTGGGGGTTTCGGGAACACAATTTAGTCCGTAACAGGCCGCAAAGCCAAGTTCTCCCCCAGAGGGAGGATGGGGGCCTCTGAGTGAAGCTTTGGAGGGCACTTAGGTGCAGTGACTGAGCCTGTCTGCGGGGTGACAGGTGACACATTGGCTGAGGGGCCATCAGAGAGCTGAACTCACGCTCAGACCCCCTGGGCCTGGGCCTGGTTGGCTGCAAGGGAAGCTTGGGAGGGGCTGTGAGGGGAAGGGTGGCGGTGCCAGATCCCGGCGGTCAGGGCCTGGTCGCTTGAGGCTGGATCTGGAGACACGGGCTTGATGCCACATCTCCTGACCTCAGGCTGGCTCAGATGCTACGGAGCCTGCAGGTGGGGGTCTCCAGGGCAGCAGATAGGAGGGCCTGGGTGGGAGGAGGCTGGGGGACCAGATGGGACAAGGGGGGGACCAGATGGGGAATTCCAGGGAATTCAGAAGGCCCCCTGCATCCGGAGCTGTGCTGAGCAATACCCCGGCCTCTCGCCTCCTGTGGCTGACGGAGGCTGAGACGTGGCCCGTCCCAAATGAGGCGTGCGGTTACTGTAACATACACAGCACGGGAAGACTCTGCAGGAGAAACACATGAAGCATCTCGCTGACTAACGTTTATATCGATTACACTTTCCAAGGATCGTGCGCTCTCCATATTGCTTCATGTCAAACATAGTGTTCAATTAATTTTACCTGTTTCTTTGCTTTTTTTTTTTAACTTAACAACTAGAAAACTTACAATTACACTGTGGGCAGTGCGTGCTGCACTTTCTCAGGCTGAGACAGAGAAGAGGGAAGAGGAGGGGATGGAGGAGGAGGAAGAGGAAGGTGAAGGAAGAGAAAGCTCTGTTATGTCTTTGCTACAAAGCTAACAGGCAATGAACACTGACTATGGCTGCAGCACTAAGCAAAGAACTTTCATTCATAACGTCTCATCTCCACAGCCACCCTACACGCTTTCTATTACCAATACCCCATGTTACTGACGAGGAAAGTTAGGAAAGTGTCAGGAGCTGGCCCAACGCCCCACAGACAGTCACCGGCAGAGCTGGGACGTGCCCACCCTGCTGACACTTATCCTTTATCCTGTATCCCAGACGCAGCCCCGGTTAGAAGCTTTACGTACGAGGGTGTTCTTACTGACTTTTCACGTCCTCTCTGTGCAGAGGCTGCATCGTGTAAGTTTTTTAGTAGAGAGCTCACTGTTCCTTGAGCAAAAATAAGAGGACTCCCATTGGCTTCAATGCTCCTGGAAGTCAGACCTCATCCCCAGCCTGTGGGGATGGTCCCCGCCTCCACCCCTTCCGTGGTGGAGATGGAAGAAGCCAGGTCCTCTGCAACCCGGGCTCAAGAAAATTGGATGGGACTTAATCAGCTGAAAAAACAAGGCTGCAAATTAATCCTGACAGGGCAGTCATCAAGAATCTGCAGCAGAATTTCCAAGCTGTCAAAACAGTTCAATACATATTCACTTAGAGTGCGGGGATTAAGAACTCCAATTCTCCAGCAGACGCTGGTGACAAGTGGAGGCGATGAATGGAGTCTAATCGGACGCTACCTGTTCCAGCACAGCCAGGACGTGGCACCACCCTCTCCTGCAGGGGCTCTTCTGTCTCCAGGATGGTGCAGCGGACTGACAGGTGCCTGCTGGCATCGGCCTGCATGCCCCTGCATGCCCCTGCCTTCTTGGTCCAGTCTGAGCTCAGAAGTCCTGCTGTCGCGATTCCAACCCAGCCCTGTCAGGGCTGCATGTCTGCCGAGGCCGGGACGTGGTGCTAAGCTAGTTCTTGGCCAGGACAATCTGCTACAGCACCCCTCTCCACATGAGCGACACCCCCTTGCCCTGAGGGAACCTCCAGCCAACACTGTCAGCCTCTGCGACCTCCTAGGGGAACCAGGAGACACTGGACACTGTCCTTCCCCCCCCCACCAGCCCCCAAGAGACCAGGCAGCCTCTGGAGCAGGGGTGTCCAAACTGCGGCCCGCAATTCATTTTTTACTGGCCCGCAGCAAGTTCCAAAAATATATTTAGTTTACTTAAATAAACCACGTGAGGCAACACGTACTTCACTCCGAGTGAGTGGCCCGGCTGTTTGTGTATTTTACTGCATATGGCCCTTGGTGAAAAACGTTGAAAAAAGTTTGGACACCCCTGCTCTGGAGCCTCAGCGGGGCAACAGAATCAGGACACACCTCCTTCCTCTCCTGCTTGCCTGTCTCGGACCTCCTCCTTCCTCTTGCACCTCTCTTGAAGCCGGAAGGGGTGGGGTTCACTTCCTCTTCCAGTCTGATGGAGTGTCCCCTATATCTGTACGTCCACGGGAGGCACATGCCCTCCCCTCTTCTGGACCATTGCTGGTGCAATGGCTGCCAGGGAACTTAACACACGCGGGTGAGACAGATGAAAAACACATCAGTCTGGTACTTTCAAAAATGACCTCATTCCACAAGACAGCGGCCTGGGCCAAGCCCGCAGACTGGGCAGAAGCCCGTCCTTCTGTCCGCGAGTGCTCTGAGCACCTCAAAGGCAGGAAAGCAGAGGGGAACCGGGAACTCTTAGACCCCAAAGAGAACTGAAGTATTTACAGCAAGGCGCGCATTTGTCCCAACACAGCAGAGCGCTACATTTTCAAACCTGCCGAGAGCCTGGTGGCTGAAGTCTGAGCCTGAGCCACTAAAGACACAGACTGACCTTGAAAGGTGTCCCTTTTTCAGGAACACTTTGCTGGCAGCATTCAGTGCGAAATGCTCACTATCTGGCGATACTTGGGGTGTCCAGCCCGTGTTTGACATGGCAGCTCGTATGCCAAGGTCATGCCTGTGGCTCCCATATGGAAAGACAGAATCTTGTTCCAGGGCCACAGGCTGGCTCCCTGGGGTGGACCAGTTGGAGCGGAAGTCTGAGTTTCTGGTGTCAACGAGGAACAATGGAATTGCTGGAGCACAGCTTGACTCCGCAACCTTTTGCCTGGATGTCACACAGCCAGTCCCGAGCTCGGCACGGTAGGCTGTGCCGTCCTCCTGTGGGGAGGGGCCTGGCACAGAGACTCGGTACTACAGCCTGTCGTACGAGTACAGGGGCAAAGCCCAGGGCTGAGAAAGAAGCAGGAGACAGGAGCGGGGGATGCTGGGAGGCAAGAGGCCAGTGCAGACACCCAGGGCGGAAGTGCCAGAGGACAGGCATGTCCCCTCCTCACGGTCAACGTGCTGCAGCCTGAGCTCTTACTTCCCGAACACCGGATGATGTGCTTTGTGTGTTTTGCTGGAAACCAGGCAAGGAGATGGATTTCATAGCTGAGTCTGTGCAGAGCAGGGGAGATTGGCCAGGGCGGGAAAGAAGCACAGAGAAGAAAAGCTCAGCAAAAGCAGGAAACCAGACGCAGGCGTGACTGAGAACCGGTGCCGCTGGGAACTTTCAGAAACCCAGAGCAGGGCGCTGGAATTCCCACAGACGGAGGAAAAGGGGCTTGAACCACTTTTCTCTAGGTCTCAGCCTCCTCTGCTAAGACCTAGGTCACGTGTATGACAAGCACGCATTTTTCAATTAGAAACGAATTAGCACATATTATCGTTGTTTGAAGACCTCCAACCGTATCTGTCAGTGAGGAAGGAGCGGAGTGAGGAGACTTCAGCTGGGCTTCAGCCAGAACTTACTCAGGGGGATCAAGGAAGAACCTTAACCCTTGTGTGTTGCCAACGGGGCATAACTAAGTTTTCTTTTTAGCGCATGAAGACAAATAGAGTTCATAAATGTTACCCAACACTTTAAAAATGCTCTCAAAAATTGCGAAGATGTAAATATAAGGTTCTGGTGTTCAATCCAAGTAAATTTTCTTTTTAAAGGATCTAGATGCCACATATAAATGAAACCATGCAGTATTTATCTTTCTCTGGGTGACTTATTTCAGGTAACAAAACAACAATGGATTCAGAGAAGCAGAGATCAAATGGTGGTTGCCTGAGGGGAGGGGAGGAGATGAGGAGGAAGGTCAAGGGGAATACTGTCGGGGACACCCTGAGAAGCGTGCGCGTGTCCGAGGGTTACTGCACTCGGGTGGCAATCACATCGTAAGCTATGCAAATACCCACTCACTGTACTGCACGCCTCACACAAAACAAATTCTAATAAAAATTAGAGATGGAAAATACCCATGACAAATGAATAAAAACAAGAAATAAAAAATAGGAGCTAGCATATGATCACAGTTTTAGAGGAAAAAACATACATATATGCATTGAAGAAAAAAACTAAAAATCAATAAATCTTTAAAAAAAAACAAGGCGTCTCGATAAAGATTCAACCTAGAGTCAACCTTGCTGCTTGTGTCCCCCGCAGAGAGGGTAAGTGTCATCAGCCTTCACTGCAGCAGCAAGAACTGTATGCCAGGATAAAATGAATGGGCGTCTTAAACACGTTTAAATAAATACAGGCAGCGCACATGAGAAAGCACAGATCTACACAACCCTCGCCGTCTAGAACTTGCGTTTGCTATAGCTCTGGGAAACCAGGCCTCGCTCTCCACAGGAAACTTGAGGAATGAAATTTCCCACGTGGCCAGTAAGAGCGCTTTCCTATGCACTTGGTCCTTGAACATGGGTCGCACGCCAGCAGTGCACTTGACATGGAGTGTGTCCGTGTGCACACACAGCCTTGGAGCGAGTGCACCCCAGTCCTGATCTACGGGCATGCAGTCCATGTGTTCGTCTGGGTTTCCTCAAAAACCGACCTTAAATTGAGGGTGTGAGTGCAGACGTGATTCCAGGAAGTGCCAGCGAGCGAGGGAAGCGCGACAAGGGAGAAAACTCTGCCAGTACAGGGTGTGTTGTCAAACGGAGGACCTACTGGGCTTAGGAGGTAACTGGAGCTGAACCCCAGTGGAGAAGCTCAGAGTCTGCGTACAACGCTCTGTGGGAGCTGCCGCCCTGGAGTCCCCTAACCACCTCCTCACCGGTAGAGGCTCCTGGAGGCAGGGCACGAGGTCTCTGCGGGGACGGACGGATGGGAATCCGAGTGAGTGGCCATGACAGCACGAGCTGAGGAGGAACAAGTAGGCACAGACCCTGTTTGTTGGGTCCCTGATGCGCTAGGATTTCTTGCTGACTTTTGTACAGATTTTGATGAGGAGAAGGAGACCCCAGCCATGAGGTCTCGCCCCCCAGCTTATGTCTTTTCCTTTTGTTCGGTAATATCCTGTTTCAGAAACCGACATGTAGTCTTTGCCCACCAATGTGGTTGGAGGAGATGCACCGAAACAAGCGGGTCTGAGTCTGAGTCCCAAGGAAGAAGACGCCCGTGGCGCTAGTCCCGTGCGAGGCCACGCAACGTGAGCCAGGCAGCCGCTGGTTCTGCCGACGCCGTCTGCACCCCGCTTCTGAGCCATACGCTCTCAGGAAAAGCCTCACCAGGGACCTTCAGAGGTAACTAAGCCTTGGCTGAACTAAACCCTGCTCAGAACGGCGAGTGTCGAAGCACCTCCGCCTGGCACGTCTTCACAGCGGGAAACACCACGGCGGTACCCACCACACCATTCCTTCATTATCTCAGCACCGCACGGAAGCCACAAAGCCCCAATCATTAACTTTTATGGAGGAGATTTTCCACAAGGCTGCCCAGGGCCCGCCCTACCCTCCAGAGCCGGAAATGATATACCCAGAGCCGCTCAGAGTTTGAAAGCTTGAAGGTGGCCCGATCGATCTAAGCGGTGATGCTCAGTGGGGGGTGGTTTTGGCAATGTCTGGAGACATTTGGGTCGTCACAACTGGCATCCAGTGGGTGGAGGACAGGAAAGTTGCTAAACACCCCACAATGCACAGACGGCCTCACAACAAAGACTTATCCAGCCCCAATGCCAACAGTGCTGAGGCTGACGAGCTGGTGTAAGGAGACGGTTCTGCTGCAAACAGAGTACGATGGACACTTAGACGTCTCTCTTGCAGCTAATCTTTATTTTGCCCCTTCAACCTTGACTCTGCCCCTCGCAGACCGCCTGATTTGGTAATTAAGCTCTAAGCAACACCTCCTTCCACTTTCCAACCCGGTTACAGTCTCAGAATTATCTTCTGAACTCAACAGTTAGTCTCTTTTATGGTTCTGTTCTTAGAATTTACCTCTCGATGTCCCCTCCCCAACTCTCAGTTACCTTTCAAATTCCTCTTGCAACTTTTGTCCGCCTCCCTTCATTCTGCGCCCGGAACGTCCCTGCCCCCTGAAGCAATGATGTTGTACGCTCCGGGCTCCCCAGTCCCACCTCTGACAGCTGGCGCCCTCACTTCCAGTGCCCACGGCGCCGTGTCACGGTGGGCGAGGCATCCCTGAGCGCCAGCTGGGAAGGCGGGTGGCCTCCCTGTAGTGCCGCCAGCGCCCCCAGCAGGGTCGTCTTTGGGCCTGGGGTTACGGGTGAACAACTCGTCCCGACTGGCACTGAAAGTCCAGGGGCAGTTGGCTTGCCTGCATCTCAGCACTGCCCCAGGACGGCTGTCCCCCCCATGGGGGGAGGGCTGAGGGGGCAGCAGGTGCAGGAGAGCAGGGCACAGCTGCTGCCTCCGCGGGCGTTCGGACAGCCTGGTGCCCTGCTGCTGAGTAATTGCTTCTTGGCTTTAGGTCTGGAAGGGTGTCCAGGAACTCAGACTTGGCGCTTTCATGCCATGTAGCCGAGTTCAAGGAAGTAAGAAAATAAACACATTGGGAAGCCTTGGTGATGCTTACGGACTCAGACGGGGTGGAGAGAAACCTGAGTCCATCTGCTCAGGAAGTGAAAATGCATCTTTATACTCACAATGCAGGCTGACAGTTTTCCAACACGTATCTCCATCTATCACCCCATTTTCCATTTTCATCACCCCCACTTGAGGGTGTGACAAGACAGAGACCATCATTCCGGTTTACATTTTGGGGAAACGGGCCCCAAAGAGTTAAGTAACTCGTGGCAACTGCATATCTAGGTAAGGTCTCCGGGCTGCTGGGCTTTGGGACGAGGCACACCTGGTGGGATCCCCGACTCCTTACTTACTGACACCATGACCTTGAACAAGGGACCACAGTCCACGGTTTTCTCTCGTGGGAAAGTGTCTCCCACGCTGAGGATGCGATGAGGTCTCCAGTGACAAGGGCCGCGGCAGGGCTTCAGCGATGGTCTCTACAAGTGCAGGGTCTTCATTATGAACTCCAAAGAGCATGCGTGCCCTTCCTACCCTGAAGAAGGCCCCGCTGCCTCGAGCTGCTCTTGTGGTCTTGCCTCCTGCGGCTTCTATCGCTTGACGCTCAGTTTGCCCAAACCAACTAAACAGCTTCTCCTCAGGGATGAGAAGGCCGTTGTGCTTTTGAGAGGATGCTAATTACACTTGATATCTCCTCTAATAACATGAGATCAAAAGCGCTGGAAGCGTGGTTTTCAGATGTACAAGACAGCCGTGGCGACAGCAGGCTGGTCTCGGGTGCATCTGTGGGCTTGTTTACTGGGATTCTTTTCATCGGGTCGTGTTTATATAGGCACAGACACCAAGGGGCAGACGATAGGGTCACTGGTGAGCCCCGTGAATGGTGAGGTGTTCCGGCTTTCTAACCGATGTGAAGCAGAGGAGCCCCCAAGCCCTGCTCTCGTCAAACCAGCTCGGAGCTCGCGCCTCCCTGACCGCCTGCTGTTGGCCGCCAGCGCTGGCTTCAACCTCTGCTCCTGCCGAAGACAGGCCACCAAAGTCCTGGACGAGCTGCCCTGAATGAGCACCAACCAGTGGCCCCAAGGAGACTGGGGCAGACAGGTGGACACGGAGAGGCGCTGCCCAGCCCCCGGCCAGGACGGTCTGCTGCCCATTTGGGGAGGGTGCTCAGCAGAGCCTCCACTGAGGTCGCCACCTCGGTTTCTCCTCAGCATGGCACTCCCTTGTCCTGCCCTGAGCACACAGGCCTGTCCACTCCCCCCAAGGGGGCCACTCCGGCGGGCGCGCTCAGTGCACAGAGGCTCGGCGTGGCCTGGGCTTGCTGAGAGCCCGCACAGCTGTCACCTTGTCCCGCCGCTGGTGGTGTCTCCTCCCCTCCTTCCACAGCTGTTAACCCACAGTGAACAGCCTGCACCCCAAACTTCACTTCAGACTCTGCTTCTGCAGAACCCAAGCTGTGACCAGGTGTATACTGAGGGGCGGGGCGTTAAGCCCTGGGTGACTGTCATGGAGGCCGCGGGACACACCTGAGGGAAGTCCAGGAGACTCTCCATCCCTGCCCCCAAAGTCAGGAGATACTGAGGCTGAGGATGCCCGAGGGTGGACACAACACGTTGGTTTCCTGGGGGCGGGGCGGCCGGTAGGGCACTAAGAGCTGGACGTCACTTCTCTAAGGTTCTGGCAGTGACCGGCGGTGCTTGGGAGTCCCGGGGGCGGGGGTGCTGAGCATGAGGCGCATGTGAACTTTAGGGGCTGGTGGGGGGAGAGCACAAGTGTGAGGACAAGCTTCTCGGCAGTCTGCCCGGTGTTGGCGTCTCACTGCCTCCCGCCGTCTGGCCCACGGGCTGCTGTCAGCCGGCAGCACACGCATGGACTTCCGCCCACTCTGACCCCAAACTCCCACCCCACCCTGAAACAGAAACACTGTGGGGGTGGGGAGTTGTCTAGTCTAGCTTTGGAGGGTGAATCAACCAATTCAATGAACCAAGAAATCAACTAATTTCACTCTTCTGTTTTTTAAAAGCCACTTAATAGTAGCTGTTGCTTGGCTATAATTGAGATCTAAGAGTTTCCTGTGCCTTTTAGCTAAAGTGGCCATAATTTTCTGGAAATACTTTATGAAAAACTGACTCAATCAGCTATACATAAGCTTTCATGTGTTCCTGAAAATGCCATAGTAATATGAACAACGTTAACAGTAGCGAGCCTCTGTAGACTACTTTACAACTTACCAAAATGCTCACAAACATCCTTTCTTCACCTTCGCAACTCTTCTACAGAATGGGAGAAAATCACCGTCCTTTAAAGATCTAGCCTTTCAGGGTTTCGGTGACTTTCTCAAGGTCACAAAGCTAAGAATGACTGAGCACAGCTAACTTCACGTGACGGCAGATGGGACAGAGCATAATCTCAGCTACTAGCTGGGCTCCCTAATCGTGCCCCAAAGATACGAGTTATCCACAAGCACAGTCATCTTGGAAAACAATCCGAAGTGACGGAACACTTCAGTTGCATAAAAGCTGATTCTTCGCACCTGTTAATTAGCCAGACCTATAAATAAATGAGATGTGTCAAGGTGGCACACCCCCGCTGCTCCTTCTCAGCAGCCGCCGTGGTGGGCCTGCAACGCGGGGCGGTGCCCAGCAATGGCACAAAACACCGAAGTGAGGACCTCAGAACCTCGGGGAAGCCCCAGTCCAGCTTCTTCCTTTTCCAAGTGGGGAGACGGAGGCCCGAGGGCTTGGGCTTCTCACCCAGCTGGGAAGAGGGGGCACCAAGTCCCAAGTCCAGGCCCCAGGCCTCCAGGCGCGGTGTTTGTTCTCCTCCTCCCAGGTGCCATGTTTGGAGGTCTACCTCTCAGCAACGCAGGGGGCCCTGCCTATGGCGAGACTGGGCACATCCCCCAAGGAAGTGTGGTCGGCAGAAGGAGGCTCCTTGTTTCATTCACTCCCTCATTCCTTTACTCAGCAGGTATTTATGAGGCCCTGCGCCATGCCAGGATCCATGCTCCCAGTGGTGAGGACTTCTGGGGAGTTTACAAAGCACTGGTGGGGACCGGGGGCCGATTTAGGATAAACAAACACACAATTGTTCACTTGTGAAATGAAGTACGAGAGAAAGGGAGGAGGAGGAAGAGGGAATGCAGAGCGCTGTGAGTATAATGGTGGGGATCTGAAACGGCTTCCCTGAACAGAAGGAGCAAAAACCGAGATTTGAAGAATATTAGCAGTAAACTAGATGTGGGGAAGGGGGGAATATATATATGAACCAGGAGAAAACGTTCCAAAATCAAAGCCAAAAGTGGTGCCCATGCTCTCCTTGATACTCAGAGTGAGTGGATTCAAAGGTGCCAGCCAGCTGATACATAAAACAGCATGAACAACTGACACGTGGAACAGCATGAACTGATGCATGGAACAGCATGAAAAACGGACACATGGAACAGCATGTTACAGTCTTTGGTATGATAAAATATACAATAATGAATGCAAAGATTAGAAAATATGTGTTATACCCCTAACGACAAAAAATTAATTTCCAAAGCATCTAAAGACCTTCTACAAGTTAATAAAAATAAAAATAGTAGGACAGAAAAAAGAATGAGTAAAAAGAATGACCAGGAGAGTCTAAGATGAGAAAAATACATGAAAATATATTTAATGTGAGGATGAAGCCTCAACAATGAGAAATCTATTTCAAGTCATTATTAGCTCAAGTAAGAAAGACTCATGGTCATGAGATGACAAAAATGTTACTTGATTAACTTCAACATATAATCCCAGTAAAATATGCTTTATAATATGGATCGAAGCAAGTCCTCTAGAAGAGATTTAGAGCCAGGCGGAGCCAGACACATGGATTCCCGTCCCATTTCTGTTGTTTATATGGACAGTTACCAACCTCTCTCATGTAGAAAATGGAGATAATAACAGTTTTAAGTGAGGATTGATGAAGAGAGACACAGAGAACAGCAGTACCTGGCACATAACACCACATAATAAGCACCAGTTAAGTATTGGTGTTGTTACAATAAAAGTAGTATCTTAAACTCAATATACACTCAAAGGTAAACTACAGACCGATAGTCTCTGATATAAAAAAGACAGTACTAGTGATACAGATTAAAAAGAAAGAGGCAAAGTGTCAGTATACATAGCTACTACGACTGCAAACCTACAGATGCAGAAAGTTTTAACTGAAAACTTCCAGAGTTAATATTTTTAAGTGTACTCAATTGACCAGATACAGCAAGATACAGAAAATAAAACAGTAACTTCCTTGCATATTGGCAATAACTAAAATACAGATTTAAAAAGATATCCTATCATCTAAATTATAGCAAAACACACAAATTATTATAATAAACTCACCAATATTTTATGGGGGTGATTTTTATAAAAAAAGTCAAACTTTTGGACAACTTAAAAGAAACTTTGAGTAAAATGAAAAATCTGTTACATTCCTGGATGATTATATCCAGGTTATAGCATAAACATATTGGTTTACCTAAATAAAGCTGTAGATTGAATGCCATTTCAAAAAAATTTCTCTGGATGTTTTCTGGGAACTGAAAAAAGTATCCCTAATATTCAGAGGAAGAGTAAATAGGATAGACGACAAGGAGATTCTAGGGTGTGCTAGCTCTGCCAGGTATTGAAAGGTATGGTTAGGTCAACAATAATAAAGAAAGTATATATAGTATTGCCACAAGAGAAAACAAGTCACTGGGACAGTGTGTGTGTGTGTGTGTGTGTGTGTGTGTGAATTGTATATCTAGCAACAACAAAAAAGAGCTACAAAAGCCACAGACAAGGTGATTTGTTTAATGTTTTCAAATACAAAGTAGTTTAAAAAAAGAAAGAAGACCTGGATAACGCATTCACATCTAACACTTAAAAAAAATTTGACCACAGGAAATTAAACTAGAAACGAATATTTAACAAGTGATAGGAAAACCACAAAGGAAAAGATAGATTAGAAAAATAGAAACACCTCCATGTTCTCCAAAAATCACAACAAAAAGCAGGGAAAATATTGTAGGAATGTCCTTATCAGCTGTATTGCAGTGAGGTGGTATTTTGCACGCGTGCTCTCTCTCTCTCTCTCTCTCTCTCTCCATTATATTAGGAAATAGAACACACATGTATGTCATATCTAGCACTGAGTGCCGAGCACATAGTAGGCCCGCAATGAATGTGCTGCTGCTGACGGAACTATTAATTACATTAGAGGCACAAGGAAAACAGTGGCTACTTACAAAAGGGAACTCTGCCCAGAAAACTGACTAGGTAAGAGGTTCAGGCTCCCCAGTGATCCGAGAATCGCACAGGAGAGCAGCCAGGCACTGCCCTTTTCACCTCCTTCATTAACAAAGAGTCAAAAGAGATCAGCGTTTGGGGGGGGGGGGCTGTGGCCACTCCTGCCCCTCCCTGGAGTGGAAAGTTGCTTGTGATTTCCCAGGACAGTTTGTTTCCGCACTGCTGCTTTGATTTCCTTACGAAAAACGCAGTGAAAACAGAGCGTGGGCAACTTGGCGACCAGAGGCCGTGCATGCCCGTCCCATCTTTCTCTATGAGCAGTAACGGAAAGAGCCTCGAAGGGCGGTTTTAATTTCCTCTCCCTGTTCACGGGCGAGCTATCTGGTTTCCAGGCAGCGAGGTGCTGGGTGAACGCAGGGAAACCCATCCATCAATTTTGTGGCCGCCGCGGCATGGCGACTTTGCATCTCGCAATAAAACAAGATTCATGGGCTTGACTCCAGTGGGTCTGACATTTCGGCAACGAGGGTGCATTTGCCAGGTTCCTACAGCCCTCCCCTCCTGTCTCCCAGCCGCTGTAATCACAAGTGAGGCCCCTGGGGTCTCCTGGATCCCTGAATGCGGGAGTCAGGTGCGAGGAGCATGTACGGAGAGACACAGCCCTCTGACTTCCTCTCCCCTTCAAAGGCGAAGGGGGCTTCAGGGGGGCGTGGGCTCTCACAGCCAGGGTGGGGGGGCCGAGCGTTGATTATGATCGTTTCATCCACCACAGTGCACCTACTATGCATCGGGCACTGTCTGGCCCCTGGGAGAGGAGAGGGGACCCGCCAAGTCAGGAGCAGCTGCTCCGAGGCCGTGGATGTGCTCAGAGCTCAGGCAGGTGTTCTAAAGAAGTGGAAGGGAGGACGGATGAGTCAGAGGGACGGGACAGGCTTCTCGGGGCAGGTGGGACACGCGCGACCGGCACGGGGAGACGCTGGGCCACGGAGGGCGCAGAGGAGCCTGGAAGGCCTCCCTGCCCAGGAGCGCAGCAGTGGGCGTCCCTGCCCTTTCTCTGGGCCTCTGCCGCCCTTCCCGAGCTCGGCCGGCTAAAGAGCCACACGGCTTTGTCACCCTCCTGTGATTGGTTGATGTGCACAATAAACCATTATCTGCTCTGCCGGCTAATGCTGATTGTCCCGTGTCCGTCTTCTGCACTTGACGAGTAGCGGCGCAGCACCTGGAGCAGAGCAGGTGCTCTGCGAGTGCTTCCTGGACTAGGTGACATGACTGGTGCATGGGCACTGGGGCCTGAGAGGGGGTGGGCTGGCACGAGCGGCAGCTACTGACAGCCCAGCTTCACCGCTCACCACCCGCCAGGGAGTGCAGGGCCTGGTGTGCCCGCCGCATTTCATCGTGGCTACAAACCTGTGCGGGAGGTGCTGCGGACACCCCCACTGACACACGAGGGCGTGGAGGTGGAGGTGATGTCACCTGCGTGGGCTCCTCACACGATGAGCTGGGTGGGGGCCGCAGGCTGGCTGCCCAGCGCGCTCTTCCCTGCGATGCCAGGAGACACGTCCCTGCAGGGGACCAACTGGTGGCTTAGAATCCTAAAGTCTGAGAGGGAACTCGATCCCCACGCCTCGGTCCTTGGGGCTGCTACACAGAACCCAAACGCTGGGCGGCTTCTTAACAACAAACATTTACTGCTCACAGTTCGGGGCCTGGTGTCTGCTGAGGGCCTACTTCCTGCCCAGGGACAACTGCCTTCCTGCTGTGTCCTCCCTCTGCGAGCTGTCCGGGGTCCTTTGTCAGGGCACCAATCCTGCTCCTGAGGCTCCACTCTCATGACCTGGTCACCTCCTAAGGGCCCCCCTCCTAACACCCACACACTGGGGGTTGGCATTTTAACCTGCGGATCTGCGGGAGTCACTGCCATTCAGGCTACAGCAATCCCCTACTCAGCATAAGAACTCTCATTTATAACCCCAACAAATAGTTGTATGTTGTCTGCCTGTTTAAATTCCAACTTTGTTAGTTCACAGGCAACTTACGATTGAAAGTGTAGCACTGGAAAGCTTTATTTTAAACCCTGAAATTTGTGGTTTCCGTTGCTTTAGGATAATAATAATAAGAGCAGTAATGACAGTAAGACCGCTCACCCCTTGATGTGCGTGGGATGACACGTCCCACCCGCCCCACGGGATCAGGGCCAGACGAGGGGACAGAGCCAGAGCCCGTCACCTGCTGACAGTAGCACCCAGAGAAATGATTAAAAATTGATGAGATTAGTTTCCATGGAAACCATCCACGTAAAGCAGTATTAGTGTGTTCCTGGATGGATGAAGAAGCTTCTGGAATCTTAACACGCAGCCTGAAGGAAGACGAGCTGTCAGGCTGGAAACCGTACGCCCCTGGCCACCCTTTATTTAAACACCTCCTGGGCCAGGCAGCCGAGTGGGCAGGCAGCTGCAGCTCAGCCGACAGCTCTTCTGCTGACTGGTCAGGGCTTTGGAAAAGTGCGGTGGGATGAGCCCTGGGTGCCTGTCCGCGACTGTCGGGACTGAGAGCGGTCAGAAGAGCCGCCCCAGACACGCAGTGCCAGCTCGGAGCGCATCCCACTTGCCCTTTGTGCCACCTGACACACTGAGCACACCTCCTTCCTGCGTCCTTTCTCGCCTCTCTGCGTCACTCCTTCCTCAGCCTCCCAACCTGCGTTCTCTTCTCAGAACACCCCAAGTGCCTGCCTGTCCCCCACCTTCTCTATGCATTTCCGGAAGTGACTAGGACTTCCGGTGTCCCTGCTGCCAAGCCCCGAGCAGCAGCGCCAGTCCCTGGCCGTCTCCGTCGAGACGCCCCCTTCCCACATCCTCCTCCTACCCCCACACCTGCGGTGGGTGAGCGACCACCCTCCTTCCGACCACCTCGATACCTCACAAACTGTCCCCTCCCCTACAGGTCCCCTCCCCTCTACCACCTCGGTGTGGCCCCCTCCTCGCGCAGCTCGCCCCACTGGACGCGCCTCCTCGCTTGTCTTCCTGCAGCTTCTCTAATACTTGCCGTGTGCCGCCCTCAGTGCTAACTTCCAAAAACTCCGGTCATGCCACCACTGTCACCGGCCGCCCCTGCTCCTTCAGGGCCCACAGCACATTACGGTCAGGCCCCTTCTTGTTCCCTGCTCTGCCTCATTCCCTGTCACTCGCCGAACGTCCAGTCTCTGGCCTCTGCACTGGGACCCACACACTCCTGCAGTCGGGGGGCCCACTCTTCCTTCCACACGCGCCCTGAGCCTCCCCTGACTGGGGGCAGACGCCCGGTCCTCTCTATACAACCAGGAACACACGACAGGAGTGAAAATGACACTCAGTGGGGGCTCATCACCGGCCTGGTGAGCGAGCGCCACCTCGGAGACTCACCACCCTCTGAGCCACCTGCTTCCACGGCGAGCAAGCTCTTCGTAACACGTGTGTCCCGGACGGTCCGTCCACTTACCTGTCTCCCCACTACACAGGTGAGCTCCCGGGACACAAATGGTGATGCGTACATCCTAGTGCCCGGCAAATCCTGAGTGGAGACTGGCAGGGAGGCGAGAGGAAGGAAGGACAAGGGAGAGGAGGACGCCGGGGCTGCGGGCCGGCCGGGACAACACGGCACAAGAAGACCCGTCCTTCCCGCTCTGACTTTGCCCCCACCAAGCATCTCTGATCTGTAACTGGCCCTGACCACACCTTCCCCCACCCCTGGTCCAGGCCCCCCAATAACAATTAATGAGGTGCAGCTGGCCCATACTTGGCCCCCAGGGATTTAGTGGGACTTGTTTTCCACGTATCTGGCTCCTCTGAGTGGCCAAATACAAGGTCAAGAGCATTCCGAGCTGGATCCAGGGAGGTACAGTTACACCTGGCCACGTTCTGCCATCACGCAGGCCACACCTGAACGCTCTCCGCCCGCCTCCCCCAGTCCTAGCACTCATACCACCGTCAGGACCAAGGACAGCAACGCACCAAGGCCCGAGTTATGACTGATGTCCGTTTCCCTCCCTAGACATCTCGTGGGGCAAAGCCCATCTCACGCTCAGACTACATGTGCCACGTCGCCAGAAGCACCCAAGCCGGCTGGCTCACCAAGCTGGGCCTTTCTTGCATTAAAGCAACAAAGAAGCTGGCTTCTGATTAAAAAGGAAATGACTGGGGGGAGAAGTCTCCGGGACGGCCACCTAACATTCAAATGCGGGCAGAAGAGAGCACTGTTTAAATGACGACACCCATAGTATTGACTCCCCGAGATGAAATATTGGAGCGAGATGAAGGACGCGGAGAAATCAATCTCCCTGAGCTTGGCTGCACAGAGCTGGTGTTTGCAGGGCGCGGTAGCCAAGAAAGCTCGATTCCTTCCTTAATGCATGTGAGTCTGTGCCCCGTTTTTCATTAAATCTGTCACTTGACAAATGCAGGCTTCAGCGCGGCCAGCCCGGGGGCGGCTGGCTGAGAGGAGGGCTGTCTGAAGAGCTAGGCTGAAATCCAAGGGAAAGCAGCGTCTGCCGGGGCGAAGGAGGAGGCCAGGGCACAGGGTCAGGCCGGCCTTCGTCCCCCAGCAGAAGGCTGCTCCACAGGGCATGTCCTGTCCTGGCACCGAGGGAAGGGGCCCAGGAGAGAGGCAGTCCTGACGGAGCGGTTACTGTGCAGCAGAAGCTGGGGTGCGCTCTCTCTCTCCACACCATCTCATTTAAGCCTCGCCTCAGCACTCTGAACACGACAGCCCACGTCCTGGGTGAGGAGATGAGGCTCACGGGATTGGGAGGGAGGCCTTGACTCCAGGCACCGGCGTCCCAGAGCCTACCAGGTGCCCAAGCCTGGCTGGCCTCCGGGCCATCAGCCCCGAAAAGCGCCTGGGCAGCATCGCAGCCCTCCCGCAGGGGAGGGGCTCCTAGACGCATTTGCTAAAGGACTTTGCAAGTTAAGGCACGCAGGAGACGGTGTAAAACTGTGACAAACAATAAAAAATCTTACTCATTGATTACCTACAACTATGCCATCTGAAATATTCATTTTTCCCAGATCCAAAACAAAAATAATAGTCCCTATCTCTGTGGAATGCTTATCTTCGTGGAATTCCTCACATGTGCATAGATGAAAGCTTCAACCTTGGTTAAAAAATAAATAAAACAGGGCCGGCCCAGTGGCTCAGGCGGTTGGAGCTCCAAGGCTGTCAGTTCGATTCCCACATGGGCCAGTGGGCTCTCAACCACAAGGTTGTCAGTTCAATTCCTCGACTCCCACAAGGGATGGTGGGCAGCGCCCCCTGCAACTAAGATTGAACACGGCACCTTGAGCTGAGCTGCCGCTGAGCTCCCGGATGGCTCAGTTGGTTGGAGTGCGTCCTTTCAACCTAAAGGTTGCCGGTTCGACTCCCGCAAGGGATGGTGGGCTGCGCCCCCTGCAACTGGCGACAGCAACTGGACCTGGAGCTGAGCTGCGCCCGACACAACTAAGATTGAAAGGACAACAACTTGACTTGGAATAAAGTCCTGGAGATGCACACTGTTCCCCAATAAAAAGTCAAAAAAAAATAAACAAAACAGAACAAATTCCCTAGGGAACAATATTATCTTTAAGAAAGGAGCCCCAAGTCCACATCTAAGATGCTGACTTAACTAAACTGAAAATGGCGAGCCCCGGTGCCAAGACACTGTCGTTAGGTTACCTGACATTACGATTAATAAGACATCACCGGGCTGCTCCGACACAGGTGATAAATCATCGCCCAGACACCTGGCTGGGCAGCGTGTCTGACAGCTGTCCCCACAGCCAGGAGTGCTGTCGGAGCTGGTGAGCACCTCACCTCAGAAGCTCTGACTCGTACACACACAGTGACAGATTCAATCAGAAGCCAGGCCATCAGGCTGCAGATGGCAGAGTGAGGGTCTCTGTGAAGACCCGCTCCCAGCGGGCCCGGCCCTGCAGGAGCTGTACCGGCCAGGGCGGGGGTGTGCACGTGGTCTCCCCGCCTGCAAGCCCCCGTCCTCCCCGTGTCTCCAGGGCAGGACTGACGACTTCGCTCAAAGGCAGAATCCGCAGATTTTCTGATGTGGGACTGACCACCACACAAGGCCTTCTTTTTAGGCCAAAGGAGCACTGGTGAAGGTTTTAGAAACCACAGCGCCTGTGGCAATGTATTCAGTGTTATTTAACACGGGCATTTACAGGCCACTGTGGCGAACAGCTGCCTTTAAAATGCCTTGGGCTTCAGACTTGCTACAGGGCCCAAGGCTGTGTCACCAGAGCTGTCGCTTTATCAGGGTCTGTCTTCCCTGCTCGGCTGGCGATGCGGACCCCCTACGGCAGATACCTCTTCAGGGGCACACGGCCTGACATTTGCCCCGTTTTTGTCTCTGATACTGAATGAAGGAGTGAGAACACTGGACTCTGGTGAGTGAGAGTGAGGCAGTCTAAGAAGAAATAGAATTTAGATCGCTTTGCTCTGCCCACTCTGTCTCCTAAGAGTAGGATCCAGTCACGTGACCTTGCCCTTGATCCATCAGCTTTACTCTCCAGGGTGCACATGGGGGCTCTGAGCCCCCCCCACGTGAGGGCAGCCCCCAGGCTTACTCTTGTGGCCCCGGAGTGAGAAGCTGAGGGAGCAAGGGCACCCCGCGCCCATCAGTTCAGGTCCTCCCCAACCCTCCCCTTCTTTCCGCGCTTCGCACAGTCACGCCTCAATCCCCTTTGCTGGCCTTCTTGGCCGATATGTGCCCAGCTGGGTGGGGGCAGCTACTGCGTACGTCCTGCTCTGAACCGTCCCTTCACCCAGGACAACCTGTCCGTGACCACACAGCACCTCCTGCACTTATGCCCCACCCAGCGCAGCAGCCCGCCCAGGTGGCAGTGCCAGCCCGAATCATGGTCCAGTAGCCTTGGTCTCCCTGCGAGGCCCCTGACAGCTCGGACCAGGTTCCTGCCCAGTCCTGCATGCTCCCCACTCCTCTCCCCTTTCCATTCGCCCCGGCTGCTGACGTGTCCACTTGTCCAGCTGCCAAGACCGCAGAGCAAATGACACCCACGAGCCAGGACGCAGACCCAGCACCCAGTTGCTGAAAGGAACACAGGTCCTGGCCCAGATGCCTGGTTCAGGACACACAGATGTGTCTCCTGAGAAGACAGGTAAACGCTCCCTCTGTCCCAGGCACAGCCCACCTGGTGGCACCGGGATGGCACAGAGGCCGCTGAGCAGATGGGCAGCGCACAGACATACGAGCAGAAGGATGGAGAGAAGAGTTTTTTGAAAGAATATGGCTATTTGCAAAAAGGCATGCTGAATTACCACAACGAGAACACTCAGAATTTGGGGGCTTTCACACCCAGGTCTTACGGATCAGTGGTATTTCCATTTGAATTCTGTGTGGGACCAGGGTGTCACCAGGGCTCTTTGGGTCACAGCCTCTGAGGGGCCCCGCCATCCTTCCTGCAGGGAGGACAGGGACAGGAAAAGCTTCCCCGACGATCATTTTCTGAAGCCACTTAGACACCTATATTGGTTCCTATCTGGCTTATCCCAGCCCCACAGGGTCCCACGCTCAAATAAGAACTAGATACAGAAAATTTTATCAAGGTGGGCTTTTCTAAAATCAGAAGAGGTCACATGTTGTAGGATTCCATTCATTCATACGAAATATCCAGAAGAGGCAAGTCCGTAGAGACAGAGAGGACATGAGTGGTTTCCAGGGGTACAGAGCTTCTGTTTGGGGTGATGAAAAAGTTCTGGAAACAGACAGTGGTGATGGTTGCACACACTGCGCATGTGGTTAATGCTACTGAATTGTACACCTCAAAGTGGTTAAAATGGCAAATTCTATGTTATTTGTATTTACCCCCCCAACACACACAATCAGAAAGAAAGCAGGTGACAGCCTCGCTACCTTTCAGCACATAAGAGACTATACGTTGATTGTGCTTTTGCCGAAGACATCACGTCACGCACAAGAGCCTTTGCAATTCCTGCCAACTTCCCCCAGCCCCTCCCGCTTCCCTGTCCCCAGGCTGCCATCACGGCACTGGATGTCACGCTGAGCGCTCGCTGCGTCGGGGACACCACATGGAAGCCTGCGTGCTAAGCTGGTCTGCCTGTGCTGTCCTCGGGGCGTCTCTCAGCTGCGCCCCACAGACAGATGGGGGTTTCCTCTCCAGGGCTCCTTCCGCACCCCTTGGCAGGCAGGCCACTCTCATGCCCAGACCCTCAGGGTCAATTTGGAGGCTAACGACACGCATATGGATGACGCTGGCACTGCAAGTACGTGCAGCTGCTGGGGCTGCCAGGACCAGATGTTCAGCTGATGATGAACCTGGGCTGAAGATGAGCTTGTCTGAAGACCGCCGGCTGAGAACCTACAGGTCTGGCCTAGAAACGGTCGTCTCCCATTGAGCCTGACACAGGGGGCCTGGGATTTCAGGCGCTGGGGAAGCGAGAGAGGCGCTGGTTCTGAAAAGCAGCATTTACCCGCTGGTAGGGGTACGCAGGTACGTTTCGTCTGGCCCTCGCAGCATTTAAAAAAATTAATTGCCATCATTTACAAACTGCGCCCCCAGGCACCACCTCCTACACCCGCCACCCGGCTCGCTTTCCCTATTTCATAGCACCTGCCTGGCTAGAACACGGGTTCAGATCTGCTTTCCCCAGTTTACTGACATTGAGGCGTGACATGATTCGGTGGTTCCCCGAAGGAGTTTGAAGCCTCAGCCACTGCCGCAGGGCGCAGAGGACACCGCCCTGTCAGAGGTCCCAGAGCCCCAGCAGGCACGCAGGGGAGGGAGGGAGGCCGGGCACTGGGATCTCGCCACCGCTGTCACCAGCCACTGCTGGAAGGAAGCAGAACCTTCGTACATGTCGACCAATATAACCTAGTCGTTCAAGGTGGTTCCTTGAGACAGGGCGCGCAGCAGACCTGAAGCTTGTCCAGGGCTCCATGCTCGTCCTCTGCTGGCTCAGCCAGTGCAGGCTCCCAGCCTCCTTCCCACCTCACAGGTGCCACGTGGCTGAGTGCCAGCCCGCTGGGCAGAGTGACATGTCTCCCACGTGCAGCCGACTGAGTGACTACCGGGTGGAGACACCTGAGCTGCAGGCCTCCAACCACTGCTGTGTTAACATCTCCCAAACCTACCAAGTAGGTTTTCTGGAAACCATACTGCTGTTGCCAGAATATTGATTCTCTCAGAGTAAAACCACAATGCATTTTTAGAGATAGACCACATCCACATGGATTGCAAATTCACTGAAGGTGAGATGCTTGATTAATGCAAAGAAAAAGTCAAGTCCCTTTCACTCAAACCCATCTGCCCGGCTCCGACAGCATGTCTGGGTAAGGGGGTGCGGGGAGGAAACGGACATGCCACGTGCACAGAAGTTTGACGGCATGTTTGACGTGCTTGCTGCACTACATTTTGAGCTTCTAACTATCACTGAGTAGGTTTTGGGGAGCAAGCAGAGCTTATCGCACACACGACGATGTCATTGGCAATGACAGAGGACACACGCGGGGTGCTTGCTGTGCTCGGGTCCTGGGCTATTCAGTGCATGCGTCGCTTCATTTGCCCCTGGCCTGCCCCGAGGGAGGGGCAGCTACAGGCCTACCGGCATAGATGAGGAGACCAGACTCCCTGACACCCCACTGCTGCCTCACAGTGCAGCTGTGTGCTCATGTGCTCCCCGCCCTTCTTCCTGCTAGAGACGGCGTGGGGGCGGCTGGGGCCGCACGCGCCTCACTCCCCACTTGGTCCCAGGGCCCGACTCGGTGCCATTCACATCTCCTGTGCAGGGAGTTCCTGCGTGACTACAGTCAGGAGAGCGCGTGCCCACTCTAGTGATTTATGGCGTCTACTTAGAGCTGGGGTGAGATTTCGGGGGTCTGTGGTGTCTTAGTGAAGTCCATCTGGGGACCGGCGGTGCATGTGCCGTGACGTTGCCAGTCCTGGGTCAGCTTGAACAAGTTGGGTCGCGAGGCCCATGCATTATGCTGCTTCTACATTAATCACAGACGCGGGGAGTGAACACCTGGGGAAGAAACACTTGCTTTCATGCGTTGATTTTATCGGGCGGCTAACAGTCAAGCACCAAAAGCTAGTTGGTTCAATAATGATCATCTTCAAAACATGTTCGTCCAAAGTGGGGACAGAAAAAATCTGCAAATGCCCCATTATCTGGGATTCCGAGCTGAGGACAGACGGGATTCATGGCCCCCCAAGTCGCTGAGGAGGCTCATCAAATTCTGCGTCAGCCTGGCCAGTGACGTCTGCCAACTTTTTACATATTTCTTCATCTTCAAAATGGAAACAAGGCTATTTCTCAGCTTCCTGGAGGTTGTGAAGAATAGGTAACACACAGGCATTTTTAAAGCAGGTGACACAGCTGAAGGGCTTGCTAACTGTGGGCAGGCGGGAATTCATAAATCCCAGCCCTGTGGTCCCATCCATCCTCGCTCTCCCTGTCATTTACAATCATTCATTTTTAATCAGAAAATAAGTTACCTCAGTGCAAAGGATTTTTAAAGATCTCATAGCAAACCTGACGGAAGGAGATCGGGTGAGGCTAGGAGAAACGCATTTACTGCCAGCAAACAAGGTTCCAGCTTACGCAAGCCCACACTATTTTCACTTATTGCTGGCTCCTGCTCTGGGCTAGCCTTTTCAGAGCAAATGGATGACACGCTGTCCCTTCGATGCCTTGAATGTGGCTGCAGTCAGTCCCTGGAGCCAAATGGGGAAAGAAGAAAAGACAAAGTAGTAAAGAAAAGAAAAAGAAAATCAATAAAGGAACTGAGAAGACAGGACCCATCAGCTGGGGTATATGGGTGTCCACATGTGTACCGCCAGACGTGTCACATGGCTCTACAGTTTACCTGGCCCACTGTGGATACTCCAAAGGATTGGTATCTGGTGTTGAGTAGGCACTCAACAAATTACCATCTATAAACGGAATTGGCTTCGAATGAAGTAGTTAAAATTAGATCTTTATCTGATATTGACACATGTCAAAATAACCATGGTTTTGTACTAATCCTTAGCATTTCTATTACTTAGGGAGAAAAAGTATCTAGCCTCCGACCCCAGACTCCACAACTGTCCTGAAGCTTGTTAGCTCCCAAGGAGGCGCCGAGACGGTCCAAAGAGGCAAAGGAAGGGCCAGCTGTGAGGCCACAAGGATGCCCCAGGTTATTCTGCAGCCCCCAAGGAATCGCCAAAGGGTTTTGAACATGAAAGTAAAATGATCAGGGTTGTGATTAACAAAAATTACACTCCTGATGACGTGGCAGAAGAGTCAGAGGAAAGAAGCTGGATGCAGGGATGGTAATTAGAGAGGAGGTTGGTGGCAGCAGTGAAGGCTGAGGTTCGGCTGGCAAAGCTGGAGCTGAGGGACCCGCAGGTTGAGGGGCACTAAACATGCTGGACAATGTCGATGGAAACCAAGGGCAGGGAAGGAAGTGGGAACTCAGCAGGAGTCCGGAGCCCTGGCAAACACTAGCTTGGTGCGGGGACCAACAGGCAAGCACATTCGTGGAAGAAGAGCCGACACTGAAACTGTTCAATCTCCCCACAGTACAAAAGGGAACTTGCAGTTTGAATCAAGAGCACATCGTAAATTTTGTCACATGCTGGAGGGAGCAGAAATACACGGGCTGGGGGAGCAAACCCCAACTGGAGGTCCAATTCCATCCACGGGCTCCACACAGACCCAATCCAAGCGCTCAGGAGCCAGATGACAGGGATGAGGGAGGTGGCTCGCTGACCACAACCACTTGTAGAACTCACAATGCACACGCTCGTAGCACAGGCTCCGACAATGCTCCAGTAAACAACACGTGTAACTTTTTTTAACCCCTACTTGCCCAGAGTTCCGTAGGCAGGGATCAGTAAACGATCTCAGAACGTCTGCTGATACCTTCACACATAACGAACGACAACTGGGCACACGCAGGGATTCGGCTCCCGCAAGTTACGCCCATGGCGCTGTCCGTGGTTCTCACCACTGGGGAGGAGAGGCCTGAAGCAAGCCTCATTCTTCTCACTCTTCTGAAAAGCGATTTATTTCCTGTCTGGATACATGTCGGATTCCTTGGTCATGACTGAAATGCAGGGTTTCATCCGGATGGGTCTACACGTGGGTCTCCTTTTATGAATATTGTCTGGACCTCGGAGGGGCCTTTCCAGATGGCGATTCAGGTGTATGATGCCCTTGTCTGTGCACTTCACCTGCTCGCTCTCAGGACCAGCCAGAATCTCTATGAGAAATCCCAGCTCTCTCTCTGCCCGGCCAGAGTGGACATCTGCTGTTCCACTTTCGTCCTATTTTCCGGTTACTTTTAAGCGTCCTTTCTGCTGCCTTCAGACTTCTCCTCCACACCACGAATTTAGTTTTCTATGTGCTGTTCATTGCTCCACCTAGTCCCCCTTTACAGCAATGGTTTTCTTTCACATTCTTCTTGTAACTCTGCTGCTCTCTGTGCACCTCTGCCCACCGCCTTATCCTCGCAGCTTTCCAGCTGGTTTCATAGACGTAGCTGGTGATTAAATGGCATCTAACACGTTGGCTTCCACATGGAGGATGTCATGCAGCCTGGCAGGCACAGCCGCCAATTGGGAAGCACGTCCCCATCTGAAGCTGGCTCCAGCAATGGCTGTCACGCAGGCCTGATGTTGCCAGAGAATCCAAACTATGGATTTTTCAATGTAAAATCCATTCATTTTTAAAAGATGACATTATTCCATGTTTTTAAAATAAAAATAAAACACTGTTTGGGCCAATTCCGTGAGCCAGATGCAGCCCCAAGACCACCAGTTTGTGAACTCTGATGTTTGGGATTGCATGCTCCTGAAGAATCCTAAGCTGGGGGCGTCACGTTTTAGAGACAATCATATAAATACAATTTTGGACACGTGATGTTAGAAATAAGCTGATGAAATCTTCCAGTCAGCAGCTGGAAATATGTGCATAGAAAATGACTGCATTGTTCTGACAAAGCAAAACCCTCCATGTGGTCCACAGCCAACGTCCCCGATGTCTCTGATGAATTTGGCGCTACTGATATCCTTCCCCTGACAACAGCATTTTATGTCCCAGGCTCGGCGCTAAGGGACGTACATGCACGAGCTCACTGAAACTCACACACTCCACACCTGTGACTTAGTGCCATCGCTATTAAAGATGAAGACATTAGCACGTTCAAGGTCAATTCGTATTTTAGGAATATATGGACTAAACTGACACACAGATCAGGAAGTACACACACACACACACAACACTGGTTTCCTTGAGGGCTAACAGGATGTGTTTTCACAATGGGGCACGGTATAATTACCATCAGGATAGACAGGGCAGTCCCCAAAGAGGGTTGTTTAGAACGCGCTAGCCTCCCGTTACAGGGACAGGAAACGGGCATGGTTCTCATGAGCCTGGGGTCGGCGGCACTGTGCGACTTCTCAGGAAAGAGCTTGCGAGGTGGGGACTGGAGACTGTAAGGACAGATGCGACATCCCTGTGCACAGCGCCAGTCCCCCGAGACTTGCTGAAAACTTGGGGACTGTCCTCTGCTGTGTGTAACCAACAGGCAGGCACAAAGCCACGGAGCCTCCCTATTTACTAGCAGCGTTGGAACCAGAAGAAGCCTTAAGGAAACAGCTGGCTTGGCTCCCCTGTGCCCTGGGAATGTTCTGGCCCAGAAGCCAGCTGCAGAGCTTGTGGCTGGTTGCTCTCCAGATCCCTAGAAGCCCCCAGGGGTTTGGGAACTATGATCTCAAAGAGAGATAGGATAATGATCAGTGTCACACAGAGGCTCAGAGAGGTGGCAGGGGTTACCTGAAGTCACACAGCGCAATACTAGAGGGCTGGGATTTCAACCCAGGATGGGCCAACTTCAGCCCCTCCAAATCCCCTGGCTTCCCGAGGCTACAGCATCTGGACCTGCTCGGTCACCTGACAAGCAGGTGCATTTGGCATTTTGCAGGTACCAGCAAGTGTGGAGGGAAGTCCCATCCCAGAAGCCTGCAGAGCCTGTGCCCTGGTTCCTGCAGCGAGAGGAAGCCAGATGGGCTGGAGACGAGAAGCAATGTGTCCTGAAAGGCGTCCCACCGGAGGCCCACGCCGACGGAGCAGCTGTCGCGCTGCTTCCCCAGAGGCTTGAAGCTACAAAGAACGTACATCCGGGGCCTTCTAGGAAAGGAGGATGTGTGAAGAGTGCAAGGCAGCCATTTCTCCTTCTCCCGTCATCAAACATCATTTGCTAAACTCTGATTTTTAGCCAAAGCAGGTGTTTTATAGTGTTTTATAGTCAGAGGCTCTTTTCATATTAACTACTTCCCTGGTTCGTATATTTCTAACCCGGGATGAATTCAGTGTGGTATTGAAATTGTCAAGGGAAATCAGCCGAGGAGACGATGTTAGAGGCAGACTGTCTGCGCTGAGAGCTTGAAGGACTTGTTCCAAAACAAACGGCGGCAATAAAGAGGAGATGGGCAGCTGTGTGAGAGGGAGGCCGGGGGACGGACGGGCATGGTGCTCCCGCTGTGGGTGCAAGGCTTCCCAGGTGTCAGACGGAGCTCTGCATCTCAGCGTCCCCCGAATGCAGACATCAACTGACATCATTTACGTCCCTCTGAAGAGCCCTCTGAAGACAGAAGCGCCCAGGAGTCAGCGGCACCACAGTTCCTGCGCTTCCTTCATCAGGGTGCTGTGTGTCTGCCTTTGGGAGGACATGCTCTGACCAGAGGTGAATGACAGATGTCTGTCACACGCATTTGGGCTTGTTTTCCTATATCCGTCACCCCCAACACGAGTCACACTATGAAAGTGAGCAAGACAAGATGACTCAGTGTTAATGACAGATGGTGAGTTTTGTGGGCTCTGCAGGTGAGTCTTACACCCGGGCCACTTCGGCTTCCTGGCCTAAGCTAAGTGATGTGTCAACCCCTGGCTGTCGTTACTGGTTCAGGGACCCCCGACCTTGGCTGACCTACACAGACAGAAGGGAAGTCTGACACCCCGCGGTCCAGGGAGAAGTCTCTCACGTCTGAGCAAGGAAGAGTGGGGATCGCCCTGGTCACCATCTTGTCCCCGTGGGGGAAGCGGCCGAGGGAACGGGCCACCCACTGCAGCTGGCAGAGAGGAGGGAGAGAGAACCTGTGTCCTTGGTACCAATGGGACACAGCCAGACAGCCCTGGAGCCTGTCCTCAGTTACACCTCTCATCATGTGACATAACAAATGTCTTTACTGCAGACACCACCGCGGGTCAAGTTTTCTGCTGCTGGCTGACAGCATCCTGATTAATTCAGCTCGTGGCGGGCAGCAGCTGTGGCACCTCCGAGATGCCCACCTAAGCAGCCCGAATCCAGAGAACTAAAAATCATCAACACTTGCTGAGTGATTGTGGGCGAGGCACTGTGCCAACCGGTTTCAAGCGACCATCTCAGTCATTCTTCACAGCTACCCTATGAGGGGGGTACTTGAGGGGTGTCCTCATTTGCGGATGAGGAAACTGAGGGAGATCGTGTTTAAATGACTCGTCCCAAGCAAGTGGCAGGGCCAGGATGTGAATCCAGGGAGTGTGAGCCCGGAGCTGCAGTGCCAACCACGGAGCCAGATAAGCTGCTGCCTGGGGAAGCCCCTGGGTCCCAACACCCCGCTCTCCCGCAGGAAGCAGGCTGACCCGGGGTGGTGGGATGTGACCTTTAGGCATAATTTGCTGACTGTCATCAGCCTAGACACTAACTTGTGCTGAAAGCATCAACCAGGAGAGAAAACGCCTGCTTCCCAGAGTAAAACGACGGCAGGGCTGGGAGCCATGGGGACGGGGGCTTCCAGCCCTGGGAAACCAGACGGGGGGGGGGGTGGGCAGAGGATGGGTTTTAAATTCACCTGGGGGATGAGCAAAGGCAGGGGGTCCACTGACAACTGAGCTTGTGCCAGTCACTGCACGGGGCCCACCTCTGTTTCCCTTATTTCTTAGAGTGGATGAACTTTGCATCGATTTTAGAGGGGACTGCATTTTTCAAACTGAACAGAGATGGAATACCAGTCTCCGAAGACATACCAATATATCCAAATAAATTCCAGTCTCCGATGCCAAAATATAAAGTCAATTCAATCAGCTAATGAAAAATAAAAGGTCAGCCAGATTTTGTTCTGTTCTTTTTTGTTTTTTGTTTTTAATCCATGTGGATAACCAGTCTGTAGCTTTTACTTTTTGGTGACTATTCTAGTAGCCAAAATCATGGCAGAAGGTCTGTTTATGAAAAACAGTGACACTAAGTAGCTGCAGCCGCTCCTGACTTGCTCGTCAATATCTCAGCGCCCCAGTCACTTTCATGTGCGATGCTGACCCCAGGCCATCTGTGCCTCTGACAGCTCTGGGTGGGATTCCCGGTGCCCTACGCACTGCTGGCACGGAGGCTTTGCCACCCATGGCGGGTCCCGGGGCCAGTGGTGACGGTGCCTTTGGGAGCTTGGGAGAAATGCAGCATCTCGGCCCTTCCCCAGACCTGCCAACCGGGCCACAGAGGACGAGATGACAAACAAGACACAGTCCTGGCCCCCAGGGAGCTTAGACACCAGAGGAAGAAAGGGACTCAAAACCGGGTGACCAGAGCGCACTGACTAGGGGCTGTGAGAATAAAGGCGAGGCCCCGGGGCCCAGGGAGGGTGTGCAGTCCCTGGAGGTCGGGCAGGGCTCCCGGCATCCCCTCGAGCTGACCTCCTGAGGAGCAGCAGATGGCTCACACAGAAGAGAGGCCCCCGCCTGGCACGTTCCCTACGTTGACAGCCTCCCTGGGAAGCACATCCTCGGGGCACGGGCGACAGGTCCAGAGGGGACTTTGCACCTCAGACGCAGGGAAGCACGAGGGCAGCAATGGGAGCTGAGGCTGCGTGATTAGCAGTGGGGGTGTCCCTGTCACATGCCGTGTTTTCACTGCCACTGTTAACAGTCCACTTTGCATGCGCTCCTGTGGGATTCTTTGTCCAGCCTTAATAGGATGCAGGGCCATCTGAATCCCACACAGAAGAATCGGGTGACATAAAAATGCCTCTTTCCTCACCCGCCACATGGAAGAGGTCCCTGACTCCAAATGCTGTCACTTCCGGTACCTTCCAAGAAGGCACAGGTGACTAAAGGCAGACCTTACTGAGTGGGTGGACCAGCCTGAGACGCCCCCCGCTGTGGGAAAGCCATGGCTGTGCTGTGTCACAGCTGTACCGTGCCCGTGGGAAGGGGCGAGAGGCTGACAGAGGGAGGGCCTGCTGTACTCCAGCCACATCTGGGCAGGATGCCTAGTGCCCTGGGGTCGGTGTCACTGCCCTGTGACACAGGGCACAGCAGAGGAGAGAGAGAATTCTGTGGTGAGGTAATGTCGGGCCCCAAACTCCTCTTACTCCAGGCCTGGCTGCTTCCCATACAAGAGAATAAAGAGAAATCAACAATTCTCAAAGGAGAGTACAACACTGCTTCCTCAGAAACTAATCAACAGATAAAAAAACAAGCAAAGATACAGAATATGAATAACACGATGAAAATACTTAAAATTATAAAAGATGTAGAACAGTTTATATCCAGCAGAAATGTAGCATTCCTTTGAACCATGCAGAAGTTTGTAGATGGTACATATTAGGCTGCATGGGGAGCGCCAATCAATTCCAAAGAATTAACATCACATCAAGGACATTCTCAGAACATACTGTAGCAAAATTAGAAGTAAAGAACAAACGTTATTTTTTATTTTTATTTTTAAACCTATGTATGTGAAAGTTGGGAAGTATACTACTAAGCGAAAGGAAGTTGTAAGAGAAACTATGGATTACTTATTGAATGACAAAACATTACATGTCAACATTTGTGAGCTGTGGCTAAAGCAAAGGGGCATTTTTGTTTTAAGTACATTTATAAGAAAACAAAAAACGTTGAATAATGGACAAATCATTCAACTCAAGAAGCTAGAAGAAGAACACAAAAGAAGCAGGAAGGAAATAATAAAGTGCAGGCAATTAAATAGAGAAATAGAGAATAATAGACAATTAATTATCCAATAAAGCTACTAGGTAGAAAAACCCCTTGTGAGATTAACCATCAGAGAGAGACAGAGAGAGACAGAGAGAGACAGAGAAAGAGATGGAGAGAGAGAGAGAATGAAGTGAACAAGACAAGAATAAGAAAGGGAAAATAATCACACACACAACAAACATTTAAAATATAATGAGTGATATAGAACTTTGAAAACCAAGATGAAGTGAAGTATCTGTAGAAAAACTTTTAAATGCCAAAGTTGACACAAAAAGAACTAGAAAGCTTAACTGAACCAATGGACATTAAAGGATTCAAAATGGTAATGGATCTCTCCTGCTGGCCAGATGTGGCTCAAATGTAAGTTTTCCCTGATTGCTCCGCAAAAACAAAAGAAAAAGCCCACTGACAACATCGTAAACAGAACTAGCTGACAAAATAGCCCCAGGAGCCCTAGAATATGGGCAGGTGGGGCCAAAACAACAACATCAAGAGTCTCACAGCTGCACGGGAGCAACCCAGGGGCCGCGAACGCACTGAGAAAGAAAAAGCCTAGAACTCACCTGCCAGGTCTCACCCCCAGAAGGAAGGGACCCGCTCAGGCTTGAGTACTGGAGCAGCCAACACGAGAACAACCGTCAGAATGGGCGGGGCTTCTTGGGGTCTAATGGGTGGGCCGGTCGTCCAGGAATTATGACAGTTCTGGAGGGCTGGGGGCAGGGGTCTCAGGGGAAGGCCAGAGCCCCGCACTGTGGAGAAACTGCTCGGCATGGAACACAGATTGATGGGGGCAGGAACACGTGGGCTGCGCATATGAACAGGAAATAGGATCCGGGAAGACAGAGCTCAGGAAGGAAAGTTCAATATTAGGAAACCCATAAATGTAATTCATCCTACTAAGAGAGTGAATGAGAAAAACTGCGTCATCTGCATAGATTCGGAAACGAAATCCAACACCCATCTTAAAAACACTTGCTAAAATACAAACTGAGGCTATTTCCTGCGCATGAGAGCACACACGGACCTCAGCCTCAAACGGGCACCGCCCTTAATGGAAGACGAGCAGCAAGGATTCTGACTCATGTTTGTTAATCCTTGCATTAGATGGATTTAAAAAATTACATCGTTATTTGCACTAATCTCCAACGGAAATTTAGCTTTTCCTTCTTCAACTGTGAACGTAGGTAATAAACCACAGTAACATCAGAATTCCTGATGACTTTGTCGCTTACAGAAATCACACATTTTTGTATCATATTACTGCTGCAGGTATCGAAACAGCGTTCATGCCTCTCATTGATTCGAAATGACGGTATTACTCAGACCTGCCACTATAGCTGGCTATTTCATGCAGCAATAATACTTCAGTAAGTACTTCGATACTTGGTTCCCTTTGTCATCCTACGTATTTTATTTTTTGCATTCAAAGTCTTAATTCAGAGAAAGGATCCCTAAACATTGCTTGACGGCCAGCGGGGTGCAAGGCACACAAAGCGCTGTGAACCCCTGCAATCGTCACTTTCCATAAAGTCAGGAGTGAACTGAGCATGTCCACTGTCCTCAGTGGTGGCGAGGATTTCAAGGCCCGCCACTGGCTGCACCTGCTCTCACACTCACACGCACACTCGACGTGGCCGCCCTGCTACGCGAGAGGCCAGGACAGGAGCAGAAGAACGGGAAGGGGAGAATGAACCCCAGGCACAGGGCAGCCCTCGTGTCTCCAGCCCTGGGAGCAGGAGGTCGCAGGGCAGGTTGGCAGCAGGGGACTGCCCTGCCAGGGCCCGGTGCCCAGCGTCCTGCGGGCTGGCCGCGGCCCCCCAAAGAGGCGCCAACATTCACGTCTGATTCTGTTCCTTCTGGATCCAGGTTCCTTCCTTCCTGTGCCCTCTGGTTCCCCTGCAGGTATGGTAACCCTGCCCTGAACCTCCGTCCTTATGTGGGGCAGGAAATAGGATCCGGGAAGACAGGTCTCAGGAAGGAGGGCTCAGTAGTAGGAACCCCATTAATGTAATTCATCCTACGCGCAGGAGAAAAAACCGTGTCACCTGCACACATTCTGAAATCCAACACCCATCTTAAAAACGCTCGATAAAATAAAAATCGAGGATGTTTCTGGAACATGAGAGCTGGAACTCCTGGTCTGGCTTTCAGAAATCCTCTCCCCTGAGGATGGGAAGAGAAGGGGTCGGGCTCCCAGGGGCTCACGGGAACCAAAGCGGCCATGACCTTGCAACTGACCTGCAGGGAAAACCACCAGTGCTTGGTGAACGCTGCAAACCCAGACTGTTCAGGGGTTCACACTGCCACATACGACCTGTTCGGGGGTGACAAGGACAGGAGCGGGGCTGGAACGAGCACCGCACCTGCAAACTCACACACATGCAGGCAGGCCCGCGGCGAGCCACACACGTAGCCTGCAGGCCGCCCGTCTGCAGTCTCAGCGAGTCCTGCCGCCCCCACATCACCCATCCTGTGGGGGGGCTGCGCCCTACTCTGAGCCTCTCGGCGTGACATTCTCGGGACCGTAATCTGTTCCCTGCAAGCCCTGTGACTTAAAGGGGAGTTTGCTCAGAGCCCTAAGAGGTAGGACAGATGCCCCTCTAGCTTCCTCATGAAAAGGTACCACCTGCCAGCAACATTCTTGTGTTTCCTAGAAACGAAATACGAAGGAGCTGCCAAAGTGCAAATCTCATCATCAGTGTGGTTACTAGAGTCTCCTGGTGGAAGTAGGGCTGATAAGGAACGCCCAGGTCACACGGGTCCCAGGTCACGCCCCACTTGCGTCCCCAGAAGCCCTGGAGGCTCACGCATGTCCCTGACGGCAGGACCCAGCCCGAGCAGCTAATGCAGTCTTCCAAGAGGGCGTATATGCCCCGTTTGCTGCAGTCCCCGCGCTCCCCTACAGCTCCCCAAAACTGACACGAAGGTCGGTTGAAGTTTATAGTCGTGTGTCCTGTTCACCTCACGCACTCACTTCACTGGCTGGCCTGGGACACGTCTTCACTTCTTCCCTCCAGCTTCCTCTCCCCATCAAGGCACCTCATCCCCACACACACTCCATAGATAAACGTCTGGCACAGGAACCTGACAATGGCCCAGGCCGTCCTGCTATGGGCGCAGAGCAGCAGTGCGGGAAACCCCACAGCACGAAAGCCCAGGAGGTGCCCATTCTAGTTTACTCTGTGCCAACACACACCTACAGCTGAAGCGCCCGGTGTCTAAGGGCCACGGCCGGATGACGTGAAGCATCGGGCCCCTGTGGGAGACACGTCTGCTTCACAATCTCCCAACCGACGGAATCGGGGCTTCCCCGTCAGCCACTGAACCCAGCCCAGAGCGCACCTTCCGGTGTCACCGCCAACCCCGGCTGCCTTTCCCGGCGTCCTCCCCGGGGCATCCTTCCCTCATCCGCCTTCCTCCCGATTAAATCAGTCTCCCAGGCTTTCTGCAGAAACTTACAAGCCCCCCAATGCCGGCTCCCCGCCTGGCACAGCGGAAGTCACTCTTAGTTGCCAGCATAACGAGCATTCTCCCCACCTTCCTTGCCCTCAGAACCCGAACCCCGACTTTGTTTGGAACAGTGATGTCCCAGACCTGGCAGTGCCCAGTGACTTTGTCTAATCCCAGCATTTCACTCCTGCCCCACTTTGCTGCACATCCCAGCATCCGTACAGGGTGGAGGCGGCCACGTCTCCCAGCTCCAGGCAATGCGACCTAAGGAGCGTCTGCTAGACGCGCTCAGGGGAGCTTTGCGTTTCCTGATTAACGGGTGTTAAAAAACAGACGACAGGCCCAAAATGGAGTCACCTGCATGAAGCCCACATCTCCGACCCGAGACTCAATACCGAACTGAATCACAATTTCAACTTTCCTGGGACTGAACTCTGGGATTACCTGGTCAGCACGTCAGGTAACCTGCTTGCTCGACCCTGTCGTGCCCTAATGAAAGGTGGCCTTGCCGCAAACAACCCACTCCTTACTCGTCACCGCCTTGCGCCGCCCCTTCTCCTCGGAGCTCTGTTCTCTCTGCCGGTGGGATGCTGCCCACTTGTGAATTGTGAAGAAAGCCAGCCAGACCTTTAAAATTGACTCCGTGGAAATCTGTGGTTTTGACACTGGGCAGATGCAGATGGTACTACTTGTGCGGGTGCCATCCCACCTGGAGCATGGCTACGATGCCTGGAGCTGCAGGAGCCGTCTGGCAGCCGGACGGGGACGAGCGGTGACCCGGAAGGCAGCGGAGCCACCGGATGGCAGGAACAGCGAAGGGGAAGGCCCCGTGCCCCTGGGGCCGCCTGTCGTGGGGCTCCTTGTCGTGGCAGAGAGCTAAAGGCTTAAGGGACGGGCAGAGGCGCTGTTATGTGTCCCTGGAAGACTCCTTCCTCCTTCCCGTCTTTCCTCCGGCATCCCACAGCCATTTGGTCATACGCAAGATGACTTACGGATTGCGTCGACTATTCTACGCAGGCGCCCCACACGTCAGTGCTATTCCAGCCTCTGCAGCTCCTTGTGCTAAACCTCGAGCCCAGTTCTCGTCCACGTCCACGACTCCACGGGCGTTGTCGGGGCCGGCGCGACGGTGCTGACCCATAAAAGCGTATCACTTCTTTTCTGGATGCCTCCTCCCCTTTCCTACTCTACGAACCCTGGAAGGAATCCCGCATCGTTTTCCCCCGTAAAAATGTGTTTCATCAAATCTAAGATGTTGATTTTTACACGCACCACAATTGTATGAACTACACAGAAAGAAAAACTTTGTCTTACGTGATGACATGTTGTAGAATATAAGACATGATCTAATGTCACATGTGTCAGAGCAGGGAAAGGTGCCTTTTAGACCTGAGCGACTGTGCAGACCGTGGCCACACCACATACTAACAGAACTCTGACGCACAGTCAGACCACAACCCCTGTGACAACCGGCCCCAAACACTCCAGACTTGCTCAGTCACTGGCAGCTTCCCTAACTGTGGCCCCTGCTCCCAACCAATCAGCGAAGGCCAAACATGCATCGCTAACCGATCACACAGGACGCCCCCCTCTAGCGAGCCCCCCCCCCAGCTTCGCTGCCCACAGCCTCCCTCAGGCCACCCCTGAGCCGTCCCTTTGTCCACTGTGAGTGCCCCACTCCCGAGTCTCTGTCAAATGGAAGTGGCCATTCTGACTCCCTTATTGCAGCACGTTGGGAATACACGGCCTTTGCCTGGTGCCTCGTGGGCCGCCTTCGTGCATCCGCACAGAGCAGTGACTTTTCCTGGGACGGTTTTATGTTCTGGGGAATGGGAACAGCCAGTACTGTACGGGCCGGGGCCTCGCTACGGAGACCACGGATTTCAGTAACAGTTCAGCAGCGAGTCCACTCAGGTCTGAACTGAGGGGACGCTGTGGAGACAGGGGAGGACGGAATGGGCACGATCTGAAGAACAGAAGTGCCGCGTCCGAGGTGGCCTGAAAGCAGAGGGAGAAGCCATTCAGGCCGAGCACGGGGAGAAGTCCCAGGGGACGCAGAGGCTGCGGAGACCACTGTCACACGAGAGGGTGGCGCCGGGAGCAGGGTCTGGGGAGAAGGGCTGCACCCCAGGTGCTGAAAGAACGTGGAGGGAGCCAACGGCGAACGGCGTGTTGTGTGTCACGTGTATGTTCTTTAAAGGGACAGAGACGAGTCATAGGGCCCCTGACGGGCACGGCTGAATGTGGCCCCCCTGGAAAACACCCTCCCTGCCAGGCTGCACTCTGCTAACCTATGTCCCAGGGGCTTGCTGACTAGCTGGAACAACACCTGTCACATAATCGCCTCCTCCTGAGGGCTGGCACCACACAACAAACGCGGGTGTTGCCAGGCCCCTTTGCACCCTACACATCCCTTCTTTGGCGTTACTGACGTCCCGGAAGAGGGCTGGGTGTGCCCGGCCCCTGGGTGTGCGGCTCTGCACAACAAGTGAGAAAAAGACTGGAGAGTCTCCTCCACTGAACTCCCTGCCATCGAAGCCTCAGGGGGCCAGGGATAATTAAACAACATTAATTAAAATACTGAAGAACAGAAAGGGCGACCGGCAGGGGGGACAAAGGAACAACATCAAAGAGATGGAAAACAATAAAAATAGCAGCACTCACTGTGCACTGCCGCCCAGGAGGTTGGCAGCTCCGCTGCAGGCCTTGAGGAAAGTGTCCTGGGCACCAGCCCTCGGGGCGAAGGGGACTCGTGGTGGCAGGAAGGACGGTCCCTGTGGTTGCTCACTCTCCAGACATCCGGGAGGCTCCTGGTCTCTGCAGGTCATAATTAAACACGTGAGCGTGATTACCTGTAGGAGTTTCTATGAATACAGAACGTCCCGCGGCCGCTGCTGCAGCACAGGCTCGTGTTTCGGCTTTTAGTTAAAAAGAAGGAATTCAGGCATCTTGCTAAATTACAGAATGATTCTCTCACACAAATTTCTCTAGCTCAGCCTCTGGCAGCTTTACCAAGAAAGCACTGAAAGCCACCAGCGGTCATGGTGTGGTTCCAGGTTAAGGGAAGGCATCCTGGGAAGGCTGACCCCTGCGGTGGAGGAGGTGTGAGGGCCACTTCGGACCAAAGGGCTAGTGACCAGGGCTGTCTGACCCCGAGTGTCGCTTCCCCTCTGGGCAAATGATGCCAATTGCTTGTCCATCCTTCCGTTGATAACCTGCGCACGTACAGCAAACATATGCACAAGTCTATTACTTTTACAGAAAGGGTAGTGTGTTGCCCACACCACCTGTCCTTTGCTTTTCCACTTACAAATGTACTTTAGAGACCCTTCCATACCAGGTCACGCAGAGCTGCTACTGGTCAAAAGCTACGGGCGTCTCTATCGTATGGCTTTGCCAGTTTGCCCCACGGTCCTCGAGTTACGTTCCCAGTGTTTGTTACAGTCTGTGCTGAAACTAATAACCTTGTACAGCGGTCAGTTCCATAGGTGCCGTTTCAGAGGTCAGTTTCACTCACGGCCTTTAATTAAAAATGCTCTATCAAATCCTCCAATTTAGCAGGGAACCCCAAGCAATAGGAATTCCTGGGTTTTCCTCTGCGCTAGATGACTTCCGAGGATGCAGCCGTGACTGGGAACTGGGGGCCGTGCCCTTGGGGAGTCTCCTTGATGTCTCCCCCAAGCAGTGCTCAGGGTCTCACGGGTTGTCCGTCTTCTCTCCCCGTCCAGTTTTGAGGTGAGACAGAGGTGGCGGTAAGACCTGTGGAGTCCGGCCAATCGCTCTGAAGTCTTTCTTAGGAAGTTTTTGTTTTTTTTTTAAGTTGGGACATGAAATAATACCGCTTAAAATGGCACCACTTCCTGCGTTCCTTTTTGCTTATTTTACTATTCATTTTATTTATGCAGTCAGATATGAACCAGGGGGAAGTTTCTATGACCTGGCTTCATTCTGTCACCTGTACCTAAAACCTAGCTGGCATTTTATGGCTTCCATAAATAACTATATCTTGCAACCAATGTTTGCTTTTCCCCAGGACAGACATTTCCTTTTTATCATAAAAGCCATGCAAAAAATGGCATCAAAATACTGAAATTCAATTACAAGAGTTTTATGTTCTTGCTTTTTTAATACCCGTATTCCACGGACTAAGTGATGCCTGACAGAAACGCAATGCTCAGAAGCTCCTAGCAGTTCCTCAGACTAACAGACTTTTACAACTTTCTTCCTTTCCTGCCCCGTAGCCGATTTGTATGTTCATTTTGGGTGAAGATATTTTAGTTTCTAGACACGGTCTCCCTACCATCAGAGAATAGTAATTGATCTTTTAAAATCAAACTGAGAAACTAACTTTGTCAAGGAGTGGAATGAATAAATAAAAAACTCAAAAGACAACGCTTCCATTCTTTACGTTTTAAATGAGTTTCTCCCTTTGGAAGCCTCCTCCTAGGAGACATTTTTAAATATTTTCAAAAATACCGTTTACAGTGTTTCGCCCAATTGCTAAGTTGAGCCCTGATTCATACTTCTGGGATGGGAGAAGGGGGACTAGAAGTGATGGCTGAGTGCAGAAGCTTCCGGAAGCTGCGGTCGGGAGCAGCAGAATGCCTCGGGTTCGTGAGAAGGGAGATTTGCTGTCTCCTTTCTTTGGCTGGTGCTTTTGGCTCTTTTTGTTTTGCCCCCAACTGGGATGTGTGTTCATATTTATTTTGTGTTTACAAAAAGACACGTCCACTCAAAGGGTTTGAGCTGCTCTTGACATTCACGGAGCCGGTGACGATGAAGAAGGGAAGTGGGTTTCAGCTCCCGGACTCCTCGCGTCTTTACGCCGCTCCTCTCTCCGGAGCCCCACGTGCCTCCTGGACTCCTGCATGCGGAGGGGGCTCCAGCTCAGCGCGTCACAGATGCCTCCGCTCTCGCCACCCTCTCCCTCCTCTTCTCCGTGGATGGTATCACTGACGGACCAGAAACCAGGACTCGTTCCAGACGCCTCCTACCTCCTTCCTGACTCAGTCTAGTCGGGAAACAGGCCCTGTCAGCTCTACCTCGGGGACATCCTTTCCTGTCACTCTTGCTTCTGCCAAGCTCCGGGCACTTTTATCTCTTGCCTGAAAGACGGCACTATCGCAGCTGTGCTATGGTAGGTGGCGTTTGCCCAGGAGCTGCACCGATGTCCTGACTCTGTGCTCTTCTGCGATGACCTTGGTCTCCTCCGGGGGTGGGGGGTAGAGTCTATGCCCCTCCCCTTGGACTGGAGCTGGCCCTGGGACCTGCTTCCACCCTGCATGCAGCGTAAGTCCCTTCCCAGGTGAGGCCTCCCGAGACGGACAGTTTCCGCCTTTGCCACTTGGCACGCTCCCTCCTCAGTCTCATGGAAGAAATCTGCCGGCCTTGAACCCCCTTCTGGGAAGCACCCCCTTCCCACTGGAAAGAGAGGCCACGTGGAGGGTGCTGGGGTCCTCCTGAGACCTTCAGGCCCAGGCTGACCACAGCCGAGGCCGCGTGGAGCCGAGCCAGACCCTCAGCAAGGCAGTGGCTGAAACGTGCTGTGTGCAGGCGCCAGGTGTGGGGCAGTGTCCCCAGAAACACGGAGGCAGCCCCGAGCCTCGGGTCCCCCGTCGCGCCGCCCCAGCGCTGTGACCCTGAACTCACACGTGATCACGTCACCGCCCTTCCTACAGAACCCAAGCCGAGCGCTGCGCAGCCTCTGCTGCACGCCCTTCTCACTTGTCCACGTCCAGCTCTGACCACTCCTTCCTTAACCCCACCGCCCCATTTCCTCGGCACCCCTGCCGTGCATCTCCGCGCACCGCTCACGTGGTCCTGGTTGCAAGCCCCCACCCAGCCCCTGCCCAGCTCTGCGCGTCCAGGGCCTCCTTCCAGGCCTGGCTGCATGAGGCCACGACCAGAGCAGATGACAGAACGCACACTCCTCAACTTCCCAGGGTCCTGCGACCCGGCGGCGTGGCAGGGCTGGCTCTGTGGTGAGGGCCTGCCACGCAGCCTGCCTTCAGCACCGGCGGGAGTCGCAGCGCTCCCAGGAGGAAGCGCTGGCCAGGCCCGTGTCCCTGGTCTGCCCTCCGCTCTGCTGAACGCAGAGTGAAGCGGTGGTGTCAGGAGGTCTGTGAGGCAGTCAGAAAGGCTGGGAGATGGGTTTCCTCCCAGAAGGAACAGGGAAGCCAAGCAGGCCAGGGACGCACCTGTCACGTGCCGCTCGGCACAGGACTTCCCACACCTCAGTGCGGCCGTCTGCGTCGAAGCTGGACCCTCCCGGGAACTCCAGAGAACAAGGATGGCGTCCACTCTGTCTCTGTCCCAGAGCGTGGTCTTGTGCCTGGAATGGAATAGCCACACATAAAAACCAATGCGTGAGCGAGCGAGTGTGAGTGAGCGAGTGGACGCCGACCGGCTCCGACTGAGTCCCCTGCTGGGGCTGGTGCGGGGAACGCTGACTTCCCGTCCACAGGACGAGGGCCCCACCGTGCCCAGCTCTGGCAGCGCAGGTGCCAGCCGGGTGTCTGCCCTGCCTACAGGATCGGCCTAGAGCCGCCTGTGAATTCTACTCAATTTCCACTCACACATGCTGCTGGCCGCCCTGTACCTGATGGCAGGGTGTCATTCTGCCCAACCCGACGGCTGCAGCCACAAAGGCTCATGTCTATTTCAGCTGCGGGGTCCTTGCTAAGCGCCTAGAGAACAGTTACTTATTAAGGACGGAAGGAGACAGACAAATGTTATGACAAAAACGAGCTGCAGGGAGCCAAGTGATGGCATGCTTTGCCAGGGAAGATGTACTTTCTTTGGCATTAAATATCCAAAAGGCAGTTAAATTAGCATCGGCAGACTACAACTATCTGGTTCTTGAATGAAATCTTACAGACCCTTACCCACGTTTATAGAGTTTCTATTGAAAAATGTTTTTCTCAGGAATTTAGCTGTGGAGAATAAAGAGAATGACGACGCTTTCAAGTGTGCAGAATCGCCTTCAGATTTTAACAAAGCAGACCCAGGGTTTGACTTGGGGTCAGCCCTGGAGGGAGGGGGCAGCCTAAGCCAATAATCAAAGTACCCCCCATGCCTGTGAGGGCCGTGAGGACGCGTCAGGCCCGTACGGACAAGCCAGCGTCACCACCCTTTCCACTTACTCTCAGCCTGTTTACCTGCAGGCGGGCCGATGCCGGGTGACAGGCCGCCCGCAAGCCTGCCTGCAGCGCTGCTCGTCAGCTCCCAGCCTCCCAGGAGCCCAGAGCCTCGCTCCTGCCGTTCTGTAACCTGGGCCCAGGATTTCCTGCCAAGTGCCCCGGCCCACACACCTCTGTGTGGGATCATGGAGGCAGGGGAGCCTCCTTTCTTCCTTTGCTCTTCCAGGTTTTGTAAGATTTCCCCGCCCTAGTAGAGTCCCCTAACCCACGCCGTGGAACGCTGTGGAAGTCTTGTAGAGCCCTGTGCATAAAAGTGGCAAACCCGAAGGGACCCAGTGGTCCTGGCAGGGGAACACTACAAAGAGAGAAGTGCTGCACGCTGAGGCTAACTGGGGCTGGGGCTCGTGTCCCCTTGACAGTGAAAGACTGTCACCACGAGGGCCGCTAACCAGGCTTGGCTGGTCCCCCTGGGGGGCCAGGTCACGGGAGAACCAGTGATCAGGCGGCTGCAGTGCCTGAAGGTCAGCATAGCTGTGTGGTGGGGCTGAGGGGTCTGCAACGTCCTCCCACCCCTCTGAGCACCGTGGGTGTCCAGGAATACCCACCCCCCCACACACACACACTACTAGCAGCAGCCTCACACCCCAGAAACCATCAGGGGCTTGCGGCCTGGTGTGGACAGGCACGTGACGACACTCAGGAGGAGCAGGGCTCCGTGTCTTGGCCAAACCACCAGCAGAGCCGAGCACACACACAGGCAGTCAGGAGGGCGAGCCCAGGGCCCAGTGCACTGATCCCAGGAGGGCGGGGGACACGGCGGCTGGGAGCAGAGGTCTCCACGACTCCGACTCCACTGGGAGACAGGCTATGTGTGGGATGAGCCCCTGTCTGGAAAGGAGGGCTGGTGGGGAGAAAGAATCTGGCCAGTCACTGAAGCGGCAGGGCTGGTAGCAAAGCCCAGATTGGACCGAGAATGTCCAACATGAGGTGAACGAGGGAAGATGAGGCAGGCAAATTAGAGCAGTTGCTAAGAAACATCCATAAGATAATCAAGCAGCGAGAGGAAATCCTGCAGAGGGAACTGGGTGAGGAGACGCCGGCGGGAGGCTCGGCCCGTCCTCAGGCCAGGACCCGTCTCCACGCGCGCCACCTCCCACGCCCCAACGCGGGCTCTGCCGCCTCGCTCACAGCTGCTCAGGGACATTTCCGGGGCCTCCAGCACCACCCCGTCCAACAGGCCCTGAGTCCCTTCGGACCAGGGGATGCCAGGCCTGGGTCCCAGCACCCATCGCTTCCACCCAGGGCAGGTGTCACGTTCGCACTGGGGAAACCCCAGATATTGCTGCGCTCATATCATATGTCGACATTAAAAAAACGTTTAGTGCCTTCTACCTCCTATCAGCAAAAAGGAAAACTAGTTTCCAGACGATTAGTTTTTGGTGCTGCGTAGCTCTCTCTTTCATCCAACATATAAGGCAAGTTTGAGCACGCTGTCTCTTAAAATGAGTGCAGTTATTTCTCTCCTCTTTACATCTGGCTCTTATTTACTTATCCTCCACAGCAGAAAACCAATGTTTCGCACACGCACACAAATTCAGTGAGGAGAAACTGCATATTGATTTATGATCTTGTTTTTATAAGATTATAAAATGGATAAATTAATTCTATTAGTTCTGCATCATTTTAATCCTGACTTGACTGCTTTTATTATCTAGCCTATTAGATGGGTTCCCTAATTTTTTCCCAGTGATATTTATAATAGTCCTTGAAATGCTTATTAGCATGTTTGATTGAATTGAAAATACGTCAGAAGTTTATCTTAACAAAAAGTAAGAACGATTTGGCTGATTGGTTTTACAGTGAGCACTGACTTTGCCAAATAGATTATACATATGGCAGATGTTTGACACGTATTTAAAAGCCAAACTTACAGTTCCAAGGTTTTGATGAAAATGTTTTCAAAGCCCATGACAATAAACAAAAGTACTATATCCAAAAAGACTATCTCAGCAAAAGAGGAAGGCATTAACAGTATGCTGACTTCCCAACGATTTCTCAACTCCGTCTGGCTAAACGCGGCGCCTCCACACACGCCGGAATCATCAGCAGGTCGCTTACAAGAGCCCTGTATGCACCGCCCGGTACGCACCGCCCAGAAAGGGAAAAGTGAGGGACTTGGAGGTAATGAGCCTTTTCCTAGCCACGTGACTCCCATTTCTTTGCTTTTAACAAAATTGAAAATAATATTGATGATAAATCAGTGTGATTTTTTGGCAAATAAGTCCAAAGGCATGTAAGCATCAAGTGACAGTGACACAGCAAAGCTCTATTTCTGTGCTCTTGTTTGTATGAACATGTTTTCTCGGTGTTTACATCTATGAAAGAGAAGAGTGGGAACAAAATAGATGCTGGACTCTGCTTCGCTGCATGAAATAAGCCACATTCTGACAGAGATGTAAGGAATAATTGGGGGAAACCTCCTTCATCTCACTAACAGATATATTCCCGATAAAAATCTTTATATTGACTAGTTATTAGTATAAATGTAACATATGTTCTGATTTTTTTACCATGTACTACTAATTAAAATTTAACTCAGTACAGCTGCCTTTTGTAACACAAAGCCTTATGGTCACAGGAAAAAAAATTTTTTTTAATATAAATTTATAAGACTGATAAGTCTGGTAGGAAGATCAAACAAACCTTCAAGCATGAAATATATGTGCATTAACAAAATTCTGTGGGGAAAGTGAAATAAAAATACAAATTCATGGATAAAAGAAAAATATAAAATTTCAAAATGTTGAAAAAAGTATGTTTATGTTTTTCTTTAAGTGCATGAAGGGGTCTCATATCATTATGGCATTCAGATTTCACTGAATCCATCTTTAAATATGTGAATTCTTACTTTAAAATTGTCCATTTTTACAGCATATTGGAAATCATATCCTTTGCAGTTATTTTAATAGAAGATGCAAATTTTTAGATATTAACTTGAAAATGTGCAGAGTCATAGTTTTCAGTCATTGAGACGTATCGTATATGAGCCAAATGTTTGAAGACCATTGTTAGGCCATTGGAACTTGAAAGACCCTTGAGGATCAAATGATCCAGCCCCTCTACCAGCAGCAGCTCCATTTTACAGATGAGAAAGCTGAGTCCAGAAAGAGAAGAAGCCCCTCGCTGCCCCAAACCCATTCCCTATGCCTGAGGCACACGGAGAAGCAAAGCACGGCTGGCAAACCCTCGGGGCACCCTGACGTCCCCTCCAAGGCGCACCCTGCTCAGTGGTGGCAGATGCTGTCTCACGGTGACAGTGTCTAGTGCATGTCACCCTCACCAAGCTTCCCTGCCCCACCCCTCTGGGTTTCCTCAGCGTTTTGTGCATCTCTCTTTACAACTATTCACAGGGGGTTGACAGCTTTCTGCTGTTGCTAACATTACCAAAACCACTGGGGCTGCTGTGACAGAAATGACAGCCGGGAACCTAGGAGGGCAATAGGGACAGAGGAAGGAAGGCGGACCCCAGGCGGGGTCCTGATGGAGATGCACTGGGTGGGACACAGGGAGGCCCTGACTACACCTGCTTCGTGGCCAGCCCCTCGGTCAGGGCTGGTGACAGCCCAGCCAAGTGTGTGAAGGAGGCTCCGGAGTCTGCTCACTCCCTCAGCCTGTCACACTTGCTCTCTATTCTTGGGTTCAAGACCACACATGGAACCATCACGGTGGCAGGACAACTGGGCCAATAAACATGGTGGAGCAGCCAGAAGATCTCCAGCTCGAATAATTAAAGGTCAACAGCTTCAGACTTGCAAAAGCGGAATAAAATGTATGTATTAATAGCCAAGTGGTGGTGTTTCATCATTATTAAACTCGAGTTTGCAATCTCAAGTGTAAAATCATGTGGATTTATCACTACAACAGGTGTGTTGCCCTCTGGTACCAACAGTGTGCTTCACTATGGCCTGAATTTTAAGGTTTGTATCTTACATTGAAAAGGAGATTAATACACCTATAATTTTTAAGCCAAAACAACATAAAAACAAAACCAAAACTTCTTCTATAGCCATTTAAGTCAAGTTCAACTGAGCATGATACAGAATAGACACCTTGACCAATAGAACAGAGTTGAGAACCCAGAAATACATCCGTACGTCTGTAGTCCACTAGTATTTGACATGGATGCGGGGCCCATTCACTGGGAAAGAAGAGTTCTCATAATCACGTCCAGCACCTCCCACACTCATACCAGACTTCTATTAATTAAGCCTAATAGAAACCTACTAAGCAGATGGTTTCTCATTGCAATCATTCTGGAGTGACTATTTTGGCTTTGGTTTTAGAAATAAAAATACACAGAAAATCTGGGAATTTTGAAAACTGGAAGGGTTACCATACAGGAAATCACCTAATCTTTGCACTTTACAATTAAAGAACTCAGCAGTTTGCTCAAGGACACACAACGAACTATTCCAACTGGAAAGAGGACTGGTCAGGTTTCCTGCCTCTCCATCCTGGGTTCTTTCCATTTAATAAGTTTGTCTCTCTCAATTATGTCTCTTCTACAGAGTATGAAGCAAATGACAAACCAGGGTGATATATCAGCGTGACTAAAAGAACACACATGTGCACGTGCATACATACACACACACACACACACACACACACACACACCTTACTGTTCTCCTTGAACTAGCCTGGGGAGTTGCATGAAAGCTCTTCTTGTTTAAAGCATGCAACGCACAAATCTGGAAAGAAGTTTTAAGAAGGGCATTGACGGTCTGACTGAGAAAAAAAGAACTGGTTCTTTATTCAAAACGTAACTCGGTTTTCCATTTGAGTGGACGCCTGGGTGTATGTCAGCTGCCCAGATGTGATTTTTCCATCAATCATAAAGATCATCTGGACCACAGGCTTTGGGGTCCCCATCTGTGCTTCACCCCCTCTTCCCCAGAGTCTGTGCCCACGGCGAGCTTCTAAGACCAGCAGTTGTGCCGGGAGGCGAGGGGGCAGTGCCCCACCCGGTGAGTGTTTGCGCCTTTACACGATCCATTTTATCCCGACTGACAGCAGCGTGTGAAGGCATCTTCCCTCCCTCCCTCCCTCCCTTCCTTCATTTTCATACAAAGTGTGGATCCTCATTCTCTTTGTAAAACACTGAAGCATCACAGTTATACAGCGTAAAATGTGAATCTTGCTCTCCAAACGCCCCAGCTGCCCTCCCCAGCGAGAACCACCACCGACAGTGTGCTGGGTCGTCCGTGGCCTTGAACTTTGCTCATTTTCATCCACGCATATGACATACGAACCTATTTTTATTAAAATGGAACCGTGCTCTATACATTGCCCCCTTTCTTAACAATATGCCTGAGATCGCAGCACGTGGTCGCACACCGGCCGGCCTCCTTCCTTTTAAACGCTGCATTATAAAGCAGCTAATAATTACGTGGAGGTCGCTGTCAGTAAGGGCTTCTTCAAAATGCTTTACATTATTAATCCCGTAATCCTCACAATAACCCAATGAGACAAATCATTACGATTAATTTAGATGAGGAAGTTGAGGAAGTCAGGTAATTTTCCCCAAAACACAGACTAGGTAAGGGGTGGAGTTGTGATTCAATCAGAAGGCCGTGTTTTTAGTAATGTGAACCTTCAATAATGTATAAAATTGTTCCTTATTAAGGAATATTTAGATTGTTTCTAATTGTTCACCATTAGAAACAGGGTTGCAATTATCTCCTCATACATGTAATCAAGTCCATCAATCTTTTCTTTTCTGGCTTCTGGATTGGTATCTTGTGTGGGAAGCTTCTCCATCCCTTGGGTATAAATAATCCTTCATTTTCCTCCATAACTTTTATGGTTTGGCTTTATTTAGCACTCGAGTCCCTCTGGAATTTATTTTGATGTGTGGTATAAGTTTGAGGTCTAATTTGATTGTCTTCCATATGGATAGCCAATTCTCCCAGTATCATTTTTGAATAGTTTATCTTGCTATTTCTGGTTGAGGAAGTATTTGCCAAGAAAATCTTTTGAGACTTAAAAACATATTAAAATGTATCCATACTTAATCAACTGTTGAAAAATATAGTCATAAAATGGCTCATTGAACATACAGGAAAAATCCAGTTTATAGGAAAACAAGCACAGAGACCAGGGATCGCCCCCCGTCCCCATACCAAATGCGTGGAATGGGTATTTTCTAATGGGAAGATGTGGGACTCAGCTCAGATCCTGGCTCTGTCCCTTAAACAACAGTCGGTCCTGCATAAACCCCTACGGCTACGCCCATGGCAGGCGGTGAGAGCAGCACCGGTCTCATGAAGCAGCAGTCCTGTCCATGCTCCCCCAGCGTCTCTGCAATCAATCTCCTCGTCTCGTCTCCTCGTCTCGTCTCCGCGCCACCGTCCTGATTGGGCCACTGCCACGTCTCAGCTGGATTCCTGCCGCTGTCTCCTGACTGGGCCTCTCCTTACCACCACTCTTTTCTTTCTCTGGTCCAATTTGACACTGCAGTTGGCTGAGTCTTTTAAAATCTCGAATGTGATCTTGTTATTCCTTTACCTTAAATCCATCAATGGTTCCTTGCTGTGCTTACAATAAATTTCAGAGTTTTGATATTGCTTACCACCCTGCACAGTCTTGCCCTGCATCTCTTTCCAGCATTATCTCTTACCAACCCCACCCTCATTTCTACACACACACACACACACACACACACACACACTTTGACAGTTCACTTATCCTGAATATTTTGTATTTCCCCAAATACCCTTTTACCTTCACACACGCTGTTCCCTTTGCCTGGAATATTCTCTATGCAGCTCCAGCATGACCACAACCACCTCCACCTGACTCATGCTTCAGCTTCTGGCAAACCACTCACTTCCTGGGGAGGTCCCCCGAATCCTCTCCGATGAGCTCCTGTAGCACCCTCACCGCCCTGCACCAGGATTTCATCTACCACACGAAGTTCTGAGCACCGATCATTCGTTTCTCCCTCACTGGTCTGTGAGCACAGGAACCAGGCTTCTCATTAGTGTTCTCCATCACCTAGCACAATGCTGGACCAGAGCTGACACCCAAAACCCTGAGGAAACCAGAATATGTCCCCCCAAAATATGCCTCTCTGACATAAAAATTGTTCTGGGCTGAAGGTAATTGAGAAGCAACAAACACAAGAAAAGCTCTCTCTACCCTCTTCCTTTTCTGCCTAAAGGCAGGATATAAATTCTCCTTTTACTGAAGACAGACTGTTGACAGCACCAGAGAAATTTGCAACAAACTTTCCTCCATTAGTTTCCTCCCATATATTGACTTTCCCCTGGTTTGCCACCCTGGAAGCCTAAACCTTCTTTCCTTTGTCCTGTCATTTCTCTACAGAGTTAGTGTTCTTTGCTGAAGGTGCTGTTATATCTAAGTCAGAGTTCTAAGCCACTGTTTTGAGTTTTGAGTTCCTCTTTGTTTAGGCCTCTCCCACGTGATGTGTGCCGCACAAGTTAATAAAGGCTCTTGTCTTGTTAACATCTCTTTCTGTTAAACATTCCCAGATGAAAGCCTAACGGGAAGAGGTAAAGCTCTGCCTTCCCTACAACACATCTGAGAATGAATGAGACCTGCTTTCTTCCTCCTTGCTCTTTTATCAGGAAACATTGTATCTACAATCCTCCTCCCTCTTTTCTCGGGAAACATTGTATCTACAACCTTGATATTCTACCCAGATAATAGGTAGGGAAGGTTAAAAGGAACTTCTTTTTTATTTGAAAAAAAGTCCCTGCCGGCATTTATCAAATAACTTCTATTTAAGAATTATGATCGATGAGACGCCATTTACAAACCATTTGTCTCTGGAAGGCGCACGCCGGGCTGTCGGAAGGGCATCGCCCCTCCCCCACTGCGCAGATGGCCACGTCCCACCTGACTCCACAGGACTCCTGCTGCTTCCTACCCATCAGCCTTGTCCCAGAGCCCAGGAGCCTGTCCATGTCCTCAGGAGACTGGGGACATGTGGCTCCAAGGACTGAAGCACAGGCGTCAGGGCTGAGCACAGAGGTGGCGTCTTCTGGCCTGGAACCCTCTGTTCTTCCTGCCGCGATACCTGACATCACGTTTCTTCATACATCCCAGCCGTTTTCTTTGTCATACGGCCAAACAAAACCGTATTTTCCTAATGTGATTCATCTGAACAGAATCTAAAGCTTCAGTGCCCCGGCATTCCACAGGGCGCCCCGTTCTATGCCCCCGCGGATGCTGGCTCACTCACAACAGTAACTCCTTGCTGGGGAAACCCAAGAATGACCTCACACATAGTGGGACAGCTTTACCTTTCTACTGCCCCCTCAAGGTCACTGGAAATGTGTGTTCCCTGTTCGAGTTGTCAATTAAGCATAGAAAGAGGCAACATTGTGCAGAGACAGACAGGGAAGTCGCCGCTGTACAGATCTGAGTTTGATCTTGACAGCAGACTTAACCCCTCTGAAGTTTAGTTTTCCGATCTGAAAGTAGTAGGAATAATAAACCAACTTCCTAAGCTTGACATGAGGGCTAAAGGAGAGGGGTGGAGCACCTCACAATAAATATGGGCACCTTCCTTCTCTCCCCACTTATTCTGGAGGTTCAGTAAGGTCAGGTCCGCAGCACAAGATGACTCCTAATTGTGAAGGCTCAAAGCCGTGCTGTAAACAGCCTCTAAGAAAATCTCTTTTCGTAGCCATTAGATGACTAAGCAGAAACCAGAGTGGGTCTGGGGGGCCCTAGCCAAGAGCTGAAATTCAGAAGGCACACTGATGGCCGTCTCAACCCAACGTGGGGGCTCCACGCTTTATGCTGACCCCGAGTGGGAGGACCACCCTAGTTCTCCTGCAACTCCCCTGGTTCTCACCTGAAGCCCTGTGTTGTGGGAAACCTCTCGGTGCTGGGAACAGCAAGGAGACTGGTCACCGTGCGGCAGACAGTGAAACCTCTGCTTGCCAAACGTCCAAGGGCAGTTTCTACTTGGGAAGCAAGTGGCTACAACTGGGTCTTAAGAGCGTCCACCCTTTGCTCTCTAGCACCTAGAAGAGCTAACAGTCCCCCCGCCAGGTGTGAGAGCTCAGCGACTCAGGCCCAGGGATTCTGACCTAATTATTCTGGAATGGGATCTACGCAGGGATTTTCAAAGCACAGGTGGGTGATTTTAATACACAGCCAGGGTTGAGAACCACTGCGTAAATTCTTCTCAAATATATTATCTCCATGTGCACCCTTCTATTAAGAAACTCTTAAATGGCTTTTGAGTATTAAAAGGGGGATTTAAGGGGCCAGCCCAGTGCCTCAGGCGGTTGGAGCACATGGGCCAGTGGGCTCTCAACCACCAGGTTGATGGTTCGACTCCTCGACTCTCACAAGGGACAGTGGGCTGCACCCCCTGCAACTAACAACGGCAACTGGACCTGGAACTGAGCTGCACCCTCCACAACTACGATTGAAAGGACAACAACTTGACTTGGAAAAACTCCTGGAAGTACACACTGTGCCCCAATAAAGTCCTGTTCCTCTTCCCCAATAAAATCTTTTTAAAAAGCGGGGACATTTAAGAATATAAAAATAACTTCTTTTCACACGTGTAAGGAAAACTAGAATATGCTTAGGAATGGAAAATGCTAACATTCATATATACCGTGCTTCCCCGAAAATAAGACCGGGTCTTATATTAATTTTTGCTCCATTAGGGTGTATTTTCAGGGGGTGTCTTATTTTTTCATGTACGATAATCTACAGTTATTCAATCACAATCACATCATCTTCTTCTGGAACATCATCATAACGTACTAAATGCATCCATCTGGCTGAGATCTTAACTGGGGCTTATTTTTGGGGTAGGTCTTATTTGCAGGGAAACACGGTGAATACACAAAAAAAAGGGGGCTTTTGAGAAAAGTTTTATCTTCAACAAAGATCCTAGAGTTATATATTTGAATTATTATGTCCCTTCAAAGTAGTTACTACATGAAGATAAGCTATAAAACCTATTTTAATCATGCTGCCACTACGGAAAAATAAACTGCCCTGGAGACTGAGGTAGATTTATCAAAACATCCTGAATGGTGAAACTTTTGATCTTTGGCTGCGGATTTAACCTCTGGAATCAATAAAATACCACTTGGAAGCAAGTCAGGTGAGCTGGTAGCTATGCAGCTGGGAGCACTTACTGCGGGTGTCAGGCCCAAGGTTTCCAAGGGGCTCTGGTCAAACAGCATTGCCCTGGGATCCAGCACTCCTCCCGGGCCAGGCGCCAACTCAGGACAGGGCCTGAATGCAGTACTAAGACAGACTGTTCACATGGCCTTCCGTGAAGCTCATTCCCAAAGACGAGGTGAGAAACCGAGCAGTAACGGCCTCAGTGGAACAAGGCTGTGGTGTCCAGACAGGTGGTGCTGAAGCCACATTTGTTACAAAGACCAGTTCCGTTCTCCCCAAAGATATCTGGATCAAAGGGGATCGAGCCATGGCAGTCATGGCAGCTCTAAGCGATGACGGGGGCTGTTTTCCACGTCTATGCAGTTCGGGAGCTACACCCAGCCCATGACGACACATTAGTAACAGAAGTCTCCCACGGAAAAAAAAATTCAGAAGAATAATCCATTTCTCATGCAGGGTGTCATCTAGAGTCTCTGGTCCCGTTCCCCACATAAGAACGCAGGACATGGTGAGGCCAAAAAGGAACACCCACGGAGCCCTAGATGGGGGAGTCACCACTATGGTCTCGCTGGCGGCTGGGTTGGAGACACAGGAAGCAGGAGCCACACAATCTGTAACCTGCCGTCCGCTTCTCTGCCAACCAACCAACCCCACTTGCTAACTGCAATCCGCGCTTGCAGGCTCAGCCACCATCTCCTTGCTGGCCCCCATCTGCTGCTGGCGTAGCCACGGCGGTTATATTAGCAGCCAATGGCTCACTGGTTACAGCTGACGGCCAACTAGCCACAGCTGATGGCCATTTACTACCCGAGTGAGCCCCTTTCCACGTGAGGCCAAGAGCCTGGAGACTGCGCTCCTGGCTCTGTCCCCACACCATTCATGTAGTCATGCAACAGATACTGACTGTACCAGATACTTTCCTAAATGCTGGTAATTCAGTGATAAATAAAGCAGAGAAAGCCTGAAACTTCATGGGGCTTACGTGCTAATTGAATAAAAAAAGCAAATAAATGAGGGAATAAAGAGTTATATAGAATAATTTCATACGGTGATAAAGTGAAAATAAGTAAAATTAGAAACTCCTATTAAAATGTTCATTTGTAAATAAGAGAAAATTGGCACGGGGGGGAGATTTTAAAGTTTATGTTACATGGCCCCAAGACAACTAGAAACATTATGGTCAAAGCAGAAAAGTGAGAGGGAGGGTACCACTCAAAGGAACACAGAAAAATCGGAGAGCAGGGAGCTTGAACTGCTCCCTCACGTAGCTGGGCCGATGCGAACAGACCTGGGCATGTCTGCAGTCCCAGAATTCTAAGCCGGCGGACTATTTCCTCTTCCTCCCTGCTAGCACGCTGGTACTTTTGACAGTTTCCTCAGGATCTATGGCCTTAAACGGTGCATGGAGAAGGAGGGAAATGGAATCGCTTCTTGGTGCCATACCTGAATTTAATGTTGAGCCGCAATGCCCAAGATTTTTACTTTGGATCTTACAGAAGTCGTATCTCACCGTGCGGGGCTGACAGAAATGGAGGCAAGAAGTACGGGAGTGCCTGAAAACAGACTCATCATATTTAGCCTAAGAAGCAGGGAAGCCACGGCCAGAAGCAATTGTGATCATTACAGCCTGTGCCGTATTTACTGAGTACCCAGCCAGTCTCCTGTATCCAAGAGACATTTGCATAGTTTACCCAAATAAATGCAAGACCCAGTGTAACCCCATCTCCAGGCAAAGTCACAACTACAATCCAGCAGTCGAAAGACACTTTCAAATAGTTCTGTTCATCACTAAGTTCCATATAACTCCCTCTCCACTCCCCTCTGTTCTCAGACACCGTCTGCAGCTTTGGAGCCTCTCATCCCGTCCTCACCCTCCATTTCCATCCAGCACGCACTGAACATCCACCCCCACCAGGACAGACTCTGTTCTCTTCTTTGTCTTCCTATTTTCCTCCCATTTTTCTGGCCCTCTATCTCTACCATTCTCCTGATTCTAATTTTAGTATATGTGCTGCCAAAGCGAGCACCATTCTCCTGATTGTAAATCACAAACATCCAGAGTCAGACAAGCAAGCCAGCGTTATCTTGTAAAGGTGGGGACAGGTGAACTCGGAAAGACCAGGACGACATGACTTACTAAGTCGGGACATGGGAAAGGGGCAGAAGAGGAAAGGCTGAGAACCCGCGTTAGCAGGTGTGATTACAATGACAATAATAACGGCCCTCCTGCCCCAGCCCCTTGGCACCAGGCGTGCCTCTCCTGGAACGTGGATCCAGGGGCAATAGAATGTGGCAGAAGCGAAGCTGGGCAAGTTCTGGAAGCTTGCTCTGAAGAAGCCTGCAGCTCCCGTGTTTGCTCTTGGCGCCCTGAGACCACTGTGCTCTGAAGACACCCAGTCCCGCCTGGTAGAAGATGAGAGGCCAAGTGGAGGAGAAGCAAAGCATCCGGCCATCAGCCAACGCCTGTGACCAGACACGTGAGTGAGGCCACCTTGCGCTCTCCAGCCCCAGGTAACCCATCAGATGACAGTCACATGAGGGATTCCAGGCCAGACGTGCTGAAGAACCGACCAGACTGCCAACCCATAAAAGTAGAAGACATAACACGTCATTGCTTTGGGATGGTTCCTAATACCGAGATCAGTTACATATAAATCATTAGCTCACGTAATCCTTACAACACCAAGTAGGTTAGCCTTATTTTAGAAACGAGAAGCTGAAGTTCTGCAAACTTAAGTACCTTGTGCAAGCTCACAGAATTTTTAAATTGTAAAACTAGGATTAGTATCCTGGCCTGTGAGATGTCAGGTCTCCTTACACGGTCCTTTGGCTCCATGTTTGTGAAATCTCACTCCTTCTGTTGGGTTCACAGGAACTGTTTACTGCAAACACTGCCCAGCTCCCAGCATCTCCAGGACTGACACGCGTGCGTGCACATCTGTTGTGTGGAAACGTGTGCACTTCGTGTTCGAGTTTGTCTCCTTGGCACCTTACATGTGGTTAAGAACAGTGTTCAATGTGGACTGTGAAGGCCTTTCAATGGTTGTCCTTATTCATTTGGGGTCATTTATTTACACCCACTTGCTAGCTATAATACTCACTATTACTTGTTGCACGTTTACAAAGGGCCAGACGCTCTCCTGAGCACTTTACCACGTCAGCTCATTAGATCCGCACACCAACACGACTGTGTTATGATCATCGCATTCTGCCGACGAGGACACGGAGACTCGGAGTCACAGCCAGTACGGGACAGAGCTGGACGCGAACCCAGGACGGCCTGATGATGACGCCTGTACACTTAACCAGGGGTTGCACGCGGTGGAGTTGTGGTAAGTGGTTCACAGCGGGCTCTCTGAGAGAGAGAAAGCCATGACTGGCAGCCTGTGCTGATTCCCGGGGTGAAAATGTCCCCTTCGTCATCAATGTCAAGGGAACGAAGTGACTTTGCTGAAAGAAGAACAGGGAAAGGCAGGAAATTGAGGAAGAGCCCCCACCCGCACCCTCTCCAGAAGCCAGACAGGGCCTAGAGGAGACACAGGAGGTGCACGACCTTGGCTGTGGCACAGTGGCCATCAGCCACCTTGAACTAAGGATACTGTGATGCCCTGACCAGTCACGGGCCACTGTTATGGCACAGCACGTTCCAGGAAGCGTCACACAAGTCACCAGGTCCAGAGCTGGGAGGGACCGCACAAGGCCGGTGCTCCGACTTCCTTCTCGGAGGAAGCGCTTCTCCTCCCAGCCGGTGGAGACCAGGCCGTTGGCCTCACAGCTCGGCTTCCAGAGAAGCTCAAATAGGGCATGAATTTCTATGTGGGTCAGCACGGGGCGTGGGCACTCAGAAAGGGCAAGTGAAGCCAGAGGAGGAGGAGGAGGAAATGCCACCTGATGCTGCGTGTGGGCTCTCGGATCACAGAGACCTGGACACGACTCCCAGTTCCAGCCAGTGAGTCACGGGACCGTACACAGGTTACCTAACCTGCCTGTGCCTCAGTTTCCACATCTGTAAAATGGAGATGCTAATACGATTATCTTGTCGAGTTACGAGAACACACATGCTAATGTCTACAAAGCTCTCAGCACAGCGCCTGGCCCATACAGGTGTTCAGTAGTAGCAGTATTAGCGAGTACTGTTTCGGAAATGCTGACACTCAGTCACCAAGAAGATGAAATATACACACTGACTCTGAACAGCAGGAGCAGAACGGATGTCAGGGTAGCACGGTCACCAATGGGGGGTTTTAAGCAAAGAGCCTGATCTCAGCTTTGCACTTGACAACGAGAACCTGGCAGGCGCTAAGCGTACAGGGGACTCAAACGCAACTGAGCAATGATGACGCCTTGAAATAGGGGTGGGGACGGCGGGAGTTCTGAAAGGGCTCTAAGGGGGGATGAGCTGCTGAGCGGACAATAGCGGGGGACGTCAGGGACATGGCCTAGGGAGCCAGGTAGCTGGCGGGGCTGTGGGCAGCGCAGGAAGGTGGAGGGCGCGTCTGATGAAAACCAGCCGTGGGCCTGGGCAGTGGAGACGCGTGGTCGGCAGCTGGGGACGTGAGCTGGAGCTCTGGAGGCAGAGCCAGGAGCCATCAGGCTGGGGGGGTCCTATCTCCTGCACCCAGACACCCACGGTTTCTCCTTCAAAGCCAAAGCTTTTGCCAACATTGCCCTAAATCTCCAAAGGGCCGATCCTGAGAAACTCACAAAGGGTAGGAGAGTTTTTGTCTGAGTAAATACGGAGGAGATAAACAGCAGCTGCTGGAGAGATAACAGCTCCACACGGCAGTCGACAGAAACTCGTGGAAATTAAAAAGAAGGAATTATTTTAGAGCCACAGCAAAACCTCTCAAGATAGTAGTAAATATCAGACAGTCAAAGAAATTAGAAAACCTAGATTCTATTTTAGGATGACTATTTCCCCCATAAAATAAATTACTTTTTCATTATTGTGTATATGAGATTTTGAAAATGACCGATAAATGGAAAGACGGAGAGAACTATAAAACACAGTTTCACACAACCACTGTAGTTATTAGCATTGTGGATGAAAAAGGGGTTCTATGGAAAGGAACCTCACGGGGTGATCTAATCATAAATTCCTGCCTGGGCCGGATGCCCCAGGCCTCTAACTTCTTTAGTGAAAGGTGTTAAGCCAGCCCTGTCTATTGGTCCTGTGTATCTAGGTACACACCTTTGAAAGGCCAGAAGTAACCCCCCTCAAAGAGCAGGTCATCTGGTTAACTATCTTGTCATCTCACCCTCACCTGCTTCATCCAGCTTCCCTCCCCTCCCCTCCTAATCTCAAATGCGTAAAAGAAGCTGCAAAACTTATTACTCTCCGGGCCATTTGAGATCTTGCTCCCTGGCGTATGCCATCAGTTTGGCTCAAACAGACTCTTATAAAAACGCTCTACAGATTGGGATGTTTCTTACGTCAACAATACTTTAGAATAGTTTTTTTCCAGTCTATTTTTAGTATGCTTAAGGTTATTTTTTTTACAGTTGAGCATATATAGAGATATCTAACTCTATATATAGAGAGATGCATCTTTGTATGTTTTTCCAGTTAAATTTATAAAAAAAGAAATTTGCAAGAATACACAGGACACTATAGTCAATAGAAAAACTGGCTTTAAAATGGACCATTTCATATAGAAGAATTTACCACATAATGATGAAATATTAAAAAAAAAATGGGAAAGGGACGGTTTATCAATAAATAGTATTGGAAAATTGGTTAGCAATTTGAAAAAAAGCATTCATTTCGGCCCTTCTCCCTTCTACTAAAACAAATTACTGACGGATGGAAATATTTTTGAAAAAAACAAACACAAAACTAGAGTAAATATAATTAAATATTTATTGGACTTCTAGAGGGAAAAGACTATCTCCTTTCTAAGCTGAGACTTAGTAGAATAAATCAAATATAAACTACAAAGGATTAATATCCTCTTTCCTTTGAGAACTCAATCAAATCAATAAGAAAATCACTAAAGCCCTAATGATAAAATGAAGAAGGACATAAAACACACAAAAGAGAAAACAACTGGTCAACAAGCAAGAAAATGTGCTACGCCGGTGAAAATCAAAGAAATGTAAACTAAACTCACCACCCTATCTTTTTACCCATTAAATTAGCAAGCTCTGAAAATGGTACTCAGGAAAGCAATCAGGAGAGGCTGGTTAGGCTGCAATAATAAACAAGCACAAAAACTCCGGCTGAAAACCGGGGTTGACAAACTTTCTGTAAAGAGCCAAATAGTAAATATTTCAGGCTCTGAGAGCCGTACACAGTCTCTAGTGCAAATACCCAACTCTGTCATTGTAGCAAAAAGCAACCATACATAATTCATGAATGAATGGGTAGGGCTGTGTTCCAATAAAACTTTATTTATTCAGAGAACGGGCAGTGGGCCTGGCCTGCATGCCAGCATTTGCCAACCCCTGGCTGCTCCTTCACGCTGTAGGTCACTGCAGGTCAGCAGGGGCGTTCTGTTCATTACAGACGCTCAGGCGTCCAGGCTGACGGAGGCTCCAAATAGACTTTTGCCTCTACAGTCCCTTCACTGGGCGAATCCCAGAAAGTCACACAGGCACACAGACCCATCTCCCTCAGAAGGACAAACCGTATCGGAAAACACCTATGTTCTTGGTAGAGTCTCCTATTCTAGGCAGAATGTCTTGACCTTAAATTGACAAAAGAAATAGGTCTGGGAGGGAAGCCAGGCTGAGCTGGGGGCCATAAAACATCCAAGGGCTGCCTGCCTGCCACTGGGTTGGCAATGATTTCAGAACAGATAATGAAAAGTTGCACACTTAAGACAAATGCAAATGCACTTCATTCATAACCAGATGAAAGGCTCCAGGCTTTCTGGGTAATCTTGGGCTGGTCTCTTTTTTATTCTGTCTCCTAATTCAACCATCTGGGGTTCTTTGTGAAGTGCCACCCCTATTTAGCATTTAGAAATGAAGGACTTGACTTTAAATGGAAAAATCTACATTTCCTTGAAAGGAGAACTTGACATTCCTGTCCTGTTCTGCACAAATCACAACTATGTAAGCTTAGTGGATGGTAAAGGATAAACCCCAGAAAACTCATTGCACACACAACAGGAGACAGGCAAACATACAAAGGACCTGGAAACGGCACCTCTGCCCGGGGCCCCAGGGCCCTAGGAAATCCTTCCTGAGCACGCGGGGTGTCCAGTGTGATTTGCACCCCATCCAGTCAGGGGCAGGATGACATGTGGCAGATGGCGCAGTCCCGGGCGGGCTCCTTGTCAGGTCCTGTCTACGTGCTTTCCTGGTCTCTAACATGGGCCTGAAAACCAACCTCACAGTGTTTTTATGACGCTCACACGTTTACATGAAAGAGAATGTGTACATTCTTGGGAAATCCCAAAATGCTATCTAAATGTTACTTTCGGAATTAGTATAATTCTGGGGTCTAAGAGTCGGAAGGTCCCAAAGGGCCATGGAGGTCGGAAGGGGGGGCTTGAGTCAACCCCCTCACTCCGCAAGGGCAAACCCGAGGAGCCCTGTGCCCCCAGTAAGCTCCCTGGGCTTCATGTGGTCAGTGTGAGCGGCTACCACGTTTGCTCCCAGAGGAACGACGCGGGTCCAAGTTCTAGAAAGCTCACTGACAGCCCTGGAAGAAGTGGGAAGCAGGAGATCACGGGGGAGACTGCTGCCATATCCAGGGGGGGAGAGCGTCCGAGAGGCCCTAACTGGGTAGGGCCAAGGAAACGGCAGAAGGGAAGACACCTACACATATGGAGCCTGGGCGAGCGACAGGCGCTGGCGGGAGCAGGACGTGATGAGGGAGAGGAAGGATTCTAGAACCCCTCCCACGTGTCTGTCTGGGCAAAGTATGTGGAAGACGCAGCCACTGAGTGAGCTCATACGCGCGGAGGACGGGCGAGATTCTCAGGGACCAGCCCTACGCTCCGTCTTGGAAATGCGCTGTGTGCCACACCGGCAGGGCCTCCAGGGGGAGACAGGCGTCCGTCAGGCAACTGGATAGGCTGGTCTTGCGTTCAGACTGATGTCAAAGCAAGAGGATGCAATGTGGACTGTGGGTGCCGTCCTGCTAGCAGCTGAAGCCACACGTCCAGAGGAGGTCACCTGATGTGGTGAACACCCTGCCTCTACTTTGTGTGGTCTGGCGGGGAACCCCCGACCTGCAGGCCGCACAGGCCGACGGCAGCGTCCCAGGCCCCTTAACCCAGCGGAGACCAATTCAGAGTCTTCTCTGGAGCTGATACAAGGCACCCGGAAGCCGGGCTGCAGTGACGCCCTCGCACAGAGGGTGACAGAACAAGAGCTGGAAAGAATGACAGAGTCCCGGTGACAACACCCGCAGCCCGAGCTAGCTCAGCCTGAAGTCTCCCCAGACTTGCCAAGTGGGAGCCAATCCGTTTCCTTGGTTGTTGTGTTGTTGTCGTTGTTGATTTTATTTGTGTTTCTTGCCCAGCACAGAAGTGGATGCCAGAGTGTCGTGCTGCCAACAAGAACGGCACAAGGGCCGGAGGCGGCTGAGCCGCGGCCGTGCAGGGAAGCGCCGGCCTCCACTTGCGGACGGAGGAGCGCGCGATGCACAGTGTGCGGAGCCAAGCCACTGGCTGCGTCCTCGTGTCCTCGTGCGTCTGAGGACTTGGGCCACGTGGCGACCAAGCCTGGGGCTACAGGGGACGTGGCTACAGACATGCCTGTGGGGCGCGAGGCAGAGGGACTCGGCTGGTGCCACGTGTGACAGGACGAGGACGGCGTGTGGGAACACAGAAGGGATTCAGTGCCCAGGTAACGGCAGAGCAGGGAACGGAGCCAGGCCGCTCACGGTCAGAGACGGGAGGTGGAACACGGGAAAGGGAAGAGCCGCGCACGTCCTGGGGCGCTGGATTAGAATCGGACATATCGGTGTGAATTTGTGGCTTTTAACAGAGAAAGAGATAAGCACAGAATTTCCGCAGGTGCCTGTGTATGTACGTGACATGGTTGAAATGTGAGCTCCCAGATGTCACATTTGACGTCCTTGCTCCCGGGACCTCAGAACGTGACGTCACTTGGAGTCTTTACAAAGGTGATCAAGTTAAAATAAAGTCATGGGGTGGCGGGGCTCTGATCTGATGACTGGAAGTTTGGAGACAGACACACAGGAGAACGCCATGTGAAGATGAAGGCAGAGATTGGGGTGATGCTTCTACAAGCCAAGGAAACCAGAGATGGCCAGCAACCACTGGAAGTGGGGAGAGGCACGGAACAGCGTCCGCCTCACAGCCCTCAGGAGGAACCAACCCTGCGACACCCTGACCTGACGGGTAGGCTCTGGAACTACAAGAAGAAATTTCTGCTGACGTCACCCAGTTTGTGGCACTTTGTTCCGGCAGCCCCAGCACACTAACAGGTATATATGGATGTGTACTCGTACGTGTTGACTATTTCCTAGCTCGGCCTGCTAAGAGGATCCGGACTGGTTTTTAAATACCATTCTTCACTAACAGGAGCAGGACTCCATGAAGAGATGCTGAGACCAAGGCTGGTACAAACACACACACAAGAACTGTACGATGAACCTGGGAAACCTTGATAGGCCAGAACGTCAGAAAGTGCTCACAGGATGAGGACGTGTCAAAAGGACACAGAAACGAAACGGGCTTCGCCTGCCACTCCCACGGTGGGGTAACACACTTTCAGACCTGCACAAAGGCTCTCTGTCCCCACGCCGCATTTCTGCACACCTTCTCTTTGGGCTCCTGAGCAGGAGTGGGCGAGTTTGCATCGGGAAGGGGTTTGCGTTTTCAGTCCTCTATAAACGAGCCGCCACACGATGTCCCTCATCCCACTCTGCCTGGCGCCCCTTCACTCATTCATCAGCACCCACAGCCGTGGCAGCCTGCTCCTCCCCCACCCCAGCTCACGGGATCAGTGCACACTGTACACCTGCGGCCTCGGGGCCACCCCCAGTCCTAAGGGCCTGACCCGGATCAAGACCTCACAGGTGGCTCCCGCTGCCCCCGAGCCCCGGGCAGCCGGGCCCGCTTGTACTGGCCGGAGGCGCCCTGCCTGAGTTTCAGTTCCGCCCGTGCCCTACGCTTGCCGTGACACAGGCCTCTCGTTCCCGTGGTGGGTCTGCCAGCCGCTTAACTGTCAGCCTTCACCCTTCTGTGAGGACACCAACTGATTCATCCTGTCAGTTGTCTGCCAATGTCATCCAGAATCTGCCCTGACCTTGGAAAGCCTGCGCTGCTGTAAGTCTCAGACTGAGGCTAGGAGCGAGAACACTTGGCAGGAGATCTGGGAGGAATTTCAACAGGACATGGCACGTTCATTTTTTTTTGAGATGAACAGAACGGATTTTATGTCACCACAGTTTTCCCATGAATTCTTCACACCCTATAAACTGTCCTACTGAATATCACGTTCTTTGCAAGGCTGTCTGGGTACCCGGGGAATGGAAGGGTGTCAGGGTTCTGGCTGGAGACGGCGTCTCTGCGACGTGCATGGTGCCAGAACCGGGAGAGGCTCACTGTCAACTCCGGAGCATGGCATAAACTTGAGTCAAATGAGCACTGGGCTTCAGGGAGCTCCGGAACCGCAGCCCAGAAATGTCAAGTGGCAGCGAGAGGCAGACAAAGCAGCAAAAGTCAGACCTCGAGAAAAGCATCTCTCCACCACCGATACCGCCAGCCAGGACGGGGAAAGCAGGCAGAGTCTGCAGAGCTTTAACGGGGCGCCCACAAACCCGCCACGAAAGGGCTCAGCTGGTTCAGGTCAAATAAAGCAGCGCCACGGACGCCAGCTGGTGCTACAGGACGCAGATCCCGAGCTGACAGCCTCAGTGGGAAAGACGAGTTAGAGGTCATGCTGCCACGCCGAGCCTGGACATGCCGACACAGCCAATACACACGTGAAAAATGCTCGTCTTAGCCATTAGGAAAACGCGGACTCAAACCGAGGTGAGGTATCACTGCCACCATTAGAAGGGCGCGGATGCTTCAAACTGCCCACAGCCATGTTGGGGGGGACGGGGACAAACACTTGGGAAAAGCCCCTCCTGGGTGTGCACCCACGATAAATAAAAGACAGATAAAAGAAATCTGTCTACACACAGATTTGTCCCCAAATGTTCTTACCGTCTTTGTTTGTAATAGTCTCGAACCAGAGAAACAAATTTCCATCAACAGGTGAAGGGACACACAAGCCATGGGACGGCCACCCGAGGGACCGCTCCATAGCCACGCGACAAGAACCAGCAACACGCACGCAACCGCCGATACCACACATCCCCGAGTCAGAGCGGCCAGTGGAAAACGCGTACGCGCCGCAAGGCTCCGTTTATACAAAGTTCTGGAACACGCAAACCGATCTGCAGTCACAGGAGGCCGGTCTGTGTTGCCGAAACGGGCGTGGAGAGATGGCAATGGCGGGGAGGACTGTTCATTTGCTTCACTGCAGCGATGGAGTCAGGTGTGCACGCCTGTGTCACATGCATACAAGTGTACACTTTAAATACACACAGTTTACGAGAGCCAATGGCACTGAATTAAATCAAAACACAACAAACAAGAACCCAGTGTGCACGTCACCACATTCCCTTTCTTCCTCTGCCGAAGTGACCAGTACGTGGTGAGGCCTGTCGCCCTCCACCCTGAGTGGGACACAGACCAGGCCTGCCGGCCAAGCTGGGATGTACATACACGAGCAAGAAATGAACCTTGGTTGCTTGAAGCAAGTGGGACTCAGAGGTTATTTATTCCCACGGCAGCGCCCTAACCCACCTGACTGACAACAACCTCCAAACCCAGCACGTGGTCCACGGTCTCACTGAAAGGAAAAACAGTTCCCAGTCCAAACCACGAGAGAGCATGAAACACTACAGTGTATAGAATGTGCCCATAGGATTTGTGAAACATAAATCAGACTTCTATTTGTTCAAGCAAGAGACTCCTCATCATCTATTTCACAACAGAAACTCTGGAAAAGATCCATCATCCCACCAGTGCACGTGGTGTCGGGGGGGTGGGACGTTACAGACGGAGCTGGGGGACCTGGCTGTGCCACGGGCCACTCCTTTCTGACACCGTGACGCTATCGAGAGCAGACTGAAGGACACACAGCACACTGTGAAGAGAGAGAAAGGCAGCAGTCTTATGACGGTCACTGAGGTGAGATGAACTGAAACGTCCCTGTCGCTTAGGGGAGAAGTCGGAGGTCACACGGCGCCTGTGGGGGACGGAACCCTCCGCCCCAGAGAGTGCAGACAGGATGTTCTCATTACTACGAAGGGTCCTTGGATGAGAGCAGAAAGGAGACGAAGAATAATGCCCCACAAGAAGTGATGGTAATAAGAAATGCAAACTCCTTGCAAGAGGCTAGACTTGTCTTTGAAAGAAAATTAAATTTTGACATGACAAAGTGTTCTATCATGGGCATTTCAGAAAGGAACCAGATGCCGCCCTCACTGAAGACAAGAGACCAGCCGTGGGTCCCAGCCAGGGCCTGGCACAGGGAAAGTCAGCCGGGCCCCTGGGCCCAGCCTTGGATTCTCAAAGGGTCCATGTCTCAATGTCTCTCCAGAGGAGGTCACACAAGAGTCACCGAGCTGCACTGATGGCGCTGAGAGAAGATGCTGTCACCATGGAGCCTCAGACGCGTGGTCCATCACCGCACCCACGGTCCCCTGTGGGTTAACTCTTCAGGATACGTTAGTTACAAGACACTTTTGAGTGACAATGATTCACTAGTAAAATACAAACGTTAAAATATGATCCTTTTTGCAACCCTGCTTCACATCCCTTCATTTGTACAAAACGCTGCCCCTGTAGTAACGGAACGGCCGGGGTGTTCCGGCCCCTGAGCAGCCCCAGTCACAGCGTCACACACACAGCCCCACCCGGCTGTGCACCTCCACCCACACGACCACACGTCAGCCGTCCCTGCTTCGGAGCCAGAGGTTTAAGGCAGGAAAACCTCCTTAAATTACGGCACAGTGACAGGTGGCAAGCGTGATGGACACAAGACGACACATGAAGTGGAGAGAGTCGCGTGTTCTGAGGGAGGAGGCAGCCATCAGAAGACAGAGCTCTTATAAAAGGGGCTGTGGGAGAAACAGGACGAGTGCCACGGAGGTACAAGTGATCAATTAAAGGCGTGTTCATGGAGGACGCCCTCTGAGGGTCTCAGTCATAAGGTCTGGTCCCCCAGATTGGTTCACGTTGGTGAACTGTCCACATAGACTCTCCAATGCTGTACTACTTAGGTCACTTACTGGAAGTTCCTGTAAAAGTGAGTCACTGAAACATCTCCAAGAATCAAATTTTCCCTTCCCGTCTCCTCACAACCCGGAGTTTGTGATTCCTCCGTGATATGGCCACTCCATCACAAGGTTAGAACAAAGACGCTGGTTAGAAGGGAGCTGAAGGACGGTGTGAAGAAGACGCTGGTTAGAAGGGAGCTGAAGGACGGTGTGAAGAAGATGCTGGTTAGATGGGAGCTGAAGGACGGTGTGAAGAAGACGCTGGTTAGAAGGGAGCTGAAGGACGGTGTGAAGAAGATGCTGGTTAGAAGGGAGCTGAAGGACGGTGTGAAGAAGACGCTGGTTAGAAGGGAGCTGAAGGACGGTGTGAAGAAGACGCTGGTTAGAAGGGAGCTGAAGGACGGTGTGAAGAAGACGCTGGTTAGAAGGGAGCTGAAGGACGGTGTGAAGAAGATGCTGGTTAGATGGGAGCTGAAGGACGGTGTGAAGAAGATGCTGGTTAGATGGGAGCTGAAGGACGGTGTGAGGATTCTGCTGAGGCAGCACATAAGCTGGTGAGGATGAAGGTGTAATTGGTTAACGTCTCCATGGGAGGAAGAGTAAGTGTTGATGTGCGCCCCCGCCACCCCCGAGCACTGTCCCACACTCACCGCCTTAGGTCGGGACTCAGTCCTATTTTAAGACAGAATTCTAATTAGGTTTCATATGGTCTGTCTCTATAGCACACGATTCCTTTGAGAAGGATAGAGTATAGCTCTTAACTGATAGATTCAAGAAAATACATGTACAATGAAATTAGCAAGATTATACAGAAAAGGTCTGCAGCCGTACGAGGTGCTCCCCGCACATGGAGTTCATGTCCCAGGAGGACAGCGGTTACCTTCCTTCTCCTGGAGCAGTAGCTCCCTTCACACGGTAAAGCAGGAAGGGGGAAAATTATCCTCACACCGACTCCACACCTCCATCCTGGCTGGGAGGCAAGGCGGGCGAGGGTGGGTTGTGTCAGACATCGCTGATTTTTGTTTTTAGAAATCCATTACAGACCAGCAGCCATTACCACGCATCACCATGACGATTACACACTAAACACAGAACGTGCTCCTATATACCAATTAAACGGGGACTGTTCTGTGATCACATTTAGTGTGCACATGGCAAAGCCTGAACAAAGCCTGAATAAATATAAGCAGCCCAATTCATTGTAAGTGGCCAAAGCATCGCTTAATTTTTTTTTTCACTTTGGTTCCCATCAATATTGTTCATACAACAAACAATTTGTAAAAAGCCATTAAGGGACTTGGTGACAACTGGAAAACCAATTATAAATTTCCACGTCTGAAAATGAGACTGAACCAGCGATGCAGAGCCTCTGCACTCGGAGTTTGTATTTCTTTGCCTAAAGCAAAGGAAGGCTTGATTTAAAGAGAAAAGCCATTTTTATCTGAGTATCATTTATCCACATTTCATTCCAGGAGTGTGGCCTACTTACAAAGACCTGCGAGTGCCCTGAGAGCTGCACCATGGATTCCCGCTGGACGGCCGTGTCACACACTGACCCACTGGCACGATGGCCCATGTGTTACCATCAGTCACTGTCCTGGGCGAGCCGTGCCTCTGCGTCCCGAGCCCTGAGGAGCCGCATGACACTAACTGCTCCATTGCCAGCGCCCGAGCGTCAGGACTCAGAACCAGGGCGTGGGCTTTCTGGCTGCCTCCCTCCCACCCCCAGTGCGTAGCAGTTTGAGGTGCCTCCTGACTAATTTAAGTCAGTCCCTGCTGCTCCCATCTTCCCACCCACCCCAGGACGGTGTTCTCAGTGTAACGCTTTCCGATGGCCTCCAGATTCACCCACCTGGGTTCAGTGAGACTCTAGAAAAGGTTGCTGTGGGTTCCCTTCTGTAGCCACCAGTGAGATCCAGAACTTCGGTCTAGAACTCTGTTGCTAGTCTGAGAAGGGCAGAGTCAAGTGGATTGAAAAAGAAAACGTGCCACTGAATTAAGTGAGGGAGGGCCGCGAGCCAGGGAACGCAAGCAGCTTTTAGAAGCTGAGAACAACCCCGGCCAACAGCCAGCAAGCCAATGGGGACCTCAGTCCTCCAAGCACACAGGCTCCCCTGGAAGCTCTGAAGTCTATCAGGCAGAACCCCCTAGCCCCCCAGGAGCCAGCTGTCCTGCAACCCACTGGCTGCTCAAGCTGGCCCACCTCTTCCTTCTCCTGCCTCTATCGCTCCCCAGGAAGGTGGAAACAAGCCACAACCCAAGACGAAGTTAGAAGGCTGACAATGGACACTTCAGTCCATCGGCGGCACCAAAAGGAACTGAGACGCAGTGAAGTCAGTGGCGAACAGAGAGGACGCGAGCAACTGGCAGAGCGTGAGGACTCCCCGGCCGCCATGCGCGCTGTTCCGCCTGGGCCCTGAAAGCGTGTCCCGGACACTTAGCAGTGCCCGACGGTGGCCATTTCTTACTGATGGAGGGGTCTGGTGTTTGGTTTCTTCTGGAAAGCCTGGGACTCTGACTGGACCAATTCAAAAGCAGCCCCTGCATAGAGCTGTCCAAATTCAGTCTCATCTATGTACTTGCTTCTGGAGTGAGACTGCAGATTCATCTGTGGCTCCAGAAGCCTGCTCCCTCTTCCTGGCTTCTTTGGACTCCTGATTATAGCATCCCAGAGTGAGCCCAGCTTACATTCAAGGGAGGAAATCAGCAGGGAACACTCACCTTATGATGCATAGAGAATGAGCTTCTCGCTGGAAATGCAAATTTTGAAGGATGAAAATCTCACTTCTGAATCCATAACAGTCCCTAATGAGCTCACAGGTAATTAGAGCAGTTACCGGGGCCAGCACGCTCTCAGGGGCTGTGTGCTAGGTTTCCTTTCCCTAGGGGACATATACCCAGATGGTTAAATTCCTGTTCAGCAAAGACTCCAGTTTTCCAACCTTCACACTGAACCAACTTTGGTTACATAAATGGGTCACCAGTGGTCCCACGTGCAGGCTCCTCTGTGTGTTCCTGCCAGCAGGACCCCAGTTCCAGCCTTAGCTCGGTGACGAGCGCAGCCAGTGTGACGCAAAGACACAGAGATTGTCACGTAGGGGCTAGGCCGGGGCGGGGGGGGAGGAGATTTGAAGACTGACATGAAGTGCTCACAGCCATGGGAATAGTCATTCTTTCACACTCAGGATCCCCAACACTGCAGGGACCTTTCTAGACAAAGGAAACCACCTGAAGTAGTGAAATAGCTTCATGCACTGTCAGCCTGAGTTGCCCAGAAGCCGAACTGAAACTAAACATGCATGTGTTCCTACTGTGTTGTCAAAGAAGCAGGAGTGAGGGAAAGGGAAACGAAGTAGAGACGGAGAAAGGCCCAGCACGGCATTCATTACTGAGCTGGCCATTGCTTGGTGGGAAGCGGGACGCTGGTCTCACGAGATGGCCTCTGCAAGGCCAGAGAATGACCATGAAGCAGGCCAGTCCATCTGCAGACAAGAAGCGTGAGGCACGCCCCCTGGCCTCCATCCCCTGTAGGCCAAAGTTTCTCCCCACAAGGCGCCCACTGTCAGGCGCCCGTGTGTGGACGCCCAGAGGGCCCGTGAGGAGGCCCCGTGATGTCTCATGGCTCAGATTCCACCGGGGACCCGAGGTGAAGTGGAGTAAGAGGCGCCTACACAAAGCTGCACCGAGCTAGCCAGCTGACGCTGGACTGTGTGCCCGGAAGCCACGGCCGTGGGGACGCGGAGAGGTTCTGGACAGGTCCGACACACACACTGCGGGTTCCCACCACAAAGCACAGCTTGGCAGCTCATGCGTCTGCTGTGTGGATCCTAACTCGGCCACTCGTTAGCAGTAGGACCGGGTGCAAACCAATGTCTTTCCCCTAAGAGTTCCACACCCACCACACAGAAGTGGTTCGAGGGCTGAATAAGATCATTTGTATAATGGACGTGGCGCAGCACATGAACTTAACAAAACTAAATTCCCTCTCCGTCATGATAATAAATTGGAAACAATCTAAATATCCAACAGTAGAGAAATGGTCAGATAAACCATGATGCAGCCAGTTCCTGGATCCCTGCACACCCTTTAAAAATGACCATGAATGAAGTACAAAACAGCTTGTGTGTTGAAAAAAAGCACACCAGTGTGTAGGTAAAATGTGGAAGACACAAAACATACCACGTGAAAATGCTTGGTGCATTGAACACGTGGCATTTTAAGGGGAACGTTTTGAAAACACTGAGTAATACTACTAACAAATAAGGACTTTGGAAAACACGAACGAGTAATGCTGATCAATACCACTCACTCTTTTCTTGTTAACAGATCTTCCTTCCTGATCAAAGGAGGGGGAGTATGACAGGCGCCTTGGAGGTAGACGTGAAACCCGGCACTCCAGCAGCCATCGGTGACTGTGAAGTAACCAGCTTGATGGAAGGGTGAGACATTCAGCCCTGTCATTTTAAGCTACTGACGCAACATGGAAAACTACTTTCCGTCTCTTGCTACACATACATTCGTTTGTTGAAACCTCTACGGTTTGGTGGTCTGTTGCTTGTAACCAAACACACACCTAGCTGAGACAGGACACTGCACCAGCTCATTTACATTCCTGTCTCATTAGATTTCTACCGCAGACACTTAAGGCACGTTTTAGAACTCCCACTGACAAATAAGATAGCTGCGGGCCTGTGACTTACCCAAGCTCATCTCACTACTAAGTCTTCAAGCCAGTGTTCATAACCGATTCTTCCCCTGGAGTCCTTTCCACCACTTCAATAGCAAATAGCTGTGCACATTGTAAGGCCGAGAAAGGAATGCTGACCCATGAGGCTGGTCAGAGGCGTTGGGTCCAGGTTGGAAATGGTTGTGTGCCATGCGAGGGGCTTTGACATTTTGTCTGGGCTCCAGGGAACAGCAACGTGCTCAGACCTTCATGTGAGCAAAAACTGAGGCCACGTTCCAAGGCCTTGGGCATGGCAGAGCTCGAGAAACACTGAATGAATGAATGAGTGAATGAATGAATAAGTGAATGAATACATAAATGGAGAAATAAATGAAACAAGAAACGACTGCATAAAATTCTCTCAGTCCACATGGAGAATGAATCAGAATAGCAAGGTTAGAGGTCAAAAGAGCTTTTGGGAGGTTCTTCCAATGTCTTTTCCACGTGAGGACATTTGGATAAGAACTATGGCAGTATCTCCAGAAATGAAGAGGACGGAACAAACTCAGAGCAACTCAGAAAACAGGAGCGATAGGTCCCAATCCTCACATGGCCACCAGCTCGTCCCCCTACGAGATGCTTTTCATCAGGCAGCATGGCTGTCCCAGACTTTCAGGGGGTCCCCACTTCCTGGGGAACGAATGCGTCGGCAAGTTTGCCCCCTGCCGTTCAGGGCCGGTCTGTGGCTTCTAGCGCCCGGGTAACATATCATCAAAAGCCACTGAATAGAAATGCAAGCTACCGGATTACCCTGCGTAACATTTAACCATAGCAAGTGTCTCCCTCTCCGTCACTTACTTGTTTGGATCCTTCCTCATTTCGTACTTACTGCTTCTCAACCACAACGTGAGGTAAGCATGGGGCAGGATTAGGCAGTGACCGTCGCACGGTCTTACAGATGAAGAAACCAGAATCAGAAAGAGCAGTTGTTCAGCTGACCCTCTGGTCAGACCCTCCCCACGTGCTGCCGCGGGGACTCGGCCAATCCTGTGCTGAAGCCCTGGCCCCAAGCTCATGCTCACGGCCCCAGACAGAGCGCACGCCTGCTACGTACCCGAATCTGTCCGGACTTCAGCTGAACTCAGGATCAAATCTGACACCCAGAACTTTCTTAGCAAGAAAATTGAAGTCATCACTCTTAACCCAGAAATTGTTTACAGATCTTTATGCCACACAGACAGATCATAAAATATTCTGTCAAACACTGTCAAATGTGCGACTTCTGAAAGCTTTTTGATGGACAAAGATGATTCTAAACCTTTCACAAATCTTCTCATAATGATTATTGTTGCAAATAGTTGCCCTCTGGCTAGAATGTGTGTCAATATCTGGAATTCCTGACAAACTGCATCCATCCTTCAAACCCTGCATCAAGTCCCCTCCTTCAGGAAGGGGTACCTCCAGGGTACCCCTGGGCTTGCTGCCCACCGGAGATTCAGGCTACAGTTTTGAGCCGTTTCTGGAAAAAGTGGGCCTAGTCAGGGACTGCATTTCCAACCTTCTAAAGCCCAGATGGGGCCGTGGGACTGGTACTAACCAAGAAGTATGAGGGAAAAGAATGTGTGTCCCTTGGAGGCTACGATGGTTAAAGCCTGGGTGCGTCTTCCCTAATCTCTGTAGTTCCCCGTCAGCTGCCAGAGGTCCGAGGTCCGCTCAGACACGTTACAGATGCAGGGTCACTTATCAGGACGACTAGTTCTACCCCAGCTGTGGCCTGGAACTTCTCCTCCTCCTCCTCCTTCATCCCCAACCCCAATCCCCTCCCACCAGGAACACACCTACTCAACTAGTAACTGAGCGAGAAATACGATGGTCTCTGCTGGCATGTCGAGCCGCCGAGATGCTGGATTTTGTCGTCATTGCTACAGCAGAACTAATATTATTGTAACTAATATAACCTTCAAGTCCCCTCACTATAGTTTTTCTGTTTTTAAGCTCTACTAGCTTTATTAAAAATCTGTCCTAGAAGATTCCATGCCTGCTCTTGTCGCCTCACAATACGACATATGATGTGACCCGGTCACCACGTGTCCGCCTCTCCGACCAGCTTGTATATTGCTGGGGGAAGGTGCTGGGTCTTTCCTACGTGCATCTCCAGCTACTGGAACACAATCGTTAGCCACTAATGCTTGCCAAAGCAGTTTCTGAAGAAGCCCATTAAATTCTGTGGTGCTTACCAGTTTACAAAGTGCTTTCCCTTGCAGGATTTTGGTTTGAACCCCACTCATTCAACTATCCTTGTATAACACTGTTTTGCGACGCAGTTCTTATTACCCTGGTTTCCCTGAAGAAAATGTGACGGCTCTGAGAATCTGAGCTGTCACGGGCCCTGGCTGAGCACAGACGCCACATGCCCGACAGTCTGGTGGCCAGGGCGATCACCTCTGGCCCCCACTTGGGGTGTGTGGGCAGGGCGCCCCATGTAACAACTTGCCCTCTGATGCAGCAATGTTTCCACTCTTTGTTCTCTCAAGAACCGCCTGGTTCCGCGAGGGGTGTTGATGCCCTCAGCCCAGCCTGAGAACCCTGCAGTCCTAAAGCACCTGTCACGACTGTGTCTGCTGCAGAGAGAAGGGCAGGAGAACTCCGTAGAGCCTGCCCAGGCGGCAACACTCCGCAGCCTGCGCTGGCAGGCCTGTCACTGCCCACCCGGTGGGCACGCCCCCGTCGCCCTTGCTCTTTCCCAAGGGGCTCCTGCAGGGGGAATGGGCGTGGATGCTGTGCTGGCCCATGAGATCCAAGGGGCGTCTTCTGGCTGAAATACTAACAGACACATGGAAGGAGGTGGGCTTTTCACGTGAAGTGGCCGGGTCTGCATGTGCTGCCTGCAGCCGCTGCAGCCAACAGGAAAATGAAGGCAAGTGCAGAGCAGGGCGGATCCAAGAGGTGCACAGAGGCCGGCGTTTCGGCTGGCCTGCAGTGGGCTCCCTGCTGTGTGAGCTGCTGTGTTCTCTGGTCCACTGAGCCAGTCTGAGCGGCTGTCTTCTTTATCCTGCATTTGAAAGCATTGTGAACAATACATTACCAGCTCTGCGTCCCAGCTCCCAGGACACGGGACAGCAAGCATCTGGCCATTTTGGCTTTTGTAGCAGGAAGTAGGCTCCTCCCCCAGTTAGATGCCCACATAAGATGCCAGGCAGGACAAATAAAAGGATGCCCACTGTGAGGGGACATAAACCCAAACTTACGCCAACAGGCAGGGCCGAGGAGGAGAACGGGAGCGGCATCTGAGCACATTAGAAGGGGGCGGACGAGATGAGACCAGCCCACAGATTCTGGTTTTTTCAGAGGTCAGCTCAGTGGAGCCCATTATGAGTCTTCTTACAAACAGGTCTTTTGAAAAATCCAACAAACTGCAAATAATTCTGTACAAACGAGATTTCCACCTCACCGAGTCTGTGTTAAGCAAAGTATGAAGAAGAAAAATTGAGCCATTTAAATGGTTGTTTCCATAACCAGCGCTGAGTATCACACTTAAAGTTGTAGAAGGGTGATTAGGGCAGAGGGCTCATCATTTCAGACGCAGCACCTTCTTGTGTGTTGTGTTCATACCGGAACCCAGGGCCTTGGTTCATCGTCTAATTGTTGTCAAGAAACAGTTCAGTCGTGAATGTCAGAAAAACAGAATGTCTAAATGAGCAGAGAAATGAACATTTGTGTTCTTGCCCTTTCGGCTCATCTGTTTAAGCCCATTTTGCATTAATCATTTCCAAGGCTGTCGTGCTGGCTGTGGAGTCGCAGCAGGTTCACAGTCAGGGCCGGCCGGCCCCCTGCTGACAGCCAGCACCACCGACAGACGGTGGCTGCACCCCGGGGACACCAGGTGTTTTCATACCTGCTGGTGGGGCCTTTGAGCAGCTCGCCCTCCCTCCACATAAGTCATGAGGCGCGGATTTGGAAGAGACGTTGCAGCGCATGGAATCCACTCCCATTCCACAGGGGTGAAAAGAGGCCGGAGGAAGGCAGGGACTTCTCCAAAGACACCCTGAAGTCAGTGGCTTCCCTGCCCTTCCTGATCCGATAGGCAGAGCTCTAAAATATCAAAGACAACCAGCTCCATCCAGTGGAAACGTAATGCAAGCCACGTATGGGATTTTTAAATTCCCCAGTAGCCGCATTTCAAAAAGTAAAAAAGAAACAGTGACACTAGTACTACCAATATGTATTTAACTCAGTATAGTCAAAATATTACCATATCAATGTGGAGTCACTAGAAGAAATATACATGCTTTGCTTTAGACTAAATCTATTTTTACAGCACATCCCACGTAGGAGTAGCTGTGTGGGGCTCGTCGCTACGACACTGGACAGCACAGAAGCTGTTTTATCTTTGGATCTGGGAAGTTCCTTCTCTAATTGGCCAATGAGTTTTCAAAACATCTTTAAGAAGGGGCAGAATGCAAAAAATTAATCAAATAATTAGAAATGTAAGGTTAGGCCTCTGGAAGAACTCCCCTGCCTTGTAATGCGTTTCCAAGGAAAACAAGTAAATTTTAAGGAACGATTTGACGCCACAAATAGTCTCTGAGGGCTGACTGTGAACCAGGTACTGTGCGGGCTCGGGTGAAACGCCACCAGCAAGACAGGCTCTCCTGGGCCTCCAAGCTCTCACCCCGCGACAGATGGGGGGAAGGCCTGTGGCCATGTGAAAGGGAACAGCGTGGAGTGTTGGACTGAGAGCGCTAAGAACACGTTCCTCGGCCATGCAGGGGTCTCACCAGCTGAGAGACGCCACAGAATGCAGATGGGGACCATTTTTTCAGTCTGATAGCTGCTAGTTAGACCCAAGGATAAAACAGGCTTTCTTGCCCTTCCCTGCAATTAAATGCCGTCCTCATCACAGAGAGAACAGCTGGACACCTCCCAGTGGGCTTGTCGCGTGGAGGAGGGTCCATGCATGAACACCTGCAGCCTGAGGGAGAAACAGGAAGTGCCCGAAGCTGGAAGAGTATTCTGAACCCTTTCCATTTGTTGTTTCCCAAGAAAAACGGAGGTCCAAAAACTTAAGTTCCCTTCCCTCGGAATGTAAAGTTCGTGCACAATCTCAGGAATCCTTCCCTGATTCCTCCATCTGGCAATCCCAGCGGAGTCTGGGTGGGGAGAACTTCTAGCGGTTCCAAGTCTGGGCTCTTTTGCTGGAGGGGCTGAAGCTCTTTAAGGCTCAACATTTTAGACTCCAAGTGCCGGTAAGACACAGAAAGGTACCTGCACCGCCTCCAGCCAGTCTCCTCAGAGCCGGCTCAGTTCCCCCAGGAATGCAGCATCTGGGGTCCCCTGTCCCCAGGCGTACAGTGCTGTTGGCAGCAAACGGTCCAGTAGGGATGGATGTAGCAGCCACCCGGGTAAAGAGAAAAACCCCAAGAGGCGTGAGAGAGAATTGCTTCTCTGTTTCTGTCCTGCTGGGATGCAGGCCCAGTTCTGCAGGTTCCCCCCCAAAGAGCATCACTCAAGTGGAAGAAATCCCTTCTGAAGGGCAGAACTGTGCTCCCAGGGCCTCCTCCCACCAGGCAGGAGGCCAGCAGTCTCTCCGCTGGGGCTTCCCCGAGCCTGCCGTTTAATTCCTGAGCCGCGGTCAGGCTTGTCTGTCGATGGCGGTAAGAAAACCCATTTCTACCAACCCCTCTCCTGCTTCAGTTTCTCCTGGATGCCAGCCCCTCAACCAGAGCTAAGAAAGAGGACGGAGGTGGAAAACAGGCAAAAATTACATTTACCCTCCAGCCGCACTGCCCAGCAGTGAAGCAGCACAGGCGCTTGAGCCTTATTTCCCAGGGACGGGCAAGCCCTGCCCTGCGGTCCAGGAGGACACACAGGCGCTGCCCGCTCACAGGGGCCTCTGACGGCCGAAGGACTGAAGCTGCTTCTTCAGAGGCTGTTCCCTACGGACAACGTCCCTGATGCCCCGGACGGGACTCGCCACCTCAGCCTGAGACTCAGGTTAGCGCATCCTGCCCTGAGACGAACACATCAGAGGATCACCAACTGACCCCCGAGGTCCACTCACGTGAAAGGAGCCCGCTCAGCCAGCACCACACCTACGGACCCCAGGTCGGCCTCATGCCACTGCAGGTCACCCACTCTACGGCCGGACGAACCCTCCCAGCTGTACCCGCCAAATCTTGCCATGCAGGAGTTGGTCACTGGTCACTGACTGTTTCCTGTCAGGGTTTCCTGGTCAGCCCATCGCATGTCGGCGATTCTGGGGGCAAGTTCATCACACCCTTCCCCATTCCACGTTGTGAGACGTAGGAATCTCCTAGTATCAACGCGCCTGCTTTATCGCTGGTGAAGTTGGGTAAAATGAGAAAATGGGACTTGGACCGAAGGGTAAAGAGCTCTCTTCCCCACGGAGAGGCAGGCGGAGTATGTGAGTACCTGCAGGCTGTCTTCTCAGGCCTCTCCCCCATGTCCCCGCTCTGTGCCCCTGTGGGGGTGAAGCCTGAGAGGCAGAGAAGAAGAGAGGAGGCTCCGAAACCAAGAGAGCGATGGAGAAGGACAGGCAAGGAGCACCCGTGGGATGGCCCTTTTGCAAACCTGGCCCATGACACAGGTTACCCCTCTACCACAGGAAGAGCAAAGGAGGAGTGGGGAAAAAGGCAGATGCCATCTCGCAGTACTCTCAGGGTGGGAGTCCCCGCTTTTCTGGGTGGCAATAATATGAGGACAGGAAAAGACTGGTTCCACCCATAAAAATGTGTGTATAATGAGCTCTGACACAACTGCTCAGCACGAAGGAGAGGGGCGGCCCTAGAAGGGCGCTTAAGACCAGGAGAAGGTATTTGACTAGTCCCAGGTAAGACAACAACACTAACCAGAGATCTCAGACCTGTGAGAGCCTCAGCACGTGCTCTGTCCTGGGCCCACAGGTGCTCACTTAGCAATCTTCAAGCCAGCAGGTACTGATCACATCTAGTCCATACAAGAATCCTGTGACGTGGGGACAATTTCATGACTGGATTATACATATTGAAAGTTGGGCACAGAGAGGTTAATAGCTCATCCGAGAGCACACAGCTAGTAAAAATATGGAGCTGGGCTTCAAACTCAGCTAGGCCAGCCCCTGCTGTGCAGTAACTGTACTGCCTGCAGCCAGGCAGGAGCCTGTTCCCAGAACGCAGACCCTGCCTCACTTACGGCTCTGCCATGCCTGCCTTGTGGGGGAGACCGTGCTCAGGCACGGCCAGGCCTGGCCGGACGTCCGGGCACTCACTGCCAGCTGCCCAGCGGGAGGCCGCTCTCCCCTCCTCCTCCGCCCACAAACACACCAGCAGACAGTTACTCCGTTAGCGTAGAGTGCTGAGCGAGACACGGTCCCTGCCCTGTGGCATTCAGTCTTCCCGGGAAGACCGGCGCGTAAACAGACCATTACAAGGTAGAGTGGCATGTGCTGAAACAGGGATTGTGCCAGATGCTGAGGGCACAGATGACAATGGCACTAACTCCTGTTCTAGGCAGGGTCCTGGCAGGACACATATGACACACTCAAACTCAGTCACTGGGAGAGAGGGACAATGGACATATGTGAAGGCAGGGACTGGGTTCAAAACCTGGGACTTGCACCAGCCAGAAGCCATCAGCACCTGTCTGCCTGTTGGGCAGCCCACCAAGTACACCCCCTTCCCGGCATACACCCCCGCTTTCTGCACCCCCCCCGCATACACCCCCTCTCCGCACACACCCCAGTAACAACCTGTCATGCTAGTGCTACGCCACCTGGACGGATGGGGAAGGCAGTTTCTGGGCACAGGGCCTCCCTGCCCTGGCTGAGGACCCCTGCTGTGGAGCGAGAGAAGGGAGTGACGGACACACTAATGGCATCAAGAGTGGCGGGGAATAAGGACACCCAGTAGTCAATGAGGGGGCCATCAAACGCCCAAGAAGAAAGTGGCAGAGCCAGGGGTGGCGGGGGCATCTCAGGAGGGTGTCATGGGCGAGGGGAGGCCTGGCACTACCTGTTTTGCACCCCATCCCCTCTGCACACACACATCCAGACTCTTGTGCAAAGGGATGAGTGAATTTAGAGACCTGTCCCTTGGCTCAAGGGCACCCAAGGTCAAATGCTAATGTAATAACTACCCTTGCAGACAATGGCTAAATCTGGGGACCTGGCCAGACTTGTGAAGGGAAAAGTCAAATATGGACATCTGAGCCTGGATGGACGTATTTTTAATTAAACCAGGTACCTGAGTACAGCAAGGCACTGGAAATGTGGTGTTCTGATATTCAGCCAGCATTTAATGAGCCCCTGTCTGAAATAACGTCACTGAGAATGCTCGCAGTTCATGTTTGCTAAGAGTCAACAGCCGAATTGTCACTGCTCCTCACTCAGAGACAGCAGAGGGCCTGGAGAGTAATTAAACCTCATTACTTTAGACCCAAGATGTCCCACACAGCGGGGAAAATAGCTGCACACATAACTGGCCCCGCAGCCCTTTGAACAAAGAAACTCGTTGGTCCGAAGGGAGGTGGGGGGTGGGACTGGCCAGTTATATCAGTCTTGCATTTCTCTACAGACTTGCCCTGAAGCCCCAAAATGCTGGTTTTCACAGTGATAGTGTTTGGTTCCAACTAAGAATAGAAAATTCGTTCATGTGGACCTGAGAGGTTCATATTCCCTCTTTAATATCCTTCAATATCTTCATCTATCTTATTGCAAAGTCGGTATCTACTAGTCCTCCTCAGGTTGAATTCCTAGGAATCCAGTTAGCCCCACCTTCTGGCCCTGATCTCACATACACACTCACACACACACACACTCATGTACACACACACACTTGCACACACACACACACAGTCACACACACACTCACACACAAGGCCTAGAGCAGGTTTCTCAATGGTGGCATTACTGGCACTTCCGTGCGCATAGCCAGATGTTAGCAGCTTCCCTGGCCTCCATCCATGAGCTGCCAGGGTGCTCTTCCACAAGTTGTCATAACAGAGAATGTCTGCAGACATTGTCAAGTGTCCCCTAGGGGGCGTCGCTGCCCCAGCTGGGTACTACTGCTCCAGACAAGGTCTGCATGGGATCCCTCCCTCTTTTTCAAGGTCACTGTGGGGTGAAAGGTCTAACTCATAAGGACTCGAAACGTTTGTGCTGACCCTAGACTGGGCTGCATCTGGACCCCAGCAATGATACCTACAAGCGCAGCAAACGGTGCCAGGGGATTGCAGACCCGGGTCCTAAGCTACCCTGCTTCCCGCCGCTGTGACTGAACTGCTCAGAGACGAGGCCGACAGAAGGCCAGATGTAAAACAACTACAGACAGCAAATAGTTGTCCAATATACAGCAGTCGGGCATCTTTACTTCTATATAGCAGTAAAGAAGAAGATTTCGAAACTAGCTGAGCAGAAGCTGGTTGGCAGGCTGATGGGGACGGGCTGCCCTGTCTGAGCCCTGGAAGTTTCTGAGACTGCTAAGGTGGTCCTTTCGAGACTTGTCCTGGTTGGACTGAAACCACAGCGAGTTTCTGTCCAGAAGGAGTCAGGTAACATGTTCTCCCTGTCTCTGTGTTCCTGGTGGGGACGGGATGTATGAAGAGTGGGGGTACCACGCCGATGCAGCTGAAGGCTTCCCCCCAAGGAAACAGAAGAGGAGAGGGCGTCCGCATGCTCTGAGCCCGCGCCTGCTGTGCACTGAACACTCCCCTCGCACAGGTAACCTCATTCTGGAGTCACCTTGTCCTTTGCGATTTAGAGAAAACTGGCTCCAACTTTCCCTTTCAGGCCCCGACGGGAACCCAGTCTCCTCTCCACCCTACCTTCCAGGATCCCCCCGAGAGAAGTTCATTCCTCACTACGTGTGTGCAAGGATTGGGGGCCCAGGGCCAAAATTTCAGGGGGTACTCTCCCTCTCAGGGTCATGCAAGCATAAAGGCATTTGTCTCCCTCTAGTCCCAGCCTGGAATGGGGGTCTACCATCCCCGGGAATGGACTTCCATGGGACGTACCACTCAGAACCGCGCCGGGTGCCTGGGGACACCACACGTCTGTTCGCTACCTCAGCTGGCACAGGGGTCTGCTGCTTTTACCCGTCCTCTTTCCACCATCGTGCAAGGCATGACACAAGGTGCCTGGAGAGGACAGGACATGGGTGACACCTGGGAGCCACCTCCGAACGCTCACATACAAGGAGGCGACTCCTGGACATCTGGACATCTTGTCGATGAGATGATCTCCTTGCTAAACTCCATTTCCGTCAGGCCCAAAGGAGTGACTTGTTAATACGGTGGGCACCCAAGAGGTAATTTGAAATAGATGAAAAAGTAAAAAGAACTTGGATGAATGAAAGCAGCGTATTTACCATGTTCTCTGTCCCAGGGCCTGAAGCCCTTACCTTTGTACCCTGTTTCCCCGAAAATACGATCTAGTCGGACAATCAGCTCTAATGCATCTTTTGGAGCAAAAATTCATATAAGACTCCATCTTATATTACATTACATTGTATAAGACCTGGTCTTATATTATAGTAAAATAAAACTGGGTCTTGTATTAATTTTTGCTCCAAAAGACGCATTAGAGCTGATTGCCCAGCTAGGTCTTATTTTCGGGGAAACACGACTTCACAACTGAACGCTCTGATTCCTAGGCTGAGCTGGCCGGCAGATGCACGGGCCCAGCCAGCTCCCACCATGCTCCCCGGGGCCGTACAGAGGACGTGGTGCTCAGGCTTCCCCCCCACCTGCAAACTGCTATCCCACGAAGCAGGAACGGGAACTGAGTCTGACTTCTATTTGCAGTAACGGGAACAGAAACGGAGTCTCATCGACTTGTGGCTGAACTGTTCTCTGATTCCAAAGAAGTTTCCGAGCCCGGACCCCTCAGAGCCCTGAGGTGGGTGCAGGAGCCTTAAGTCAAGGGGCCCTGACTGGGTATTGCTCAAAACTGAGCAACAAAGCAGTGGGGTCAGTGCAGACGACGTCCAGAGTTACACTAGTGCCTATTCTACCAGAACCGGCCATGTAAGGAGCCCCTTCAGGCCACCCTGACTGGCCAACTCCCGACCTTCCTTCCTGTGCCTCTGACACCTTCCGGCCCATCAAGAGGCACATCCAGAATGTACCTGTGCCTCAGAGCTGCTTCAGTCCTCTGCCTCCCTCCATCCTCTGTCCAATCGCACACTCTCCAAGGTACTGAAACAAGCAGAGGAAAACCCATCGGTTAAAAAAATCATTATCAAGCCGATGGGCCAACGTAAAGAAAGAAGAGATTTTCCATCTTTTTTGGAGGTGGGCTGGGTGGGGGGCTTATGTGCGGCCATCAAATCACGTCCTGAGCCCTGTGTTCCTAGCGTTCCTTGCGATGAAAGCATCCCGTAGTCTTCTCAGGAAGGCTACAGACCATTGGACACCACGCCACCACTAGTCAACAAATACGTCACGGGGCCACCGGCACTGCTCGGCTCAGACGTCAAGGTAGAGAGAAGCAGGCAGCGAAGGCACCAGTCTCCGCCCGCTCTGGATAAAGGGCTGACGTGTGCCAGTCAGTAGAGAACCAAGTGCCGACGGCGAGGGAGCCGACTGAAGAACAGGGCAGAGAACCTAAAAGTAGGAAAGGACATAAATGACATAAGGCAATTTACACAAATGGTGCTTTGTAAGCTGCTGTGTGATTTCTGAAGAGCTAGTCCTGACTATGATAGTGATTGTTCTTATCAGAGCGGAAGTCACGAGGCCTTGATTCTACTCTATGTCGTAGGCTTTGCAGGTTTCTGATCCTTTGTGGGTCCTCGGCCAGATGCACCAGAAACTGACAGGCACATCTCCCTATGAAGGACCGAAGCACCGTCATTGCCTGACGGATGGTTTGTCCCCTCTCCAGTGCGTCGTCCCGTCACCCTGGGATTCCAATGAGGCAGGCTGAACACCTGGTCTGAAGCATGACAGGCACTCGGAAATATGAGCTGCATGAATTTATAAAAAGGGGTTTGCAGTAACCGTGCAGGAGGGAAGTGGCTGGGAGAGCAACTGCTAAGGGCGGGAACAAGACCAGACGCTCTCACTGGCTCTGCTTCACCCCTGTCTGGGCCTCCTGCCTCCTCCTCCTCCTCCCCAGCCCGGGACACGGGCCCTGCCGGCAGCTTCAGAGCCCATCTGGCCCCAGCACAGTCACTGCCCAGGCCCTCAGGACGCACCTGGAACATCGCAGTGACAAAGGGGCTCCAAATAATACCCAGTCTCCTCTCTGCTCTCCCTGCCCTGGAGGGGCGCCTCTCCACATTCCAACTCCAGCTGTGTGGGCACAGCATGCCAGCTCCCCCTGGCTGGAATGTAGCTGGGGTCAGGGACACAGTCCCAGCTGCTGAGTCCCATGGAGGATGTCACAAACTGTCACAGCAACGAGAAGGCAGCCTGCTGGCACTGGGTGTGCCCTGAATGCAGCGGGTAAGAGTATGGACAAGGTGAGGAGTCTGACTCAGGACCCCACAGGCCAGCCTGCGCGTTGTGACAAGCTCCCGAGGGATCGCTCACCGCCCATCAGAATGGCGACTCCCTGCGTTCCACTCAGCAGAGCACCCCAGCCGGAAGCCAGGCCAGGCAATCCACCTCCCTTAATCAGACAGTCCCCCGAGAGCACAGGGCAGACTGGATCTACCTTGAGTGGTAGAATCTTGATCCCTTTGCCTACAAATTGGCCTTAGTCCCAAGAGGCCACTCTATTTGTCCCGGGAAAGCCTCAGGACAACAGGTCCCGGGAGCCTGGCTAAGCTCCCGGGATTCTCAGGGCGGGCGTGCAGATTCTGGGGGTTCCACACCCACATGCCGGTACACAGCCTGCTCCCTCAGCAGGATGCGGCCCGGCACTCTGGCCGGCCGTCTCCTTCTCTGAGGACCAGCCGGCATGCTTATCTGCCTTCCTCGGCTTCCTCCCCAGCCCCCTTCGCTCCGAGCCCGTGCTCGTGACGCCCACAGCTAGTTTTTCAAAAAGGAACGCGATTTGGCAGTTTCCAGCCTCTCGGCTCCTGAAGTCCCTGCATTCTGTCTCCTGCCCGCTTCGCCGTTCCTGGAACGTGTAATTAAACCAAGAGAGCCTGGAGAAGCCCCTTTCTAATCAGTAATTCAAGGTGTTGGTCTCCTGTGACATTTTTTTTTCATTCCAATTCTCCGGGTCAGGCATTTATGAACTCTCCAGGATGGAGTTCCCTGCTGGGACGTGGAAGGAGCATTAATGTGGTCTCTGGGTAATTACGTACTTGTAACGATCCTTCCCCGCACCCCCAAACAGCTGGAAAGAGTTGTTTATACATAAAGGAAAACGTTAGGGTCTCGCAAGTTGGGCATTTGTCAAGAAGGAGATTCAAATGACGGTACAAATGAGTCTCAGAAAGCATTTGGGATATTTGCTGAGTCAAGAAAGACCCATTTAGAACGAGATGAAAATAGTTCAAGCACCACTTAGAAACTCCTGGCGTGACATTTCGGCTTTATAACGAGCACAGCCGAGGTCTCGTGCTCTCCGTCACCCCCGCCCATCCCATCCTCTCGTCCTGCCTCGCTGCAGTAGACACTGCTGGCGGCTTAGCCAACACGTCTCCCCTTCCCCCAATAATCTGTTCCAATATAGAACCCTGACTTCACGAATATGCAGAATGTCCGGCTGAAAATACGTCCCAACTCCACAGCAGCTAATGAGCAGGCGAACCTGCCTGGCCAGTGAGACGTAAAGAGAAGGCTACTGTGTAGGACCTTAGGGAAAACAAAACCGACTCAGCTCGTACAGGCCTGTGCCTTTGCTTTTCTCCCTTCTTCCTGCCTGGAATGTCAAAGTGATGGCTAGAGGAAGAGCAGCCATCTGGCGACCAGGAGGGTGAAACCCATAAGCTAAGAATGGCAAAGCAGGGAGCCAAAGGAAGTAGACACGCGGTTTCTCCCTGAAGCAGCTGCACCGAGCCTGAACAGACGTCTTCAGGAATCTTATCACATGTGGAAAACTAATTCCTGTGTGTGAAGTGAAGCCACTGTTAGATGAGTTTCCGGTTACACGCAGCCAAGGCAAGCCCTAAACCATGTGCTTTTCTAAATTATCAGGACACTCGCAGAGCCAAGGAAACCATCCCAGTTTGCAAGAGCTCCCTCTGTTGGACACGACGGTTTTGATGACTGGTCATTCTGGGAAGAGACTTGGGCAAGTCTGAGACCATCCTGCACCCACTGAAAACAGGGAAGTACGGTGGCACTTCCGCAGGCTGGGAATGCAGACCTGGACAGCATGTTCCACTGCCCCCACAGCTCTCCCGTCCTGGTCAGGACACGTCCCGCCTGGATTTCTGCAGCGTCCCGCCTCCTCTCCCTCCTCTCTCGCCACTGGCTCTCCCTCCCCAGTAGGCACTGCTTGCCTCCCCCGCACGCCCCGTTTGGTGCATTTCCACAAGACCCAGCCTGGGAACCGTCCTCACTCTCAGTGACGTCCTACGGCCTGGACTATGCAGTCACCCCTGTGCTGGTGGCTCCTAAATGGCAGGTTCTCACCCCACCTCTCTTCTCAGTGCCAGCCTGATACCCACGGTCTGCCTGACACCTCCACGGGGATGTCTCAGAAGAATCTCGAACGTCACTTGCCCAAAACTTAAATTTTCACTTCATGCAAATCAAGACCACAATGAGATAGCACTTCATGTCCATCAGGACGGCTGTTATTAAAAGAAAAAGAGAGAGAAAGAGAAAACAACACAGGTTGGTGAGTGAGGGTGTGAAGAAACGGGAAGTCTTGCGCACTGCAGGAGGGAATGGCGAATGGGCAGCTGCTGTGGCTATGCCCCAAAAGATGAACAGAATTACCAGACGCCACTGCAACTTCCCAGCTGGTATCCACCCAAAAGAAGTGAAAGCAGGGTCTCAAACAGATATCTGCACACGCGCGTTCACAGCAGCATAATTCACAATCGTCCACCGACAGATGAACAGATAAAGCAAACGTGATGTGTACACAACGGAGCGTTATTCAGCCTTAAAAGGGAGGAAACCCTGACACCCGTACAACATGGAGGAACCTTGAGGATATTACGCTGAGTGAAATGAACCAGACACAAAAGAACGAATGCTGTGCGAGCCCACTTACAGGAGGTACCCAGAGTGCTCGGTCATTCATTCACAGAGACAGAAAGTAGGCTGGTCAGCAGGGGCTGGAAGGAGGGAGCACGGGGAACTAGTGACGAATGGGGACAGTTTCGGTTTGGGACAATGAGAAAAGCTCTGGAGGTGAAGGTGGCGATGGCTGCACAACGATGTGAATGTACTTGATGGCCCTGGATAAATGGTCAGGGGGAGCCTTACGTTAACGTGCAGTCGGCACTGTCGTGGTGCTCAGCACGTGCCCGGCGTGCGTCGGAGCGCTCCTGCCCGCTGCACTGTGGTCCCCCACAGGCAGGAGCGCTGCAAGTCCCGGTTGGAGAGGCGTGCACCAGCTACACCACGCCTGGAGCTCCTGCTGAGCGCAGGAAAGGGGCCAAGGGCACACGGGGCCCAGTGTGCTCGGCGGTGGGGGCGCAAGGCTCTGCAGGCAGCCAGCCCGTACCATAACCTGGCACCACCGCCGACCGGCTGCGACATGTAGGTGCCTCCGGTCCCTCCCCTTTCCTTTCCGGAAGGGAACTTCAGGGGAAAGATGTTTTTGATGGTGGGGAACATGTCAGGGAAGGTTTCCAAGAAAAGGATGTGATGTTTCAACTGGGCCTTGCAGGAGTGTGGCCCGGCATGGCGTCTTTCCATCTGTGTGGAAGGAGTTAAGGCATTTGGGTGAGACGGAGTGGGAAAAGGTCATTCTGCAAATATTCAAAAGCAATTTCGTGAAACCGTGGGCTCTCATCCATCTGCTATAACAAACTGGCTGGGCGCTGTGGAGCCTTAAGCACTATACATCCAGCGAAATTATGGCTCCCACCAGGGGTATATTGTGTTTTTGTTTTCAAGGCTGAGATGAAAAGCTACACAGAACACTGCATACACAGACCTAGTATGCTGGGGACAGCCTCTGCCGACTTGGCTGTTTATGCAGGACCAATGGTAAATCAACCTGCGTCACCTGCAACCGAATGTTCCATTTGTTCTTTAATGTTCCTCTGATCTTTTGGAAATGAAGGAATTTCACATAAAACCAGTAGTCTGGTGAACTTTAATCCCAGCCATAATTGGGTAATAAAATTGGGTATATGCAGTAATTAAGAGGAATGTGACAAAACAGTGGGTCTGCGGTTTCCTACTGAGCCTCATCCGTAAAACGGGAGTTCAGCTCGGGGCACACTCAGGCCGAGAATGGCCCGCGGGCAGCAGAGCTGTGCTTTCCTGTCAGAGGAAAGGGGATTTATGGAGGAGATAAACCATGTCAGTGAGGCTGGAATTACCACCCGGGGCGCCCTCACATCAGGACCTCCGTTTTAAAGATTAGGCTTCGACCTGTTAGTGAGCAGGAAGTCAACTGCTCGATTTTCACTTTAGGGAGCTCGTTTTCCACCTTACCTCTGGTTTGGTGCATCTGTTACCCACTCTCCATTGCGGCCTGTTTTGCATTCATGCAGACCTGCGCCTTGCACACAAGCCTGCACCTTGCACACAAGCCTGCCTGGGTCAAATCTCTGC